>NC_030421.2:19760136-20458886 GCF_001660625.3 Ictalurus punctatus
TTATCTCTGTGTGCAAAAAGGAGTAGAAAATCTCCAGCCTCATTGTTGGAAAAGGGAGAATAAATTATGTGAGGCTTTATAAGGAGGGTTCTTTTTTGCTATCAAATGTGGCTCAGGAAGACTTATGCATTATATACTGTGGTTATATTTAATCTCAGACCACCTCCTGAAATGTTTTGAGTGATCAGTCTGTTACTAATTTGTTTTGGGTCCATTTACACTTTATTTTTTTGTGGATAAACTGTATGGTGGATAGCCATGCAGATATAATCCTGATCCTCAAGACGCTTTAAACCTCCAAGTATAAATGGGGACTACATGCAGTTTACAAGTTATGTTTTATTTAATAAAATGCTTTTATTACCTTCCAATAATTAGTACTTTACAAGTTACAGCTTTATCCTCATCTATGGCCATGAGCTGTGGGTGGATGAAATTTATAAGGTCGTGAGTACAGGAAGTGAGGAAATGAGGAGGTTCCTCCGCAGGGTTTCTGGGCTTATTCACCATAATAGAGTGAGGAGCTAGACAATTCAGGAGTAGATCCACTGCTCATAGTAGAGCCACTGCTCCTCCAAATTGAGAGGAGCTAGTTGACATGTTTTGGACATCTTAAAATGATACCCCCTGCATTGCTCCCAGTAGAGCTGTATCAGGCATGTCCCAGTGGAGGGAGACTCTGTGGCAGACCCAGGACCTGCTGGAAAGATTATATCTCACCTTTGGCATGGGAACATCTGGGATCCCCTGGGAGGAGCTGGAATCTGGGGCTGGGAATAGGAAAGTCTTTCTCAATTTGTTGCCACTGTGACCCCCACTGGGAACGGCAGAAGGAAAAGGAATGAGTGAATGAAAAAGTTACACAGTTTATCACTCTATATTGGCACATACTGGACTTATCTAGCATTCTAAAATGACGTAGAAAATGCTGTTTCCTTTGCTGAACAGACTTTAACTTCAATCATTCTTATTTAATGTTTAATAGCTATGTTAGTATGTGTTCAAGTAAGTGCTATGTGCTAAGTAAAATATATTAATATAGTATCCCAGGCAGCTATTGCTGACAGCTAAATTTATATAATATAATATAATATAATATAATATAATAATAAAGATGTATAAATAGATCAAGTATATTTAATTATTTTATCATGTATATATAATTAAATAATACAATTATGTATAATTAAGAATATGATTTAAAACCCTTTCAGAAACCCCTTCAGGTTCGATCATGTTATTTAGATGGATAGTGTTATCAGTTATATTTGAAAGTATATTTACTCTCAATCCTGTCAGATTAGCTCATCTTAGATAATAATTACACAGTAATTGAATTCATAAAATAAATGTTTTATGAAAGGAGATTGTTAAAGCCTTTTTTTTCTTTTAGAATTTCAAAGCTTTCAAGATGTAAAAAAAAAAAAAAAAAAAAAAAAAAAATCAACCCAGAAACAATCATGTACAATCCTCATGAACACCGTAGCTAATTATTGTCTTGTCTTGTTTTGAATTTCAGATGAGTACTAAATTTGGCATCAGGACCTATCTACATATATAGTGTGTACTCAAACCACATACAGCTGCAGTCATCATAAACAAACTCCCAGATCTAAGTGGACTATCAATGTACCATGTGATAAATTGCAGCTTCATCCCATTATTTTTGGGTTAAAAACTGAGATCTACTCCTCAGTGGAGTTCTTGTATGAAGCAAACAATTGTTAGAAGATACATTCAATGGATCAGTGAACAATTTATCTGTCCTCAGATAAAAGCATTGACAGTGTGAGTGAATATGGCTGAAAAATAAACTGGATGTCTTCTGAGTAACATGGAGGCGAACCTTTCAACAATTACAACCAGGATCTTGTGTTAGCTACAGCTTCCTATATTTCAAAGAAGGTTGAATGAATAGAAATAGAATATCTTCTCCTGAATTCTGATCATACAGACATACTGATATTGAGTACTGCCCATAAAAGTAAATGATTTCACCTGTTCTTCCACTCTGTTCCTCATGCTGTTCTGTCTAAGGCCTATTCAATCAAAAGCTACATTTAAGGACCTTGTTCTAATAATTTATTCTGATTATCGTTTGAGAAACATATCCAAAATAAGATGTATGCTACTTCCACACAATGCTGAGAAATTAATTCATGCATTTATAAAAACTCAATTAGACTCCATCCAACATGTTGCTGGCTGGCTGCCCTGCTGTCTCTCAAACTCTTACACAAGTTCACAAAGAATATTGTCATTTGGATGGATTTTATGGTGTTTTTGCTACATTCCTAGACATATATATATATATATATATATATATATATATATATATATATATATATATATATATATATATATAATAACAAAAAGCACAGATTGTGGATTTAAAAAAGTTTAACCCATTTTAGCACTGGCATGGTGCTAATTATTATTATTATTTTTTCAAATTACATATATTTCTTTCTGCTCACATTACTGTAGTCAGTAACACTGCACTTAAAGTTACTTTTTTTAACAACAGGAATCTAAGGACACAGTGGGCACACGTTCACCAAAACCTGTCAGTTAAGAATGAAAAACGAGCAGGCAGTGTTTTTCCAACCTTCAACTGTGAGGTATGGTGAGATCACATTCCCTGTCATTGAGATCACATTTTCCCCCATTCTGGTTTTTGATGTGAACAGTAACTGAAGGTCTTGACCTGTATCTGCATGATATCATGTACTGCGCTGCTTTTACATGTTTGACTAATAGAATAATTGCATGAATGAGCAGGTATACACGTGTTCCTATTTAAATGGTCAGTGAGTGCGTACTGTACGTTTACTGTATTTATGTTTGTTAGATGGCAATTAGAGGGAAATGAGCTGTTTTCAGACTTCAAGTAAATAAAAACAAGTTGTTTTTTTTTTTTGTTTGTTTTTTTTTAAAGACTACACAGGAAATTATTGTAAACTACTATGCAGTATATCACTGCCAAACTGCTGCCTGTAAATCAGTGCTGTTTCAGAGTAGGATTTGTATAGTCTGACTGATAATGTATTTACTTAAAGGTAAGCTTAAAGTATGTATATGGCATTTCAGTACACTGCATGCAATATAAAGTATTATAATTTTTGCTTGACATTTCTTACAGTGTAGCTGTGCAACTTGAATCATTTGAGTTACTGTAACTGGATTGATTCTTTTCTGGGTAGCTCATAAACCACAAGTAAAAGCAATTAACTTTGAATAAGAGCATCTCATTAAAAACACACACACTTTCAAAACACATTCTGTTTCAGTTTATGAATATGGATTTTTAACAAACTTAAGTAATTAATGTTTTAGGCTTATTTACATACTAATAATAAAGCATCCCATGAAAGACCTGCAAATAATAAATCAAGTTTGTGTTTTTGCTTCTTTTTTTTTTTTTTTTTGCTGCATTAGAACAACTTAATACTGTATGGACGAAATATTATGAGTTAAGGTTAGGGTAAGAAATCAAGTTTGTTTGTACTGGTTGCAAGTGTGCCTACAAAGTTTCATTGAAAATTGCTTTTGCTGAATTGTTTGTTGAGTAATTGCTGCAAGAAACATGCAGAAAAGCATTTCATTTTGTTTGTTCAATGCATATGTCAAATAACGGCAGATAGCAGACAGATGCAAAGGCTTTATTTAAAGAGAGGCAGGCAGACAAATCGAAATTGTGATCCAAAATGTAATCCACAGAACACGTAAAGGCCATGCGATGTACAAACAGAGACAGCAGGGGAAATCCAGAAACACAAATCAAGAAACCAAAAATGAGAAACCAAAACCATGAGGCCACAAACACGGAAACAATGGCTCTGTAATGCACAGGCGGTGAAACACTGAGACAATACTGTGCAGGGAACAAAGGCACGCGAGGGGTATAACTACACAAACTAATTAAGTCTAAATACAGAACAGGTGAGACTATTTAAGGACACAACCAATAACAATACAGGGGCGGAGACATGACATAAACCACACTATCACACGTGAAACAGTAAGGGGTGGGCAATCTTATCGGGAAAGGGCCGGTGTGGGTGCAGCTTTTCATTTCAGTCAAGCAGAAGCAATACCTAAATCTATTGAAAGCCAAGATCAACTGATTGAATCAGGTGTGCCTCCTGCTTGATTGGAATGAAAACCTGCACCCACACCGGCCCTGTCCGGATAAGATTGCCCACCACTGTTAGTGTGTCCCACTGCCGTCTAGTGTATGAATTTTAGAAGGGTAGTATAGTCTCAAATGGCACACTTTCGCTATTGTACTAACCAGAAATGTATGCTGTTTCTCGGTCAAGGGCAAATTATGTCAAACGCATGTAATACAATGGCATTAGCATTAGTGAAATAGCCAAACAGATAACAAAAACAAATTGGTACATTTTACTGTTTATGTTAATGTTTACTTTTATGCCCAACAAGACCTCAGTCACCATCAGACGGAGGCGTAATTATCTCCACAGGTGAATTTAGCTTGCACAATTTAAAATCAACATAGTCAGTTGTGATTGTGGCTATGGCTGCTGACCATGTAAACAGCTTTTTTTGTTTGTTCAGCATCTGAGCCTGATATAGCCCCTCCCCATCCACTATGTAAGGAAAGCTGCGACTGTTGAGTGTCCATCATTCCACACTTTGTTACCGCGTATCACAAGAAAGAGCAAAGCCTCTCTAAAAAGAGCATGTCTTTTAGCTACTGTCAGCTAGGTAGCTCTTACTGTGACTGTGCAATCAAATCACAAATATAATCAAATGAGCAAAACAGTGAATCTAGTTTTTCTATAACTTTTAAATGCCCAAATGATGAAAACTGAGAAAGGCTTGGTTTTACACATAAACTGACAGAAATTGGTTAGCATGGTCTTTTTAAAATTTCTTTTTAAATGTTAAGTTGCATTCCCTAAAAGTACACAAATTAATTATTGCTCTGACAGCCAATGTGTTTTATATGCTTTACGTTTTATAAATGTCCTAAACCTATTGAGGAAAACTATAACTATAATAATAATAATCTTTTCTCCATCATGCTTGGCCAATTTTTTATTTTCTTTCCCCATAGATTGGGTTATGGGGAAAAAAGAGTGCCAGCCTACATACATAATTAATACCAGTAAAAGGTGGCTATTTGTGCATAATGGGATGCTTGACTTAAAACCCACATACATTGTTCAAAATGAAGGACAAAATACAAATATGTGCCTAAGTTATGTATAGTTATGTGGAATCCCAGAAAACAATCCTGCTCATCCCACTCCCTGGCTTTGTTTTATCAGTTGTTCTTTGAGAACTATTTCAGATTTGAAGCTATACCAGCTCCATCAATTTAATTGCCTATTACAAGAGGACTATAATTATGTGCTCAGTTTAATTAAATAGCAACACTTGAGCAGTACCCTCACAGAGGTTTAATTATATGTCTGACTCATACTTCAAGTTCTAAAATGTAAGGTTTTTTTATTCTACTAAAATGACAGCTTTTTTTGTAGTATTTCTCCAACAATTTGGCAAATCTACACAAGTTGAGTGCTCCTGAGTGGCACGGCTGAGCCTTGCTGACTCATGATCAATATTAAATACAATATAAACCATCAAGTGTGAGGTTTCATAATAACATAGCTGACAGGATTCAGCTCTCCACTGTCACCGTACCAGCCAGCATCTGCATCATTCCTTGACATCATTCAACGATTTGCAGGTGCATTGGGTTTGTGATTAGTGGCTTGAAATAAATGGAGAAGAATGCCTTAGACTATGTTAAGCCCAATTTGTAAGTACCTGTAATAAAAGACCTACCTTATTTGGCTTTACTATGGCTTGAAAAATCATATACACAGTGGGGTCCAAAAGTTGATAGATCACATTGAAAATATTCATTTTAAATTGGAAATAAACAGAAGGTTTTAGAATTTTTAAATATTTAAAACAAACAAATAAATGTTCAATATTCAAGATTATGCACTATTTTAGGTCCCTATTTAAATGTAAGCAAATTTGTACAAAAGGTCAGATTTTCCTCATGCATAATCTCTTATACTGAAGCACTTGTTCAGGCGACACTCCAATGGATGTGATTTAAAATGGATCATAAGGTTTTGCACAAATGAGTGCACACTGTCATTAAAGCAAACAGAGGACATAATTAATACTAAGAAACTCTGAACTTCATGTAAATATTTCAAGGATTCTATACTTTTATTTGTAAAGAAAATTGTTGCAAAAAAAATTAAAAGCAGAAACATTTTCACTAGTGCTCTCAGACCTTTGGACCCTGCTCTACATTCAAAAAAATCTACTCTCAAACAATATAAACAAAGGCATCTTTAGTTTGCCAGACACTACTGCAATTTCAAATGGGATCGGGTTCTATGGTCGGATGAAACTAAAATAGAGCGTTTTGGCAATAAACACCAGAGGTGGTTTTGGCACACACAGCGAGGTAGCCATATGAAAAAGTACCTCATGCCCACAATTAAATATGGAGGTGGCTCTTTAATGTTTTGGGGCTGTTTTTCTGCCTGAGGACCTGGACATTTTGTTAGGATACATGGCATTATAGATTAAAATGGGCAGTGGTTGGATTTTCCAGCAGGATATTCATCCAAAAATATTTTTTATACATCAAAATCAACACAAAAATTGTTTATTGACCACAAATTCAAGGTCCTGCCATGGCCATCCCAGTCCCTTGACTTGAAACTCATAGAAAACCTGTTTGGTGAACTGAAGAGGAGAGTCCACCAGCATGGACCTTGAAATTTGAAGGATCTGGAGAGATTCTGTATGGAGAAATGGTCTCAGATCCCTTGCCATGTATTCTCCAACTTCATCAAGCATTATAGGAGAAGACTCAGAGCTGTTATCTTGGCAAAGGGAGGTAGCACAAAGCAGGACTGGACTGGACATCGTGAGCACCGGGAGAATTCCCAATAGCCTGACGACTGTTTTGGTCCGCTGCTCCGCTTTAAAAACAAAAATAAAATTATTCATTTTTTTATTCAATCAGTATTATCTTATATTATTGCATGTATGATGTACTAAAGTGGTCTTTTCCAAATTTGGCATACAATAATAAATCATGAATCTGTTTGTCTTGACTTTCAATGCTCCCATTGGCCTCAGTTCCGCCGAACAGTTTCGAGCAGAGTCATCACTGTACAGAGCGATGATGGAGAGAAAGCAGCCAATAATTTTGAAATGTAGCAAAATTACTGACCTGTTCAGGGCTTCAAGTGCAGGTTAGTCTCATCTGTAAATACTGTAGCTTTGTGTTCACTAACTTAGCTAATCAAGTATTAACCACAGTTTCACTACTAGCAAACGTTATCTATATTGTCATTCAAAATATGATGAAGGACAGCATTATCTATTTTGCAGACAAATATCCAAATTAATGTACAGTACATTTAGGGAGCCCATTATGCAGTTATTTTAAATACTGAAGTTACAAATACAGCTAGGGCAAACAGCAGCAACAACAATAACATAACAATAACAATAACCTTCCTAAGCTATGAGTCATAAAAAGCCACATCATGTTCAATATTAGGATTTTTCTAAAAAGATATTGTCACGATGTAGTTCGCATTTTGATAACAGATATTTAGGCAATTTAGAAAATTATGTCTGCCCATATGTGAGGTTGAAAAAAAAAAATTAAGGTGGAGAGAGTCAACCTGACACTAGCTCTGTGCAGTGCTCACACTTCAGGGTCAACCTGAGATGGCAGGCAGAGGTAAAATAAGAGAAACTAAATATTCTTTAATATATTTGTAGAAAATATAGAATGTTAAATCCCAGGTATTTTAAGTATTTTTAACTAAAAGAAATTTAGATTCTGTGCTCACAAATTACATTAAAGTTAAAAAGTTGTTGTTTTCCAACAATGTGGAGACAGTAGACATGATAAAGAAGTGACAGGTACATGAAAAATGGCAAAAAAAAAAAAAAAAAAAAAAAAAGTGTCTTTTGTTTACCTATTTTCTGCATTTAATGTACTTTTTTAGTGAAATGTAGAGAGTTACTGGCAGCTTTGCACTTTTGGTATTTATTAAATGCTTGGCATACCCATATAAGCTGATATAAATTTGGACTGCTTCACTACCTCTAGGTTGATTGTTTATGTTTTTATGGGATGCCATACTGTGTGTAATAAATTGAATTTAGGAAAGAAAAAACAGGGTTGTCAGTGGTTTCAAAATTTGTTATGGGTGTATGGGGTGGCCTGGATGAGTGTAAGACTCCCGGAATGAAACTATGTCCCTGTCCGGCCCTGGCACAAAGTATTGACTAAAAGGGTGCCAATAATTGCTGCACACATATATTTAGCAAATATATTTTTTTGGATAAACCTATGTTTTGTTTGCAGTCGTTTGATATCCATGAGAACAGAGTATTTTGTGTGTGTGTTTTTTTAACAAAAGATCAAAAGGTTAAACAACAAGACAATTTTCACATGCTCTTATTTACCATGGGTAGGCACTGGAGGGCACTGTATGTACGTATGTATGTATGTATGTATGTATGTATGTATGTGTGTGTGTGTGTGTGTGTGTGTGTGTGTGTGTGTGTGTGTGTGTGTGTGTGTGTGCATCTGTGTGTGTACACACATGTATATATGAAATATTATGTTCTATAAAAAAAAGCGTGAAAAGACCAGCTCAGTGCAAATGACAAGGTGTACAAATATAGAAGGTGCATTGTACAGAAAAAATTAGGTTTATGTGTCCGGTGACCATCAGGTGACTATCCAGATGGCATTATGCAGTAATTACTCAGTAATATGCAAAGAGGCAAGTTTGAGAAGGAGGTGTAAGGGCAAGTACCATGGTAGTGAAAATGACAACAGATAAATGGTATTTAAGAGTGCAAACAGAATTAATATTGCACAGTACAGTTTTTTTTTTATTCAGTATAATTGGTGTTAATTATATATTTGTTTATTAAAGAAGGTGAATTTTCCATCTTGCAGAAAAGTTACTATTTTGTGATAGTCTAGGTTCTGCCAACACCTTGGCAATTGCTGTGTGACAGTTCCTCATCTGAACACTCCTTCTGATACACTCTCCCCTGCTGATATTTCCATCTTTGTCGCTATCAGTTAATGAGGTCCAGACTGAGGCTCTGAACCTGTGGAGTGCTGAAGAATCAATCTAAAGGACTGACAGCCACAGGGATCTTCAACACCATGGACAGAGATTCACTTATCAGCTACAGTGTACTGTATGAGGCTCATCCAGATCTCATTCTCAGCATGGCTGCTCTAGTCTTATGATCAGTTAATATGCACAGCTTCAGAGGGATTTTTGATTCTCTGTTAAAAATGGAAATGAGATCTTGGGGCACAGAGGAGGATGAACTGCACCACAGATCAACAATTTCAGAAAATGCATCTCAGATGAGTGCAAAGGATATCTATAATGAGACTATCAACAATTCCTGTAAGACTATGCAATATACATGCTGGACTTGGCTGTTAAAAGAGAATAATCTTGATTTACTGAAAAAACTGGCAAAATAATAAGGACATTTAGCATGCATCGAAATGCTATTTTTCTGATATCCACACTCAACTTCTTTCTTTCTTTCTTTGCCTGAGAATGTTTCTGTCAGCTTAGGTGGTGTTACTTTTAAAAGACAAACGGTAAAAGAAGACAAGCAGAAATACAGTTACCATGAGGAAGAGAGGATTTAAAAGAAACAGAAAGACAAATAATCTGAACGTCTTGGCTATAATCAGAATTCTGCACCATGTTTAGTCAGCGCTCTGGCAATCGTCCTTGGGTATCATCCCTCACATTAGCCTGGCTGTCACAGCAATCACTCCACTATTTGGTCAGCACTCTCTATCAGCACCTCATTACCAACAGGCACGGTTTATGTGGCTCTGTTGGCTTTGGCATGCAATGAAAGAATGCTGTGATGCTTTGGGCATCTGATTGGGCCCGCCTGGAGAGACCAGGCATTTCTAATGAGGGATTCACAGACCATAATGAGACAAGCTGGGTGTTTCACTGAACCTGCCTGTCTCTCAAAATCTCTACATAATTTGGAAATGTTCCTTGTGTCTGTTTGCCTGTTCCACCTGTTCTTTGCAAGAATGAGATACACAGGTATACCTCAGGGGGCTTAGTGCATACTGCAACCTCCCTGACACTTATTAAGCTGGTGGAGTTTTGTGCCAACACCCCACTGAGTGCAAAAATGGTTACTTGTGACGTTCTCTTTTTTTTTCTTTTTTTTTTTTCTTGTTTCAATTTAATTAGGGGCAAATTGCAGAAATGCAGTTTGTATAGTCCTGTTGACTATGCTTACCTACCAAACATCTAGAAATAGATGTATAGTTCACGTCCTGCTTCAATACAAATCAGGTCATTCTAATTAGCCGTAACAGATTCCCTGAATTCATTGTTCCCTGCCGAGTTAGAAAAAGGCAGGTATTATACAAGCAGATGAAAACATTTGCATTTCAGAGAGGGGAAAATGAAGCATGCATTCCATATGGTCTTGTATTAGACTTAAGCAAAGACAACATGAATACAGATAATAATACTAATACAGATATGTTCAATAAGTTATATGGATTTAATCTTTTCACAGAAAGCAAATAAACAAATAAAAGAAAAATGAGTAGAATACACCACCCATGAACCAATGTCCCTGGAGAACACAAATTTAATTTGGCGGTGAAGACCAAGCTTCTTTTGCTTGAGTTGGAGTCTGTCCAGATGTCCTCCCTTGAGAGTGAATCCTTTTCACTTCAATGGCACAGCATTATTCTCTTATCTGCAGTGCTTCCCCATTTTTAGACCTCATGGCTTTCCATCAATTCCCCATGACAGGAAGGAAGAACAGGAACAATAGAAACAGGCTTTCAGATTTATTGCCAGTCTGACTCATATTCATTTTCATTCCGATTTCTCCTCAATGCCCATTATTGCCATCCTTAGAACTGGCTACATCTACAGTATATTTTTTTGTTTGTGATAAATGCTTAACCCTCCATATGGACATTTTTGACTTTTTCATTAAAAAAATAATTAATAATTTTGTCTGTGTTACTGCAAACAGCGTAAATTTTGCAAAAAGTGTGTATTTTTATTGAAATTTTAATAATTCACCCTCATTTGCTTTCATAAATCAATTTTAAACTAGGTAGACAAAATAGTTACACGCAGGAGCTTAAGGAAAAAAAAATGTCCCCATTGAAACCCATTCAAACTGCAATATTTAATACCTGTGATGTTTAAGCATAAAATCATGCATTCTGGGTTAATAGGCTTTTATTTTGTTGACAAGGTTTCAAAACATTGATTTTGAAAAAAAAAAATAAAAATCTGAAATGTCTGCTATTTTCTCAGGTTTAGCCTATGGGGAAAATACAGGTGTATCTCAAAAAAATTGAATATCATGGAAAAGTTCTTTTTTTTCTGTAATTTAATTCAAAAAGTGGAACTTTCATGTATTGTAGATTCATTACACATAAAGTGAAATATTTCAAGCATTTTTTCATTTTAACTTGATGATTACAGCTTACAGCTCAAGGAAATAAAAAATCCAATATCTCAAAATAATAGAATAAAGAATTCATAATACAGAAATGTCAACCTGAGAAAAGCTCTAATCAGCTAATTAACTCAAAACACCTAAAAAAGTTTCCTGAGCCTTTTATCTCTCGGTCTGGTTCAGTACACACAACCACAATCATGGGGAAGATGGAAGTAAATTTTGCATTTCATTTGGAAATCAAGGTCCCCGAGTCTGGAGGGAGAGTGGAGATTCACAGAATCCAAGTTGCTTGAAGTCCAGTGTGAAGTTTCCACAATCAGTGATGATTTGGGGTGCCATGTCATCTGCTGGTGTTGTTCCACTGTGTTTTCTCAAGTCGAGAGTCAATGCAGCCATCTACCAGGAGAGTTTAGAACACTTCATGCTTCCATCTGCTGACAAGCTTTATGGAGATGCTGATTTGCTTTTCCAGCAGGACTTGGCACCTGCCCACAGTGCAAAAACTACTACTAACTGGTTTGCTGACCATGTTATTACTGTGCTTGATTGGCCAGCCAACTCGCCTGACCTGAACCCCATAGAGAATCTATGAGAGACACCAGACCAACAATACAGATGAGCTGAAGGTCGCTATCAAAGCAACCTGGGCTTCCATAACACCTCAGCAGTGCCACAGGCTGATTGCCTCCATGCAGTTCGAAAGAAAGAAATGACATTGTACTGGAAATTACAAATCCCACCCCATGTATATTAGTCAAAGAAGGTTCCTGAGCTTTGAAGATTTTTGCATTATGCAAAGAAACAGGCATTTAAAGGGTTAAAACTCCGAAAATGAATTAATGTTTGGTAATTATGATCAGAACTGATGCTGGTAAAAAATTGAAGTCAGTGAAAGTGGAAAAAATATTAATATATAATATTTCTATGACAGTTTTTTGACATGGACATTTTTGTCCTTTGTAGACTTGAGTGGTAGGTTTTATTATTATTATTATTATTATTTTTATCTGACATGGCATGAAAAATATGAATGCATCAAAATTAATGTTGTCGTTAATCACATTGATATTTTGACATATCAAAGACTGCAATATTCAAAGAAAAAAATTCTGCTTAGCATTTAGTATATGGAAAATAATTACTATTTTACTTTTTTTCATAAAAAAACAAACATCTGTGGCATTATGTAAACAAACCAGCATCAAAATAAATGAATGTTTGGTAATTATGATTATAAATGATGCTGGTAAAAAAAGAAAACAAACAAACAAAAACAGTGACATCAGTGAAAGTGGAAAAAAAAAAAGTTCATATATAATATTTTTATGACAGTTTTTGGACATAGAATTTTTTGTCCTCTATGGACTTATGTCTAACTTTTTTAATTGATGCACAAGGGTTAATGGCTGCTAAGAAAATTCCAGGGACTTTTTCTTTCTTTGAGAATGTAGGTGTAATAGCTTGCTGATATTAACTGCTAAACACTGTAACTGCTTTGGTTTAATGGTAACTAGGTAAGGAATAAAACACAGTGGGACTGTCTGTCACAGGAAAATAATCAGAAATATGGTGCTGTGATACAGCCGCATATTAAGCAGAGTTCACTGTTTTCTTATAAGAACATCTGGAATTGTTTTATTCATCTTATTCAACAGGAATTGCCAACAATTACCCACTTTATATGCTGTACTTTTTTATTCATTTATAACTACATTAAATGTGGTGTAAGTTAGTTCAGGTTATAACTTATGTTATTCAAGGTATGAATGGTAATTTTTCACCTAGCCCTTCTCTTTTTTCCTTTCTCTTTTGAAGTGAATACAGTAAGAAAAAAATCACAGCAGAGAAGCAACATAAAAGAATAGTTTTTACTTTGACTGATACAAGCGTTGACTGATACAAATCTATGTAGAAAATTTCAGCATATCAACAGTTAAATGGTTTACTTTGCTAAATAACATATACTTTGCTAAAATTTCTCTTTTAAAATGTGCTTATTGTTAGGCTTAATCTATGTGGTTGTCTGCTTTACAATTATGTGAGAAAAATAACATTACGATGAGTGCATTGATATAAGAATGTAATTTGAATTGCAGCAGTGAATATTGCCAGAGCTACATTGTTATAGAAAATCAGTCAACACCTTCTGACCAATCAGAATTGAAAATTCAACAGTACTGTTATATTCTTAAATGAAACTGGCATAGAACATAAAGATCTCAAAACTTTGAGAGTTCCTACTAGGCTTACAGACAGAGAACATAATGGGTGGCTGAAATGTCTTTATCCAGTGAGGACACTCATGTAGCTGAACATCAAGCCTAAAAAATGATGGTAAAGTAGTACTCCACAGTAATGCATGAAACCTAGTGTGCCTTATTAGTACATTCAGCAACTTGGCTGAGAATGTATTACTTATTTTTACTTTTACTCCCAAAGGCAGATGCCATCATTCAAAGATCGTTCTTCTATCTGACACCCATGCATCTTCTGGAAGGTAAACTAGGAACAACCCTTACCTCTGTTCCCTCATGCTGTTAAAGAAGATAGGTGCACAGACAGGAAAATGACTTGTGCATGAAATAAAATCTGCAGATATGGTCCCCGTGTAAAGTCTCATATTTATTTTTCCAGATATTCTTATATGTTATAGCTAACAGACTCCAAACATTTACATTTACATTTATTCATTTAGCAGACACTTTTATCCAAAGCAACTTACAAATGAGGAGATACAAGCAAAGCAATACATCAAGCAGAGAACAATACAAGTAGTGCTAGCATATAAGATTTTTCTTTGAGTTCTAGAGAAGCACAGTGTGCAGCAGAGTAGAGGTGTAAGAGCCAGAATTAGTAAGTGCAGAATTTTTTAAATTAATTAATTAATTAATTAATTATTGCTGCTGGTCTCAGCCCTGTTTATGGCTCTGATGAAGGACAATAGAATATAAGATGAGCTCACATTTCTGCTAATTTATTGATTATTAACTGATTGTAGCCCTTTCATTGTTAAACTTTACTGTATTTTATGCAAAAATTATCTTTATAATTGCTGGTAAAATACTGTAACATCATCATAAAGAACAAAGCTGTATATGTGTTGTATTTGTATGTATTATTAGAATGTAATGTGATGTCATTCTGAAATGTCATTTCTGTCTAATGCAATTATATTATCTTTTTGTGTATATGACTTTAGAAGTAAAGCTTGACCACTGATTATAATTTGTTTTGTTTTTGAAATTAAAAAAAGGAAAACTTCTACAGTAAAATAAAGGCTAATTTAACAGCTTGAACTATATTGATGTAGAACATAATTACAGTTCAAATATATAAAAAAAATGCCTATCCACATAAACATACCATAAGGGCTAATTACATTAATTGGTAATAACAAGTGCAATATGCTTATTGTCATGGAGTAGTTACAGTAAGTAGTACTGGCAACTATGGAATCCCTAAGTGGCCACTTATTATACATTTTTTCTTTCTTGTTTTCTCTGGATCTCTACTTAATTTTCTCATGATCTCAACATAGAAAAAGTTGTTTTCTCATGATCTCGACTTAATTTTCCTGTGTACTGGACATCCATTGTCCCAAAGTCAATGTGTTTTTTTAATGGGTTTTTGGTAAAATACCTGAAATAATGTCTGTGGTTAGCACAATCTCAAGATATGTTCACATTTTATACTATGATACAAAATACATCAGTAATACCCCACTCAGAATTAAAAAAAAACAACTTTTATGTGTCTTGAAAAAGATGGTTGTTAACAAGTGGCTAAATGGTACTACAGAGGTTGTCAGGACATTAAATATAATCACAACAGGAAAACTCATCTACTACAGCCTCGTTGTGTTTGTACTCATGTGCTTGCAAACTATTCCAACTCAAAATGTCCAACTTTTAGATTTATCAGTTTATAGTATTTTCCAATTGAATTGTTTATTTGAAATAAAGATTTAAAGAGTTGTCATGGTAACGTTGAAGCCATGTGACCGTGGTGCAGTTCGTTTATAGTCTAACATTAGCATTTTACTTCTGGCGATTATATTTAGGCTTCCAAATTCATAAAAGTTGTCTTCATTTGTGAAGATTATCGTGATGAACAAAACATGTAAGAATCCTAAACTTTTGTTGGACACAGAGCAATTTTTCTGCAATAATCCATAAGTCACTGGAAAAATCCTATTAGATTATTTTCGAGGAAACCAGGGTGACGAGTTCCACGTTAGTGTCCGACACTTGAGAAGGGGACACCCCTCTCTCTGGAGATGGAGATAAAGTCCATCTCTACAGTGGGCAATTACATTTATGATGGTGAAGATGCCAACATGCATGAAACACCAGTCCCATTCACAAAGTGACAGAAATAATTTTAATTAATAAAATTACATCGTGAGAAAGCAGCTTTTATTTATGTCGAGACCACAAGAAAATTAAGTTGTGATCATGAGAAAACAACAAAGATTTTTTTTTTATATAATACATGGCTGCTTAAGGCTTCTGTAGGCAACAGGGTTATATTACTGTAAAAAAAAAAAAAAAAAAAAAAAAAAACATTGTGAAAAGTCTAAAAGTGAAGGTTGTGTAGGATTGTCAGACAGTGCTATTATTAACTGTCAGCTCTTCATGGACAACATAGCATTTAAATCTGTCCAATGCTCATAAATCAGAAATATAAGGATAAAAATAACATGGAAATAATTTACATTCCAAAATATGGAATAAAACAACAAAAATACTGCTCACCATTAAACACATATGAAAAAATAAACTTTTATTGTACATCTATGCCTAAACTTGTAAAGTAATAGCACAGCCAATACCATGATATTAGTATTAAGGTAAATTTGTATTCTGCACTGCCAACTTTCCTCTGTGGTGCTAACAGCATAGATATTTATACATGCTCAGAGGGAACATGATTACAGAACATACTAAAGAATGTGTTGTGTAGGTTTTTTAAAAAAAAAAAACATACTTAAGCAGAAGCTGACCTGTAAGTCACAATTACACTTTTGTTTATTTGCCTTATTGGAGAAAAAAGTTGGTAAAATAGTCCATATAGTAAAATACATGTGTTAATTTAATGCCTGGTAAACCTGTCATATTAAAGCTCACTTCCAGCATCTGGCAGGTGGAGCAGGCAAGGTTCTTACTGCTTAGTTTATATATTAAAATCAAAAGTTTTTCTTGTGATAATTTAGTATGACAGGTGTAATTTACTATGACAGGTAATGCAGTGAAAGGAAGACAATGCAGTAAAAATATAAGTGAAAAAATATGGGAAACGTGGAAGTAAAAGTAAGTAAGTTCTTTTTTTGATTTGATGTGATAATTCATAAAATTACATTTGCCCTTCTTAAAACAGACATCATTCATCCTTAGGGATGAGAACATGTTTCAGGCTACATGTTCAAGTAGGCCAGCCTATTGCAATATATGCTTACTTAAATAAATAAGTAAAAAAATAAATTATTTCTGCTGGACCATTATGATTGCTTTGCAGTGAAGGTGACATTGAAATCCAATAAGTAAAAGCTCTTATCTACAAATAGGAATAATGCTTTTCAGTCACACAACACTGAATTAATTGTCACTAAAATGCCAACGCTGACTGGCAATGTGGACTCTTCCTGAGAAGACTCATTAATTATCCCACAGTGTGATATCATTTGTAATTATGAAGAGACATGCTTTTTCCGCTGCTGGAGGCTGTGGTGTTAATATATATGTAGACTCTATCGATGGTTCCTTGCATACCAAGTGACAAAGAATCAACCATGCACAAATAGAATAGGATCCATTAAGGTATTTCACTTGGAATAGCAATCATTCATAGGTCATTACAGATAAAGACATCTAGGATAAACATTGTTTAGTCTATGACTATGCCAGTATATTAGCCTACCTAAATGGGAAACAAAAGATGAATAATATATAAAAGGCTTAAACTGGAATTGATGACAGTGTTTTGAATAATCTGATGTTTAAAAATGTTAGGTTAATTAACAAACAAGCAGTTATTAGAGCAAGATGAAAAAGTAAAGCAGACAGAGGAAGGAAAACATGTCAAGAAAATCAGCCACCTGATCAGTAAAGATGACAAAGTAGTACAATGGAGTTTCTAATGAACAGAAATCTGCCAATCAATAAGCTATGATTTCAAGTGACCTGTGAAAGAACTGTAATTAAACTTCACCTTACACCATACTTCCTTCACTTGAGACTTAATAGAGATTCATGAATCATTTATCATGTCTAGATATTTAAACTCTGAGCTTTAACCCTGATAAAACATATATCTGAGTCTGGAGTAACATATGCCATATTTATAAATAACATACTAATAGTTTTTGGCTGAAACTGCATTGCATTAGTGAGTTTAGAGGCAAGTTTAGATCCTTTATATCATTGTATGAGCTGCTGTTTAATTGTTATGGACCCTTACAAACTGGGTGCTTACAATTAAACATGATTCTATTCATTATATGACATAGTACATGCTATATATAGTATCTTCCCTTTTAAAAATTATCTGAAAAATGTCATTAGTAATATAGTACATTTTCAAGAAAACAAATGAAAATGAGGATGAAGCCAACACGTTGAACGCTGTATGTGTCTGGTCATGGTTCTATATGAGATCTGCCCAGCCAGATGTGTTTCCCTTATGCATTTTAAATTAATGTCCAGCTGAACATTAATTAAGCATTTACAAATAAATGGACAGTAATTTCCCATTGAAAGAATATTTTATCCTTCAATCATTTTAATAAAATGCCATATATGAGTGACTGGCATATAATGGAGGCTGAGACAGCAGCAAATACAGGTATGGCAGCTTTAATGAGAATACAACAATCCAAAGTGCAGGGCAAAGATCAAAACAAAGACAGGCAAAGGTCAGGCGATCAGGCAAACAGACTAGATCAGGTGAGGCAGATAATCAGAGTCAAGGGCAAAACAGAATCAAAACCAGATCATCCACAACATAGATCCGCTTGGTATAGACAAAGACAATAATAACTGAGCGTATACTTCGCAAAGTCTGTATGAATGAGCAGTCTCTTATAAAAGGTGGTGTGTGTGTGTGTGTGTGTGTGTGTGTGTGTGTCTGATTAGTATTCTGGAGAAGGTGAATATGTCTGTGTGTTATAGTTATAGTTTGCATCGGCCATGATTGTAGTCTGGGAAACGAAGTTGCTGGCTTGCTGTGACATGACAGTGACAAATACTATTCAAATAAATTTTATGCAATGAATCCTGGCCCAAGCTGAAGTAGGCTCAGCAAATATTTCACCATTTAAAAAATATATTAATGTAAAACACCAGGCTGCTGTCTCTGTCTTTCTAGCAGTAGCACATAGTAGTACTTAATAGATAAAACATAGAAAAATCCATTTTTTGTGCTTAAAATGTAACTGAAAAATATTTCTACAAAGACTGTCATCACACAGTCTTTATCACAGATCTGAAATTTATTTGAATGCACTGAATAATAGCCAGTTGATAGTCTTATCTCATCTGCCTTAAATGTTTCCAAACACACTGCTGTTTATTCTACTGGTTAAATCCACTGTGCGATGCAGATAATGTGTGTATGCGAGTCGTGTGTGAAACGTCTTTAGCAACAAAATGTCTAGATTAGACAAGTGAATATTATGCAGCAGAATAAACTAAAATGAACATGTCTATTCATGCATGAATCATTCTGCCTTCTGAAGAGAGCAATTTTACCCTGTCAAAGAAATGGAATATGAACAAACACAAGTTTTAAAAAAGAAGACATGTTTGCTTCAGGTATATTATTTATGATGCAACAAACAAAGGCTAATGAAATATTAAAGGCAATTTAGCAATGTCCCTTCCATGAAACCAATACATTTAATACACAATTCTTCATTATTAAGGCACTCAAGACTTTCCCCTTTATCTTATCTACCTACCTACACATGTAGCAAACTGAGAGAAATTGCAATCATATACAGTATTGTGCAAAAGTCTTAGACACCCTATTTTATTTATACAAATTTCTATAGATGTTTATTTTATGACAAACATATTATTGAGTAAAGACAAAACATTTTAGATTTTCAAATATTACTTTTCCAACAAAAAGTGTAATGTTACAGAATTTTTTTTTTGCATCTCAATAAAGAAAGGAACATAATTGCATAATACACCACATAATGAAGGCTGCTTGATTTTACATGCAAAAACAGAAGCAAGTGTGAGAGTCAAAGTCTCCAGAAGAACTGTGGCAGATTCTCCAAGATACTTATAAAAACGTGACAATTTTCTTATAAAACTGCATAAAGAGTACCTGAGACTACTGAAGCATTAAAAAAAATCACATAAAATATAGACTGTGTTTAGTTTATTACTGTGTACTGCTCTGTATATGCTTATTTTATATATAAACATATAGTTTCATTATTTATGAAGGCATCTTGTTTCTTAGCATTTCTGTTCTAGCAAGACTTTCGTACAGTACACATAACTGTATGCAGGGATTAAAGCAAGCAGAAATGATCCAGAACAACACCCTCAGTACCGCTGGCATGATGGACAGTAAGAACAAAAATTGTGGTCCAGTCACATGTAAGAGCTAATCATGTTTCATCTTTAACACAATTCATCCAGTTTCCTGTCTATATTGAGTTAACTGTCCAAGTTGATCTAACAGGACTTGTGGTGATATGCAATATTCTTATCTTTAATAAATTCCTAATTATGCCTTAATTTGTCTATCATATTTAATAGAAATGTGGCTAGCTTCTTGGCTTGGTGAGTAAGATGGCTAACTAGCTATTCCATAGTGTAATTCGATTGTGTAAACAATGAATTGATGCTAAATGAAAAAAAAAAAAAAAAAAAAAAAAAAAAAACACTAGCTAAGTAAATTGATTGATTTTCATCAAATGGCTGATGGCTTATGCCACACCACAGTCAATTTCACAGAACTGTTGGTGTGTCTTAAATAGTTAAGTTAACAGGACATAAAACTAAATCCTGGCTCCTGCCAACAATCAATCCATTGCAAAGACTTCCACACAAATTCTCTCCTCTGTTCTGTTAATCTCTTAATGCTCATTAAGCATCTCACAAGGAAAATCCTCCCTTCACACGGTCAGAATGAGTTATACACTTGGAGCAACTATTGAATTTCCCTGAGACCACATGTAAGAATATAGATCCCAGATATATCATTACAGCAGAAAACAAAAGAATTTAAACAAAGAGGCACATAGTACACTGAAATTACAACTAAAACCATTGCTCTTTGGTTGTAGGAATTAAAAATAGAAGCAAAATATTATAGAGGATTGCAGATGGTGTAGCAGGTAGTGTTGCTGTCTCACAGCTTCAGGATTGTTCCTGAGTTTTACATGTTCTCCCCACGCCCATGTGGGTTTTCTTTGGGTTCTCTGGTTTCTTCCCACCTCCCAGATACATACCAGTAGGGGAACTGCCTACTCTAAAGTGCCTGTGATGGACTAGTGTCCCATACAACGTGTGTTCCTCCTAAGTGCCCAATGTTCCCAAGATAGGCTCCAGATCCACCTTGAACAGCATGAAGTGCTTATGAAGACGAATGAATGAATGAATAATCTCAAAGAGATTTAATAGTAAACACTCTCTCTTGCTTAACTGTGGTCAAAATATATATTAGTTATGCTCAACAACACCATAGATTTAATTCATTCATGTAAATGTACAATATTTGCACCTGATAAGTGGACCCTATTTCTTTAGGGACTGTGTCCATGGTGTTGTGTTATGAAATCTTCCCATCAAAGGTATTTATAACATTTCATACATACTGACTTATAAAAAACATGTGTTTCTGCCAAGAGGTGCTGAGGTCTGAAGGATCAAAATGAAGGGGCCTTTTGTTCATTTATATTCATCCACTTAAATATTCATTTCAATCAACCAGAGCATAATTGAGGTTAGCAAAGCTGTGATCCTTGAGGAGAAACATTTAGTCCTGATTTCACTGAAGAAAGTGAGAAAGAGGGATGGAAGAAGAGACATATAGAGAAGCATACATTGGCAGTCTATAATAACTTTATAATAATACAAATATTCTTGTTGCATGTAACCAGCAAAACATAAATATATAAGAAGGCTGTTGATGAAATTTAAAAATTAACTTTACCCAATAGTTTCTTTAGTTCATTTGGCAGAAATAGTATGGTTCATACCGCTATTTGGATTTATTCAATAAAACATTGAAAGACTACTGGTATTAATAACTGAAGAAATATGTTTCTATGGGTAATGAATTTCAGAAAAACTGTGAAATATAAAACATTTAATATCTAATATTTAGACCAATAAGTTATGGCAAACCTAAATAAATTCAGGTGTACAACATATGTTTTTATCTCACTGAACACCAAATCTACATAAAACATTGTCTAAATTGGCATTATGGGGAATTTGTACATGTCATGTCATGGCAAACTAGTGACTCCATTGCCCAGAATGCACTGCAAACTACAAACATGACAGACGATGACAACTCCCAAACAACACTCAGACACGTTCACCTTCTCCTGCAGACTAATCACACACACAACTGTTCCAATTACACCACACTACTTAAGAGACTCTCATACACAATGTCTTTGTGGAGAAATATGCGCAGTTGATCTTTACTCCATTGTGTACCAAGCCTTGATCTTGTTAGCCTGGTTTTTGACTTTGTTTACTCCTTTGACCTTGATACTCTGACTTGCCTGTTTTGTACTGTTTGCCTGATCGTGTGACCACTGCTTGTCTTTGTTTATGTCTTTTGCCTTGCCCTCTGGATATTATACTCTTCATTAAAACGCTTAACTGCAGTTGCATCCTGCCTCAACCTTCATTACATGACAATACTTTCAGTTTTGAAATGGAGTTTACATATATCATTAGCAATTTCATTCTTCAATAAGAAAGTATGAAATTAAAATCCATTTTCCAAATTGCCAATCCAAAGCAAAGTGAAATAAGTGTTTCATTTTTTGGGACCACGCTGCTATTCCCCCTTTCTTGCTTTCTTTCTTCGTTTTTTATTTAGGTTAGCGGAGTGGTTTAATTCTAGAGATATGTGTCCTAGTCATATTGGAAATGAAAACATGAAAGGAACACCTACACACAAAATCTAAACGAAATAAAATCAATCACAGCATCCCATTTGCTCATCTCATGTCAGGGAAGATGAGTCAACTCAGACTCCCTGTTGCATCTGGCAGTGTATTGAGGAGGGAAAGAAGCATATCATAACCACACGCACATGTAGACCATGATTCATTACCTGCTTATTCTCTACAACTCCTCCCCTTACTCACATCCAGTGCTCAACAGTGCCCCTGCTGCTGCATAAGTATAGGCAATAATTGCTATCATTGGCATAAATTAAATGTTACAATAAATAGATGAAGAACAGAATATATTTATATTTATCCCAATCATGGCATTCATTAATTGTAGGCCACAAAGGTAAATTGTATTTTGATCTAAAACAATATAACTCCCTCCTAAGCATTGCTTTTGTGACACTACAATGATTTTTTTTGTTTGTGGAAGCACTATGGAAGCACTATGGAGAAGGTTTCCTTAAACACAACTGTGGTCTCCTAGACTACAGTTAGACTAGACTACTCACCTTAACCACAACTGCACAAAACATGATCCACAAAAGGAAGTCATTCATTCATTCATTCATTCATTCATTCAATAACTGCCTTCTCCTAGTAAGGGCTGCAGTGGATCCAGAGCCTATCCTGGGAACACTGGATGTGAGGTGGGAATACGCCCATGGGACATCAATATAAATAGTTAATTATAAATCAGTAATAATGAGAAATGAAATTATTGATTCATAAATTAAATATGTTAACAAATATTTTTTGCATATATTAATATTCTAACTTTAAATAAATGGATAGAAAACTAGTTAATGCATATTTATAAAATATACCATACTTGCATTTCTTTATATAAGTCACTGAATTAAATGTCAATTTGCTGAATTATATTTTCTAAATATCTGGTGTCACGATCTCCCCTTTAGTCAGAGCTGCAGCCTGCCGCATGCTTTGAGTGTGCACATGCACAAGCAAGGTGAGCGAGTGCTCAGCGAGCGCATGCTCATCGTATGTTCATAACTGTGACATTGTTTACTGTGGACACGTGTGTTTGTTTTGTTTCTGTTCTGTCTCCTCCCTGTTCTGTCATTGGTTGTTGTTCGAGGGTACTTCATTGTTTTCATCTGCCAGCACTTAATGCTGATTATGTTCTGGATATATACCGCTCTCTTCCTTGTACACCTCGCGGAGTACTACCTTATCTTAGTTCCCTTTGTCCACGCTGGTGTTTTCCACTCCCAGTTCCCTTTCATGTTTCATGCTTTTGACCCTGTTTTCTGTGACCTTGATTTTCGATTCCTGCCTAGTCCAGTATGAGCCTGTTTGCTGATCGCCCAACCCATTGCCTGTTTTCGAATACGCCTCTATTTCACGTTTTGGATTTGTTTGCCTGCCGCCTGCTAAATAAAAACTCTTAACTGCAATTGCTTCCGCCTCCGTTCCCGATTCGTGACATCTGGACACATACAGATTCCATTTCATTTATAAGACTGCCCTGCCAAACCCTTCTACTCTGTAGTTACTTTTGTTATTGGGATTGTTCAATAACATATTAGACACCACCTCCATGACTATAAGCTGTTTCAAAAGAACCTTATAACAAACCACAAAATGCAGCACCATCATGTGAATCATGTTTTGTTGTCAGATATGAACAAAGGCAAACTCTGGCCATGAACATCATCAGCATGTTTGGTGGGAAAAGTGGACAACATAACAAAGCATCTTATACCCACTGAGAAATGTGGTGGTGGATCATCAGTGTTTGGGGGCTGTTTTGTGGCTAGTGGCCCAGGAGTGCTTGGGAAGATTAATGGCTTCATGAATTCTAATAAGTTCTGAAATATTTTATCCAAAACCTTGGCTGTCTCTGACTATAGGGTAAGACTTAGATGAAGAGGGTAAAACTTAGATAATTATCTCAATAATGCATCCAAATCAACAAAAGAATTTTTTCAAGACTCAAAATCAGTGTTTTGCCTGTCTCATAGCCTCAGCATACTTAATGAGGAGGTTGCGTGAAGACAAGACCACCATCACAAATAGGGCAGCTCACATATGCAAACCTAATGATATAAAGCATATATAAAGTGACATGGTATTCTTCTCTTTGACCATGAATATATCCTGCAAGATCTTATGAACTAGGTGTCAAGTTATTGTTCAGGGTGGGCCATAACAATCTCTCATTCAACAGAGTGGTGGCTCACTTAATTCCTAGATGTCCAGCACTGAGACAGGTATGAATCCAGTGCAGTAGCTGTCCATGCATGATATACTGTACATACATGTTTCCTGCTGGGCACTCAAGAGGAACAGGATCAGTTTCTTGAGTGCTGCTGATATCATCTGGGATTTCCCAGCAAATGGGTGCTACAATACATGATGAGGGCAGGATTGTTCAGTCATGTGGGTCTTCTGAGGGTGAATCATAGAAGTCGAGACAGACATTAGCCATATTATTTTCCAGTCTGTAGGTGAGCATAAATAAGCCCCAGGTGAAGGTGACTGCTGCTTTAACATACTCTAAGTTTTGTGGTCATTGAGTATTAAGAACAGGTGCTCTGCTCCATCCACCCAATGTTTCCATTCTTCAAGGGATGCCTTCATGGCTAATAGTTCATGGTTACCCGTGTCATAATTAAGAGCTGCTCAGATAAACTCCTGGTCAAAAAGTCACAAGGTTGCAATTTCTTTGGATCACCATGACAGTGAGGACCTGATAACATTTTCAGAAGTATCTGTAAAATGCCTAGTCGGCCCAGCAAGCCAACTTCTCCCCACAGCTCACAATACTACATCCTCGGCAGTGCAAACCCAGAGCCCCACCATGCCACAGTACAAAAACCTGAACATCATTTCATGCTCATCACCAGTTCTATAAAACACTCACCATTCCATCAGTTCCCTGCACAGCATTGCACTTACTCATGTGCTCTTGCTCCACCACATATTCAATATATGTTGTTGCCTATGTCAGTTGTTTCCAGCTCTAGCCTGTTTTCTCTTTCCATTTCAGTTGGTAGCTTCCTTCCTGGTTTGTTGTTTGTTTTTAGTTGAGAATCTTGTTCTGGTTTATCTATCATGATTTCCTTTCAGTGGTTATATATACTGTAGTTGCACCTTTTGTTACTAAAAACACTAAAGCATTTTTTCTGTCAGTCTGTCTGTTGTTACAGTGTCCACTTTTATGATGAATAGGAGTGAGGGTTCAGGATGAGGGAGAATGAGGGTGCTGGTAAATCCATCTGAAATGTCTTTATGCTTCTGTTGCAGAACGAGGAATGAACAAACCATGGCCAGTGCAGAGGTAATTCAGGGGCTTTCTCTTTGCAAAACACCTTTGCGAGTTCTTGATAGGGATCAGAACTTTCGTCTCTCAACTTTCTACTTGTGTGGCATGACAAGGAAAGGATATGTATTGTTTGTAGCATGAGGGCTCCACCAGGTTAATTCTTCATCCTTCCATATGTGGTGTTGTGTGTGGGATTGTGAGGGGATTTTGTGACTTCTGTGTGCATGCTCAGTGGTACTGTTTTCATGTTGACTTGATTTTGGCTCAGTGTACCATCAAGTGTATGAATACAGAACGGTCATAGACATGGGAATGGGGGCAATATTTAAATGCGCTGCTATTTCTGCATCCAGAAAGGTCCCTGCTGCCCCTGAAACAAGGAGGGCTGGATTATAGTAGGAGTTTAGACTATAGAACTGACAAATATAGCTATACAACTATATAACTGAAGGCTGAGCTTACCTGGATGGACATGCTCTCTGAAGATGAGAGGTGAATTCAGCATGGACTTGCCCCTTTTCTACACAGTATACGTAGAGTCCAGAGTCAAGTTTTTGGAATTGTTTTTCCTCTGCAGATGATCTAATGTGACCACTTTCAATCTCCTCATATTCAGGTTTTTTTCTGATGCTTGTGGCAGTTTACAGGGGCTGAAATAAAGACATCAGGCCTTTAAGAGATTGCAGTAGAAAGAAAGCGTGGCACAGGGAAGTTTTGCATTTTCCTGGTGAACCATCATATTTACAGTATCAGGTAGGACTTGATGTATGGACATCCAGGTTAATGGTTTGTTCTTCATGACTGCTTGTGGAATCTGACTTTCAGGAGTATCTTTATGCCAGATGGCCTAGGGATGCAAAAATATATTGAAGCTCCCTCACCTTTTCTGGATTCACTGCACTGCACTGCACTGCACTATACTGTAGCTAAGTCAGGGGAAGCATGAGGAACCATGTGCAGAGTATCTAGTAAAACAATCGAAAATCCAGTCTTAAAAGTTTTAAAGCAGACTAAGGTGAAACACAGTTAGGCACTGATCTTCAAAATTCAAATAGGGTAGTCAAACAAAGAATAGTAAGGGAACACACACAGAAGGCAGTCAAGGTAAACATGGCTTAGAACTTAAACAATGGAAGGTACTGGCAAGACTTGCATGATTCATTAACACTTTACAATACAATTCAACAAATCATATGTAACTATGGTGTATATCTTGGTGTAGGGTATTTGTGCAATATTTAAGTATAAGGTATTTGGGTAAAATCAAGTATACTGTTTCAGATTACACAAGGTAATTCATTAATAATTACTGAAACTTTGGTGTTTTGCTATTAAAAGTAAGTTATTTACAACATGTTTGGAAGTATGCTAATGGGAATTTTTGCTACTCATTGCTACACTATGGCCTTGTGCCTTAAGGTTACTGTTGTAATTTATTTCTTTAGATCTTGACTGGCTGAATAGAAACAACACACAGACCATGTGCTTCTGTGAGTAGAACTGTGATAATGTATAGACACTTATTTTTTAGACACTATTTTAGATCTCCAGGAAGGTTTGGATTAGCTATTGTGAACTAATTTTGAGTTATTATAAAAGTGCCTTGTTTTTCCTTATGTCACCTTTGTTATCTGCTTCTTTATTTCATGTTTATAATATACTAATTTGCCCGGTTTAGACTAGGAAAGGGAACATTGGGAACATGTGTGTACAGCTGTGCAATATGTTATCAATAAGTGATATCACTTTAAGTGATGCTTTGGTGAGCAAGGACTTTTTGTCCTTGATTCATCCTGTCTTCATTTCCTACCCTGCATCCTTCCCTTGCTTGAGGAGCTAAGAAGCAAGGAATGTCGTGGCACAATTTAAGAATAAGAAATGTGTTTATGTAGATAAGGAAGTGAACAAGAAATGAACACCTGAACATCTGGAGCCAGTGATGGTTTTTATGGTAGATACTAATACATATTATTAGATTTTTTTTAGATAATAAACCATTTTTATCTCATCCATAAGTAAAATTCGGTCCATAATCACCAATATGAGCCAACACATTAATTAATATGCTTTTGCAATTGTTAATTGGGTAAAGTCCAGAAGTGTGGCTGAATAGCATGTTTCAGTAGTTACACCTGGAGAATCCAATTAGTTATAAACATTTCATAACATGCTGTAATAAAATGTTTTTATTTTATTTACATTTTTATTTATACTTATACTTTTAATTCACTGATTGAATAAACATGAGTCAATTCAAGTGTATTTTATTAACTTTTAAACAAATCAATTAATACATAAGTAAAATTTTGTTAACATTACTTCTGGTTTATTCATTTATTAATGTTAACTAATGCAGCAAATTATGTTAGTTAAGGGACATGTTGCCATTTTAGCATGCACAGCACTGGTACAGACAGTATAGGAGAGTAGAATTCAAAGTATTAATTAATTAAATTCACAAATTTTATATAGTCTTTTACTACACTACATGTTTATGTTTATGCTACAATGCTAAATAGTTTTAGATCTTCAAATGAAATACAACATAAAACAAAGGCAACCTGAGTAAATACACAATACAGTTTTTGTTTATTTGTTTTTTATTGAAGCAAAAAAAGTTTTCCAGCACCTATCAGCAATGTGAAAAACTTATTGCCCCCTTAAACTTAAAATCTTTTTGTGCCACATTTCAACCAAATGCTTCCAATAACTATAGATCAGCCTTTCATTTACTTCTAAGACTATAGGACTTACTCCTATGATTTGGATCTTTGTCTTACTGCATAATCCAGTTGCACTTGAGTTTCAACTTATGGACTGAAGCCTGGATATTCTCCTTCTGGTAGAGAGCAGAATTCATGTTTCCCTTAATTATTGCAACTTGCCCAGACCCTGAAACAGCAAAGCATCCCCACACCATCACAATTCACCACCATGCTTGACCATAGGTATGAAGTTATTTTTGTGGAATTCAGTGTTTGGTTTATGCCAGATGTCTCTCACTGTGGTTTCCAGAGCCTTTGAAATAGCTTTGTAACCCTTCATCATTGCTGGAATTTCTTTTTATTTTAGCATCGTGTGTTAGTGTGTAAGACTGTTTAACCGTCTTCATGTTGTTGAAAAAGTTCTATTTAAATGTTGATTTGATTGAACAGGATTTGTTTAAATCAGGCCTGGTTGTGTCTTGTCCAGCTGAACCACATTATT
The DNA here is from genome assembly GCF_001660625.3 of Ictalurus punctatus. Lineage (NCBI taxonomy): Eukaryota > Metazoa > Chordata > Actinopteri > Siluriformes > Ictaluridae > Ictalurus > Ictalurus punctatus. Next base: position 19,789,314 of record NC_030421.2, read on the forward strand.
AATGCAGTTTCATAGATTTGAGGAATTAGCAACTACGGGGGCAAATACATTTTCACACAGGCCCAGTTGGTATTGGAAAAAAAAAGTTATTTTTTCCTTCAAAAAATAGCATTATCATTTAAAAACTGTATTTTGTGTTTACTCAGTTTGCCTTTGTTTTATTAATTGATTTCAGAAACAATTTAGCATGAGATATACACAAAAACAGAAGCACTGTATTTATAGACATTGTCTATTTCATATTTTTAAATCAGTTTATTGTTACGGCCCAGTCTAGGTTAGGCCGCACAGAGTAACCAGCTCGGGATTCAATGGAATTTGACCTTTAAAAATGAGGGAGCCAAGAATAACAACACAACAAAGTTGTTCAAAACAAAATTGTGGTGTATTGTAAAACACAGAATTATATACATACAACTCTACAAAGAACCAAACCAGGCATAACTTCAGGGTGGGCCAAAGTCAAAATAATAAACAAAAGGTTAGATTCTATTGTTAGGTAGCTAGCTTACCTAAAAAGAAAATAGCAAAGAAAATACAAATACTTCCCTAACTCCCTAAGCCAAAAACAGAGACAAAAGGACCCTCTCCCAAAAGAAATGGCAGCCACACCCCAGTGAACCAAGTCAACATGTACACTCTGGTGAAGAGTATACACAACCAGATACAGGAACAACCAAAATCACAGTCGACCCCCAGCCAAGAGTCAAAACCCAGAACAGCAATCAGAATATACAATTGTGAATGTCCTAGCAACACAAAACAAACTCCTCAAAACAAGTGACATTATTGTATAAAGTTTGACTAGTTTACTAAGTTTCTCTTCAGCACACATTAGAGCTGGTAGTCCTAATGAAGTTTGGGGCACAATTACTTTTGTTTGTATTTCTTTGCTAGCAGACTGGTAGAATTTTGAAATAATTTCCTGACTGTGAAAGACCACAAAATTCAAATATGCTAACTAATGGATAACTTGGATGAATAAACCCTAGTCTTGGGATCAATGCCTCTGGAGACAACAGTCCTCTCATTAGTGGCACAGGCTGATCAAGCTTTGTATATAAATCCCTCCATTCATGTAAAACCCTGCTGCATACACCTGTATATATAAGAGCTGATGCAATGGTTTGGAAAATACACTGGCAAATGTAAGTTGTATAAATAATATAGTAGCACATTTGCTCCTCACTCTTAAGCAGTTGGCCACAAAAAGAGACTGGAGCTGCATAACATCAGATCAGAGGCTATTGAGCATGCTGTCCTTAGAGTATTGTTTACAGTTTCACAGTTGACCACATGTGGCCACAGTGGCATGATACCCAAGCCGGTGGGCTACACTGACAGCAGTTGTATCTATGTTGTTTTTTTCCCAAAATGTTTTCAGATTTAAAAAAAAAAGAGTTGGAATCCTTCCCAGTGGGATCTGAGAGCTCTAAAGGTCTTCTTAAAACAACTGCTGTTCCAGTTGGTTTGTGACCATAGATCTGAAGGGTGCATATTTCCACGTTCCAATTGCTGTGGCGCACAGGCACTTTCCACTTTCACTCCACTTCCATGTATTTGGAATGGCATGCCAGTTCAGAGTGTTTCTGTTTGTGTTAGCATTAGCATCAGGGGTGTTCACAAAGTGTGTGAAAATTGTCCTAGTGTCTCTGCCTTAGTAGGGTCTGTGTGCATTCCCCTATTTGGACCATATCTCAAAAGTATGTATGTGTCAGTAGTAGTTACAAGTGCATGTGCATACACCCTGAAGTGTTGGACCAGCATTTTCTCCTTAAAGGTATGCCTTTAGGTGTTCTCCCTGGAAAAAAAAAAAAAAAAAAAAAAAAAAATAGTAATGATATGCCTTTCTGTGAAAAACAACAGGATTTGAAAAAAGTTGGGAGAAAAAAATTTGCCTCATCAGTACTGTCAGCCTATCGACATTTTTTGGAATCTGTGTGGCTAGATCTATAGCATTTTTAAGAACCCCTAACTTAGCTGTACATTCTAGTGGTATCACAGTGGTATTTTACATCAGCCTCAAAGGGAGCACAAAATTGCTAGTGATGTTGAGGTGGTTGAATAAGTCTGGAAGTGGACAGATGCACACATTCTAACTGTAAGAGCTACCTACATGCCAGAGCAATACAATCAGACAATAGACCCAGTGGTATTTCAGCTACAGCAGAGCAGAAGTAAATCTGTTTGCAAATAGACAACTATCTGTCCAGTGTGGTTCACAGACAATGCAGAGACAGAGACTTTTGGCTAGGATGTATTGGCTCAGGACTGGTCAAATCTACAGCTGTATGCCTTTGCAATACTCACAAATATATGAATGGCATTGCAGAACATGCAATAGATTATACAACCAGTGTTGCTTGCAATCCCATTCTGGAGGAACTGACCATGGCACCAGGGACAGTTTGACAGTTTGCTGCTGGGAGCCCATTAAATAGTCAAAACTCTTCTGAAAAGTGCAGATATTTCTCCAACATTCGTGTAAAACACTTGAAGTCCACAGTGTCCATAGTGGAAACTGGATATAGTTTGGCTACCTCCAGAGCAGTGCTTGCATACATTTGAGGAGTGTCATTTGCAGACATTTCTGAAGGTGTGAGATGGAGCACACCATCTAACTTCCAGATTTTTGCAGATTGAAGGTGGTTTCGTTGATGATATACTGCCTCTACCAGTTTGTCTGTGTTCCCTCAAGATATTCTGTTGGTACAATTTGTCATGTCCAAAAGTAGCCTTCTAACTACATAACCTTTGGTAAAATTACTAAATAGAGAAGTAATAGAAGAGGTGAAATGATTCTGGGTTAGAAGTCTCTTGGAGTAAAGGAAGAAAAAGGAAAAGGAAAAACTGCTTAAAATATTCTAAACTTTACAAAGAAAAGATAAGCCCTTATTTTTGCAGAAGGATACAAAAGGTTTCTTTTCAGTTTTTATAAAACACTGGTTGAGAAAGTTAGCTGGTCATATATCTACTGAGTGGTTTGCCCATTAAAATAGTCTGGGAATATTGCCAAGTGTGGTCCACCCTCCTTTACACATACAGCTGATAAAGAGGATGAGTTTCAAAACTAGGATGCCTTACAATGGAAATGGCATTTTTCTCAAATTGACCATTATGTGAACCCCTCCATTGTTTTCTCCTCCACAGATCTCAATCTGTATTTGAGGATTGGTCAATGTCTTATATTCACTTGCATACTGCAAACCCTCATGCCTAATCACAGTTTCACTCACATCATCATAGAATTGCTAACAAACAGTTAACAGTGTTTAAAATTTCAGTGTCCTTCAATGGCTAATTATATTATATACATACAATCATCTGAAGCACTGAGAGCTTTTGGAGTGGTGGTAGTGATTTATGTCTTCACCTGTGAACAATCAAGACAATAAAAGGAAAGCAATAGATATTGTAAAAATGTCAGATGATTTTTAGTTAAAATCAATTACTAAGTTTCCATCCACTTTTTTGCGCTTTTCTGTTATCAACAAAGTGAAAGTGTGTAAAAACAAACAAACAAAAAGTTTGCTATAGTTGCTGTCCCCTGCCTGTTTCCATCCAACTGGCCTTTTATCGAGAAAATGGTGTGCGTGATGACGTCATCCTTAAAAAAACAAACAAATTATCGAGTAATTTTTGGTGTATTGCAAAGGAAATCTGCCCTTGATCCGTTTCCATTCCTAATTTTGTGTATATAACAATTTGTACCACATACCACATCCTCAGATCTGTAAAATGGAGAGAGTATTGAAACAGTTGATTGAAATTGGCCAGTTTACTGTAATTTTAATTTCACAATTAATTGCAGTTGTACGGAATATCAGAAGACTGCATGAAAACGGAGCAGCTGGCTGTCTGGTAGGGCTCCAAGTAACTGCCCTTACGCGAAGAAGCGCATGGGTCTGTGTGTGTGTGAGTTTGAACTACAGTAATGTGGGTTGGTTATGGGCTGTTCTTGTGCAGGCACCACTGCACAATAGCATTCCATGTCAATCAGATTATGACAGCTGGGCACAAGATTAGACTTTCTCTATTTAATGATTTCTCTTGCAAACTCTAGCTAACTCTGAGGGGGTGGGGGGTGAGGGGGTGCAGAAACTGGATTTGAAGTAAAAAAAAAAATAAAAAAAAAAAGGACATGTCTGTCAACAAACCCCAGAGGATTTTAAGAACTTTTACTCAGCATGACAGCAATATCAGAGGCTGAATTCCGATGCTGTGGAGCAAAAAACAAGACTACACCCATGCTGGAAGAGCTAGGTTGTTGATATAATAATTGTACTGTGTCAACATGTTATGGTGTTGGCAAAACTTTTAATAACCTATATAAATCATTTTAATGTTATTTACACTGGTCACCGTGCTCAACTGACCACTGACTGAATGCAGAGGAAAAACACTGATATTATGGAATGGACTTCAGTCTGTACAAATCTATAGTCTCAATGTTTTAATCTTCTCACCTCCTTTACTCTTTATTATTACAGTTCAACCACTTGAGATTACACTCATATTGTGTCCAAATTTCAGTACCATCTCTGATGTGGGGGTGGAAATTAAAGTTTCATTATACACATTTGAATTGTTTCTTTGTGCATTTAATCAAATATCTTAATTTAAAAAATAATCAAATAAATAATTTTTAAAAAATGATTTCTGTATTGGTTTTTGTAAGAATAACAGTTTCTAAATTAAATCTTCAAAATCTACAAAAGAGTCACTGTTTTGCATTTGTTCAGATCATCCCATTTCAACTGAAGATGGCATGCTTAAAATACCCAGGCATTTAGGTTACATGAAAGTTGCTTGAAAGTTTTTAAAATTTTCTATTTAGCTGCATAAATATGACCTAAAACATAATCAGATTTACACACAAGTCCTAAAATTAGACAAAGAGAAACCAATTAAACAAATGAGACAAAAATATTATACTTGATCACTTATTTATTGAGGAAAATGATCCAATATTACATGTCCGTGAGTGGCAAAAGTATGTGAACCTTTGCTTTCAGTATCTGGTGTGACCCCCTTGTGCAGTAATAACTGTAACTAAATGTTTCTGGTAACTACTGATCAGTCCTGCACATCGGCTTGGTGGAATTTGAACCCATTCCACAGTACAGAGCAATTTCAGCTCTGGGATGTTGGTGAGTTTCCTCACATGATCTGCTTGCTTCAGGTCCTTCCACAACATTTCTACTGGATTAAGGTCAGGACTTTGACCTGGCCATTCCAAAGCATCAACTTTGTTCTTCTTTAACCATTCTTTGGTTGAACGACTTGTTTGCTTAGGGTCGTTGTCTTGCTGCATGACCCACTTTAATTTGAGATTCAGTTCATGAACAGATGTCCTGACATTTTCCTTTAGAATTCACTGGTATACTTCAGAATTCATTGTTCAATCAATGATGCAAATCGTCCTGGACCAGATGCAGTAAAACAGGCCCAAACCATGATCCTACCACCACCATTTTTCACAGATGGGATAAGGTTCTTATGCTGGAATGCAGTGTTTTCCTTTCTCCAAGCATAATGCTTCTAATTTAAACAAAAAAATTATATTTTGGACTCAGCCATCCACAAAACATTTTACCAATATCCTTCTGGCTTGTCCACATGATCTTTTGCAAACTGGAGGAGGGCAGCAATCTTCTTTTTGGAGAACAATAGCTTCCTCCTTGCAGCACTGCCATGTATACCACTGTTGTTCAGTGTTCTCCTGATGGTGGACTCATGAACATTAATATTAGCCAATGTGAATGAGGGCTTTAGTTGCTTAATTACCCTGGGTTCCTTTGTGGCCCTGTGGACTATTACATGTCTTGCTCTTGGAGTCGAGTTTTTTGGTCGACCACTGCTGGGGAGAGTATCAGTGGTCGTGAATTTCCTCCATTTGTACACAGTTTGTCCGACTGTGGATTGGTGGAGTGCGAACTCTTTAGAGATGGTTTTGTAACCTTTTCCAGCATGATGAACATCAACAACTCTTTTTCTGAGGTCCTCAGAAATCCTTTTTGTTCATGCCATAATACACTTCCACAAACATGTTGTGAAGATCAGACTCTGATAGATCCATGTTCTTTAAATAAAACAGGGAGCTCACTCACACCTGAATGTCATATAATTGATTGAAAACACCAGACTCTAATTTCACCTTCAAACCAACTGCTAATCCTAGAGTTTCACATACTTTTGCTACTCATAGTTATGTAATATTGGATAATTTTCCTCAATATATAAATGATCAAGTATAATATTTTTTTGTGTCATTTGTTTTACTGGGTTCTCTTTATCTACTTTTAGGACTTGTGTCCTTTTAAATAAAACTTTGACCCACTTACTGACAGCTGTAAGAAAGGTCTTTTAGATGGTCCACATTACCCTTTTCTCTAGTAGGTCACATGGGTTTCATTAAAAGATTGTCCTACCTCAATTTTGCATTTGTCGTGGAAGACCGTTTAAAAAAATAATTTGGAAAAGTTAATTTCGTGTTTCCTGTGGAAGAATATGAGCCATTGTGTTAGGCACAAAAACCAAAGAAATTTGGTGGAATGGCCCTCCAAATTTACTGCTATTATTTCTGGATGACTAGAGAAAAGATGCTCTAGTCATCTTTCTATAAGGTTAATTATACTTTCATCGCCCCCTTTGTGATAGAAAATTTATTCAAGTCCCTCAAATCTACAGTCACAATGCCATAAAACTTTGGCTTCTATTCTTCATAGCTCACTACTTTTTACAATGTCTCACTTAGGTCACTTTACTAATAGAAATTCATCCAATTTTTAATTTATTCACACATTTTTTAATAGACAGCTTCATTAAAAGCCAAATACAAAAGGTATAATTGTATACATTTAAACTATTAGTAACTTTATAAACACACAAATACTAAATCATCTGAGAGGCTCATGGCAACAGAAATTAATATAAACCATTCATGTATATGATGGAGTTTATGTGTTAGACACTATCTTATAATTCAAGATTATACACCAAATCAATCTATAAACTTGTTAAAGGTTCCACTAGATTTTGGAGTGTGGCTGTGATTTGCCATTCAGCCACAAGAGCATTAGTGAGGTTAGGCACTAACGTTGGGTGAGCAGCCCTGGCACAGTCCAATTCATCCCAAAGGTGTTGGCGTCACACCATCCTTGGCACAATATGTGTTAATGGACCTTACTTTTTGTACAGGAGCATTGTCATGCTGGAACATGTTTGGGCCTCTTATTTATAATGAAGGGAATTTGTAATGTTTCACCATAGCAAAACATTCTATAGAATTATATGCTTCCAAATTTGTGGCAACATTTTGGAGAAGAGGCACATATGGGTGTAATGGTCAGGTGTCCAAAATGTTTTGGCTATATTGTGTATAGGTGTTATTACTTTATTCCTTTTAGTTAAGTGCACAATATAACTTAAGGAAAAGTGGCAATAAATAGAAGATTTATTATGTAACACTGCAGTTACACTATATAAATATTCCATAGCAGAGTCACATAAGTCAGGATCTCTGTCACATTCTGGTATATACACCAAACTAAGAATAAATTTACTAAAAACATGAACTCAACTAAACATGATATTTCCAAATGATTTCAATTATTCACAGTGCTTTTACATATTCACCCCCCCCCCCCCCCCGCCCCCATTGATATCTATCTATGTCTCTGTGCCTTTATTCCTCTATTGTTTTTTGTACAATCTTTCTTTCTTTCTTTCTTTCTTTCTTTCTTTCTTTCTTTCTTTCTTTCTTTCTGTCTGTCTTTCTTTCTTTCTTTCTTTCTTTCTTAAAGATTTCGGAATTTTCTATTTGGAATAGTACAATTCAGCTTTTTTCCCCTAAACTTTAGCTAACCTTGTCCATTTGTTAACCTCTTGCATTTGGGACTCCTCATGTGGAACAATGTTATATGTCTGCAAGTGTATTGATTGTAATTTCACTCCCTGGTGGTCAGCATGTAGGTGGTGTACTTTCTGATGATATGGTTGAGGAGGATATAATGATATTGGTCATGTGAAATTTGAATGCTCTAACTGTTATGTAAAATAAAAGTCAGTAATAAGATCTTGGCTGAAAAGTTAACCATTCTTTACTGACCATCGGATCAGATTTGTTAAGGACAGGGGACTCTCTGTGCATACACTAAGGAAATGCATCTGAAAACATCTGTTTTGGCAGCACATACATTTGAGTATGTTTCATTATAGTAGGTTTATGTAGAGCAGATTCATAAAAACTTAGAAGTTGCCCTTCTGCATAAAAAAAAATTGTGCAGTTATATATTTGGTCAGCAATGTAATGATTGGTTTCATGAGATTAAGTATTAAGCACTTTCAATTTATTAAGCAAATGTGAAACATGAAAAACAATTATTTAAAAACATGTTTAAAGAGTGTTTCCTGGTTAGCTTTTTTGTATTGTTCAACAAGCACTGCTGCATGATTTAGACCTGGGCTTTATTAAGACATTTCTATTTAGATGGCTTTGATCGTGGTTCAGTGGAAAAGATAATGTGAAAGAAAGAAAGAAAGGATGGAAGGGCTTGACATCTCTTCCTCTGTACTATAAAGGGGTGGTAGCTGATTATTCATCGATGTTATAGATTGACAGGAAGGACATTACTACACTTCATGACTTTCAGGAGGAAAGCACTATTACTGCTGAATACAATATAACTATAAATCTCCCCACTTCTGTCAGGCCTCTCAAATCAATGCGGATTCACATGGAACAGGTAGTTATGGAGCTTGCGATGAAGCATTTTCCCCCATGTACTGCCAAGAATGGAGAACTTTGCTTAACAGAAATCTATTCTCCCTGTGCAACCAGCTGCCTGTCTAACACAGTCAGTCTTCAGAGTGAAATAACAATAAAAGAACTGCTCAACAATTTTTAAAATATTTTTTAATTCAAAACCGTAGAATTAGTCAAGGGTAAGCAAGGTAAAAATCCCCTAGGCAAATTAGCCAATTTTCATTCTAGGGGCAATTTCATACCCAGAAATCACTCATAAAATGTTGCTGAAGTTTTTTGTTTTTTTTTTAAATTGTGAATAACAAACTGTTAAGTAACTAACTGAAATATTCCTCTACTTAGAGGACAAAAATAACAGAAAAAAAAGTCCATTCTAACCAGTGCTAAGGGCTTTGTGCAATGACTAAGCAAACCTGCTATGTGTAACCATGCCTACATTCAATGCTTTCACTCATTGTATGCACATTAGATATTCATTGATTTTTTTTTTTATTTACCATACACAGTCTGAACAGTACGCATAATGTCCAATCTATGAATCTGATTGATCACTGTTCATTGCAGAACAAAACACTTTGGCAAATATAGCCCCAGAGAAAAAAACAAAGGCAGGGGACAGCAACAGGCTGCAGTGGTATATAGGAATACATGTCATCAAGAGTTGAATTCATTTATACCTGTTAAATTCTCTTAACATGTTCTTTGTGATCCAGGCCTCCACTTCACACCATCGTACATGTACATCATTACTTCACTGTTGTCTATATTTTGTGCCCTGTCACTTAGAAGACAGAAAATCACCCTTTACTGTGAGATTTCCTAGACTGTTTTGACATTTAAAACTTCAGGAGTATTAAGTGTCATTCACTATTATGAGTTATGCAAGGTTAGGCAAGGGCACATGTATAAGAATCTACCAAAACCTCATTTAACCTTCTTGTTAGCACTTTCTGGTCAGTGTATAAGCCACTCTTAATCCTTACTTTCACTTGCTGTTTACCCTGAGATGAAGGTATCACCTCAGAAGGCTTAGCATGCCACTCAGGAGGCAATCCTTCTGCCTGAGAATCATTTCACAGGGACATCCACTTCTATCAAACAGCCATATAAAACAGCTCATTATCAGTTTCAAGGATTCGTTTTTGCCACCTTGCTTATGCAGGTTAAATAACCACTTCTTCTTAGTTTTAATGACATAACTAGTATTGGCATTCCTTACATGTTCCTCATCTCCTGACAGAGGGGATTACACCTTTCTTACACTCAACTTTGATTAGAGCAGGCAGCTCTAAAAGCACCTGTATAGCCGTAAAAATATTGATATATTTGATATATTGAACATATGTTACAGTATTCTTTTTAAATTTGTGAATATATAGAGAATATACTTCAATAATGTCCATTTCCATGTATTTCTATTTAATTGTGCAATAATACTGCAATTGTGTATACTGTACCTGTGTGCACAGAATGCATAAATGAATGGTTAAATACAATGTATAATGAATTTCAGTATAAGATTGAGGCAAGGCTTCCAAGCTCAGATAACAAGGATGAACATTTCTAGGTGCATTGCTCACATCAGTGGAATTAAAAGATACCATTAAGACCATAATAAGGACACGGTGAGTAATCAGTTGCGGTTAAGAGAGCACCCTGCTTAAGATGGCAAAAAGTGGTACATTTTAAATGCAATATGTATGCACAGAAGAATGGGAATTGAGGTGAAAATTAAAGCGATCTTAGAGTATTATTTACTGATCGGTCGGTCAGTCCGTTGGTCGGTCGGTCGGTCGGTCGGACGGATGGCAGAACTAATTAATTCAAAAGCAAAATCTGATTTAGAGATATTGATATGCAGTAGACTATTTGACGTTTTCCCTGCTGTTCATCACTTTTTTCCACCATATTTGCCTTTGTCTAGAAGAGAATCCTGGCAGTGAATGGAATTCACTGTCAGGCTTCAGGAGCAACAGGAGTGTTTTCGATCAACTCTATGGCAGCCTTAGATTCCCAGCTATTCACTTCCTGCTAAATCAATAACATGAGCTGTCTGTCACATGTATGATGGACTGCCACTCAGAACCCATAGCCGTTCAACACATACACAGCAGCTCTCAACTGAGCTTTAGGCTATTTTTTATAGCTCCATTTGACTGTATGATATGTGTAAGGATGCCACAGTGGCATGAATAATTTATGCTATCCCAGGAGCCAGGATTGCCTGACAATGTGTGCAACAAAAGAATGTTACTGCACTTCATTTTCTATTTTGTAGTCTTCAAGGTTATAGGTTCTCCTGCCTTTTATGGGCTTCGAAGGGATACCAAGAGTGGCTTTCTGAAAAATGTAACTTGACAGAGACAGGCCACAATTAAATCATCTTAAAGCCCACATGATTGATGGTCAGTAATTCAAGATCACTTGTGTGGGAAGATGCTGAGTGAAAATGCAAATGCACTGTCAATACTTTTTGTTTTAACAAGCACAACATTCAGCCAAAAGCAATTAGAGAATAAACTCCCAGGATGGTCAGTATAAGGCTTCACATAAATACTGATAATAATAATAATAATAATAATAATAATAATAATAATAATAATAATAATAATAATAATCCAAAAATGTTGGTATTCTTGACAGAAAGCCCAGTGTCAGGTGTGGGATTCTTTCCTAAAAGAACTAAAGTGCTCCTATACATTCATTCTAAGAAAACAAACTAAGCTAAATACGACCAAAAAAATCCAACAAATATACATATAAAACATTTATCACCCAGTAATTCTTTAACAAAATAATTCTTCTCATCAGACAAGAAGGATGGCTATAAGCAACATAAAGAATTAATTCCTTTAAATTTTAACTCACTTTTTTTTGTTATTTTAATTTTTTTTAACTTGAAATACCATTACCAAAACACTTTCAGTATTTATCAGTATTTATCAGTTTTATCAGTGAAAAGACTTCCAGGTTATTGGCTGTATGTGCTTAAGAGAAAACTGAATAGTTGTGAATAAAGGCTGTCTGTATTAAAATGATGTGACTGCCACCAGGTGGCCAGATGGTGTAAAAACACTATGTAGATTTTGAACTCATTGGCTATTCAACTTGCTTCTGACTGCAGAGCAGCTTTTCCATTAACTCCCAGCCTCAAGCAGAGCAGAGAAAAACAAAGGACACAGCATGAACAACAATACAGCTCAGGGCCACATTTTCAGAGAAAAGCAAAGCTTTAAGTGCTATGAAGTCCTTCCTGCTTTTTTGTGTGGCCAGTGAATGAAGATGCTCTTTTATGTCCAACAGCCAGAAACATTGACCTCAATGGATATAGAATTACAGTAACAAATTACACTTATACTTGAAAGTGTTGACGCTTTGGTGTGCGCGTGTGTGTGTGTGTGTGTGTGTGTGTGTGTGTGTGTGTGTGTGTGTGTTGTTGTTGTTGTTGTTGTTGTTGTTGTTGTAGTAAACACATTTATAGACTTTATTTCTCTATGTGATTTCTGAGAGTGTGTACAGTTAATATCTGGTGGCAATCCATAATGTAATTTATGGATTGTTCATATTAATGACATTATAATGCAAACAATCCCTGTCATAAATTTATCATCATCCTTTCTACAAATAAATACATGTTAGTAGATTGTAGAATGCTGACCCAGCAATAATCCAGACAGAACAGATATCTATGCATTCCTCTCCTTCTCATTGCCATTGATCCTATTCTAATCATGGTGTACCAATTTAAACATCATTGTCATAAAGAAACGCTTGCACGAGCAAAACACAGACAAACACTGCTGTGAGCACATGCCTGGAAAGCTGTAGGAGTCATTTAAAGTGCTTGTAGTTTAATTAACCTCAACAGGCAATTAGCATCAAGGGCATTATTTATAAGCATGTATCTGTCATCTTCATATCGTTAGTCAGGGTTGATAGTTACAACACTGTCAGTGATGCAGTGGTCCATGTAAATATGGCTTGAAGTACACATTGATCATACAGTATAAGCCTCAGCCATGCAAACATGACAGTCTATAGAGCAATTGAGAACTTATGTAACACAAGCCCCTAGTGCAGGATTAATAAAGTGGGCACAATTAGGTTATAAGCCATTACAGTGACAGATTATTATCATACCGCCATGTCTCTACTCTAAACTAATGATCATCAGTTAGGTAACTTCCATGCGCATATTTTGTGAATATGCTATGATACAAACTGTTCCGGAACAGGCCTTATAGAGGACAAAAGTCTAAAACAAATTTTAAAAAATGAAATCAAGTTCCCAGAATTATCTATTGCTTCCTTTCAGAAAAAGTTCACTTATTTTATCCAGCTATTCAATCTTCTCTTCAAAGCTCTAATTGTTCCATGTGATAGTATACATTTTATAGTACAAATCTAACAAGTTATTATTTTATGTGTAACGTATGTAATTGTGGGCAATTTTAAGTGCCGAATATAAAATATGCATATGCATTCTTTAAACAAAGCTGCTTCCACTTACAGTGCCCTCCACTAATATTGGCACCCTTGGTAAATATGAGCAAAGAAGGCTGTGAAAAATTGTCTTTATTGTTTAACCTTTTGATGTTTAAAAAAAAATAAAAAATCACAAAAATACTCTCTCATGGATATCAAACAATTGCAAACATAGGTTTACCAATATCTATCTATCTATCTATCTATCTATCTATCTATCTATCTATCTATCTATCTATATATGTTTGTTAACTACAGGTTTGCAACAATTATTGGCACCCCTATGAATTCAGATGAGAAAAATATATTTAAGTATATTCCCATTGACATTTAAAAAAATTTTAGTACACATGGGTGACGGAACAGGAAATCGTTCAACCATGACTTCTTGTTTCACACGGGTATAAATATGAGGTAACACATAGGCTAAATTCCCTTAGTCATTCATAAAAATGGGTAAGACCAAGGAATATAGCTGTGATGTGCACCAAAAGGTTGTTGATCTTCACAAAATGGGAAGTGGCTATAAGAAAATAGCAAAATCATTGAAATTGCCCATTTCCACCATCAGGGAATTGCAGAAGTTAGTTGGGGTCAGAAAGACTCCAAAACTACAATCCGAAGTCACCTACATCACCACAGTTTGTCTGGAAGGGTTTCAATAAAAAAAGCCTCTACTCTTATCCAAAAACAAATTCAAGCATCTTCAGTTTGTCAGACACTATTGGAACTTCAAATGGTATCATGTTCTATGGTCAGATGAAACCAAAATAGAGCTTTTTGGCAATAAACACTAGAGGTGGTTTTGGGGCACACAGAGAGGTAGCAATATGGAAAAGTAGCCCATGCCCACAGTTAAATATGGTGGTGGCTCTTTAATGTTTTGGGGCTGTTTTTCTGCCAGAGGACCTGGATATTTTGTTAGGATACATGGCCCATGGACTGCCATGGCCATCCCAGTTCCCTGACTTGAAACCCATACAAAACCTGTGTTGTGAACTGAAGAGGAGAGTCCACCAGCGTGGACCTCGAAATTGGAAGGATCTGAAGAGATTCTGTATGGAGGAATGGTCTCAGGTCCCTTGCCATGTATTCTCTAACTTCATCAGGCATTATAGGAGAAGACTCAGAGCTGTTATCTTGACAAAGGGAGTTAGCACAAAGTGTTGACTAAAACAGTACCAATAATTATTGCACACCTATATTCAACAAATATATATATACAAATATATACAAATATATATATATATATATATATATATATATATATATATATATATATATATATATATATATATATATATATATATATTTGATAAGCCTGTGTTTTGTTTGCAATTGTTTGATATCCATGAGAGCAGAGTATTTTTGTGAATTATTTTGAACAAAAGCTCAAAATATTAAACAATAAAGACAATTTTTCACAGCCATCTTTTGCTTCTTTGCTCCACTAATAAGGGTTCCAATATTAGTGGAGGACACTGTATGTCTTTATAATATAATGAATAGACATAGTGCATTGAGGACAATGCATAAGGAAAGGTCCATGATTGAATATTCGACATAAAACAATCCATATAGGTGCCTTATGAAAGTTATACTGGCCACATAATGAATGGAATATTATACTTTTTAACATGGTCATTATGTTGTCAGTCTTTTGAGTTGTGACCTTCGTATTGAAATGATCAAAGTTTGATGCCTCATATACATGTAGCTGCCTCTAGGATGACTCCAAACCCTGATCATTAATTCATGCTGCAGAAATAGATTTTCTGCAATTAAAAGAGGCTTGGTGCTAAAAGAGGAGTTTTTGTTCTTTCCAGTGATTTGTAGCACAGCTCAAATCTAGATTGATGTGTGAGCATGTTCATACTGTGTACATATGTAATGTATTTGCACCCTTAAACATGAAGGACGCAGTAAAACTCCCTTCTTTTCACTCATATTCTGTTCATTGCCTTTGAAAATCTATTTCAGGTGACATTTTCCTTTTAAGCATTCTTACTATGCAAATGTGTAAATGATAATTAATTCATACTTTCCACTGCTATGCAGTGGCTGGCTCTGTCTATTCTCTCGATTCCATTTTCTATTGATTGCTTCCTCTATGTGGAGCTGAAATGTCTCGGTGAGTGGTGAGGCAACCCAGTTTAAATAGGACATTTTTGGTCACAGCACAAGCTCAGGCTTCATACTGTGGTCCTAAAATGGTGCAAATAAAAGAGTCTTTGAGATCATAAAGAGTAGAGAAAAAAGAAATTGAAGATATGGGAGGGGTGTCACAAGCAGAAATACTCATATAAAAATGTGATTTTTTTCTTTCTTCTACATATTGGAGAGGCAATGAGATGTGGCAGATTTGTTTTGGTTGAGTTCATATGCTTGTGCTTAACAGCATGAGCTCTGCATGGTTTAGTCCAACGTCTCTTCCAGTCTATTCACCAAAAGGACATAAATCAAAGTCTGATGAGAACCATCAGCCTCATTCCCTGCTTGTTAAAACACAGCCCACACCACACATGATTTGGGCTTTGTGCAAAATATGATTACTTACTTGAAGTATTTTTTATATACTTAGAAAAATATATGCAGAATTTCTCAAATATCTAAGCATTTGATGTTTGAAAAAAATTCAAACAAATGAACACAATTATTGAATTTCAATATATACATTTACAGTATCTATAGATGCGTAATCAGTCATCCTCATGTGATTGACTTTCTAATCTGGTATACAAACTTCAGAACTGAATGTAACTGATGTGGATAAATGACCAGGAGAGGGAGCACTAATGTAGCAATTAAGATAAATTGTATGCTAAGGTAACACACACACACACACACACACACACACACACACACACACACACACACACACACACACACACACACACACACACACACACACAAAGATAACCCCAAAATTATAATAAAATCACTCTATTACCAAATAAACTGAATCAGCTTACATGGCAATCCAGTGCAAGTTTCAAGAAGCATCTGGCTCACTATTCTCCCTAAGGAGATTTATTTAGCAATTAGTATCATTGTATTGGGCTATTAGTGTTGTCGTTTTGATTAATTGAATCGATAGCTGTAAGTATAAAAGATTACCATTTGAAGTAATTTGTTGCAAACAAATATATGTATCGGAATATTACAGTCACCCCCAAGAGACATATTATTTCTCACAGCAGTCTAGCAGGAAGCAAAGTTAAACTCTGTAAAACCAAATTTCAGGTGTGTCTACAATGAAAGAGTCTTTCCAGGGCATATGGTGTGTTCTAGTAAATTCAAGTGCAAGTATACTGCCCTTTCAGACTGAAAAGAAGCAAATTCAACTGCAGACAATAGAAAATGAAAACCTTTCTGAGTAAAACATGGTGATACCTTATAGTCTATTGTCCTGTGGCAAATATAATTTACTGTAACGTCATTCAGTTTTCTGCTCTATAGTGAACATTTTTTTTTCTGCTGTTGTAACAGATCCCATTTCTCCAGACCCCAGAACTGACAGTAGAATATAACATATTGGAAAAATACGATATTCAACTATATTACTTTTTTTTTTTTTTTTTTCCCCAAATGCAGCCTAAACCAACTGACTTTTCATACAGTGCACATTATTACAATTCACTTGAATGCCCACAAAATGTTCACAAAATTGCTTATGAGTTTCAAGAACACATGGTAGGCTGTACACAAGATCTCTACAAACTTCTAAATGCTCAAGCAAAAGCAAAACTATGTGGCTTTAGGCTAATATAAATTATTCTTAAAGAACTTTTTAACATTACATTATAATTAAAGAATTAAATAATAATTAAGAATAATTAAACATGAATCAAACCACACTGCAAAATTGTTACACTTAATACACATGCTAATGCCCATTTGTCATAAATATACCTATATTATATTAAACATAAACAAATGAACAGTTCAGTTGATTCCCAGGGTTGTCACGTTTCAAAATCAGCCATAAGACAGCACATCCATAACAACAAACCTTTTGAAAGGGTTTCCAAATGTGAAGCGCTTTCTGAGATTATCTCACAAACAGCAGCATGAAGTTAACTGAAGGTCATTGGATTTACAAATGGAATTGTGTGCACTGTATCCTTGACAAAAAATATAATGAAACTAATGTTTTGCAATGACCATCTCAGTGACTGGACTACAGGAGCTTGAAATGTACTGGAGGAGAAACGGTCTGGCTACAATTGCCTCCAACACTGATACAAAAAAGAGAAGAGATGAGTTTACTATATAATGAAATTGAAAGGACTACTCCAGTTGCAGCCTCAGTTGACAATAATTGCCTCAGCTAATAATTATGTTTTTTCAGTGAGCACTACAGTGTCACAACCACCAATAATTCCAAGTCTCTTATTTTTTAATAAATACAAAATGTATGCGTCTGGTTTTAAAAATCAGTAGCATAATTTCAAATGTGTGATACACAATTTGAAATCTATTACTTTGTGGATGAACCAGAGTTGGTCTGAGGGAAAAAAAAATATTTAGATTGATGTTTTGTTTCAGTGTATAAGGTTTTAGATATGGGATGGAAAAGAGGTGGCACCATTTACTCATTCACGGCCAGTCCAAAGATTTGTGTTCCCCCTTCCCACCTCTTGAGGGCATTTTTCAACCTATGAGCTCTTGGTATTCAGTTCAAGTTTGCATTTGTTCAGTGGTGTGAAATGAATGGTCACATAATAGCATTAGTGTTTTGGCTTCTAGTTGCTCTATTTCTTCCAGTGAACTGTGAGATCCTAAAACTTCAATGATGCCATGTACAATATATATTGTTGTAAATAACTATTTTGTTATTTTTTGTGACAATCTACAGGTAAAATAATAAAGTGAAGTTGGACATTCTTAAACAGCCACCTAGCTACCTTCTCCTGGATGTAAATATAAATATCTGTAAATACAGTATATTCTGTGAAGAAGGGGTTATACTCTTTAAATACTGAGCGACCAGCTTTGCAGCACCTTCAATATATATATATATATATATATATATATATATATATATATATTTTAAATGACAAGAAATATTACAAAATCTTGACAGAGTTTTCAGTCAGCACCATCTTAGAAAGCACGATGTCTCGAAGCCCAGTAAGTCCCATTTTTGTTCTGCAATTACTGAGGTTAACCTCATTGCCTCCATCACTGTCTGGTTTCCCTTGGTTTCAATGCCAGGTTGTGTTTTTTACTCTGCTAAGAGACTCTCTGACTGCCTTTTCTCCCCCATCAGGGCCTTGCACTTGTCCACATTAAAAAATAAAGCTGTGTGGATTTTCACAGATCCCACCCATCCGTGCAATAACCTCTTCTCCAAACAGTCATCACAGATTTGTATCAAGGAGATTGCTGGCTGCACAACTCTTTATCTTGAGGTTTCCCTGAAGTACATGTGTCCTTACCCTCTTATCCTTATCCATCTCTCACTCCAGATTTGTAGATTTGCACTCTTGTTATTTAATTCCATGCTGCTACCTTTAAGTAATATATATCCAAGGGCATTGTATCATGGCTGACCCTGCGCTCTGACTGAACTTCCTAACATGCTGGGGTATGCGAAGAAAAAGTTTTCACTGTTCTGTAATGTATACGTCACCAATAAAGACTCATTATCTCATAATACCAATTAAGCTCTTTTCTGTCCCTGAAAACATATATATTAGGCTCCTTTTCTATTAAATGTGTTTTAATAGCTGGATTCTAACAGAATGATTTGACTGGATTATTTAACCAATAACTCTGGCAACTCTAGATTCTAGCCATCCTGAAGATGTGTGCTATGAGTCTGTTGTTGCCTTATGACTGGCAGCTTAGATAATTGCCGTTTTCACCAGGCCACCTGCTGCATCAATTATTCAAAAGATCAGTCTTTTGTCTCTACTGCTCAGGTCTAATATCCTGGGTGTTGTGTGGTCTTTGATGTGTATGTGCAAGTATTTGTGAGACAAGGTATAGATCAAGGGTGTCCAATCTTATCCACAAAGGGCCAGTGTGGGTGCGGGTTTTCATTCCAATCAATCAGGAGCCACACTTGATTCCTCCCGTTTAATCAGTTGAGCTTGGTTTTCAATAGACTCAGGTGTAGCTTCTGCTTGGTTGAAATGAAAACCTGCACCAACACTGGTACTTTCCAGATAAGAATGAACACACCTGGTATAGAGCCACAATACTTGTATATACGCTGTGGCTGTGTTCTAATTAAACCCTAAACTAAGTTCCTTTGTGAACTTGCGTGTGGTTTGGGGTCAGTAGCACTACTCCAGTGACAGATGACAAGCACTAGCGTGTTCTCAAATGCAAAGCTAATTATCAAATTAATCATTTATAGCTGGACAACCACCATTTACTAGGACAGCTAGAACCTATTGCCAGTCAGTCAGTAAACCTTGTAACCTACTAAATTTTGCAAAAAGGCAACAAACAAGTTCCACCAAGTTATATGAATGAAGTCAGAGGGTGTCAGCCTTCAAAGGCAATTTACAAAACATCTTTTTAATATTCATGCACCTTTGATAATACATTGCCTGACATTTTTATGATGCTCCTGAAAAATGTGTGCATCCCTGTATAATGTATCAAAGCAGTGATATAATTAAAGTAACTTATTTGTCATTTGGGCCTGAATGCTAATCATGTGCCAAAATTGTGACTATGCACAAACATGGCTGCATAAAGACAGTTATAATGCATAAGTTACAAGTGGCCCGAAATCCATCTATGACATGCTGGGCCCCAGAACTAAGTTCCCTTTTTCAGTCCAACAAGAGCCCAATTTTCCATCAACTGCACAAAAGCTGTGCGTGCCAAGGCACATTCTGAATTCAACTACAGCACCTCAGAACAGAAGAATGGTTTGAGCTGGGGCCTCAGTTCTCTGTGCTAAAATTCAGCTTGACTTGTCTTTGACACAAATTGGGTGGAAAAAAGTCAGTCCATGGATATTTTAAAAATAAAATAAAATATAAGCACTTATTAGAATCTTTTCCTGGTGGTGTAATATTTTGTTAGGCTCATCCCTTGGTAAATAAACAATTAATCAAAGCCCAGAGCTTGACAACTCAATGACACTATTTTCTCCCCATTAATTCATTCTAATGAAGCATGGGAAATTCTGGCAGAGTTTGATGGTGGGTGGTAAGTTGTAGATGAGCTACTGAGCACTTGAACACATTATTTTACCCTCTCTAAGACTTTTCATCATTTGTTTCTCCTCAAGTGATGACAAATAATGGTAATGTGTATAAAACCATAAATTCCCTAATTTAACATGTGCATCATTATCCGTATTTTAACAATACCAATTCATCACTGATTGTCTCCTTGTGTATAACGGTCTCTCCAAAAAAAAAAAAAGAAATAGAATAACACACTGGTCTTGCATTTAAATAGCTTTCACACATAAATGAGACTTGAATGAATGAATTAAGAAAGCCATTAAAAGGAAGCATGTCGTCATGGAGAATTGAAACACATCCAGTTCAGGCTAACCCTGGTTCCCACAAAGTACTTCCTCACTACACATAGAATACTTTGGAAGTGATTGATGATATCCAAGCCACCACTTTCTTCCATGTTTCTCATCTCTTCACTGTTGATCAGATTATAATAGCCATCCAGTGTAAATATGCCACAAGACATACAGAATGGAGCCTTAAATATATAATAAAAAGACAAGAGACCACTTTAAACTTTTAAGTACTTTAAATGAAAGAAATGGGTCTACATTAATTGTTTATTCATATTACACATTTAAAATGTTTATAAAATTGGTTACAAAACATATTTAAATGTAAATAGGTTAAAATCCAGAGCAGCAAAACTATCAGAGAGCTAAACAAAAAGACTCAAATTCTGTTGATATGATGTTCTAATAGTACGTCTCTCTCTCCACCCAGCCTAAAAAGTAAAGGAGTAAAAATATAATTACCAGCTTTAGATGCTGGCTTTTACATTATGGGATACAACAGAAAAGAATGTAGTTTTGTATTTACCTCCAGGATAGCGCCGGAGGATGAGCTTTCTGATTTCATCATAGATAAAGATGAGGAGAGAGTATGGGAAAGCGCAGAACCACCAGTTGGGTCTGAAGAAGGAGCCAGTAATTAAATCTCACAATTTCAGGGTTCAAACAGATGTTTCATACTGAAATTCCAGGACTTTCAAGGACTTTTCAAACACATTTTTTTTTGTTTTCAATGACTATACAAGAGATATCATTAAAACCTGTTCTCTAATTCTTCTTTTTACATTCCAAAACCCCCAATAATAATAATAATAATAATAATAATAATAATAATAATAATAATAATAATAATAATAATAATAATAATAAAAACAACAACCAGATTTTCTTTAGTGCCTTTTCCAGTCATGCTGGACTAAATTCACGTTTCCCAGGCAATGCTTCATCTTCACCATAACATCAATATACTCCAGGTGAGGGACAGGAGCACTGTTCCAACAACTTTCAATGGAAAGTCACTAAACATTGCCAGATGATGTCATGAGCGAATTAGCATATTCAGTACGTCATTGCGATTCATTTGCATTTTACCTACTGTCTGTTTGATTCTTTCCTACTCTGTGTGCTCACATACTGTATTTTAATACAGCCAGATTTTCAATAAAGCTGTTCTCATTTACATATTTTATTGTTTCTGTTGTCAGACAACGGAACGAGCATGTAATGTTGACTGAAACATGGCCCATTAAGGCTACATGTTAACCAAGCAATCACTTCCAAGCCATTTTCCAAGCTACTGCTCTGCACTGCTAAAATCCTGATTTATAACCACAACGTCGACTGACTTAATCACTAACCACATACTTTACAGACAACGGCTGTGCTGTGATTTCGGCTATGTTTACATGTAAAATAATCACTCAGATAGAAAGTTAGAAGTGAATGAATGTGCTGCTCCTCTCTGCCACTCACTGAACAGAGTAGCTACAGAGAGAGGTGTACCTGCGGGGGGAAAGCAGGCCCTTGCGCTCGCGGGGCAGTACTGGCCACTCTCTTCTATGGTAAGTAGCTAAGGTTTGCCCAAAAAGATGCTAGATTTGTCACTAGGTGATTTTTTAGGGGGGAAAAAAGAAAAGAGAGCCTCATCTAATACTAAATACATTAAATTTAAAGAACTAAAGCATTAATTCAGCTTACTTGAGTGGATACATTCTCAGAGCCACATCCATCCCTGGGCAGTAAGACAAGAAGGCAGCAAGAGCAGTTTCCTCAAACAATCCGAATATGAGGATTTTATTCCTGATTTTAAAAAAAAGAAAAAAAAAACAAAAAAGAAAGAAAGTCAGTTTTAGCCAATTAACATTATGGGAAATATCCCCTTCATAACCATGGTCCAAGCGTCCTTATATTCTCAGATAAGTATCTCTATTTATTCTACATGACTTACTTCATTCCTTGCTGGAAGACAGAGTTCCTCCTGGTCTTGCAGATGATCAAGTCAGCCCACTGCACAATCACGATGCTGGTGAAGAAGGCAGTGTGGCAGGTGAACTCCACAATCTTTCTCTGTTCATATGTCTGAAATTATGCAGGAAGGAAGATGAGCACAACACATAAGTACAACCCGTTGAAATAAATAACCATAATGTCTGATTTGAGCGAAACAGTGTTAAACTTACCCACTGCTGCCCATAGCTGTCCTCAAGATCATTTATGTATCTGTCATCCCAATACACACGAATTCCAAGTAGACTTGATGGCAGGAACCCATTTTCAGCCAAGATGACAAAATATGTGAAGAAGCCAGCTAGCGCCTGTATCATACCTGAGAAGAATGTGGAACCAGTTTACATCAAAGCATAAACAGCGACCTTTATCAAATGATAGGCCTCATTTGTCTTTCAGTAAAGTTGTGTGTAAAGATATTGTTTGATTTCTAAATGTAGGCCAAACCAAATTATTTCCCACCAGATTTACAAATGTATCGACTTCGCTGATTTTCTTTGTACTAATTACAATGTGTGTTCACTGCACAAATGATTTACATTTAGTGATGCCCACAAAACTCTACAAAAGACAAAGCTCACAAAGAGGTGATGCCTAAACAGTAAACAGGGAAGTGTGCACTAAATCTTCCAGTAAAGCAGCTCAGCCACTGCAGTGTATTGGCCTCAACAGGCACACATTAACTCTTCTTCCTTTTATATGGAGGCATTAATTGAAGGGTTAGTCTTATTTGTATAAGATTCGTTATAGATTTGTTTATAGATTTTCTTTCGTCATTAAGTCATTAATATGAAACAAGTGAGCGTCACAAAATGTTCATTAAACGGTGTGCATGCAATTGAAATAAATACACTATTTAAACCAGACAATGTAATCTATATGAAATTGCTATAACTCACGTCAATATGATTTTAAGCCTGTCATTTAGAAACCATAAAATTACAGCATCCTCACCTATTTGGCCATATGCAATACTAATGAGTCTTTCATTTACTAGTTTGTCTGTTTTGGGGTTTCTGGGCTGTCTCTTCATGATATCACTCTCAGCAGCTTCATATGCCAGGGAAATAGCTGGGACCTTAATAAACGACACAAAGAACAGTGTTAGCTTGCATCACAGTTACTAGCATACTGTTAATGGGAGGATTTATACTGACCATGTCTGTTCCAAGGTCAATACATAGAATGGTGACAGTTCCCAGTGGCAGAGGGATATTAGCAATGATGAAGAACAGAAAAGGTGTGATCTCAGGGATGTTACTGGTCAAAGTGTATGCAATGGACTTTTTCAGGTTGTCAAAGATCAGCCGGCCTGAATGGAAGAAAATATATGTAACTTAACAATAACATAGCGTTCTTGGCAGGTTTCAGCAAATACCATGAACACACAGTGTATGTACCTTCTTCTACTCCAGTCACAATTGATGCAAAGTTGTCATCAAGAAGGATCATGTCAGCAGCCTGCTTGGATACATCCGAGCCAGCAATGCCCATAGCAACACCAATATCAGCTTTCTTCAGCGCAGGAGAATCATTCACACCATCACCTGTAACAGCCACAATGGCTCCCTGTGCCACACAGTAAATTATGTTTTTATGAGATTTAGATATGACAGATGTCCAGCCCATTGTAATAAGAAGTCAAAATGTCTACAAATCTTAGTTTTATGAAATATCTATTAGAATTTCCTGTATTTGTATCAACATGTGCCCCATCAGTGATTCTAGCACTGTACATGAGATAAAAAGCAGAAATTCTTCCTAACATTTTTCGATCATAGGACTCCAATACACCAATCAGGTGAACAGGAAAAAAATTATAACCTGGCGCTGACACCCTTCAACAATGATCAGTTTCTGCTGGGGTGAGGTTCTAGCAAACACAATCTCTGTGTGGTATTTTAGGATGTCATCTAGTTGTTCAGAACTAAGATCTTTAAGATCTCCACCATGGACCACACATGCTTTAGCATCTCTAAAAGAAAAAAGAAAGACACGTATTACTCTTTATTCATTAATTGTATAAGATGTAGTGAGGCATTTGAGGCTTCAGCTTTGAGAGTACATGAGTAACTCCAACTTGTATTGTGCTGCCCTGCTCTTGATAATCTGAGTGCTTGTTATTTATAGCAGGGCTTCTCAACAGCAGTCATGGAAGTCCACCGATGCATAGTTTCGAGACCAGGGGAGGACAAGAAGAATATGTGACTGGGCTATTAATGGACATGTAGGCACAGCAGGCCAGCAGTCACCTGTTTGTTTGCTTGTTTGTTCATTCTTCTGCTATTCAACAACCAGAGAAAGAAATAACCCTATTCCCTTGACTTTTGCAAAACATTTTATTTAGCATGTAAATAAGAGCATCTAAAATAAAAATAAAAAATTGCTCATTATGTATTTAAGCAGGGCGCACAGTGGCTTAGTGGTTAGCAGGTTTGCCTCACACCTCCACGCTGTGTGGGTTTCCTCCAGGTACTTTGGTTTCCTCCCTAAAGTCCAAAGACATGCATGGTAGGCTGATTGGCATGTCCAAAGTGTCCGTAGTGAATGAATGGGTGTGTGAATGTGAACTGCGATGGATTGGCACCCTGTCCAGTGTGTACCCTGTCTTATGCTAGGCTCCAGGTTTCCTGCAACCCAGTAGGATAAGCGATATAGAAAATGGATGAATGGATGGATGGATTTAAGCAAAATGCACTTCAGAGAGGTGGGATGCAGCTTGATGCTGTAACTATCGCATTTGCTACTTGTTCTGTAACCCACTGCCTGCTGAACTACACATATTGGCTTTTACTAGTTGGGTTACTTAGCTTGCAAGAACAACATACGTTATTTCAGAATCAGCTTAATTTGTCATATACACCTCCTGCTAGCACACTCAGCCACTGCACAGTTAGATATGCTGGAAAAAAAAATAAAATGCAAGCCAGGATTGAATATTATCTCTTATGTTCAATGTTAAGAGAAAACAGCACAGCTCATAGCCACATGTTGGTCAACAGCTTTCTGACTTTTTGTCGAGAGTGAAAATGATACCTTGGATTGACTTCATTGATAGGAATGTTCAAGCGTGCAGCAATGTCTTCGATAGTCTCGTTGCCCTCAGAGATAATCCCAACACCTTTGGCAATAGCCTTAGCAGTGATTGGATGGTCACCAGTGACCATTATAACCTGAAAAAGGAAATATTCTAATATAAAAAATAAATACTACGAATACAGTAATGTGATTGCTAAGACAGTCGGTTGGCCATACCTTAATACCAGCACTCCTGCATTTTCCTACAGCATCTGGTACTGCTGCTCGTGGGGGATCAATCATGGACATGAGACCAACAAAGCATAGATTCTCGGTCGGAAAGTTCTCATGATCTGTATCAAACTGGAAGCCCTCTGGAAACTGTTCCTCAGGCAAGTACAAGTGGCAAAATCCTGGTAGCAATAGTAGAAATAATCAATTGTTAGTTAATGATAATGAGTCTTTATTTATCACATATACTGTACATATGCACAGTGAAATCCTTTTCTTGGCATACCCCAACATGTCAGGAAGCTGGGGTCAGAGCGCAGGGTCAGCCATGATATAGTGTCCCTGGAGTAGAGCGGGTTAAGGGCCTTGTTCAAGGGTCCAACAGTGGCAGCTTGGCAGTGCTGGGGCCTGAACCCCCCACCTTCCAATCAGTAACCCAGAGCCTTAACCGCCAAGCCACCACTGCCTCCCAGTTACTTGCTAAATGACTAAACCTTAATTATAGGCTTACTCCCATTTCATCTCCCCTTTGTCCTTACCCAGTACTCTCTCTCCAAGCCCTCCCAGCTCCAGGTACGCATTCTGAAAAGCTTCTCTCATGTCGTCATCCAGAGGCTGATCTTTTCCTTGTATCATTATGGTGCTGCAGCGGTCCAGAATTCTCTCTGGTGCTCCTTTCATTACAAGCAAGTATTTGGAATCCGATGCAGAATCTGGGTTCTTGTGCACTGAGAGCTACATATATAGATAAAAATTAATTGAATAAGAAATTAATTAATGTTTCATAAATGTCATTTTTTGCTTAGATGTATTGTACTGAAAAATGCTTCATGCATTATTCAGCTGAGTGTTCATTCTTAATGAAATCAGATCTGGGTTTATCATTAAATCAAGCATTATATTAAGATGTTTGACGATAGCTTGCTTTTCAGTTTTGTATGATATCATATGACATAAGAAACCATTTTGGGAACGGGTACTGCTAATAATTGTTACACATAGGGATGAAACGGTTACCAGATTTCACGATAAACCATGATAAAATTCACTGACGGTTAGTATTACCCAACATATTTTATGAATTTGTTTACCTTTTGTGAATCTCGCTACATTTATTTGCGGGTCGTAATCTATTTATTTGGAATTATGAAACAATTCTAATCCCATACAAGACGGCGGAATGTTTGGTTTAATATATGCACGTTAGTCATTGTACTGTTTTGTTATGTTTTTCATTAAGAATAATAATGAACCCAGCATTCAAGCAATTGCCGCCTCCGAACTGCCGCTAATTCGAAGGCGAAAGTGAAATGTGCATGGCTGCACGGGCATTCATAAGCGATTTATATGCACAGGGGAAAAGAGGAAAAAGCGCCAACGAAGTGCCAATGGCCTCTTTCACAGCACCTTATTTCTGTCAAGCTCTCCAGACAGGAATACCATCTTCTATTAAGTTTCCCTCAGCATTTTTTTTAAATCAAAAATATGACCACACTTCAGATTTGGTCCACTTGGAAGGTCGGAAAATCTCCCGAGCGCTATCACTGCCTTCCGCCATGTTCTCTAACTGAACTAAATGATCGCAACAAGCCTAGTGACAACCATCCATCACTTTATAGTCAAATATAAAACCTGTTTAAATGATTTCAGGGTGTGTATCAGTACTTTTTGTCCATTTTCAGCACATTTAAACAATACCGTGATAGTTTTGATCACGATAATCGTGATATGAAATTTTAATTCCATTACATCTCTAGTTACACAATAAAAGAATGTTTAAAATATCCTTAGGCCAAACCTGGTATTTATTAGTTGAGTTGAAGGGGATTTCTGCCATTTTTTTATGTCTGTCCCTCATCTCTTTCACAGATCCACAACAAAGTTCAATACATTTCAGGAGGGCAGACTCTGAGGCATCTCCAGCAACATCTCTCTTTGAAGAAAGTCAGACCATCAGCGGGTATAAAGTACACATTACACTACAAAATGCAACACTTAGGTATCTAAAGGTATCTTTTTCTTTTCATTGTTTTTCAAACTAGTTATGACAGAATCTTAAGTCATTAGTTAAATGTATTAATTTTTTTCCTATATGCAGGCACCTACAGCAGTAACAACTATAACTAATCCTGTATTATCACTGTGCTATAACATGGGAAAGAATACCTTTAAAATAGGAACATCAGTTTGCTCTGCTAAGAAAACAGCCCTATTGCAAAGCCCAGCAATGCGTGCCAGGGAGGTCCAGGTGAGTGAGCTTCGATCAAAGCTGGCTCCGCTCTGGTTTTCTGTGGTGTCAGCTTCATGGATCTGGTTGTCAAACCACATGTGGGCAACAGTCATGCGGTTCTGGGTCAAGGTTCCTGTCTTGTCTGAGCAGATGGTCGATGTGGAGCCCAGGGTTTCCACAGCCTCAAGGTTCTTCACCAGGCAGTTCTTCTTTGCCATGCGTTTTGCTGTCAATGTGAGACACACCTAAGGAGACACAAACAAAGAAATAAAGCAAAATTACAGACAACTTCCGTTAAGGTTTACTTAGTCCCTCTTGGTCAACACAGAGTTCAATTACAGCTGAAATACATACTTTTTATTTTTACTTACAGTAACAGTGGCAAGAAGACCTTCAGGCACATTAGCAACAATGATTCCAATAAGGAAGATGACTGCTTCAAGCCAGCTGTAGCCCAAGATAAGAGAGAGAATGAAGAAGGAAAGTCCAAGAATGACAGCCACGCCTGTTATGATGTGGATGAAGTGCTCAATTTCGATAGAGATGGGCGTCCTGCCCACCTCAAGACCAGAAGCAAGTGTGGCAATTCGGCCCATGACAGTATGGTCGCCAGTGCTGATGACAATACCACGCGCAGTGCCTAAAGGTAAATTAATAGGATAGTTTCTACTGAATATCAGTTATTTATTATGAATATAACAAAATCCTATGCACAGCATCCCTGCAATTACTGTGAAGTACCTTCCACACAGTTGGTAGAGAAGAAAGCAATATTCCTGGTCTCCAGAGGGTTATCGTTGGAGAAATCTGGAGAACGAGTCTGAGGTTCTGACTCTCCGGTAAGAGATGAGTTGTCCACCTATAAAATAGTAAAAAAGAGTGTTATGTACAAAGATGTGACATGTAAATGGTTTGCTCTTAACAATAATTGTTATCTTAAGTGGAATTGTTGAACTGCTCTCAAAAAGACCGACCTTACAACCATGTGCAGAAATGATACGCAGGTCGGCTGGTATCCTGTCTCCACCTTTTACCTCCACCAGATCACCCAGCACCACATCCTCAGCATTAATCATACTTTTCTCACCATCACGGATAACCAAAGCTTGCTGGGAAGATTAATTTAAAATGAAAAGTTATAAGGTTTAAAATGATCTTAACCAGGAGTAACCCAAATCTATTTTACATGTTGGCATTGTTACACATGCCCTTAGAAAGTTCAAAAAAGAAAAAAAAATACTGTACAGCTTCTGGTATCTTTCTGTGCACTCAGTTCTTTAATCTTATGGGTTGATGAGGGCACATATTGACAATATTTTTAAGTCAACAGCACTCTGCTATGTATGAATAAATCTTGTAAACTACAGAAATAGTGGAAGATTTAATTTTGATCAGTGATTGAACCATTTCAAAATATGCAAATACTGTATATAGAATTGCACATCACTACATAATGTTTAAAATAGCTTTATAGCTGCTATATAGTAATAATTATGTTACCTGGGGCACCAGGTTCTTGAAGGAGTCCATGATTTTCGAGCTCTTGGCCTCTTGGTAGTATGAGAAGCAACCAGTGACGATGACAACAGCTGAAAGCACAACTCCCAAATACAGCTGCATTGCAAAGCAAAAGACAAAATGTGATCAAAATATTTAATATAGTAACATAAAACAGACTAAAATTACCGTTTGTTTCAAAGTTTTGCTCACATTGTCATTGACTGGTTCATCTTCCATTGCAACTAGGATACCATAAGCAAGGAAGCAGAGAAGAGCGCCAGTCCACAGCAGCATGGAGAAGCCTCCAAACATCTGCTTACAGAACTTCACCCACTCCGGTGTGGTAGGTGGAGGAGTGAGGGCATTGGGGCCATCACGGGCAAGAATTTCTTGTGCACGTGTGGTTGTAAGGCCCTGGTAGAGAAATAGTTAAATAGAACAACCTTGTTCTCTTAAGATTCTCTTAATTGTGAAAATACATTCCCTTACCTTGCTCAAATCTGTGCCATATTTACGATGAAGCTCATCTAAGCTCAGCTTGTGATCATCCTTAATAGAAATATCAATAAAAGAAAATTTTTCAAAATTTTGTCTGATGTTCCAGTGTCAGTATTATCAAAACAAAAAAAGTTAAAATGCTCACCAAATCCACTTCCTTTTTCAGCTCATCCATATCTTTCCTGTTCTTGTTCTTTTTCTTCCCACTTTGCTCTGACGTTGCTGCCAGGTCATATTGATCTCTTCCTCCTCCCTGTGATGGTGCAAAGATTTCTTTTTGGAAGATCTTTATTTTGAATTAGTTTTTTAAAATGACCATATTATGGCCAACATTACTTGACACTAAAGGTCAACTGCAGAAAGCGGTTAGTATAATCTCTGTTTTTTAAACAAAACAGATTCAATTAAAAAACCATCCCAAATCACAATACGAACCTTCATGGAAAACATTATTATCGTATTATCACAAACATAGTTTAAAGTTATATTACCATATGTCACCAGACAATAAACATAATGCATGCAATACAGATAAGCCTATTAATATAAGAATAATAACTAGCTCTACTTTATAAAAAAAATTATTATGATTGTACAAAACATTAATGAAGCAAACAGAATAGAAGTAGGCTTTAATAAACCAAAAGCTAGATATGGGCATGTTAGGAAAGTGTAGCAGCTGGTAACCTACACAATGCCAACTATACAGTCATCTGGATAATTCAGTCATCTGGATCATTTTTTAAGTTCTATCTTATTTAATTGCCTTATAAACCTAAATATATTTCACTACTCATGTCAGAGGCTTCATGACTTCTGCTGGAATTAATAAAACTGCTGAAGTCGAATGACTGGCAAAACATTTTCAAGATTGATTTGTCAACCAAAGAATTTTTACTGATTTCTTAAGTTTGTGCAAGTAACTACTACTCATTTAAGTAAGTGGCTTAGTGGTTCGCCTCACACCTCCAGGGTCCGGGGTTCGATTCCCGCCGGGGCCATGTGTGTGCGGATTTTGCATGTTCTCCCCGTGCTGCGAGGGTTTCCTATCCCAGTCCAAAGACATGCATGGTAGGCTGATTGGTGTGTCTAAAGTGCCCGTAGTGTATGAATGTGAGTGTATATGTGATTGTGCCCTGCGATGGACTGGCACCCTGTACCCCGCCTTGTGCCCGATGCTCCCTGGTATAGGCTCCAGATTCCCCGCAACCCTGAAGAAGGAGTAAGCGGTAGAAGATGGATGGATGGATGGTTCTGCAGAAATACAAACTACAGTAGACTGACACAAACAAACAAACCGGTTTATGTAAAGGTGAACACAAAACACTGTAACGTATCTAAACTAATGTACATTAATACTGTACTGTAAACTAACCTCCATTAATACTGGCACCCTTGGTAAAAATTGTCTTTGTTGTTTAAGTGTTTGATCTTTTGTTGAATAAAATTCACAAAAATACTCTGCTCTCATGGATATCAAACAATTGCAAACTTGTGATGTGTGGCAAAAAAGTTGTTAAGCATCACAAAATGGGAAGTGGCTATAAGATAACAGCAAAATCATTGAAAATGCACATTTCCACCATCGGGGCAATAATTAAGAAGTTCCAGTCAACTGGAAATGTTATGAATCAACCTGGAAGAGGATATGTGTCTATATTGTCTCAATGCACTGTGAATAGGATGGTTTTAGTGGCCAAAAAATCTCCAAGGATCACAGCTGGAGAATTGCAGAAGTTAGTTGCGTCTTGGGGTCAGAAAGTCTCCAAAACTACAATCCAAAGTCACGTACATCACCACAAGTTGTTTGGAAAGGTTTCAAGAAAAAAGCCTCTACTCTCATACGAAAACAAACTCAAGAGTCTTCAATTTGTCAGATACTATTGGAACTTCACATGGGGTTCTATGGTCAGAACAAACCAAAATAGAGCTTTTTCGCAATAAACACCAGAGGTGGTTTTGGTGCACACATAGAGGTAGCCATATGGAAAAGTACTTCATGGCCACAGTTAAATATGGTGGTGGATCTATAATGTTTTGGGATGTTTTTTTCTGCCAGAGGACCTGGACATTTTGTTAAGATACATGGCATCATGGACTCTATATATCTATAAACAGAAATTAAATGAAAACCTGACTGCCTCTGCCAGAAAGCTTAAAATGGGCTGTGGTTGGATCTTCCAGCAGGACAATAATCCAAAACATACATCAAAATTAACACAAAAATGGTTTACTGACCACAAAATCAAGGTCATGCCATGGCCATCCCAGTTCCCTGACTTGAAACCCACAGAAAACCTGTGGTGTGAACTGAAGAGGAGAGTCCACCAGCGTGGACCTCGAAATTTGAAGGATCTGGAGAGATTCTGTGTGGAGGAATGGTCTCAGATCCTTTGCCATGTATTCTCCAACCTCATCAGTTGTTATAGGAGAAGACTCAGAGCTGAGTCTTGGCAAAGGAGGTAGCACTAAGTATTGACTAAAAGCGTACCAATAATTGTAGCACACATATATTTAACATTTTTTTTTTATAAGCCTGTGTTTTGTTTGAATTGTTTGATATCCACGAGAGCACAGAATTTTTGTGAATTTTTTAAACAAATATCAAAAGGTTAATTCTCATGCAGACACTATATTACTAAATAAAAAAATTATTGTGGCACCAGTCACATTCTTCCCCATTTTCATTCCAGTAGCAGTATCCATCGGCCAATACCTGATACTGATCTGATACTAAGTTTCTGATTCTGATGCCAAGTTGTGAATACTTTGTGACAAGTGTGTCCTGTGGTGACAGTCAACATCACATGGGTTTCCACTTCAAGGTATGTCACTGGATCAGAATTAAAAAATCAGTCAACATTAGTCAAATCAGAAACATTTTCAGTACAGTGTATAATGCTGTTTGCATGACCACTTCAATATTCTAATAAATAATAATCTGAAATTATCTTGTTATTAGGAATTTGTTTTATTTACTTTCTCAACATTAACCCTGTATAACAAGTCAAGTAGCAATACAGTGCTAACAGCACAAGCATTATAACAACATTTGCTTTGTAGTAAAATGACCATCTCAACTAGTCACACGTGCAGTTATTACAGTGAATTAGTGTCACTTCAAGTGAAACAAATGATTGCACTGGAAAGAATACAACACTGGAATGAAGGCCTGGATATAAAAGTCATAACTTGCTGTTTATTAGCATCTCGGTTGTGTATTTCAAAAAAGAACATCAGCGTATGTTAATACTTAATCATCACTAATTGCTCTCTGCATACCTGAAACTGAGAGTTTCACAGTGGATAAGGACCCTTTGATGGCCTTTATAAATCATGTTTTATTCAAAGGCCTGTTCAACCACTGTTCACCGTTGAGGTGCTGCATTAGTGAGGATGCTTATGTTTTTGTGCTTCACATGTTGGAGACTGTGGCTCACCAAGAGACACTGAATTACACCACCTTAAAATTGCTCTATAGCTAGATTGAACATATTGCTGAAAAGCTGCAATTACATAAAGAATCTGAGGCATTGAATAGCATAGATGACATAATACACAATATTTGTATTATGGTATCCATACATGACATAATATATCCATCAATGAAGTCACCACCAATCCTAAAACACCCATGGTGCTTTGCTGAAAGGATCAGAAGTACAATTCTCAATACTCACAACATACCTGAGGATTTCATCATTCTCTTTAGGAAATAAAAATAAAGACTGTTTTAGTGTTGCATATGATGCATATGATTATCTTGTTCACAGTGCACTGTGTGGTGGAATAATTTTATTAAGCATATTTTCTAAATGGTTTAGGACATTTCAGTCAGCACGGCATGTTCCACTCTGTTGCAGTGAGGTAGATAATTCATTCAACCAGGACATTCTGAGCACAATATGTCCCAACATAGCGGGACAACTGCAATAACAACTTGTAACACTGTAAGCTTTGTGATAGGGATCACACAATGGCCAAAAGAGTGCCTCAGAGAGTGAAAAAAGGAGCTGTGCATTCCAAAACAGGATGGAAGTTATTTGAGCACTCATGCATCAGTCCTCTCACAGTGAAGGATTGTTCAGTTGCCATGGTTGATAAGACCATTGCAGGCAGGCATTTGAACGGACTACTAGATTATATAACATTTTTTGGCTTGTTATTCTAAATCCTATTTTTATCTTCATGCGTTCTCATCAAATTACAAAGGAGGGACAACCTTCCCAGCTGTCGGCACCCAAATAAAACTTTAACCCATAATACTAATACAAATAATTTTAAGAATAAACCATAAAATAGGTTTCACCAATTGTGTCAAAAAGACACATGAAAATCACACTGTTTACATGTTTGGCTCCTTCATAACAGATCTCTCCATTGTGAAGAAATAATGTAAATATTTAAGAAAAGTTTTCCTTTTTAGTGAATTACTAGCTAACCTAATCCAGTCCAGTGAAGCACACACCTGGATTATATTGCATATAAGATTCCTATTCGGTAACTCTGCCATAAAGGAAAATTATGTTTTTCTTGAAAAACATTTTCCCTTTTCCCTATGTTACATAGGTGATTCTTATGAAATAAACTAAGATAATTCTACATGCCATGGAATAATGCAGTTTATAAAATGTTTTTGGTAAACATAATAAAATAGTTCACAGCTTACATGTGATGACTGTGTAACTCTTTTGCTTGCAGTTTAACAAGACCCTTTGTAAACAAGAGTTTTACTTTTTAACCTCCTTATAAGCAAACTACTACTACTACTACTACTACTAATAATAATAATAATAATAATAATAATAATAATAATAATAAGGGATGAACCGAAATGAAAATTCTTGGGCGAAGCCGAATATAATGAAAAACCTGGCCGAAAGCCAAAGGCCGAATACCGAACACATTTTTTCACGTTTTTTCCATTTATTTAGCCTTTTTTTTTTCACCATTGCATAAATTAAATAGTCAAAATGTGCTGTGTTCAAAATATTTATTTAACACTGAACTTTTTTTTTTCATTCCAGCAGGCATAGGCTACCAACAAGGAACAATATAACTTTAAATAAATAAATTAGTAAAATATTTTGATGTGGTCATCTTTGAGCCCCCCTTGAATAGCCTATGTTAGGCCTATAACTGACTGCTGAAAGAATGTAACACTCTGTAGCCTACAACAAAAAAAGTGCATTAAAAAGTGCATTGACAAGAGTGTAAAAAATGGTTATAATCGGTTATATACGGCTGATTATATTGGGGATATATACCGCTCACGTCCCTGTACACCTTGCGGAGTATTATAGTAGATATAGTATAGTTAGATACATTGTTAATGTTATGTTCCTTGATAGATTTATAGTTAAAAAAAACTATAGATTAGTTCATTTAGTCCCCGCTGGTTTTTCCACTCCCAGTCCATAGTACTAGTTCATGTTTCTTGTTTTGTGTTTTGACCCTGTTTTCTGTGACCGCGACTTTGATTGCTGCTTTGCCCCGTTTATGCCTGTTTGCCGATCGCCCGACCCTTTGCCTGTCTTGACTACGTTTTTTGGATTACGATTTGGATTTGTCTGCCTGCCCTTAAATAAATACGCCTTTACCTGCTTCCGTACTCAACTCCCTTACGTCTCGCGACGTGACAGAATACTCTGGAACAAAAACAAAACAAACGCACGTGTCCACAGCAAACTTCCTTCAACATCCGAAGAGCACGTAGCTCATACACGTAGCTCGTACACATAGCTCGTACACGTAGCTCGTACACGTAGCTCGTACACGAGCGCGCCCCCTCATCGAGGTCGTTACATTCGCGCGTCTCACTCTGGTTGCTAGGCTATTTGGTCGCATCATCAAACACGTTATTGTCCGGTCAAATTTATTCGGCCTTTTCACTTATTCGCCCGAACACCGAAAATTCTTCTTTTTTTTTGTAGCTATTTTCGGCCAAATAATTTCGGTTGCTGAACATTCGGTGCATCCCTAATAATGATAATAAAGACTACTACTACTACTACTAATAATAATAATAATAATAATAATAATAATAATCATAATAAGACTACTACTACTACCATCAACAACAACAATAAGAATAATGATGATGCTTTAATAGTTTAGACCATAGTAAACAAAGATTTTTAAAGTATTTTTTCCCTTATTATTATTATTATTATTATTATTATTATCATTATTTATTTTTGTTTTTAATAAAAGTTCAGAAAAGCACTTTGGACAGAGGATAGGAGTTTTCCACACAGGAGGATGGCTTTGGGGATGCCTTTTTGTTTGCCTTAGTTGTCTCGAGATATGTTCAGCACAAGATTATGCCAAGTAATGCTTACACAGAAAAACCTATAATAAATAAATACAGATATCATCTGAACATAGTATCATTTCAGAATCTCAAGAAGCACCTTCTACCTTGGACATTTCTTCTATGGTTGTTTGAAATGTCAGTCATGTTTACATAGTCAGTCTATATGTGTTTTCCACATAACGTCCACAATTATGATTAAATAAACAATGTGGATCACATGAAAATTGAATGCGATTAGGGAAGAGCAGACTGTACGATGGTTATTTATCTCTATTAAACTGGCAGCAAATTCACCACGAACCACCAACTGTACCTGCAGAATCTGTATCTTTTTCATTAACCGCAGACTATTAAAATACTACATCGTGGCTAGATTTATGTAACTACTCACTAACACATGCTGACTAGTTCACACCTAACACCTTTAGAACTGCTTGTCTGGTTTTACTCACTCCGTGTCCCATCTCTGCTCGTCACCCGCTGAAGTTCGAACTTTCTTAAATGTTTTTCTATAGTTCTCCGCTGCCTTACTGAGCTTCCAGGTCTTTAAAACAAACACTTAAAACTCGCCCCACTGAACCCCAGTGGCAGAAACTCGTTTAAGTTTTATAGCTGGAGCTGCTGTTCCGATGACGTATGCAGAGGTTACCATGGTCACGCTGGGCCTAGGGGCGTGTTTTGGGGTCTCGCGAGGTAGAGCCCTTGAGAGCCAACGGAAGTTCAAAACACTCGATCGTCACGTGATTCATGTAGACTTCAAATAGTTCCATCAAGGTTTTTGTCCATGATTTGAATCCATAGATATAGATAGACAGGAACTGCGATTTTTGGTCATTAGTAGCTAATAAATGCATTGATTTACAATATTTATATAACATACCGGCATGTGTATGTAGTATGTATATATAGTTACATCAGTGTTGTTTGAAAAAGTAATAAAATCCACTAATATTTGAGGATCAGTGTGGTCAATTAGCAGTACCTCCCTTGTTAACACACCATGGTTAAAGACTGTGTTGCTGTTGTTTTTAATGAATATTTTTTATGTTCTTAAACTCACTAATGTCATCTTTATGACTCAGATAGGACAAGAGACAGGAGACTATCAGTGATTGTCAACTCACTGCACAATGGGTTAATGGACTAGCAGCAGCAGCATGATGTTAAGTGTGTTGTCTTAGAAAATCCATTGCAAATGAGTGAAATGTTAAGTGAAATTAAATTAATCTTAATGTTTACAATTCTTATGCACCCCTGCACTTATTTAAATATACATTCATAAATAATACATTCAACTTAAAAACAACTTAAAACAACGTGTTCATACACAATCATATATAGGTATGTATTTTTGACTTTTACTATACGCTTATTTACAGCAATGGATTTATAAATACATTTCTAATAAACTGAAAAGCATGTCAAGCTTTGTCTGTCTTTTCCTGCATGTTGTCCTTGTATAGTGTCCACTGTGGTTTGCTGTGCTGCATGTGGATGCTCCAATTGATCAGAGAAAGGAGCATGAATGGATGGTGCCCCCACTGACACGGAGAGGAGGACAATGGTTGGCTCAAATGAGCAGGAGCAATTTAAATATAATAAAACATTAAAACACCAAACATATTTGTGAGGTAATCATACTGAAGTCTACTTGCACTTTCTCACAAAGACCGCACCATGGGGAAGTTTAATGTTAGTTTTATTAAAAAATAAGGAACAGCGAAAGACTTGCAAACCCCACAAAGCTGAGACTCATGGTGAGGGTGCTGTCTCATTGCAGAGAGTCTTCAGGCTGTTGTCTCATGTTCTTGGTTGGTTTTAACTATGTATAAAGTGTTCCCTAATACTGTGCATTTAACCACTATGGGACATGTACTGTATGTGGGTAGATAAAACAG
Organism: Ictalurus punctatus; assembly: GCF_001660625.3. NCBI lineage: Eukaryota > Metazoa > Chordata > Actinopteri > Siluriformes > Ictaluridae > Ictalurus > Ictalurus punctatus. Next base: position 19,827,765 of record NC_030421.2, read on the forward strand.
AGTTGTGTGTAGGGAGTAAACTCAAGTCACTCTGCATTTTGAAGCAGACCAGTTCTTGGCCAAAAAGGCCAAGACTAGGCGGAGACCAATTGTTATTCACACCATCTTTGTGCATCGTCCTTTGGTCAAAAAGAGGAGGCCCCCTGCACCACATTGCACCTCTGGAAATATAAAAATAGAGCACATTGCTGCTGATCCCAGCTATAGTGTTAAAGGTGACACAGGTACAATATGTATGAATTCTTACTAATTGTAGTAATATTTCTTATTTTGAAGTGATATATTATTTTCAATATATAAAAATTAGCAGTACCATGTATTCTGCCTATATCAGTTTCACAGATTGAGGAAAGAAGGGATGTGAGGACACTGACATCATAATAGGATACATCATAAAAAAATAGTTCTCTTCCCACAACAAGGAATTTTATTCTTTATTACATGTGTAATAAGGAATAAAATGGATATCTTCATTTTTTTCCACTTCCACCCATCACTATCACACAGCCCAATGTTATATTTTACTAATACTTAACTCCCCCCAACCTGCAAATAGTCACGTTTAGAAGCCTTTTCCTCTAATTTCACAACCGTGTGTGATATCGCATTAAGAGAACAAATTTGACAATTAATTTAACAGGCTGTTCATAGTTTGTTATGTTGCTAACTTCCAGTAACCTATTCTAGCCTAATCTGTTATCTGATAACAAACCCTAAAACTACTAATTTAGTGAGAAATAATTCACTAGCATGCTTTAATGTACAAGTTAATTTGATTCAGATGCACTGATAATATGCTATCTTATTCTTTAAAAGTCTTACCTTTTAAAAGTACATCACAAAAAAAGTCTGTTCTGCTGTAATTCTAGTGCTCTGCCAGTATTTAATGCTAACTTCTGGGAACTACTGAGAGGCTCCACGATCCGCCATTGCTGTAAAAAGCTGGTGATTGGAGTGAACAGAGTTGACGCAACTCTCTCTCTCAAGCGCTCTGGTGTGAGGCTACTTCCATCCCAAGTGATAAATAACAGTCCCTGTTTTGGAGGATGGCGGTGCAGTTGAATTATCTTGAGGATTTACTGAAATAATATTGTGCCAGTATCACAGTGACATCACTTTTCATTTTCCTTTTTATTTGAAATGTTTGGGTCCTCCACCATTATCATTCAGTCTTTTGATTTGGTAGTATTTTCACTTGAAGGACACAAATTAATTCAATATTTAAGCTTAATAACCATGTTAAGTGGGTGTTTTAGAACAGAGATAGTTGGGGACTGGGTGGTACGGAAGCACTGACACCTCATACGGTGCCTGGTTCTTTTCTGAACCAGGTCACTGATAAAATTACCAGCTCTAGTCAAGTTTTGCTAAATGAATTAACTTAATGTGGAAATAACCCATATGCATCTAGAATGTGGCTATACAGTAGATAGGTTTCCCTTTACTATGTCTTTGTTTTGCTTTTAAGGTGTCAGTGACTAGTGGGACATTCTGAAATTCTATATTCTGTGTGTAACTGTAAAACATTGTGCTCATCTGTAGCTATGCAAGTAGCCTATATAAATCTCTTTTTCTATTTTTATCTTTTCTGCTTTCCCATCTTTTACTATTCTATACTCTTTGTGCATCTATTAAATGTTTGTCAATTCTCCTGTTCTCATTTAACAGTGAAAATTCTTACCCAAAAGTGCATCTCTGTATATTCTTGCTTCCTGTTCTAACAGAAATTGGAAAACATACATATTATCTAAGCGTTGATGCTGTTGAATGCACATTTCACAGGAATGTCAGCTTGGAAAGCACTGAATTATCCAGTGCTTTATCTTCTCAAGGCTCCTGTTGTGAGACTGTGAGTGTTGTGGCATGCTACAGATACAGCCTTGAGATAACAACATGGTAAGAGAATGGCCTTTCAGAGTAGCTACTTGAAAAAAAAACTTTTTGTAGCAAAATGTTCCATCTGAGAAAGGCCTTTGTTTTGTAATGCACTTTAATAATGTGTCAAACACTACAGAACAGTAAATAAAGTGACAAGGAAGGTGACTATAGGACAACATTATGGTGGTATAACTGACTTATTCATAAGCATTCTTATTCAGCTATATTTTATAAAATAAGATAAAAGTGAAGTCATACAAACCAATGGTATTATCTAAATATAAGTAAATACATTTTGTGTTTCAGTATTGAGGTAGTGGAAAGAATAGAAATGGAAGGAAAAGCCACAAAGTGTCTTAATAAGGTGTTACAAAATAGCTGATGGACAGAAAGCCAGCAATGCACCTTGACACAAATTCTACATCTCTGTAACTGTACAGGAATCATGAAACACCATTCTACCAAATAATATTCCCTCAGCTGGTATTTTGATTATGGTGGCTTGAGATGTGAATGCCATAGCATATGATTTACATAATTTTCATACTCATCAAACCATTCAATGATCCCTTATATCTTGTGGATAGGAACATTGTTGTCCTGGAAAAACCCCACTCCTACCAAGATAGAAATGTTTCATCACAGGATAAAGGTGATGAGTCTGAATAACATTGTACTTCCAATTACTTAAACTCTAAGGGGATTAGTGGACATAAAGCATGGTACCAAAATGCCCCCACAACATAATGGAGTGACTGTTTTTGTTGTTTGTTTGTTTGTTTGGTTGGTTGCTTGCTTGCTTGCTTATTTATTTATTTATTTGTTTGTTTGTTTGTTTGTTTGTTTGTTTGTTTGTTTGTCATGTGTCTGTATGTAGTTCTGGTTGTAACTGGGGTGTGCTAGTGTTCATTAGGTCAGATAAGCCCAGTCCAGGCATGGGGCAGAGTATAAGGAGGATAAGCAGCTTTACAAGTCTTATCTACAACAGAAACAAGGCAGAGAGTTTACATTACCAATCTTATACATTCCACATACAGTTTATAATGTATTTTGAAGTGACTGTGAATGATTTGAGCCCATTATTATTTTGATGAACTGCTTTGTGTAATCACTGTGGTTAATTTAATTATATATGATATCATTTGATAAGCTTTTTAGTTGAAAGTAGTTTATGCTTTAAGGTCCACTACATATCTAAATAACATTGACTAATGCAGACTTGACATATGTACTGATGCAATAAGCCAAACAATGAAACAAATAAGAATTAAAGCCCTAGAGACAAAATGTCTGGCCCAAGCCTCTCAATTTTCTTGCTTCACCTGAAGTTAGAGAGTTGTACACTAAAACCAAAGCAAACTGATACAGCTCACTGTGTCTCCCATTTTCTCCTGCTCTATTAATTTACATTTACATTTAGCAGATGCCCTTATCCAGAGCGATTTACAGAAGTGCTTTGAAGTTGCTTTCAATAAACACATCCTGATACAGGTTCACTAGGTCACAGACGAAGAATGCCATCAGTCTAAAAACTTTGTTCGGGAGGTAATATACTAAGAAAAGCACACAAACAACACACATTTTATTTATTTATCTATTTATTTATTTATTTATTTGTTTGTTTGTTTGTTTATTTATTTATTTAAGTGTTTCAGGAACAGGTAGGTCTTTACACTTTGTTTGAAGACTGACAGTGACTCAGCTGTTTGGACATCTAGGGGAAGTTCATTCCACTACCTAAATGCCAGAACAGAGAAGAGTCTTGATGCATGCCTTTCTTGTACCCTGAGAGATGGTGAGACCAGTCGAGCATTGCTAGAATATCAGAGGGAGCGTGTTGCAGTGTGGGGTGTGATAAGTGATTTGAGGTTAGAGGGTGCTGGTCCATTTTTGGCTTTCTAGGCAAGCATCAGCATTTTAAATCTGATGCAGGCAGCTACAGAAAGCCAGTGGAGGGAGCATAGCACTAGGGTGGTGTGAGAGAACTTAGGAAGGTTGAAAACAAGTTGTGCAGCTGCATTCTGGATCAGTTGTAGAGGTCAAATGGCACTCAGAGGCAGATCTGAAAGGAGTGAGTTGCAGTAGTCTAGTCTCGAAATGACAAGTGACTGAACAAGCACAGGAGTGGCCTGTGTGAATAGAAATACCTTATATTACTGCCTCTTCTTGCTCTAGACAGTACTCTACTTGCAGTCTACTAGAGATGTCAGTTTACTGCCTGACATCTGTTGTTGAGGTCTTCACTCAGCTTTAGTGAAGAAGTTAGAATATGTTCCATCTTATTTTAAACTTAATTTGTAGGAAAATAAAGGACTTTACTGTAGGAAATTACACAGCTCCCTCATGATTTTATAAGCACTCACATTTGTAGTGACATCAATCATTTACATAGCAGTCAAAATTCTGTAGCAGACGAGTCTGGAGGCATGATTGGAAGTAAAGACTAAGTTGGAAAGCTTTAGATGAAAGGAAATAAATCTTCAATTATCAAGTGCTCACAAAGGAACAATCCAGGATAATGTTCATCATTTATTCTATCCCCTGGTGTGCACAGGAAAGTCCTGCATATGCTTGAGCCACTGTCACTTTTGTGCCAAAATTAATAGTGCCATTTTTGATGGGCTAAAAACACCACCTTGACAAACAAGTGAATATATTTGGAGGGCAGAAACAATTTGGCTGTGCCTGTACGAAAAGAATATAAATACATTAAACTACATGGCTTTCCAGTACTACTGATTCGGTCATATCATGCTTTAAATTTACACCATACAACAACAATGGCAATGGATAGCAATAATGATCTGTTGTAGGGGACCCTAGAGCTGTGAGGTGCCAACTCTACCCACTTCACCACCATGCCACCTCTATTATTGTTATTATTATTATTATTATTATTATTATTATTATTATTATTATTATCAACAACAACAAAAACATCAATAATAATAATAATAATAATAATAATAATATTAATATTAACAACAACTTCAACAATAATTCGACCCAAAGAAACCTATTCTGAATTAAGAAAATCTATACTGAAATTCTTCATACAGTACTTTCTTCAGAAAAGAAAGAGAGGTAAGAAAGAGACAGCACAGATCAGACAGCAGGAGCAAATAATACATAAAAACACTGGAGTATTAGAAAGAATGAAATTCATTAGGATTAGATCTACCAATATAAAGTTACACATAAAATAAGCATAGCATAATACTTTGTTGTATTTGTTCTTCTATAATGTCTATGCAAGCCATAGGTTTTGTTTGTTTTGTTTAGAGAAAATGAGAATGACAGTGGAGAATGAAGGATGATAAGCGTATTTCACAGGGTGTAAATGTCCTTGAATCTGAACAGCACACACACTTCTTGTACTTAATAAATTTTACAGACCAGAACACAATTGATATGTACTATGCTGAAAAGGTTCTTCTTACTCTGTGTCTTTTAATATAAATAAATAAATAAATAAATAAATAAATAAATAAATAAATAAAAATATAATATTAATAATAAATAGTGTTTTAAATAAACAACAACAAGAATTATAATAGTCTCACAGACAATAACAAAACTGACAGTACACCCAGGGAAAGCTGGCACTATTACACTGGCACTGTTACGTGGCAGGATGTGATTCAGTGGTTGTGATGAATTGCCTTTTTTCAGTACCTTAAATAAAAAGGAATAAACAAAGGGTGGCGGATGTGAGGGCCCATCCAAGAAAATGTTCCCTGACCCATATGCGTAACTAGGCAGTTACTATCCACTTCGCTGCTTCCATTTGCTATTCCAACTGCACCACACCATCGGTCTGTCAAGTCAGTGAAATATCCAAGATCACATTAAAAAGAGTCAATAAGTAAAGAGAGAGAAAGACTTTGACTTTTATGGTTCCTTTAATGTATCAATTTCACTTATTTACATATCTACATCTTTTAAAAACCATCAGACCCCCACCCCACACTCTCCCACCCAAAAAATAAATCCAAAAAGCCCCTTCAGTCTTCTAATAATTCCACTTTAAATAAATCCATAAGAAAAGCCCATAGTCCGGTTTAGAGAGTCTTGTGCTGCTGATGTCCATTTTCTGAGGACGTATCTCCTGCGTGGTGAGAGTACTCTTAGATTTTAATTTCTTGTGGCATTTTGTACTGACTTAACAAATTTTTCCTTATCAGTTATAAAAAGCGGTTTATCTGTGCTGTGGTGTACAGATCCTCAGGCTGTTGATGTGGGGTTTCTGAACTGTTAAATAACGTCGGTTCATCTGATTCAATCTGTCCATCCTTCATAGGTGTGAGATCTGCTCCTGTAGCACTTGTGCTGTTCTTTACTTCTACACTCGACTTGACTGTATTGTGCTGTGTCTCTTCATCAGTGCTGCTCAGTACCTGTGTTCTTCTGTTGCTGTTGTACAGGGTCAGGATTATCCTCAGTGTAAACACTAGGGACGTGTTCACTGCAAGCGGCGACGGGGGTATCGGGTTTAGCACTAATGCTATTTTCGGTGTCTGAGTTAGCGCTATTCCTGGGCGCAGTGTTTGTTTCAGTGTTGTTGTTGTGTTCTTCACTGGCCTCTTTCAGCTCTGCTTGAGCAGCTCAGCCGTTCGTTCAAGGTGTCCCCATGTTCGGTGGTGGCAAAGACGGTGTAACTGCTGTCGCCGTCTTTGCACTTGAAATGTACATCTAGTGTTTAATTATGGTTATTTTAAAATTGTCTGCGGAACGTCAGGGCGTGTTTAACTGCGGATATTTTGCAGCCGAGCGGAATAGTTGGCATGGGCCTGGCGAACTTTCCGAAGCGGCTAGCTCACGGGGGCACATTGGAGATGACGACTCGCATCGCAGGGGCAGATAGACGGCCAACGTGTATCATGACACCTTTTAACCATATTCCTCTTTCAGTAGATCACTGACAAGTCTTTCCTCTTTCAGGAAAACCACCACAGCTTGTTCATTCGAGAGGCAGAGTAGCTGTTCTCACACCCAACCTGCTCTCCTACCGCTAGCAGCACCTCCTCCACCTGTGCTCCATTCTCCGGCACACACCTGACGGAGAGACACCGTCTCCCCCGCCGTCTTCAGAGGCCATGGCGTCCCGCTCTCAACTTCTACTGCCCACTAATAATTCACTTACTATTTAAGTTAAAGAATAGAAAAAAAGACAAGGAAAACGATTTCTCAGGAAATTGACAAGATGCCAAAGAGCTCACGCGTCTCCACCCCACACTCGTTCCTCCACTACGCATGCGCGCACGAGAAAGAGAGGGAGGGAGAGTGAAAGAAAGAGTGAGGGAGTACCCTAAGCCTGGCACTTGAAACAAAGAGCAGTTTGTTTCTGTGTACTCAACTGGAGACAGCACAGCATTGAAAACACACACACACACACACACACACACACACACACACACACACACACACACACACACACACACACACACACACAGAGAGAGAGAATTAGTAATAGAAATGCTATAAACCCAGACTAAGTTAGTCTTAAATAGTCTCATGTAAAATCTAATCATACTTTAAAGATTATAAGGTCAGCTCTGTCCAACAGAGTATGAAAAGGCAACTGGGACTTGCACGGGGAGGAACTTAAGCTCCTTTGGGAAAGTGAGCATGACAAAAACATTCATGTTTCAATCACATAAGCACATATAAATATACTGAAGTACATAATCATAAATAACTTTTATATTTCTTTCATTCTATCTGATAACCTCACTAAGAGTACTTAATGTGGAAGTAAAGTATCAGCAGCGTTCAAGCTCATGAATCTTTATTATCTTTGGCATGAGCTACTGGTGAACACAGAAGAGACATTTGAAAGAAGGTAGCCATTACTCTGAGGCTGCTTTACTGTTGCCAGGCAACATGTACCTTAAGCCACCGGCATTTGACACTTACGTTACATTCGGGAGGCTTTGTTATTTTAATAATCTTTCTGATGATTTGGGCAGCCAGTAGTCGATTTATTGCCGGCACTCAAAAAGCATTCTCACAGCCTGCCAGCACTGTATTTACAACCTCTTAATTTGTGTTAACACCTACAGCATTTAGAACTAAATTACACAGTGGATGTGGCCACAAGAGAGCTCAGCTCTTTCCATTCAGATGTAAATTGCAATAATAAAAATGTGATGACAAAAACGAATATGTACTATGTAATATTATGCAGAGAGTAAAAGGGATGCTGTAACAATAAAATGACAAGCATTTAACATTTCATGTATCTATATCATTTTTGTTTAGATAAATGATTGTCAGAACTGAGGATAAGGGGTTTTGGCATGGACATTCTCACTAAAATCTTGGAGCTAGCATATGAAACTAGTCCTTTAAATGTAATCACTGCAAAGTGAGTTGCTGTCTGCGTATTAGGTTAACTTATCAGAGGTCATTTCTACATTGTTTAATAATGTATTTCTTTATAAAGTATAGGCTATATTTTAAATGATTGGGGAACAATAGAGCATAGTTGACTGCCATTGCTTAGACAGCTAGTATGAATTTCAGAAACCGTTTTTTTGTTCAAATATGATGTAATATTGGATCATTTTCTTCAATACATAAATGACCAAGTATTATATTTTTTTCTCATTTGTTTAGTTGGGTTCTCTTTGTCTACTTTTAGGACTTGTGCGAAAATCTGATGATGTTTTAGGTCATATTTATGCAGAAATATAGAAAATTCTAAACTTTCAAGCACCACTTTATTCCAGTTTATTCCAACACAACTGTAATTCCAACCCAATTTAGTGGTTAGCACCTTCGCCTCACACCGCCAGGGTCGGGGGTTCGATTCCCGTGGCTCTGTGTGTGTGGAGTTTGCATGTTCTCCCCGTGCTTTAGGGCTTTCCTCCGAGTGGGGCAACCGTGGCTCAGGTGGTAGAGCGGGCTGTCCACTAACCTTAGGGTTGACGGTTCAATTCCCGGCCCACATGACTCCACGTACCGAAGTGACCTTGGGCAAGACACTGAACCCCAAGTTGTTCCTGATGGCAAGTTAGCGCCTTGCATGGCAGCTCTGCTACCATTGGTGTGTGTGAATGGGTGAATGAGACAGTGTAAAGCGCTTTGGATAAAAGTGTGCCATTTACCATTTACTCCGGTTTCCTTCCCCAGTCCAAAGACAGGTTGATTGGCATGTTTAAAGTGTCCGTAGTGTATGAATGGGTGTGTGAGTGTGTGTGTGATTGTGCCCTGTGATGGATTGGCACCCTGTACAGGGTGTACCCAGGGTGTACCTTGTGCCCGATGCTCCCTGGGATATGCTCCAGGTTCCCCGTGACCCTGAAAAGGATTAAGCGGTATAGATGATGGATGGATGGAACTGTAAATATGATTAAACTAAAGCATGCATTCTGAACTTTAATATAAATTTTCTTTCTTTTCTTTCAGCTCCAGATTTGCTGCAGCACAGAGGCAAAAATGTAAGGTTACTTAAAAAACGACACTGTATGGTTCCACATCATGAAAAGGTGTAAATTGTCATGACACCGTCTGGCAACTCGGTCACTTATATGTGGTGCACTGTCTCTCACTGCATTTATTGCCACACTTCATCTAATCTCATTCCTCTGTGTGTTCACCTCTACAGCTGCCAGACTCTAATTAAGGAGAAAAATTAGCTTCTTCCATTCCAGTTTAGTAGAACATCACATATTGTAAGCTCACATAGCTGAGAAGTTTAGAAAGTGTAGCAAAACCTTGGCAATTGCTGGACGGTGGTTTAATCATAGTTGCGTCTGAGATGGGTTAGCTAAAGAAGAGAGCGGAGATCTCCCAATCCATTTCAATTTAAGAAGCTCAGCATCTTTTGTATACAATATATGTTATGTTCAATTGTTCATGGAGACTTGGTAAATGTTCTGAGGTTTACAGTATAATTGTAAATACACTTACTGATATTATCTTAAGTTATACTCTATGAATGTTATGTTCATACAGCAATTCTCAGTTTCCAGGGGCATGCATGTGTTTTAATGATTGTAACAAAAAAAACTTCACGAAACCACTTAATACCATCTACAACTGAACAAACTTTTCTAAAAGTTTCAATGTCCTAGGTATAAGACTGGTATTTTTGACCATAAGCTTATTGAATTCCATTTCCCCAAAACCATGTAAAAGACTCCTTTCAAATCCTGAAATCTATTGATCTCCTCTCCTTCTCTGCCTCAAATGCACCTCCTTTCTCCCCTCTGAGACTTTCCACTAACATAGTCATTATATTTCTACTGCTTTAGAAGATTGTGTTCCCATGAATATTAGGTCTAAACCCTTCTCTCATTCCTCTTTATACTTTTTTTTTCAAAAGCTTGAGGTCATGAAAAATCTAGTAGCCTTAAGGGGCTCTAAAGAAATCCAGCCTTATTATTCACTCACAAGCTTGATCTGCATATGGAACTGTCTTAAATATGGCTCCATCATCATTAAGAGTGCTAGTTGGAAGCCTGAAATACTTTTTTGCTGCCATAAAGATACTTTATATATTCCCTAGTTACTCTTTTAAGCTCTTCTGAGCTTTCTGCAATTTTTTGTAAACAAAACTATTTCTTAGCCCTTCATTTTGCAATTTTTTTTCAAAGCACTATGTGCTTCTTCTTTCCAGATTTAGGCCACCAGGTCTGCATATACAGTCATGTGAAAAAATAAGTACACCCCATGAAAATTGTTGCCTTTTTTTTTTTTTTTTTTTTTTTACATATTTGGAGAAGAAAACATTTGATCTTCTTTGAAAGAGTGTCTCTTAATAAAGTTGATACACTATCAAATGACATAAAATTGACATTTTGTAGTAATTTTTTACTATTTAAATTAACAAAAAACAGATCAGTCACATGAAAAAAGTGAGCACTCCTCTAGGTTTATCACACCTTCAAATCCATAAAATTAGAATCAGGTGTTCAAGATTGGGTATCAGTGATTAGAACCTGCGTAGGGAGTGCAGATGGAACCTGTCTTATTTGTACCCCTCTCATATCTAATGTCTGGTGCTCCCTTTGTTATTGAGGTGTTTGGTGTCATCATGCCAAGATGTAAAGTGTTCTGTAAGGCCTTCAGAAAAAAATTGTTGATGCCTATGAGCACAGTTGGGTGTCTCGGACAAGCCATAATAAAGATTTACCGTTTTAAGCTGTTCTTTGCTGTTTTTAGTGTGTATTTAAGCTGTGGAAGTCATTTTAACTCATAATATAATGGATGAAACATTAGACACATGAAGGGTTTAAAATAAAAAACGTAATGAGGGGTGAAACAAAACAGCTGAGAACAATGATAACACGTGAGGGAAACATGGGGCATACAGGGGCGGAGACAGGACATAAACCATAACAAAACATACGTGTCAAAAGTAAACAAAGTCAATGTCACTGAAAAACTAAGAAGTGTGCATTCATGCTTCAAGCTCACGCTTCGGGTTTCAGAACATGCTGCGAGCTCCAGCGCTTCTTGCATGGAAGAATGGCAAAAATTCCAGCAAGCCTGGTGGACAATTATGCAAAAAAGTCTACAGGCAGTTATTTCTGCAAAAGGAGGCAATACTAGCTTCTGAGGCTAAGGGTGTACTTACTTTTTACACAGAAGATATCACATCCATTGATATTTCTGTTGAATAAATGATTGAAAAAATCATTGGTTTGGTTTTGTTCAAGTATATCAACTTATTTAATGGGCACTATTTCAAAGATAATCAAATGTTTGCTTTTCCAAAAATGTTAAAAAAAAAAAAAAAAAAAAAAAGGCAACAATTTCAATGGGATGTACTTATTTTTTCACTTGACTGTATTTCTCGTGTTATTAGGACTTTTATTATTATGTTACATAGAATTTGCATCCTCTTCTCTTATTTGATTAATGTTCGCCTCTAGCATTATTCCTTCTGAACTCAAAACTGCTGGAAAATGCTGCCTCTCAGTTACAGTCTCACTTAGTTTAAAAAGTCACTGTAAATTCTTTCATTCTGGTTTTCATCTATTCCTTAGTACAGAGACTGCATGCCTTATGGTTGTTTATGATCTCTTTGCAGCTCTGGTGCCATAAATGATTGTTTTTCTTCTTTATTTAGGTTTACTTTTGATGAATTCCATAACAGACTTTTGATAACATCCATAAGACACTTCGAGCCTGCCTCTCAGCTCACTTCCTATCTAACTGTCAGACACTTCTCAGTTTACTCCAGTCCTCTGTTACTCATGTTCCACCACAACTGGCCCTACACATTTTAATCAATTCATTGTCTCTGTTTTTACTTAATAATCAGATTAAAAGATGAACAGTTGAGTGAGAGTACGTAGCATAAGAGTATAAGATGCTATAATAGCATACTATGTTATATATATATATATATATATATATATATATATATATATATATATATATATATATATATATATATATATAGGGCTCATTGGTATATGGTAGGGCTGATTGGTACACACCATCATCCTTGTGCCAAAGAAATGGCCTGTGTCTTGCCTGAATGACTACCAACCAACCCATTGCACTCACATTTATCATCATGAAGTGCTTCAAGTGGCTAGTCATGAAACACATAAAGAGCAGTCTTCCGACCAAACTGGACCCATTTCAGTAAACCTACCCTCCCAACCGCAAAACAGAGGACACCATATCTGCTACCATCCACCTTTCTCTAACTCACCTGGACAAAAAGGCCAACTATGTAAGGATGATGTTTATAGACTTCTGTTCAGCATTCAACACAATCATTCTACAACTGATAAGAAATCTGAACCTGCTGGGTCTGACCACCTTGATCTGCAAGTAGATCTTGTACCTTTTGACTGGGACTGGGTGGCAACACCACCTCCAGCATCAGACTCCAGCGGTTCCCAGGGCTATCTTCAGTCCACTGCTGTTTACCCTGCTGATTCGTAACTGTGGTGCAAAGTACAGTTCAAATTACATCATCAAGTTTGCTGATGACACTACAGTTGTGGGTTTCAGCAGCAACCATAATGAGTCAGCATACAGGGAGGTGAACCAGATTTCAGAATGGTGTAGAGACAACAATCTCTCTCTTAATGTTGATAAGACTAAAGAGATTATTGTTGACTTCAGGATTACCTGAGTACACCACTCACTGCACATCAATGGAACAACTGTGGAGAGAGTCAAAAGCTTCAAGTTTCTTGGTGTGCACATGACAGAGGACATCTCCTGGACTCTCAACACCACCTGCCTAGCCAAGAAAGCCTAGCAGCGTCTCCATTTTCTGCAGAGGCTGAAGAGAGCCAAACTCCCCCCTCCTATCCTCATCTCCTTCTACAGAGGGACAAAATAGAGGGTCCTGATCAGCTGTCTCACCATGTGGTATGGAAAATACACAGCGTCCGACTGCAAGACCCTACAGCGAATTGTGAGGACAGCTGAAAAGATCATCAGGGTCTTTCTACCCAACATTGACACCTCATACAACAACCGGTACATCCACAAAGCCACCAGCATTGCAGACGACCCCTCTCACCAACTCTTCACCCTCCTGCCATCTGGCAGAAGGTACAGGAACATCTGTATAGATACCAGCAGACTCCACAACAGTTTATTCCCTGAGGCAGTCAGATTACTCAACACCCTGCTGTGTCCCAAAGCTCACCAGGGCTAGTCAAACATCTAACCCTGTATGACTCAATACCACTGCACACCGCACTTTACAAAGCTGCATCAGACACTTTATGAAATGCTACACTTATTGCTGCTACAGATATACGTATTGCTGCTACACTACCAAATAGTTTGCAGTATTTGTGTATTTGTTGTCCTGTGAATTTATTGTCCTATTTATTTATTGTGCTGTTCTGTGTATTTATTGTCCTTAGTCTTACACTGTTGTGTATTTGCACTTTACGTATTCTCGCATACTATTTTGTGTTGCATAAACAATTCGTACAAGCTATATAGAGGAATGACAATAAAAACACACTTGACTTGACTTGACTTGACTTGATCTAAGTGGATCATGATCATGTTAATAGTAATAGTTCTATAGAGATAGGGATGTCTAGGACATTGCATAGGTACTGTTTGAACTATGAAAAACATTCATATTACTGTAAGTCTCAGTAACATACAATTAGCCTTCTTTATTCAGCTTTCATGTATTAAAACATCTAATACCTACATAATGTAACTGTGCTGAATTCTCACTCTCTACTATAGTATCATCTACACATTTGACCTTAACATTAGTTATCACTGCACATCAATGTATTTCTATTATGTGCCAAGCTAGTAATGCCACATTACACATTATTCAAATAATCGAATGCTATAAAAAGTTAAAAGAGCTCCTAATGAATATAGGTGCTTGGATTGCTGAGGAACTCTGAGATCTTCTTGGCCATGTCATCTAGCTCGTTCGTGTTGGTGTACTTCAGCAGGTTGTAGGTGCATACAAAGTAGTGTCTGAGGTAGCGCTGCGACACACATTTATGCAGCTTCTGCACAAGACGCAGCACACACTCTCGTAAGTTGCACCAATCCCTGGTGCTAGGGTATTTCTCACACGTCCAGAACAGCAGAGTCTAAAGAAGAACCAAAAAAAAAAAAAAAAACAGGAACACACAAACATGTTTATAATTGCAGGTATACCAAATTGGAAATCCAGAGGAACAAATATGTTTGACAAGCTGAATACATACATATATAAGCTAGATAGAAAGCATCTCAAATATAGCTCTGGCAGGAATTTCTTATTAAATTAACTTAGTAACTTATTAAGTGAATCATAACGAACTGCAGACTCATGTTAATCAGAGTTAGAAGGACCTCTAGTGGATTACACTAGTACTGTCCAAGCATGGATTTTATGATTGCATTGCATTTTCAATACTATATTTAATGCGCACAGCCAAGGTGGGCAGAGCAATAATCCAGATAATACGATACTTGTAAATGGTGGGTAGTGATGACAGGTTTGCTCCCTGGACACCATACATCCTCCTTCAGCTGTCGAACCACCCTGTAACACTTCCTCCTACAGCCGCCATCTTCATCTATACCAGCCAGCAGCACCTGCTCTGCCCGTGAGAACGACAGCAGCCAGTGGTAATTAGAAGTAGCCATAAGGTTGAAACCAAAAGACTGCAAAGGACAAAAAGAACATGTGTTTAGAATGAAATAACAATGCCACCATTACATTTTAATCTGTAATGTTTAATTATGTTTCCTATTCAGCCTAGTTAATTGAGCTGTCATCATGGACCATGGACAATGTGGTATTGTCAGCTTAAAGCTAAATTGTGTAACATTTTAAAGAAGCCAGAAGAGTGGAAAAAAACATAACATTGTGTTTCTGCACACCTGTGAGTCAAACAGGAAAGCATAAAGTAGTAATTCAAAGTTAGAACTGTCAAGTAAGATTTAGTGCAGGTTTTCCAAACATGTATAGTGCATTATCAGAAATAAGTCATAAATCACCCTGTCAAGACCATGGACATAAAAGACAACCCAGTTCCTATCAATGACAGTGAAAATTGAACCAGAAAATTTATAATAGGTGTGTGAACATAAAGTTTATGCAAAATGTAAAACCCTGTTATCTTATGTGGCATTACCAGTAGTAAAGGCAAATAAATAAATAAATAAATAATAGAATTCCACAGAGCTTATACGCTAATTAGAGCTTTAGACAGTAGAGTTAGAGCTTTAGTACACTAGAGGTAGAGACACCTCAAGCTCCATGATGAGCTGCCTTTTTTCTTGCCGAACATCCAAGATATTTCAGTTGTTCGCTAATTAGCACTGCTGACTGAACATCTTTACTTGACAGGTAATTTTTTAGGACTGAGATTTATATATATATATATATATATATATATATATATATATATATATATATATATATATAAAGTTCTTTAAGAAAAGCTCACCTAGAATGAATTTGGAGACATATTTCGAGTGCCGTCCAAGCACTCTGCTTTGACAATCAAAATATTGTGACAGTCTATTAGATAGCAAGTTACTGTAATGATTGCCAGCCAATTAGCTGTATTGTGGAATTTGTAACTGTAACCTCAGTTGTTAGTGGCTGTAATTTTTTTTGAGAGTGGTCATTGTCTGGTCATCATCAGGTTGCCCTTAGTGTATGGATATTATTAACCACAAACTGCACAAATCTCTGTGTGCTACAAGTGAAAGAGCTTTAAAATCAATCATTATACCATAATATCCTATTATAACCATGCTGAATAATATGTATCTTACCATTAATTTACATTAATTTACATTTTCAGTTAGGCAGATCATAGAAGCTATGGAATATTAGTAAGCCAAATGTCTTGAATATACACTATATGGCCAAATGTTTGTGGACACCTGAGAATCACACCCATACTGTATGTGCTTTTTAAACATCCCATTCCAGTCACTTTGCTGTTAGAATAACCTCCACTCTTCTATGAAGGCTTTTTACTGGATTTTGGAGCATGACTGTAGGAATTTGTCCATTCAACTACAAGAGCATTTGTGAGGTCAGGCACTGATGTTTGGCAAGGAGGCCTGGGGTGCATTAAGGATTCCAGTTCATCCCAAAGGATTTCAGTGGAGTTAAGTTCAGTACGCTGAGCAGGCCACTTGTGTTTTTCCTCTACTACTTTGGCAAATGATGGGCTGTTATGCGCAGGGGCATTGTTATGCTATGACAGGTTTGGGCCTCTTAGTTCCAGTGAAGGGAAATTGTAATGCTACAGAATACAAAGACATCCTATACAGTTGCGTGCTTCCAACTTCTATCTTTGTGGCAACAGTATGAGAAGAATTACATATGGGTGATTATCAGGTGTCCACATACTTTTGGCCATGTAGTGTTTTAAGACTATACTAGTGATCTTCACTTACTAGTACTAATACTAATATTCATACTAATATTATCATACAATTGTTTATATAATTCAATGACCTGCAGGACCAGGATGACTGAAATTACATAAAACCATGGAAACCATGAATTTACATATTTAATTTTTTTTTTATCAGAATGTATTGCATCCCCCATCACACTTTCTCACCTTAATACAGCGAGCACACTCTTTAGAAGGCCACCTCTGTAGAAGACGAGGCCAGCGGGCTCTCTTAGGCCAGCAGTTCATCACCTCAACTGTGGGCACCAGCTCCACTTCTATCTGTACTTCTGATATCTCTACCGCCACACGCACTACTGAGCCCAGTGACTCCTGCATGCTCAATTTTTCTATCACAGCAAAAGTAAAGAACAAGATTTGATAAAAGCAAGAGAACATGGAATTAGCATAAAGCCAGAGTTACAGAATTTATAGCGTAATAGTGTGGCAATGCTGCATGGAAAGGTCATGGAGTGTTGTGAAGTGATGATGCTAGACTTGTGTAACATAATGGTGAGTATCTGGAACACAAACACTATCTCTCGCTCTCTCGCTCTCTCTCTCAGTGTGTGTGTGTGCATGTGTGTGCGTATGTGTGTGTGTGTGTGTGTGTGTGTGCACGCCTGAGGCCAGCGTAGGCAGCACCACTAATAGTAAAAACACAGACCTTGCATGGTCTCCCTACTATAGATTTGCTGTTTACTATAGATTTTATTCCTGATAGTCCACAATTAGCAGCACAGACTAACTGAGCATCCAGAAACCACTATTTTAACTCAGATTATTTTACACTATTTTACACGGAATATGCACACACACACACACACACACACACACACACACACACACACACACACACACATATATATATATATATATATATATATATATATATATATATATACACACACACACACACACACGCACACACACAATCAGCCAATCGTGTGGCAGCAGTGCAGCAGCTTTGGGTAATGTTCACATCAACCATTAAAATGCGGAATAAATGTGATCTCTGCGATTTTGACTGTGGCATGATTGTTGTTGCTAAACAGACTGGTTTGAGTATTTCTATAACTGCTGATCTCCTGAGATTCTCACGTACAACAGTCTCTAGTGTTTACTCAGTACGGTGCAATAAAGAAAAAACATCCAGTGAGCAGCAGTTCTGCAAATGGAAATGCCTTATTGATGAGAGAGGTCAACAGAGAATGGTCAGACTGGTATGAGCCAACAGAAAGGCTACAGTAACTAAGATAAGCACTCTGTACAACTGTGGTGAGCTGAAAAGCATCTCTGAATGTACAACATGTTAAACCTTGAGGCAGAGGGGCTACAAAAGCAGAAAACTATGTCTGGTTCTTCTGCCAAGAACAGAATGCTGATGCTGCAGTGAGCACAGGCTCACCAAAACTGGACAG
The DNA here is from genome assembly GCF_001660625.3 of Ictalurus punctatus. NCBI lineage: Eukaryota > Metazoa > Chordata > Actinopteri > Siluriformes > Ictaluridae > Ictalurus > Ictalurus punctatus. The sequence continues at coordinate 19,845,934 of NC_030421.2, forward strand.
TTGAAGACTGGAAAAACATAGCCTGGTCTGATGAATCTCGAACTTCTGCTGAAGCACACAGATGGTAGGGCCAGAATTTGGCGCCAACAACATTAATCCATGGGCCCCTGTCTTCTGTCAACAGTCCAGGCTGGTGGTGGTGGTGTAATGTTAGGGGAAATGTTTTCTTTATACACTTTGGGCCCATTAATATAAATCAATCATCGATTGAATGCCAGAGCCTAAATGAGTGTTGTTGCTGACCATCTACATCCCTTCATGGCCACAGTGTACCCATCTTCTAATGGCTATTTCCAGTATGATAACGCACCATGTCACAAAGCAAAAGTCGTCTCAAACTGGTTTCATGAACATGACAATGAGTTTTGTGTTCTTCAGTGGCCTTCCTAGTCACTGGCTCTGAATCCAATAGGACAGCTTTGGGATGTGATAGAACGGGAAATCCATAGCGTGAAAGAGTCCATGAAAAATCTGCAGGAATCACAGGATGCAATCATGTCAACATGGACCAGAATATCAAAAGAATGTTTCCAACATCTTGTGAAATCCATACCATTGATTGAGTTGATGCCATTTTGAGAGCAAGGGAGGCCCAGACCATTTATACAAACCAACAGGTAAAAAGCACAAAAAATGCAAACAAGCGGCAAACAAAGCCACTCCAGATGTTAAGCATTTATGATTTATACGTTGCCTTCATTTTCATTGGGTTAGATTTGGCAAGCCTGATGTAACCATTATTTTTTCCAACTCAGTTTCTACTGCACAGCAATGGACAATCATCATTGTTCCTAGCTGGATTTTGATGATTATTTGAAGTATTTTCAAATCTCTCCACCCTGGGCATCACCGGAACGGCTCTGCGCTGGGTGGAATCCTATCTCTCAGACAGATCCTTCAAGGTATCGTGGAGGGGAGGTATTTCTGAAACTCAACAACTCACATCTGGCATTCCACAGGGGTCAGTTCTGGATCCACTGCTCTTTTCTATCTACAGTACATCTCTAGGGCAGGTAATTGAGTCTCATGGCTTCTCATATCATTGCTGTGCTGATGACACCCAGCTCTATTTGTCCTTCCAGCCTGACAATCCATCCATCTCTGCACGTATCTCTGCTTGCCTGTTGGACATCTCGGTCTGGATGAGGGAACACTACCTTAAGCTCAACCTGGCAAAATCTGAGCTTCTCATCATCCCAGCCTGTCCCTCAGTCAACCACAACCTCACTGTACAGCTCGGCTCAACCACACTTAAGTCAACCAGGATGGCCAGGAACCTTGGGGTGATTCTCGATGACAGCTTGACCTTTACAGACCACATCTCAACAACTGCACATTCCTGTAGGTTCATCCTGTACAACATCAAGAAAATCAGACCCTACCTCACTGAACAGGCTACACAGATAATAGTCCATGCTTTTGTTATCTCAAAACTGGACTACTGTAACTTACTACTCTTGGGCCTCCCAGCCAGCTCCATCAAACCCCTTCAAATGATTCAGAATGCAGCAGCATGCCTCGTCTTCAACCAGCCCAAGAGAACCCATGTCACACCCCTCTTCATCTCACTCCACTGGCTTCCTGTAGCCGCCGCATCAAATTCAAGGTCTTGATGCTCACCTACAAGACCTTGTCTGGAACAGCACCCTCCTACCGCAACTCTCTCCTGAAGGCTTACATTCCTTCATGCAATCTGCGATCAATTAACGACTGACGCTTAGTAGCACCTACTCAGCGTGGCTCAAGGTCCCTTTCAAGAACATTCAAACTAACAGTTCCTCAGTGGTGGAATGAACTTCCTACCTCAATCCAGACTGCAGAATCTCTCACCATCTTCAAAAAACAGCTAAAGACCCACCTCTTCCATCAACACCAAACCAAGCCCCAATTTTTTATTTTTTTTTTAAATCTACTCTGGCACTTACACCTCTACTCTGCACACTTTGCTTCTTCTGGAACTCAATTAACGGATCTTGTATGGTAGCACTACTTGTATTGTTCTCTGCTTGATATATCGCTTTGCTTGTATTTTCTCATTTGTAAGTCGCTTTGGATAAAAGTGTCTACTAAATTAATAAATGTAAATGTAAATATATTTATTTAGCTTCCAGAATGTATAATTTCATGAAATAAATCATTTAAAAATTATTTTTGCTCACCTGTCAGCCCACAGGTCTTAATAGCTGCTTCTACCTGCTCCTTGAAGACACTGACTACTTTGGAGGGCACAAGATCACCTTCGATGGCCACATGGGCATCATGCCACTCCTGAATGGGGTTAGTGAAGCTTTCCAGTTCCAACCACTGATGCAGCTTCTCTGGTTCTCGGACTGGTGAAAGAAGCTGTGAACCACTCAGTGTGTAATACCGCCACTGATGAGCTCGTCTCTCCTTATAACCTGTAAGACCACGTATTGGCACGGATATCAGGAACAGAGTGGGGGTCAGCACCTGTGGGTATACACAAGTAGCAAGGTCAACCTCCTTTGTTATTTTACCTTTTACTATTTTGAATTGACAGGGAAATTGTCTAAAAAGCACATTTTATATTCATATAACTCACATGTGAAGATTGAACAATATCTCTGTAAAGGATAGTGCACGAGTGTTTCTGATTAATAACTTATACTTCATTGGTTTTACCTGAATGGAAGGATTGTAAGTACCCCTTCCTTGAAGTAATGCAGCCCATTTTAACGCTAGAGCAGGCTGATCCTAGAGATAACACAAACAAGTTACTATATATATATATATATATATATATATATATATATATATATATATATATATATATATATATATATATATATATATAATTCATTAATTATAGCAAACAAACATTACGTTGATAAAAAAAAAACCTTAAAATACTGGGAAAAAAATACTTTGAAGCTGTTACAGTGAACTCCTGTGTTGGCAATGGAACTGAAGCGGGTATCCTTTGAACTGATCTCAGCAGTTAGTTCATTGACTATTTTTTGCACTTCCTCTACAGATTTAGCGACCTGCCGGTGTCTGAGATCCACCTGCAGAGAATGCATTAATGTCATCACTATCACCAAAATGATTAAGAATTATGCCTTCCTAATCTCATATTCAACTGCAAATTCATAAATTATTTCACATCATTTATATTAAACAAAGCCACATAAATATCAATACATTTGCTACAATTCATTACAAAAGCAAATTACAATCTTATAGCATATATAAATTAATCATTGTAAATCCACTTATTACTTGTATGACCTGATTCTGTAAATAATGGTCCAGGTCTTCCTCAGTAAAGTTCGTCATTTCACAATCCTACTATGTGGCAGTTTCTTCTCTGCTGTTATATTTTCTTTGTGCGTCTGTGTTTGAGAGGTCCGTGTCCCAATCTGTAAGACTTTTCTTTTGCAGCCTAACCCATGTAACATGAACAGAACTGATGGAAAAGAACTCCAGCAGATTGATCTTGTTGCATTGATCTTTTTCAGATGGTAAAGTGGTCCCATGGTCCTCTAGGCAGCCAAATAAACACTGATCCACTCACACAGCCTACATTAGACTGATCAGGCATGTGTACACAGGCAAATAATCTGCATTTGTCAATGTAGATTTGTGCTACTAATGTGCTACATAACCCTTCTTTTCAGTTGGAATAAATAAAGAAGAAAATACTTTTCTAGGTGACTGAATTGTACAGTTAACAGTATTATTGGTGAGATTATTTCAGAGTCAAAATATGATTTAGGACCCAATGGACCACTGCCGACCTGAATATGGGCCAGCCCTACTCAATTTTTTTTTTTTTTTTTTACTATCGCCTGCCTGCTGTATTGACACCATTTTAGGAGAATGTGTACATTAACTCCAGTGCACTTGTGTGCAAAGGAGAAAGTGTTTGTTTGTGTGTGTGTGTGTGTGTGTGTGTGTGTGTGTGTGTGTGTGTGTGTGTGTGTGTGTGTGTGTGTGTGTGTCCTGATTTTAAGTATTAATTGTGTTTATTTTACAGATTGCACAGATTCACTTAAACATTTGTAAAGTAGCTGTGTTCTTAATACCGTGTTTCCAATATGTATAATTTACACAATACAAACAGTCTACAACATTTTTCTTTATATTCTGAATATAAAAAGGTGAGGGTTGTCTCCAAGGGCACTGACTAGACAGGAAATCCAACTGAACCCAGGACAACTCTAGGAATTGTCCAGGGGAATAAAAAAAATTGTCTATGGCAGGAAGCTCAGAGCATTATCCTGTCATGGGGCCCAATATTAAATACTGGTACCCCTGTCAATGGAACCCTTGCCACATTTTTAATTTCTGCAGTCAGTACATAATCTTTAATTACCACAATATGCTATCATGAATAACAAGATTATAGCCATTATGTATATGACTAAATAGCCTACAGTGTAACTGTGTTCAGCTATTTTATATCAAATGGAAAGGCTACTGCAGGCTTCATCAGTTTTATGGCTAATCGAAATCTATTGTAATTGGTCATTGTTAGTGTATGCTTTAAATAGCATCATATATAATTCATTGCACATTAACTCCTAAATTACTATCCGCAGAGGATAATTTATTTGAGGTTAAAAGGATTAAGGATTTCGTGTGAAATTACCACAGCATTTGTATTATAGGTTCATATAGTGGTACGTGGTGTTTGGCGCCATCTTGAGGTTTGTTCACTACACTGCAGTCATGTTTCTGACTACAAGCTCTTTAACTACAAACCCCAGCAATCATTTCTCCCTCTCGAACGACAACAAACCGCCGTGTTCAGACCACAAGGCCGTTTAGGTTTGAGCTACATTGGAAATGGGAGGATTTTTTTTTTTTTTTAATAAACGGAGGTATGGCACGTAATCTCTTTTCTGCTTTAATGGTATCGTGTGCTAAACTTGCCACAGGCTTGCCTTTTTAGTTAGTTCTTTAACCAGGGGCCAGTTGCACAAGCTGAATTAAATTTGATCAAATCAGGGTGAAAAATCGCTCTAAAAACCGTGTGCTGAGAGTAGTTTGAAACGAGCATGGTGTACTGGAATAAATATGCGGATATGCGGAAATTAAGGGACCGTCTCTAAAGTTACAGACGACATTGTTATACACGTTTCTAACTTCAATAGCATTTGAAGAGAATGACCAACAGTCACACAACCAACTGTGAAGTGTTCATCTAGGTGTCAGCTATAATGTACACCTCTTAGATTTTTGATATTTATCAAAATAAGCTATTAAATCATATATAAATATTACCATGTATTTCACTACAGAATGGGCCCATACACAAAATATACCATCATTTAAAGCTCAATAGCATTTGAAGAGAATGACTTACAGTCACAAAACCAACTGTAAAATGTTAATCTAGGTGTCAGGTATGAAGCACACCTTTTTAGATTTTTGATATTTATTAAAATGAGCTATTAAATCACATTTAAATTAGACATGAATTTCACTGCAGAATGGGCTCATACACAAAATATACCATAATTTAAAGCTCAATAGTATTTGAAGGGAATGATGTCTAATTTACATATGATTTAATAGCTTATTTTGATAAATATAAAAAATCTAAGAGGTGTGCATTATAGCTGACACCTAGATGAACACTTTACAGTTGGTTATATGACTGTAAGTCATTCCCTTCAAATGCTATTGAAGTTAGAAACGTGTTTAACAATGTCGTATGTAACTTTAGAGACGGTTCCTTAATTTCCGCATATCCACGAATATTGAACGTCCAACGTCAAACCAACTTTATTCCAGTTCATGGTGTAACATTTCACTTGCACCATGGACATTTAATGTTCGTCGTAATTAGTAATGCGTAAAGTGACCAAACAAAACTGTTGCACAGAGTGATGTATTTCACCATGACAAGCCATTCAGAAACAGTCATAAACAGAAGATTCTCCTTGATTGAGACGCAGGGAAGCGGTTAATGTCAGTGTGATGATATTTTACGCTGCTTGAAAAAGCTTCCTACACTGGCTAAGAGAAAAATAGCCTGTCTTTAGTTTTATAATCCCTCCCTTTCATGTGTTCCCTTACAGAAACTGTGTTTCTGCGAGGTGTCCAGTTCTCGGGTTCATATATTATAAATCCACAAAAAGAAATCCTCCTAACAATATACAAAGAAAACAATATGGGGGCCAAATGCTTTGAATACACTCCTTAGTGATGGTGGAAGACCAGAAGCCACTGGGACCAACAGCGTTTGTTCCCAAGGAGATACTAAATTTAAAGCTAAAACGTCAAGCCGTGAGTGAGATATTGGGTGCTTCTCAATATTCAAATTGATGCTTTGTCATTTCCTTGCTCCTCAAGCCCGTGACCCGGAAATCGTCCTTAGTCAGCCATCTTGAAGGACATATCAGTTCTCTAATTGCACCGTGAGGAGCTAGGAGTGAGGATACACAGGTGTATCCTATGTGGAAGTGTTTCTTGTCGAAAAACCTGAAGCACGAATAAATTCCCCTCCTCCTTTCCATCCCTAACAATCTCAAACAAAAAGTCCTTTGATGACGTGATGGAATTTTGTGTGAAGTATAATTAAATAATAATATGCTTGCAATGAGTATTGTAATTAATTGATCCTTGCATGTTTGGATATGCAAAGCTGCACAAAAGGTGCGATAATTTATGTATTGTTTATTAATTCATTGTTGAATAACCCAGACATTTCACATACTATCAGTGCATTTAGCTTTATTAAGAATGTTGTTATTAACCAAACTCCAACAACATAACGGCACATCAAAAAAAAAAAAAAAGCATAACGGCAGATCCCTGAAGCACAGTGAGGTAATCCAGTGCAGCACAGTCATCATTAATTGATGTCTTTGAAGGGATGCTTGAGAGATTCCTCTCTCCACCCATTTCATCCTTGCATCCTTCCCTCACATCCTAAGGGGGTGGAGCTAAGATGCAAGGAAAGGAAGCATAGAAAGGAAATGGGGATGCACAAATAAGAAATGAGAAGCACCCATTGTGCCACTTACTTTTCAGTAGCCGTCCCAAGCTACAAATGAACTCAAGGATTGTTTCTTGACATCAAGTCATGTTGGTAAACATATGTTAATGTAGTGCATGGCAGAATTGCTCAGTGTATCCAGAATCTCTGAATCATTGTATACTGTATATCAGTGTATACATTGAGCCATTGAGCAATTCTACCATGCACTACACTAGGGGTCCAAGCACAAAAGGTGCTTAGGCAGCCTATTGGAATTGTATGTTTATTATTATTATTATTATTATTATTATTATTATTATTATTATTATTTTTATTATTATTATTGTTGTTGTTGTTGTTGTTGTTGTTGTTGTTAATAATAATAATCATCATCATCTTTTAGTGGTTTGTAGACTCAAATGTAGTGGCCTTTTACAATCAGACTATGTTATGATAGAACTTACTTTCAGCTGGTGCAACTAGCATACTGTACTGGCTATAAAAATATTATGTACACTATTTGGTTTATAAAATCCATGCCTTTAAATGCCTTTTGGTCAGCACATTGAAATTATTATATTTTTAAAATGCATGCTACTGAGTTTTAGTATCCAGTTAGTTTTAACTAAAAAATACATATAAATTGTTTTTCCTCCTAATTAGCATAGAAATCTTTCTTATTTTTTTCTGTGAATGCTTTTGGCATTCAGCCAAAAGCCCTCTTCAATCCACATGTGTCGAACATGAGTACAGTTAAAAGGTCTCATTTACCAACAAACATCACTGTGAAAGACAGTGTAAAACAATTTCATGCAACTGCAATTTCACCAATTCAAGTAGTTTTCTGCAATAAAGCACAAAAAACTCTGCAAGTTGCATCGCAAATCAAGCATTTTTGGCCACAACAATCACAAAATACCTGTGTGAAATTCTGAATGGACTGTATAATCTACACTCAGGAAAAAAGGTCAGTTGTTCTTCAGAAAGTTATTGGGGTCTTAGCCTGCTTCCTTAAGCGATCAGATCCCTGTATAAAACTTCTCCCTTTCTGAAAGGGAGCACTACCCAGGAGGAGGAAACAAAACACTCTAAAGGTCTGTTCACACCTGGATGTTTTTGAACGCATTTTTTGTGTTCACATCCACTTATTAAACGTGAGCGGCGCTCTAAATGAAAGTGCAAATTCACTCCCTGACAGTAGATGGCACTTAATGAAAAACAGAAATTGCCTGGTAGACAAGTGTGGTGCTGCACAACTTTCTGTTTCTGACACCTGCTCATCACTGAGAAGAAGAAGAGAGCCAGTATTTACATGTTTGCAAAAAGCCGTTCACACACTATTGTTCCCAAAAATGTTAATGTTCCTGCAAATTGATGAAGTGTTGACTATGAATAGTCTTTTTTGTGGTCAATATGATAATACAACAACGCAATAATGGGGCACTTATCTGTTTGAATAAGAGATCAACAATATTTATATGCAAATATATGCCAGGTGCAAAATAAATACAATGGACAATCAATCAGCAGATTATCGTTGAGCAGAGATGTGAAACATTTGCAGGGAAGAGACAAAGAAACAAACAATGCTATTTAGTATAGAAAGCAACACTGAACAAATTAAATGGATAACTTAGAATATATGCTTGCATTTCAGTGTCATCAATTTAATAAGATTAAATGAGTCATGAAGTTCTCATCAGTTTGATCTAGAATATGGCCCGATTTGAGGCTTTAGCTCCATTGGGTTTCTACTCATTCATACATAAAGTTATATGCAATTAAATATATTATTATATTCCTGCTCGCATCTTCTTCTTCTTCTCCTTCCTTCATCATCATCTTCGTCGGCAAGACAACTTTGTGCTTGAGGGCCACCAAGTTGTGATTTTTATGTAACTTCAACGGCTCCGGGCACGTGAACAAAAGTGCGAAACACATTGGTCGCGGACCCAAGACATTAAGAAAATTTGACGCCTCATGTTTTCCATGTGGGTGTGAACACTCCCGTTGACAGCCATTGATTTAGACACGGCATTAAACAGACCGTTTAACGCGCTGAAAAAACATCCCGGTGTGAACAGGCCTTGGAGGGTACAATCTTTTTACACTCAGCAGTATACTGGAAATGCTGAATTACATACTTAGAAATTGCAGTACACGTTTGATGTGTCTGTTCTGGCCATTTCAAGTCTGCATCTTCTCTTGAGTTTTGCATGTGTTCTCATTTTCAGCACAATGAGCTGCTCTGCATTGCTTCGACTGTACCCTGGAGACCATCACAGACTGCTGTGTGTCTACAGTGCCATCAGTCTACGCCTGCTCAGCTCCAGGCTTCGACATGGCCGAGGCTTAAGAGAAAGTCTGCGCCTGCTGCAGCTGCCTGAGGAGGAGGTCAGCAGCCATGCCGTGGTCAAAGAAGCCTACTTACGCATGGCCAAACTGTACCACCCTGACTCTGGAGCCCCCACTGCTGATGCTGCTTTATTCTCCCACATAGAGGAGGCTTACAGAGTTGTACTAGCCCACCTGGCACAGCAAAGATCTATATCTCAGAACAATGAGGAAGAGGAGGAAAAGGTTAAAGGTCATGCACCACAGCACAGACAGTACCTCAGCTACGAAGGTGTGGGCTCTGGAACACCCAGCCAGCGGGAACAACAGTATCGGCAGTTCCGGATAAACAGAGCTACAGATCAGGTGTTGGAGTATCGCTACAAAATCATGGATAAAGCAGCGGCAGAAGAGGGAGCCATGGTTTTGAGGGATACACGTCTGCGAAGCAAGAAGATCCAGATAACACAGGCTGTGGAGAGGATGGTTGAGGATCTCATCCAGGAGGCTATGGCACGCGGTGACTTCCGCAACCTAGGCGGTGCCGGCAAACCACTCAGCAAATTTGAACACAACCCCTATGCTGACCCCATGACCCACAACCTCAACCGCATCCTCATTGATAACGGCTACCAACCTGATTGGATAGTGGCCAAGAAGGAGATTAGAGAGACAGTTCAGAAGATGCGCAAGAGACTACAGGAAGTCCGGGTCAAACTAGGAAACCCAATGAAACACTCAGAGCAGATACAGTGGAAAGAACACTGTGCCACTTTCTCTGACGAACTGACCAAGCTCAACAAGAAAGTGGACGATTTCAACTTGATCGTGCCTCTGATGAGTTGGCAGATGGTTCACTTTAACATGAACAGAGAGATAGAGAAAATACTGAAAGCTGATCAACAACATAGAAAGGAGAAGGAGCTAGAGAAAGAGAGGAAGCTCATGGAGGAGAGAGAGAACACAGCCACCTCTCAGCAGAACTCTAGGCAAGGACTTATTATGTGGATGCAGAGTCTGCTCAAATGAAACTAGATCTGAATAATGCTGTATTTCAAAACGCTGATGTAGACAGCACTAAATTGAGGAGAGTACACAAGTCTTTTTTTTTTTTTTTTTTTTACAGTGATTTACCATTTATTATTATTTGCGTATATAGGCATTAGAGGAAGTGTTTTAAAAGAGAAAATATATTAAACATGACTGAGTTCTCATGCATCACTGTGACAAATCACCATCATGTAAATAAAAATCCTATTTAAAATAGTACATACAGTGTTATGTCCTTTTTAAGTAACCATTCTGTTGTCTTATAACAAATATTGTGATTTTTGAGAAATGCACAATTTAATCTTTTGTCTAATCTGACCTTGCAAACACTCTAAATCCAAAATGTTTGCACCTAGCAGTCATCATTAGTTATCCACGCTCACTCACTGCTCCAGTTTCTTGCCTTTTCATTCGGGCAGGTGCTCCAGGGCTGCAGGGTTTCCAATAACCACCGACTCCTTTTTGAGTGCCTGCGTTATAACTGCAGACGGAGCCAGCACATGAGCCCAGTCTCTGGCTATATACTGGTGGTACGGATCCTGCGAGTTCTCCAGCTTTTTAGAGCGGATGTAACTGAACATGATGCCAAAGGTGAAAAAGCTGAAGAGCCCAACCATCAGTAAAATGTAGATGAATCCTTGGCTCTGCGTTGTAACTGGCACTCCACTGAAAGGCTCAGCTGGCTGGTGAGCAGCAGTAGGGAGAGGTGCTGCTGGAAAGTTCCAGGTTCCATTAAGATAGTGCTGAAGCAAGGAGAGCAGGAGAGATTGCACATCTGAATGATTTTGTGCGAACATAGTTTTGCCTTTGCTAGGTAGAAAAAAAAATAAAACCATGAGTTAATATTGCTCTTCAGGATTTTGAATTATTACTTAGCGTTCAGTCAAATGAGATTTCAGATTTAAATGCCTTGATTAAAAAAAAAAAGTCACACATAAAACTACTAAAAAATACATACCTTTGAATCTCCAGTGGGTTGATTTTTTAAAAAGATTTAATGAAGCTCAACCTGTGGTCTCACAAATTATAGGCACACTGAGACTCTTAGAGACTATGGATCCACCCACATATATGAAACAGTCACACACACACACACACACACACACACACACACACACACACACACACACACACACACGCATCTCCCTCAAGACATCAGCACGTTTAATGAGTCTAAAAAGAGTGAAGGTCGGTAAAGGCAACGTCCTCATGTCATCACTACATACCCTTCAAGCGAGCAGACTCTGAACCTAATATGCTCTAATGTTTTCCCAAGCCATGAAATGATTTGAATGACCTCTAATAGACAGATGTGACAAAATATATTTTAAACGAGTATAATATTGGTTAAGCTAATCTAGTGGCTTGATACACACACACACACACACACACACACACAATGTAACTATAAGTAGTAGCCTGTCTTTAGATCTTTTTATGAACATGTAATGAAGTAGACAGCGCTTATTGAGTGAGATCAGACAGAGGGTGCAGACATCCGTTTGACCTTGTGGATTAATAGCTCTACAGCAGAGGGAACAATGCTGCACATTGAAATAGGCAATGGTGATGACGTGAGGTCTTTTGACCCTCGTGGATTCTATTTCCAGAGTAATCTGCACTTCACCTTGAAAAGTCCTCTACATGCGTCATTACTGCATTATAGTAGAATTCATTGAAAAACGTGTCGGTGGTTTGTGAGCCCAAAATCATAAAGTTAAACAAACTTACAATGCCAGTGGAATCACGACAAAATGTAAAAGCACTTCAAGGGCAACTGTACAAGTCAAAATCCTGATTTATTATTTTGGTTATTAAGGTACAAATCACAATACATACATCCAAATCATTACCGAATCAACAACTTTGTGGAAACCAAGCAGGTTCTTTCAGATTTCTGAACAGTCAGACAGATAAGACATTACAATGAGGTAAGCATACATACACAGTTAAACAACACGAACAGTCCGAATAAAGCAGACATTAGTACGATGACTTTTACCATGTAACAAATTTAACCTGTGCAAATCCTAGTAAAGGGCATAAAGGTTGTCTGTCATTAAAACTGATAGCATTACAGTGTTATGGTCGAAGGAAATTAATGCACATTTCAGTCATGAGAAGGTATTTCCATACAAATACTATCATCAAGATAATGTGTCAGGATGTCCAATAAATATTTCTTTCCTACTGACCAAAAACACTTGTCAAATCTGTGGTAAACAAGTGGTTTATTCAACATATAACATGATTTTTGAGAAAGGAAGCTTAGTAAATTAAATCTGTATTTTCACTTCCTTGTCATTCCTTACAACCAACATTATATATATATATATATATATATATATATATATATATATATATATATATATATATATATATATATATATATATATATATATATATATATATATATATATATATATATATATATATATATATATATATAAACATTACCACAAATGTTCAAAGTCTAAGATTAATGAACATTCACACAAAGGCTTTGTAATATTGCCTCACATTTCCACAGATGTCAACATTAAAGAAAACATTGTGTATAGAAATGAGATTGTTGATCAAATAAAAACCAAAACCATGACAACAAATTCCAGCATAAAAGTGCACCTTGCACTGCCCTAAAACATGCTTCTCAAATTAAAGGAAATAAATCAAGTCACAACAGGAGGCTTTTGTTCTCTGTAGCCATAGACATCAATGGAAACCATCCATGAAACCCCCTTGACCTTTAGATTTGGAGAAATGAGTCACTTTAATCAACAAATGCATGCAATAAACTCACTTTCCCCTGAAAGACAGTGCAGATGTAGTGTATCTTTCTCTGCAGGGCTGAGCTTTGACCGAACGCTTCCGCAATGGGGACAGAATACCTGCACACCAACAGTCCCGAGACTTAGCAAATCAAACTTAACAGCACAAGGACATACTCCTCATGCTCACTGGGTGATGGAGGAGCTGTAATCTGGACGCCGGGTCTGGATGATTTTAGGTCGCGGCCGTCTGAAGCTGTCCGTATCGTCCTCGGCACCAGAACTGTCCTGATCACTCTCACACACGTGTACCACCACGCTGGGGGTAGTGGGAGTGCCAGAGTGTAGCTCGTATTTCTCCCCTAGAAGGATTCATAAAGAGACTGAATGAAGATCAGGAATGAATATTCAGCATCTTTTTATTTATTTATTAAGAAATACAGACAAGCAGAATTTCTTTTTATTATACACATGAAGGTACCTGGGCCAAGTCTGGCGATAGCACAGAGAAGGTCGTAGTTGATGACCGGTGTGGCATCCCCAGCCTGTTCCCATCCCACAGGAGGAGATGGAGGTGGAGAGAGTAGGAACTGCTTCTCTGGTTTAGGAGGCTCCAGTCGTGCACTTCCTATATGTACTGACTAAAGAGGGAAAGATGGAATCACAGTGGGAGCAATGATTAAAAGGAAATGACAGATTTTGGAAAATGGCGGTCACTGAAATAAAACTTTTGTTGCTAGTCAGAACGACAAGAAAAGAAATATAAATAACTTTAACATACCTGGGCAAAATAAAGTCGGAGCTCTGAGCTATTGAAGTTGCTCTTGTGGAGCCTTGCTCTCGCCTCTGCGGCTGCCAGAGCATTGCTGAAGTTAATTCTCACTCGCCTGAAGCTCTTGAAATATTGAAAGGTAACTTCACCATCAAAAGAGCGGAAGAGCTCTTCAAAACTAGCCTGAAGGAGAAAGCAAACAGAAATAAATACGCAGAAACCCGAAAACACATTTTACATAGAAATAAATCCAAGTGAGCTGTAACTGCAATTGGCAGGGTTTTTTTTTTTTTGTTAAAAAAAAAAATCAAGTTATGAATTTAAATCAGGCTATGACAGACTGACATTTTGTGAATGTGTCTATATTAATCCTCAGTGACGCACAAAATGCTAATGCTGTACAAGTGCACCAAGATCCTGGTTTCCAGGGTAACAAGGGAGAATCAGTGAGGGATGAAGGAGCACAGACAAATGATGGTGGAAAAGGCCCCATGCAAAACAGTATCAAGATTGCATTATGAGCCAACAGCCTGAACCACAGTCATTTACCTACAGTGTGTAATGTGTGCGTGTTTGAGCACTATGTCATCACTCACGTCAGACTCATAGCTCTGAAATGCTCCTATTTGTCATTCCACCCCTGCTCATTTCCATTATTTTCCATTTCCCCAATCTTTTCTTGTTCTTTTGTCTGTCAACGTGACTAACTGATTAAGTCACAGTAGTGACTGGATAAAACTATCCTGGAAAAGCATAGCAGTGAACTGATGTTAAACGAGGTTTTTAAATTAATATTGCTTTGCTTTGCTGTTTAACAGTTACACAACTGTTTGTTTTTCCTCAGATGTTTCTGAGGCATTTTCGGTTCTGTGACTTTTCTGAAGAATTACATACAACCTAGGATACATTTCTGTAATCACTCTAGCAAATCTTGCTTTATTTATTTATTCAATTGGTTGTCATTTTTGCCAAGTGATATTACAAAGTCAGAAATTTGCAGTATAATTTTATATCCATAATAATCCATCTAAAATGTTTATACAAAAGTTCTAAACAAAATCAGGTATATTTGATCAGTCTACACTTACTAGAACACAGTCACATTCAGGTGTTTTGTGATGCACAGAAAAGATCACTGACTAAAAGCACTAAAATACAGTACCCTGGCCTCTGGTCTGTTAAACATATCCAGATCCTCTATGGATGCGATAAGGCAGAAGCGGTTGCACTTCATGGTTTTCAGGTGCATGATGGATGCTCGCTGAATTCTGCAGAGGACTTCAGGAGTGAGAAATCTGAAAGGGGTCCGTTTTGCCTTCCCCAGCGTGAGAGCAGAATGAGACCTGGATCAGAAATAAATCCTTGTCTTTCTCAATTTTGCAGTTAAGTGTACTTTTCTTTCTCTTCTATCTTCCTCTTTTCGCCGTCTGTTGAAGTCAAGGCTGTAGTTGAAGGAAGAGTTTGATGCCGGAAATAGGTCACAGCTGAAATGAGCAACACATCAAAACCAGCAGAAAGAGAGCGAAAAAAAGTGATACGATGGAGGCACGCTGACTTGTTAACAGAGCATAGGAAAGCTGTGTTGTCCAAAAAGAATCTTCTGGAAGGGACCATGAGTTTTTTCACCACTGATTAAACGTCTTTGAGGCTCAGTCACATTCGTGTGCTCTCTGCTCTTTATGTAAGCGCCTCAGCGGCACAGTGACAGGCCCACCCCCTTCAGGAAGGGAGGGAGTGAAACATCAGTCCTCCTTCCTTGCTGTCTGTGCTGACTCATCTGCACTGACACCAAGAGCACAAGGACTGGAAAACGTGTGTCACTGCTGACTATAACCTAAACTCAGTTTTACCAACCTCAGTCTGCGCCGTTCCGACACATTCCTGCTGGGCATGCAGAGCTGGAAAACTGTAATCTATCACACACAACTGTGATCCTCTCTCACGCCCTGAACTCCCTCCCTTCATGAGCGGGATGGAAAATCTAAATCAGCTGAGCTGTGCAATGAGGCAGCTGTGTTATCAAGAGCTCCCTGCAGCATACTTTCCACGGGTGTTAATTCCCTTCATCTCTCTCTCTCTCTCTCATGCTCTCTGTTTTTGCTCCATCCATTCGCTCCCCACTCTTTCTCTCTGACTCCAGAGCCAGCGGATTTGTCCCTTTATTGTGGTGCAGTCAGTCCATCATTTTAAGTGGCGTTCAGTGCGAAGACGTCACACTTATTTTTACACTACATGATGTCTTTCTCTCCGTGTCTGGCAAGCCAAACAAATACAGGCCTTTCTTTTATCCAACCCAAAGCCTCTCAGGTGAAATAGTCAAACAGTCACTGTGTGTGTCAAACAGCCATTGTGTCACAGTCACTGAGATGAGTGGACCTATATCAAAACACTCATTAGTGTGTGTGTTTGTGTGTGTTTGCTGAACAAGGCCATTATTTCGGTGATGCCAGACCATTTGTGTAGTGGCAAGTTGGAAATATGAAACCAACATAAAACAAAGGGAAAGAATGTAGGTACTTTGAGGCAGGGCTACGAAGCTTCTAACAAGGGTGACATTTAACAAATGACCACATATTCCAGTCAACTCAAACTGATCATATTCAACAGCTTTAAAAGATTTAGAAAGCTTTAACGTTGAAGTCATGCAGTAAACATCCTTAAAAAAAGAAGCCTGTAATTTATCCACCACTTGATTCTATACTATTATATATTTAAATCCTTTTAAACATCATAGGAATATGACTGTCAGTGTTAGTAGGCCACTAAATAAAAAAAAATAAATAATAACATGGCTTTCGGTAATGACTGGTAATGATGTACGTAGGCTCGGCCACATTAATTCCATCGACTAATACACAAGTCACAAAGTAAACACAATGTTATATCATCGCACTTGTACACACAGCTTCTGTCAAGCTTCCAGATAATTGCTCTGCTCTCATTCACAATGTCCTTTAGAGGACTTTCAGAACAGGAACAACTTGCACTTTCCACTGACTGGACTGTTTATGAGCTTTAAAGAAACATATCACAGTCTAAATGTGAATTTCCAGACTTTCCAGACACACGAAACCCAGTGGAATCTTCCATCACACGACCATCAGCTGACCGAGTCCAGCTAGAGCTCAACTCTTACAACATGGTGCATTTCGAAATTTTTATCTTGAGATACCTTGATATGAAAATCAGTCAATGCTTATAAGAAATAATCAAAACAATTATTTTTGTTTAACAATTAAATCAGTCTAATTACAAACACCTTAAACCACACGGATCAATCAGATAAGACTTTAGTATAATCATGAAGTGTCTGAAAGTCATCAAATATATTATTATTATATTAAGTTAATTATTAATAAATATGAATAACTTTCAAATATTAAACAAGTAGATTTTTATGAATACAAATGTTGTATCATATAACACTTACAATCTACACAGGCCATGGAAAATTAGGCTCTCTTATTCAACTATTTGTAGAAAGGTACTCCTTTAGAAAATATGCAGCAATGATGCCAATGACTGCATTCAAAAGTAAACTCTTAAACAATAATTACTATATACTATTTAAAATGTGACAATTTCTGTACGTCACCCTGTTTTCCAGATATTAACTGAGTCACTGTTGATGAAGTAATATTTGAGATTATAACAGTGGCTCTAGGTACTGCATGGTGTAAAGATAAAAAACTTTATGGTGACTTTCAGCATAGTGGCACAGTTATATCGGTACTACGGTAGTATTGCGATATTAAAGCTTCGAAATAAGTGAGCTATTACACTAACCACTGTGAGTAAATAATAAAATTAACCGTGTTTGCTAGAAAGCGAGCTAACGTTATGCTAACTGTTGTATGTGAATATAAAATAAAATGTAGCCATGTTTGATCGTAAGCGAGCTAATGATCCCGATTTTATTACTTTTTTGGAGTTCATTTCCAAATTCAGTTATTTATTCCTTCCTAAGTTCTCTGAGGACATTTTCCATTTGCATGATTTTATCACTCTACGGAACAACAGATGAAATATTTGGCACATTGAATTAGTTACTTGCCAAATGTATGATTATTCTTGAGTTTTTCCAATAGCCAGTTATTCATGCTCATTAATAAAGAAAACCTGGTTTGTCCGTTTTCATTTATATCTACGTATTTCTGTAAATGTGGTTCATTTTGTAGATTTGAGTGATGAATTAACTCAATATTGCGTGGTATTGTGATACAATACTATACCAGCTGAAGTAAGATATGTTTATGGTATCGTGACAACCCTAATCCACACCAATGGTTTAAACATGTTTAAGAAATCTGAATACTGTATGATTTTCCATTTTTTCTGTTACACTCAAACACAGTTTGTTTCCCCCTAGTTGGTTATTCTGTCCCACCTGGAAACAAACATGACTGTCATGTTGGAGTGTTTGAGTATCTAGTCCATAACCTGGACACAAACATTTGTCAAGATTTTTTTCCCCTTCTTTTTTTTTTAATTATTATTATTATTATTTTATTTATTTATTTATTTATTTTTACATATGGCACTTTGAGCACAACACCTTATTATATTCTGTCACAGAGCTAACCACAATCAACAATTCGATAGAGGCCTTAAATATTTAAAAAATAACAAAAGGGCAAAAACACATTGCCGCATGTCTGAAACGTGATAGTGCCATGTCTGATCTCTGCATCTGTGTGATTTGTAAAATAAATCTGTATTGATGGAGCTCATCTTTTTTCTTTCTTTTTTTAAACCGATAAAGAGGTCCTTGACTGTAAAAGGTTTGAGAACCCTGGTCTATACAAAACTGCAATACTGTTGCATAGTCATACACCAAAACAATTATCATATTAGTCTTTGCCAAAATAACGACTTTGTCGCTTGATCTAGAGATTATTTAGTCCCATTTAGTGACTTCCTTCGAATCTAGCAACTTTCTGAGTAGAGATTAGTTACTGCCCTGCACTCAATATGGCTCTCTATCTCACATTTCACAACAACTGGTTATACAAATTGAGAGAGTAGTTTCGGTCGACTCACCAAAAGCCTGACTGAGCTGCGCTTGCATGAGCAATGGTCCGTCACTGCTCACTATTGTCCTTAACAACCAATCATTGATCACCATTGTTCCCAATGACCGATAACTGGTCATCATTGTAAACAGTTCACAAAGTAAAAGTAAAAAGTAATTAAACATTTTGTGGGCCCTATTATTAATGTAAATGTGTATTTCAGTAATATAGCTAAGGAGGAGGGTTTCAGATACAAGCATTTATACAACGTCAATTCCAAAAAAGTGGGGACGGTGTGTAAAATGTAAATAAAAACAGAATGCAATGATTTGCAAATCTCATAAACCCATATGTTATTCATAATAGAACATAGAAAACATATCAAATGCTTAAACTGAGGAAATGTACCATTTAAAAAAAAAAAGGAGAAAAAATTTAGAAAAAGGTAATTTTGAATTTGATGGCCGCAACACGTCTCAAAAAAGTTGGGACAGGGAAACAAAAGGCTGGGAAAAGTTTTCAATTCTAAGTGTTTTGATATCCAAATGACCATGAGGCTTTGGTAAATGTGCAAATTAGTCAGTGAGGTCATCCGGTGACTCATGACTTGAACAGGTTCTGACAAAATGACAACTTCTGACTCACCCCTAACCTATGAGTAAGAAGTTAAAAACTTAGCCAAGACGAAAGTGGCTACCGAAAATAACTCTATGGACTCTATTTGTTTTCTCATTTGCTTCCAATATTGCTGCTACAATACTTAAGAGTTTAATACAGTTTACAGCCTGTGTTCTGTGAATTTACTGTCCTGCACTCATCTCACACTGTTGTATATTTTCACTTTATGTGGTCTGTACTCTTGTGTTGCACCATGGGCCTGGAGAAACGACATTTCGTTCCAATGTATAAAAAACTATATAGAGGAATGTAGGGCTGCAACTATGTATTATATTATAATAGTATTTTCAATACTATTTTTTCATTTATTTAAATTAAATTCAAAAACTGAGTGTTTTTGTATATCAAATATAAACTTCTGACTCAAACTTTACATTGACACAACCGCTTGTTTATCTATCAAGCATTATTTTTTATGGATGAACAAAAAAAGCTCTGATAATTAAACTACTAAATTAATTATAAAATCTCATGTTCACTGCACTTTATGGTTTATGTTCCTCACTGCTTTTAATGATAATGAGTCACACATACATTACAGCCCAGTGAATTTATTTTTTTTTTTTTTGCATATCCCAGCATGTTAGCAGATTGTTTTACTTATGTTTACTTTCATCGTAGCATTTTAATTTGGACTGGAGCATGGAGAACTGAGGAATCACTCCAGAAGTCAGCCATCTTGAAGGACATATCAATTATCTAATTGCACCACGAGGAGGCGAGGAACGAGGAGTGAGGAAGCTTCCAGAGGAGCTAGGAGTGAGGATACACAGGTGTATCCTATGTGGAAGTGTTTCTTGTCGAAAAACCGGATGCGCAAATAAATTCCCCTCCTCCTTTACATCTGCCACAATCTCAAATAAAAAGTTATTTGATGGTGTGATGGAATTTTGTGTGAAATATAATTAAATAATATGTTTGCAATGAGTATTGTAATTAATTGATCATTGCATGCTTGGATATACAAAGCTGCACAAAATATGCAATAATTTATGTATTGTTTATTAATTCATTGTTGAATAACCCAGACATTTCACATACTATCAGTGCATTTAGCTTTATTAAGAATGTTGTTATTAAGCAAAGTCCAACAACATAACGGCAGATCCCTGAAGCGCAGTGAGGTAATCCAGCTAAGCACGGTCATCATTAATTAACGTTGCTTTGAAGTGACGTTTGAGAGAGCGAGGATATTCCATTTGACTTGCTTCGATTCCTCTCTCCTCACATCTCATCCTTCCATCCTCCTCTCACATCCTAAGGGGGTGGAGCTATGACGCAAGGAAAGGAAGCAAGGAAAGGAAACGAAGATGCACAAATAAGAAATGCGAAGCACACACTGAGGATTAAGAAGCATCCTGGGTATCTGATAAAGCTAGCATCGCATTACGTGTGTATGACGTCATGTGCCACCGACTAGGAGGCGGCTTATACTTCCTATTAATAAAAAACGCTAGTGTTCAATTTAAGACTATATTTCTAAACTGCATACACTAGATGGTAGAGTTTACAGTACATAGTGTAAGTGTATAGTATGTCATTTGGGACACAACTGGTCTGTACTCTCCGATGTGTGTTTTCGGAACAGAAGTAACGCAATGAGTAGATGTGTGTTTCTCATTTCTTATTTGTGCATCCTCATTTCCTTTCCTTGTGTCTTAGCTCCACCCCCTTAGGATGTGTGAGGAGGATGGAAGGATGAGATGCAAGGAGAGAGGAATCGAAGCAAGTCAAATGGAATATCCTCACTCTCTCAAACATCATGTCAAAGCAACGTTAATGATGACTGTGCTTAGATGGATTACCTCACTGCGCTTCAGGGATCTTCCATTATGGTTTTTTTTTTGATGTGCCATTATGTTGTTGGAGTTTGGTTAATAACAACATTCTTAATAAAGCTAAATGCACTGATAGCATGTGGCACACTTGCTCACTCCTCTCGGCACAATTAGAGAATTGATATGCCCTTCAAGATGGTTGACGCTGATCGACTTCCGGGTCACTGACTGGAGAACGGAGTAAACGAGGAAGCATCAATTTTTGTGCACTGAGAAGCACCTAATGAGTAAACGTGCCGACCGATTATACAATAATCAGATGTTTGATTATTTTCATAATCGATAGGTTGTTGCAGCTCTAGAGGAATGACAAGAAAAACCCACTTAAATAAAAATAGGATTTGTTGGTCTGGAATATTTTATATAACAATGGAGAGAAAAACGGCAGTCAGTACAATAATGAGTTACTTGCCCGTTCAAGGCAAAGAAACATAAATAAACAAAGAGACTAGCTAAATTTAGGTGCATCTTTATTATTATTATTATTTCAAAGAAATACGTTCGATATTTCTTCAAAAATATCGGCTCCAGGTTCTTCTGTCTTCACATCCATCTTTAACAAGCGACATTAGCATAAACACAGCTAGCAGACTGAAGGTGACAGTAAGACAACTACTCACTCGGAGCTGTCCGTGTCGGAGCACTTCTTCATCAACTTTATACGCAATTAAAGATTCAGGAAGCGCTGTGAAGTGCACGTTGACCAGCTCGTCTTCATCCGCCATGTCTGCCTGCTGCACGATTTCCAGTCTCCAAAGTAACGTTACAGTTAGCTAATGTCAGTTAGCTAGCGTCACAGCCACCCGGCTAGCTACCAAGCTAGTAAATTTGTGCACACTTCAAACGTTTGGAAAAACAGATACTCTGCAACCCTCCGTAATATTTTATCTGAATGTGTAATAAAAGTGTTTTAGATCAAACAAACGGTCGGTTGTCAATCAATAAACCATAAAAAAAAGAAAGCTCATGTTTAATATGTGAACCGTATCGAGTTTTAAAGGCAACTACTGGAAGAGCAGATTTCAAAATTAAAGCCTCGGGAATGCTTTAATATTTAACACGTATATAAAAACATCTAAAAGCCTTTCAGAAAAAGGAAGCTCGTGTTTTAGAGTATCTACTCAGTCTGTAAACGCAACTATTTACAACCCAACACGCAGTGTAAACTTTCACAGGAAGCAGACGGTCATCTGGACGTTAGCTTGTTTTGTGTGCAGACTTCACACAGCTCTGAGCACATCCCCAGATGCCAAATCTTTGACAATGGCAGATGAAGTAATTTGTTTTTGTTACTTAAATATAGAAGAGACTACGAAATGGATAGAAAAGATGTGCACTGGTGGGATAAACAGTCAGTGGTTGATTAGCTCACGCAGGCACAGTTCGGCGAGTTGAGTAAACCTGCTGTCTGACCTTGTCTAACTAGCAACCGTAAGCTGTACCGAGTGCAGGACAGTTGCTAACTTCTGCTCAAAGATTTCTACGCCTTTAAAAAAAATAAAAAATATATAATAATAATAATAATAATAATAATAATAATAAAAACTACAATAAAGTCACTAAAGGCGTCTAAAAAGTTGCCAACCCTGAATACTGTTTACAGCAGCTGAAGCCCTTGCTGGTTTAGTCAGCATGCTACTGTGTGTACAATATGGTTTTATAGCTAGGTCCATAAGAATAAATTAGCAACATACATTAGGGATGAATGAATGTGTGTGTGTGTGGGGGGGGCACTATGGTATGTTTTGGATCATTGTCCTGCTGTAAGATCCATCCATGGCCCATTTTAAGATTTCTGGAAGAGGCAGTCAGGTTTTCATTTAATCCATCCATCCGTCTTCAACTGCTTACTCCTTTTCAGGGTCATGGGGAACCTGGAGCCTATCCCAGGAAGCATCAGGCACAAGGCGGGGTACACCCTGGACAGGGTGCCAGTCCATCACAGGGCACACTCACATACACACTCACACACCCATTCACACACTACGGACACTTTAGACACGTCAATCAGCCTACCATGCATGTCTTTGGACTGGGGGAGGAAACCGGAGCACCCGGAGGGAACCCCCGCAGCACGGGGAGAACATGCAAACTCCGCACACACATGGGCCTGGCGGGAATCAAACGTGCTAACCACTAAGCCACCATGTGCCCCGTTTTCATTTAATATCTGTTGATATTTGATGAGTCCATGATGCCATATATCCTAACAAAATACCCAGGTCCTCTGGCAGACAAACAGCCCCAAACATTAAAGAGCCACCATCATATTTAACCGTGGGCATGAGGTACTCTTCCATATGGCTACCTCTCTGTGTGCACCAAAACCACCTCTGGTGTTTATTGCTAAAAAGCTCTATTTTGGTTTCATCTGACCATAGAACACAATACCATATTAAGTTCCAGTAGTGTCTGGCAAACTGAAGATGCTCGAGTTTTAGTAGGAGAGTACAGGCTTTTTTTCTTGAAACCCTTTCAAACAACTTGTGGTGATATAGGTGACTTCGGATTGTAGTTTTGGAGACTTTCTGACCCCAAGATGCAACTAAATGCAAGTGAGTGTGGAAAACTTCTAGCACTTGAACACTAACTAGGTGAGGCATTTTCAAAGGGCAAGAGGAACCACAGTTGCTAGATCCAAAAGAATTTACCACACAACACAGATTCGGAAGTGCTCTAACTTTCAATGCATGAGACATGTACCCCCCATGAATGCTTAAAACAGGCACATGAAAATAATGCTAATAGTCAGCAAATAGAGAAAAAAAGAATCATCTTTGTCATGGGAATTTATTTTAATAATCATATGGTGCATTATATACAAAGCAGGCTTGTCTTACAGCAGAGGAAAAATCCAAACCATACTGTGTAGTCAAAATTGAAGGTACACTATGATAGGAACATTGTTCTTACACAAAAGATACAATAACACAGTGCCTCATACAGGTTGAGTACCAATCATCTTTATTATTTAAAAAAAAAAAAAAAAAAATTAAAAAAAATTAAATTGGATTACATTCCTATTAGAGTGGCCTAAAAATGAGACAAAAAATCCTCGTCACTAATTTGGGTAGTCTCCTACTGTAAATGAGTAATCTTTCAACCATTTGCCATTCATTGTCTTCAGCTGTCTCTAACCAAAATCATTAACCCACCTGTACTATCCCTGGGTCTAATCACAAGTGTGAGATTTGTGCCAGCATTTCTGGTAGTGATAAAACTGCCAAAATTTATTCGACTGCTTCAGACCTTCTAGTTCAAAATCAGTACTCAGTAATAGATGACCAAGTTTGTGTATCAGTTTTATATGTATTGTTTTATTAGTAGGGTAAATTTGAAACTTGAAGGGAATGTGTAATTTCATTTATCAGGTAAAAAACAAACAATCCTAGTTTGCTGTAACAAATAGGAAATAATATTTCCTAATGAGTAGCCTTAAACTAATTGGGGATGATGTCTCTTCATAAAATACTGACACTATACCAAAAAACAGAAAGAAAATCAGAAGAATTAGATAAATGCACCAAAATGAACATGAACACGAACACCTAGACAAGTCACTGAACATATAGTATAATGTACAGGTGTCTCAATAAGAGCAGTTCTAAGTACATATTATGCACTCTTGTTTTAATCTGACCATTCTGAAAATGTTGAATAGCATAAACAAAGCACCCTATCACAAACCTCTACTGGCCATATACATTTCTAAAGCAATTCAAATTATAAGATAAAATGGCACTGTACACCCATCAGGCTCTAAAATCCAGTACAGTGTAACTTTTTTATTCCCAGTTCTAGGTCAGATCATGTACAACTGCAAATCTGCACAAGTAAAATAATCTATGAAGCATAGCATTTAATGACAATTTATCCTCAAATTTTAGTTTCTTAAAAAAAAAAAAAAAAAAAAAAAAAAAAAAAAAAAAAAAAAAAAAAAAAAACACGAAAGAGTTAAGAACAAATAATGGAATCCTGATCACAAAAGTACTTTATAAATGAGATTTACATTTTATATGGGATTTACATTTGATGCGAGTCATGGAGCTTGGTGGTCTAAATTCACACTGTTAGTCAAAAAAATCAACAAGAGTGCAGTTTGGAAAAAGTAGATTTTTTCAACTGTCAACAGAGACCACATTGAAATTCAAACAATACTTCACTGTAAATTTGACCAGTGCAGCGTGTTTGCTTTGATATATAAGAAGGCCCTTAATCTTCCTGAAGACACACAAAATGATCTCGTCTAGCAGATCAAATCCTGTGGTGTCATCAGAAAATTAGATCGTTGAGCCATCCATGGGAATCAGTACTGTTTCTTAAATTTACAGTTTAAAATCCAGTGGCGTCTTCATTTTGTCTTCTCATTCAGCTTTGTACAAAGGGTTACCAT
Source organism: Ictalurus punctatus (assembly GCF_001660625.3). Classification (NCBI taxonomy): domain Eukaryota; kingdom Metazoa; phylum Chordata; class Actinopteri; order Siluriformes; family Ictaluridae; genus Ictalurus; species Ictalurus punctatus. Next base: position 19,871,728 of record NC_030421.2, read on the forward strand.
CAAAGTATGTTACCATTAACCATGAATCGTTTACTGCAAAATAAATAGAATGAGAGAGTAAGTTCAGGCAATTAATCTGCAATTTCACAGGACTGATCACATAACAAATGGGCTGAATATAAAACTACAATTCAGACAGCAAACTGCTGACTGTAAACATGACCATAGTGCAAATGCAATGCACAAGCCAACTTTTGGTGACTGTTTTCAGGAAATACTGAATTCATACACAAAACTCCACATACATACTGAACAAATAAGAGAAGATATTCATTTATGTATTAGTGCATAAACTATTACAGAAACTGTAAATGGCCATGTGGCAAGACAACTAATTAGCAGATACTGTAGTCTATTAAGATCGGGAAGACTGATAAGATTTGTTAAAGGAGCAAATGCGTCTGACTTAACAGTTAGGCTAAGTTCACACTACACGACTTTCAATGTCAGCAGATCGCTGTGCTGTTCATACTACACAGCTTGCTCTCTTGTAATCGGGAGTCATGAAGTCCTTGTGGTGTTCACGCTATGTGAACGTGCTTGGCAACAGGGGGTCACACACACTACACGATCGGACAACGACTGTCACCCGATGCCTCTATCTGGTGTCCAAACTATGTTTTGTTACGAAAATGCACGCGAGAACTGACACATATGACATGAAAGTCACGTGCGAAACAGGAGTTGTTTATTTGTAGATGGATGTAGGACAGAAACAAGTAGTGCGAGCTTTGTGTGTAATTTGTGCTGAAGAAACCCCAAAAAGACAAAGAAATTGGTTGAAAGAATGGATTAACACACATGGGCAGCAGGGAATGTGTGCTACAGAGAGCTTCTACAGCTTGTACGGCTTCTCCCCTTTATGCTTCTGCCATAGTCTTCTCAGGTTTCCCTTCCTCATGGTGACCTCACCCCATGCCTTGCTCTCTCATTGGCTGTAGCTCGTCGCCACATTTACTGCCAGTGACAACACTTTTCATAACAAATATCCGTGTTTTATCGCCAATGCCTCTGCGATGCGTCATTTAGTTCACACATTACGATCGACTGCCGAGCTCATGTGTTTATCCAGAATTGGTTTGATTTGCAAGTTTCTGTAATTGGCAAATAAGCACTTGAGGCTTACGGATAACTAACTATACATTCGGTCAATGAATTTGTCATAAATCTGGCAAAACAACCATTTTTGACACCTTACCCATTTTCCATTGTCAATCATCAGAGACCCATCTCCTCTTTACTTTCTGCAATCTGCTTACATTTCTAAAAACAGAAAACACCAATTATAGACTGATGAAGTACAGCATTCATTTTATGAAGATATCACTTTTTTATACATATATACACCACAGCATTGTTGAATTCTCAAATTTGATTGGTCAGAAGGGGTTGGCTAATTTTCTACAACATAATAGTAACAGTCATAACTGATGTGGTGAGTTTTCTGTTAAATGTTTAACATTTATGAAAGCAGGCTCGGGTGTCAGCACTCCGCAACACGGCAAGCTGTTTTTTGTTTTACTAAATTCAATAAAGAGGAAAGAAGTCTTTAGCTGCTGTAACATAAGTGATAACAGCTACTAACTTGTCTTGTGCCATAACCTTAAACTACACTCACCATCCCCTTTATTAGGAGTTTACACAGTATGTTGCAAATAAATAAATAAAAAGTAAACAAATAAATATCTGCTGTGCAGAGGGTCTGCAGGCTAAACTCTAGAGACTGGTGTGTGAGAAAATCAAAGTTCAGCAGTTCCTGAAATACTCAAACCAGCCTATCTGGTACCATCAACCACGCCACAATCAAAGTCACAGAAATCTTATTTTTTCTTCATTCTGATGTTTGATGTGAACAACTGAAGATCTTCACCTGTATCTGCATAATTTTTTGCATTGTGCAGCTGCTGCATGATTGGCTGATTAGATAACATGATTGGCTGATTAGATAAAGCATGTATCGTTTATTAATAAATTAGAAATTGTTAACTTTGACAAATCCCTGTGATATAAGAGGAATAAAACTCAAGGCATGCTGTTATAGAAAAACATTAACAGCTCTCCACTTTATGCTCGGCAGCAGCACACCTCCCTGTTGTGGATTATTTTCCCACATCACGATATCCCATTGTGTTTTATCCCTTACTTTATACATCCAGGTAACCCAAATTGACAATTGCTCAAAAACTGTTGCAAGCACTTATAGTATGGTAATTTTCCCCACCTCTGTCAGCTCCTTAATACTGATGCTGTTAGCCTGCTGTGCCACTTTTCTCTTGACTTCTTCAATATTTGCCAGATTAGGAGTAGGAGCTGGGGGAGGTTTGTTGGTGATGGTGGGCAGCGGGGGCATAGGGGGCATGGCTGCCAAGGCTCCCATGTTAGACAGCGCCGCAGTCATGGTGGCTGCTGTCATACTAGCCATTGCAGCATTCATAGGCATGTTTGGTATTGCAGGCATACCAGGTATTCCCATCGGGATATTCATGGGCAAGTTGGGAACTGGCAGGGGCAGTGGCAAAGACAGAGGGGCTGGAGTAGGAGTTGGCAAAGGCAACTGGAGGATAGCCTTGGGCCTAAGGCTCTCTGGGATGGGCATCCCTGCTTTAGCACACATTGCTGCAGCATTAGCTTTAGCGATCTCTAATAGCTGATCCTTGTCTGTGAAGACAAAAAGTAATAATATGAACGAACAAGCTGCGAAGATGCCCATTTTCAACTACATAGACATTTCAATGTGTACACTTACCTAGCTCTGTGAGACGTGGTGGCGTCTTACTAGCGCTACGACGTGTTCTTGAGGTGGACCTTCTTTTTCGGAGGATGAGAATGGGTGAATGGCTTGGCTCACGCTTCCACCGATCTCGCCTGTCAAAAGAATGGCCTCGAAACATGGGTCTCCTCCGACGAGATGCTGAGCGAGATCTTTTAGATCGTGAATGATGGGCCCTTGACCGTGACCTTCTCTTTCTGGTAGGGGAACGAGATTTTGATCGTTTGCTTTTTTCTAGACTCTTTGACCTCTTCCTTCGAGCAGGAGAACGTGATTTAGACCGCCTTTTTCGTACTGGTGATCTAGACTTAGATCGTTTTCTTTTGGGGGATTTAGACTTTGAGCGCTTGGTCCTGGTACGAGATTTAGACCTTGATTTCCCCCTTTGAGTGACTGATCTTGAACGCGATTTCCTTCGCCGGCCAGGGGACCTAGATGTTGACCTCTTCCTTGGGCTCTGTGAGGAAGATCTAGATCTTCGCTTCCTTGTAGGGGATTTAGACTTTTCCCTACCACTAACAGACTTCGATCTGGACCGTGCCTTATGGGTTGAAGAAGCAGACCTAGAGCGCTTCCTTCGAATAGGTGACTTAGACACCCTGCTGGGCTTTAACCCTGATTTTTTTTTGGCTGGACTTGGTGTTCGTGATCTTGAGTTATCAGACTGCTCGTTATCATCTGACCCAGAACTCTCATCCTGAGCCAATGGTTCTGATGAAGAGGACCTTGATCTAGATGCATTTTGCCTCCCAGTGCCCTCCAGGGTGCTCTTAGACTCTTTACTGGAGTTTTTATTTTTTGATCCAAGTTCTGTTTGTTCCAAGTTCTCATTTGAGGTGTTTTCTGGAGATAGATATTTATCCGTCAGTGGCTTCCATTTTTCGGCTGGAGCTGCTTTGTCTACTGCAACGGAAGCTTCTTCTATTTTGGACTCTGATATTTCCTTATCATCACTTTTAACTGACAAATCTTGGTCTTTGGCCGGTGACAAAGATCTAGACCTGCTCTTAGCTGGAGACTGACTTCTATCTGAGGAAAGTCTTCCTCTCGAATTAGATCTAGATCTGGATGTGTCTTTCGGTGAATTGGATCTGGATCGCTTACTTTTACCTTTTTGTGCTCCTCTACTAAATTTAGGTGAGGCAGTCCTCGAATTACGAGAACGTGATTTTGACCGCTTACTGCACTTAGGAGATCTTGATTCCGACCTTGCCCTACGTGGAGATTTTGACCTCCTTTGTCGAACTGGAGATTTTGATTTGGAGCGCCTGGAGCGCAGGGGAGAGCAAGATCTGCTTCGTCTTCTTGGGTTTCTAGACCTCGATCTAGAACGTCTGTTTCTCCTCATCCGGGATCTAGATCGTCTGAGGATCACAACAGACCTTGAACGGGTTCGTCTCCGTCTCCTGATTGACCTGGACCTAGACTTTCGTGTATGGGATGGTGGTGTCCTCCTTCGAGAGCGTGATTGTGAGCGCCTGCCTCGCCGAGCAGATCTTGAGTGTGACCTTGAACGGTTCTTTCTGCGAGAAATTGATCGTTTTGACCGTGACCGTGAACGGCGTAGCTTTACAACAGATCGAGATCTTGTTCGTCGGCCACGTCGTGGGGACTTGGTCCTGGATCGTTTGGTTCTGGTATTGGACCTGGATTCAGAGCGACGCCTTCGCTTTCCAGACAGGGACCTTGATTTGCGCTTTGGTCCTCTGACAGATCTTGAGCGTGACCTGTGACTTTCTGATGGTGACCTTGAATGCCTCTTTTTGGTACTACTGTTCCTTCTCGAGCAAGAAACAGACCTTTCTCTGGACTGTGATTTATCTTTCCTATGTGCTGGTTTACCAGATGATTGCTTTGGAGTTGCTGAACGACTGTGGCTTGATTTATCATCAGAACGTGACCGAGACCTTAACCTAGAGACCGACTCCTTATTTCCCTTTCCTCTCTGATTCTCATGTGGTTCCTTGACTATGTTCTTCTGTTTAAGTTGCTCTTTGTGTACATTCTCCTGCTTGGGAATTATATCAGGGAGCTCCTGAGTTTTGCTAAAACTTCTATTCTTTTCATGGTTCTCAATTTTGAGGTCATTTTCATTGTGTTCTCGATTAACAGTTTGCAAATGTGCGTCCTGTGGAGACTCATCTTCCCTCCATGCTGGTTTTATGCATTCATCTTCAGTATGCTCAGATTTGCTAGTGACTTCTCCCTTTTTGTCATCTGGTACTGACAGCTTATCTTTACACCTGTCATTTGAAAGCTTCAGTGCAGTCACTGGTGACCTCCTGTCTGAGCTAGAGGGGTCCAATGCTTGTGGCAACTTTGACTCAGATTCCGATTCGGACTCGGATTCAGATGTACTCACTGAGCGTGAACGAGGAGAATTTCGCTGTTGCTTTTCTTCTTCTTTTCGTCTCTTTTTCTTCTTCTTTTTCCCTGTATGACGCTTTGTTTTTCTTGCCTTGTAGTCATCATTGTGTGGTTCTGTCAGAAAAAGAAATTCAACAGATGCAAAAAGCAAAAAAAAAAAAAGCATTAATTTGGAAAGCACATTACAGTGCACAAAGAATCGGATCTTGCCCATTAGCTAAACAAGGATACAGATAAATTCTCACCTGCAACAGAATTTTTTGCAGATTCTTTATCTTCATCACGATCCCCAGACTCGTTGGATGGGTCTTCTTTTTTTACACTGGGGTAAAGGTCACAATGCATTTAATGGTGTAATTGCAAATGTATGTCTATTTTAAATGCACATTGAGAAAACCCTTACCCTGACTTTGTTTGAGATTCGTGGTCTGATTCCACTCCAGATTCAGAGCTGCTCTCTTTCTCATCCTTCTTCTTCTTGCGCTTCTTCTTACTTTTGTGCTTTTTGTGCTTCTTATTTTTCTTTCGTGGTGTTTCACTGCCATCCCTGAGAGCATTATCTTCACACTGAATAGTTTCAGTTGGATCACCACTCTCTGTGGGGAAAACATTCACAGCTTCTTTTTTTGTTTTGCATTCAAGATTTGCTCGTCTAAATCCGGTATATGCAACTGTGAACTCTAATTTAAAAAAAAAAAGTTTATATTCTTCAACACATTTTTCTAATCATGAAACTGCCACTGAGGTCAATGCAATTCAAATAATGATATTCCAGATTAGCTTTCAACCGCCAAAGACAATTGTATATATGCAGAAACGGCTTCAGATAGATTTGTTGACCAAAAACATTTTTGCGCTTCCTCCCAAGACAAACATATCCTTTTCCAGGTACAGCCATTATACCCTACAGACACTAATTATCATATCATTAGTGAAATGGTGCATTTCACTGCATGTTGTACTGTGTATGGTTGTGTGTGAGACCAATAAAATTTTCATTTGAAACTTGCCCTATTTATTTAAATCAACAAAACTTTTCACTGTGTTCTTCAGAGGTGCCATTTCATTAGCATAAAAAATGTTCCATGTCCTACCACTGAATCGGTGTGAAATGTATATTTTCATAATTATATGCAGTCCAGCTTCTCAGTTACATGTATGCTGTCATATCGTCTGTTTTACAGTGAGTGCACAGTATTACACAAACACACACCCCTAGATATATATTCAAGTGAAACGTACCGACAATGGTGTTCACAGCACATTCCATTTCTGCAACTCTACAGCTGTCCTCTTGAACTTGGTATAAAGAGGGAGTTTGTCTGCCCTGGATATGAGAAAAGATACCCTCACTGTTCAATCTGTTGAAAAAAAGATTATTTTGTTAACAATAACAGCAACACTGGACACAAATAACCCAAATGCAATGTTTTAGAGTACATGCTCAATACAAAATGTCAAAATTTGCTTAGGTACAGGTTTCTTTCAGTGAAATTATCAAGCACAATTAATTTTTTCCTATTCCAAACATAACTTAAAAACAAAACAACACTTACTGAATTTGACCTAAAATCAACACAGAACAATCTTAATCATCACATACAATTTATGCAAGATCTGTTGATGGATGTGTTTACAGATCATGCATGCTGAGAGGTATAAATATGCAAGGAATAATACTTTATAGTTTCTATAGTAACAACTAACTCACAGGGCCTTGCAGGGCAGACAATCTACATAATCTAAGGCTAGAAAATATTACAGCTATAAAGTAAGTGAGAACAGGAACTAAATTGTCTCGCGGATGGTCCACAACATGAAATCTAACTATAAACCATTGACATGTGCCATGTATTTATTATTATGCGCCATTAATTAATTATTAAACATTGTAATCATTTTCAAATCGCTGGGGTATATGTGGAAAAACACACTTACATAACCCATGTCAATAAACATACTCAGTACAACCCAAAGTGAATTAATAGTTTTTTATATATATATATATATATATATATATATATATATATATATATATATATATATATATATATATGTTTGTGTAATGCTAAAGCTATGTCTTTTTCAGTGTATTTAAGTCTGCATACATAGTTAAAATGTTCTGAATGCTATTAAGACCCCCACACCACCATATCAACGATTTCTCAGAAAAGAGTTTCTTGTGATCATTCATCACGATATCGATATATCGCCCAGTCCTAATACGTACACAATGCAACCCGGTTTTAATACTATACCATTACCTAAAAGACCTTTGGCCTTCAATCAGCATGTTTGCGCTAACTAGTGTAAATATTAATGAAAGCCATCAATTGCTACACCAGTCAGTTTATAGTAGTGTTCAGCTTGGTCAAATAGCGCCAAACCTTTCAGTCAGATAGTGAGACCGTCATAAACTCATGAGAAGAGCTGCAACGGGTCAGAGAACTGGAAAACTCTGCGGATAAACATCTGCCAGAATGTTAATACAATGATAAAAAAAAGAAGAAGAAAAAAACCCATCATAAAAATTCGCTCAAACGCGGTACAGGTAGCGGTGCTAACAGAAACCGCCACAAAAGACCACGCAGATACTTCTAGAATTAACCATGCTAACGTTTTAGCGCTCGGCTACTTATAAACTTTAAACTATCGCCTCACAATTATCAGATAGTACGCAGATGACCTGTTAAACACGCTCGTCTAAGGCTGGAAATGTGTGTTTGTGAGCGGGGTGAAACTGATGCGGCGTGCAGGATGTGGTGTTGAGCTTTCCTTAGCTAATCAAGTTCACCTAGCAAGCGATACAGCAGCGTACATTTAAATGATTCATAAAGAGGCTTGGCTTGGACAACTTCTTGTTAAACCGTGACGGGTTTTTGCAGATTTATAGCCACAATTAACGGTATTTTTCATTTCGTTTGAAAACAATCTGGCTGGGCCCATGAACACAGCTAGCTCAACTGCTCGGTACAGAGCTAACAACCGAAGCGTGTGTAAGAAATGTCCCTATACTAATTTTAGTCTATCGCGAATCATTCAGAAGATGGTGGTATTAAACCGCGATGTTTAAATATCAACCAGAACAGCAGCCGCTGGAGCAGAAGTAAACGAATGTCCTCTCTCACTGGATGGCTGTAGCGCTAACAAAAGGAGAAGTGCTGTTGAATCTCACCGGCCTCCTAGCAGGCCAGCTAAACCTCGTTAGCGCCTTACACAACAGCGCGGTTCTTCACTAGCGCCACTGAAATATCTCTGCATGCGATACAAAGCACAGTAGAGTAAACTGAACTAACAGTGTGTACAGATATGAAATAAATATACTGACCGTTAACTATGATTTCCGGAATTACGCTGTGTTACGAAAGCACAGTAAAGTTGTTCGGTGATGGTCGCCATGACATTGTGCGGCGGGTAAATCCTCCAGGAGCACGTGCTCTCGAATTACCTCCTACACACACAGGCGTGTAGCGCCACCTAGTGATCTATCTATCCATCCATCCATCCATCCATTCATTCATTTTCTATACCGTTTATCGTACACAGCCGAGCCCAGGGGACTCGGGGAACAAGGCAGGGGGACACCCTGGACGGTGTGCTAACCCATCGCAGGGCACAATCACACACACATTCACACACTGCGGGCAATTTGGAAATATCAATCACATGTCTTTGGACCGGAGGAGGCAACCCGAGTACCAGGAGGAAACCCCTAAAGCACAGGGAGAATATATAATATAATCGAAACCCCCAACCATGGAGGTGCCAGGCAATCGTGTTAACCACTAAGCCACCATGCCCCCTATCTATCTATCTATCTAGCTATCTATTTGTCTGGCTGTCTGTCTATATAAATCTCTCTCGCTCTGTCTTTCTCTCTCTCTCTCTCTCTCTCTCTCTATACATACATACATACATACATATATATATATATATATATATATATATATATATATATATATATATATATATATATATATATATATACACATTATTTTTTCCTTCCCCCTTCCTCCTTCTCCTTCCCTCTCATTGTCTTATGTCAATATGTTTTATATTGCACAGCTGTAAAGAACCCGAGCCTCACAATAAGCTTTTCAATATACTGTCCCTAACATTTTGTATAAAGTTAATGTTTTGGAAAGGCCAATCAACGTCCTGATTTTAATTGTTTTAAATGTTAATCCAATAGACATTTTAATCCAATGGACATGTTGAGGAACGACCTGAAGGAAACGGTTCATGTGAGGAAACCCATCAGCATCCCAGAGTTGAAGCTAATCTGTACTGAGGAATAGGCTAAAATTCCTCCAAGCCGATGTGCAGGACTGATCAACAGTTACCAGAAACGTTTATTTGCAGTTATTACTGCACAAGAGGGTTATGCCAGATGCTGAAAGCGGGTTCACATACTTTTGAAACTCGCAGATATGTAATGTTGGATAATTTTCCTCAATAAGTAAATGACCAACTATAATATTTTTGTCTGGTTTGTTTAATTAGGTTTTCTTTGTCTACTTTTAGGACTTGTGTGTAAATCTGATGATGTTTCAGGTCATATTTAAGCAGAAATATAGAAAATTCTAAAGGGTTCACAAACTGTCAAGCACCACTCTGTCTAACTATCTATCTATCTATCTATCTATCTATCAAATCATTGAATACATTGGACTTCTGATCCGAAGGTCGTGAGTTTAAATCCCAGTACCACCAAGCTGCCACTGCTGGGGCCCTTGAGAAAGGCCCTTAACCCTCAACTGCTCAGTTGTATAAAGGAGATAATGTCGCTCTGGATAAGTTCTTCTGCCAAATGCCATAAATGTAAATATGTTCATTTTGTTTTTGACATTTAAAGGAAAAATCCACTCTGAAACATATGAAATGTTTATATTGAAATATTTGTGATGTGTTTAGTGAATCTGGTGCTAATTTGTTTGTTGACTCTGTATTTTCTTTATTGCTGTGAGACGTCAGCAGTTGTCTGTTGCTCTGACCTCACATGGGGATATTATTAGCAGAGTGACAATCATATTTAATAGGAGAACAAAAATGGAATGCTCTCAAATGTGAGTTATAATGGTCAGATTTCTCTGTAAGAAATATGGCATTAACTGCAGTATTAGCAGCCAAAGTGCTTTGAAACCTTGTGTGTTTGAGCAGAGTGTATAGAGGAGGAGGTGAGAGAGCTAGACAGACTAAAGATGGTAGCCATAAAAGAAGTAGGGCACTCTTATTTTCTAAACCATTATATAAACCCTGGTCAGTGCTGGGTAAGTTACTCAAAAAAGTAATCCTATACAGATTACTAATTACTACTTTAAAATTGCAATTCTTTACATTACTGATCACTGCATGTAAAATGTAACCAGATTACTAATTACTTTCAAGTTACCTTCAAAACCTATCAAACCTACACAAATACACTACAAAGTAAACCTCATAGTTCTTTCAGTAATTTTAGCCCACAATGTATGATGTAATCAGAAAAAGTTGGATTTATCATAAAACTTGCCTCGGGTGTTACTGTTTGTAGGACTACCAGGCCAATAAAATATAAAACTTTTCTAACTAGGCTAGTTTGGTGTCACTAGCCAAGGGGAGGCACAGCTAAGCTATCATTGTATGGGTTTAGCTGCTACAGTGCCATGCAAAGTACATTATCTTTTCTTATGCTCTTTTCATATCATGTTCACGTAAACTAGAACTCATATAGATATTTACACACCTTGTTTTCCTGCATCAGAGGATGTTAATGTTTCAGTTTCAACGCCTTTACCAATTTTAAAAAAATCGGCACATATCTATTTTTCCTCACACTAGTGTTTGGCAGAATTGAGATTGTCAGCCAATAAGACCAGTGTTTCCACGTATTTTCCTGTAAACCCTGTCTGATTGGTCTCGCCTCCATTCACTGAAGATATAAAATTACAACACCGCAGTCTTCTTTTATTAAATTCAGTTATGTAATGACAAACCGCTCCAAGTGGAGAATTATTCAGGGCTAAAAAAAAAAATCTTCAGGGCTACAGCCCCACATGCCCAGGCCGGGTTATTTATTTGAAAAATGCGTTTTACTTAATATTGTTTTCTTAATAATTTTGTAATGCAAGTAACATAATTTTATTGACATCAGTAACTGTAATCAAATTATATAAATTTAAAATGTAATGCGTTACACTACTGTGTTATCAGAAAAAAACTATTAGAGTAACATGTTAATTTGTAACACGTTATACCCAACTCTGCCGCTGGTGCAGGATTTTAGCTACTTCTGAAATTGTTCTTTACTAGTCTGAGACTCTTCTGGTCTAGGGGTCACAGCACCTGGTTCTTCTGTCTTTTATAAGACAGGCTTGATGTCAACCTTTAACTTCTGTCTAGTTCTGTTTTTAATCCCTGCTGTTTCTCCTGCTTCTTTTATTGCTTCATACCATGACTTGGGATTGTTACCTCCATCACCACTGCTATTTTCCCCTATTTTTATTACTGTGTCTAGATGGTTTATCTGTTTGGGTCTGGAAGTCCCACATGATCTCAGCTTTGTTTTTTTGTTTGCTTGTCTTTATTTATTTTTTTAGTACTCTCCTTGAAGATTGTCCTGTATGCAATTCTTGCCACTTGATTGTGTCTGTAAATTTATGCTAATGCGTGCACCCAGAACCTTGCCATTATGTTCTGAATTAAGTTAGGAACTTCTGGGTAATCTTTTCCAATCGTTGGTAAAATTATCTGTTGGTTGCAGAGTCAGTGGAGGGGCTTGGAGTGGAGTGGATGCTGCTATGGCACATCTGTTTCACCATCCACATCCCCAGTCTGTTTTCAGAAATCAGCAACTGGATGGATGTTTCATGTTGCATCCACAGCAGGCAGTTTGACAAGGCTTCTTCAAGGCTTTTTCAAGGCCAACCTACTTCAGGCTGGTACATAGTCTCTGGATGTTGGATTTTTGTGCATTGTTAGCAGTAGTTTGGTCTTTATGTCGGCAGCATCTAGGTCTACTTTTAGCCAGATTATTGTGCCATCTGGATATTTTATGATGGACAGGACAGGGTTTTTTTTTTTATGCTTGGAGCTATGTTTTATTACAGTTTAATCACTATTAGTGACATTCAATTAAATTGGAAAAAGCTAACCAAGTCAGTCTCATTAAGGATTAATTATTCGCAAGTTACAAATATGATTCAGTCAATCCTACAAATAACAAAGCTTAATAGACAGTGTTAGTATAAATTACAGCTAATTTCCAGTCACCTCCACAGTTATTGGCATCACTTAAAAAAAATCATACAATTATTAACACTTGCTATGGATTATATTTTGAGCCAAAACAGACAGAGACTGGTCAAACTGACATTTTTTTTTTAGGTATTGCAGTTATTATTTATTTATTTATTTATTTATTTCCAAAACACTGGTTTCATTTACATGTTGAAATGAAATCAAAGCACACAGTAAACAAATTCACACACAGAAATCAGTCATTGCTAGGATCACTACAGTGCGCAATCACAATCAGTTAATTCATTAGAGTGCAAGGAATATTCAAAAAGAAATATGAAATTATATCCAACAGGGGGCAGTGTGAGATCACAGTGTCCGACATTTTCAGCATTAGTCAAGCAGTTTCTTATCAATAATGAAGTTCCTCTGTGGTCTGTGTACACACTGTTCTCTGCCCTTTTGACCTCTTGGAGCTTTTTTTGAAGATCTAAATAATGATTCTCTCTATCAAAATCATCATTTGCGATTAGAAAACAGGTTTTAAGGTGTTTATTTATCATCCAAGAACAGGTTCAATAAACAAACATTTGGCATAATTCATTTAGTAACATTGAATATTTAATATAATTAAATATAATTGCTTCAGTAGTTTCAGTTTCAGGAAAGTTATGATAGTGAGACAGTACTGGATGTGTACCCTATCACTTTTATACTCATCTCTGCATACATTATATATATTTTTTACATTATGGTGAGGTAACAAATAGACCACAAAGTGTATGATACGAAGGTATGAAGGCAATTCACCTCTTTAATACCTGTAGGCAATGCCATGCATGACTGAATTAAATTATCTGCACTCTGTGAGGTTGGCTACCATAAATAATTCTGCTTAAGTGAAGGTAGAAGAGGGCATGTCCAAAACACTGCAGAAATGGAGTTTCTGACTCATGAAGACCAGGAAACAGCATTAACTTTAATTTAGCTGACATCAAGCATTGGTCTGTCAACAGAATGAAATCTTTTAAAAATAAAATATAATACCTAGACAAATGCATTGGAGTAAGTAATAGATCACTTTAGGGCTGCAATTAACGATTATTTTCGTAATGGATTAATCGGATGGGGGCAAACTTTCAATACCATTTTTTAAATTTTATTTTAAATAAAATACACAAACTGAGGATTGCAAATATAAACTTCAGAATAAAATTTTACATTAACATAACTCTTCACGAACAAACCCTGATAATTAAACTACAGTCCTAAATTAATTGTAAAATCTCACTTTCACTCCACTTTATGATTTCTGTTACTCCCTGCAGACTCACTGTTTTACTTATAATTACTTTGATTGTATTATTTTAATTGGACATTACAGATCTTCCTTGCGCTAACACTGTTTATCACCGTGTCTACATTGTGAGTGAGGAGCAACACGGCCTCATTACTAATAGAGCACTTTCAGATCACTCCTATTATAATAAACAACAGCTTTTGTACTGTAAGTGTGCAAATACAGCATGTAATCACAATAAACATGAATTAAACTAAACCTTTTAAGCAACTTGCACCAGTTTCCCCAACTTGCACAGAGTGGAGCATTTTGGATTTAAACAGAAGTTTGTGTTTGTGCATCACTGTCCTGCTTCCATGCTACACAAGTTTGCAGGTTACAGGCTTCTTCATGGCATTTAATATAAAATGTTCCCTATCTTAGAGGACTTGGAGCTTGCACACTTTTTTCTGCTTTCACTTGATGTTTTTGCCACCGTCTGATGGTGACTGAGGTCATGTTGGGAATAAAAGGTGACGTTGACATAAACAGTAAACTGAAGAAATTTTCATTGACTCTGGGTATCTGCTAAAGCTAGCGGTGTCGCATTACGTGTGTATGACGTCATGCGCCATCGACTAGGAAGCGGCTTATACTTCCAGTTCGTAAAAAAAATGCTAGTGTTCCATTTGAGACGATATTACCTTTCTAAAATTTATACACTAGATGGTAGAGTATATAGTGCATAATGTAAGTGTATAGTACATAATTTGAGACACAACTTTGGTCTATACTCTCCAATGCATGTTTTCGGAACAGAAGTAACGCAGTGAGTAAACATGCCCCGCGCCGCGCACAGACCGACTAATCGATAATGAGATTCGTTGATTTTATCGATTAGTTTTTGTAGCTCTAGATCACTTACAATATTTGTGCTTCCAAGTGGAACAGACCTTTCACATTAACCTATTTTACACACTCAAACTGTGCTTCACATTGTTCAGTTCTGCAGTCTGACAAATCTTTAAAAAAATATATATATAAAATATAACTCTCACATTTGCTTTCATGATAAGTCTGTATATATTGTACATTTTTCTTATAGTCTGCAGGACTTTTAATTAAAGATTTTTAAAAACTGTAACTTAGCAGAGTTAGATGAATTTGAATACTATTCCAATACATATATGTGTAACTTTAAAGGAGATGCTATCTCACTGAAGACTATGCTAGAAGAGCATGTGTCTAATAACCACTTTGGGATATATCAGTGAACATTAAAACAAGCCCCAATTTATATCATCATTCCGTGGCAAGTTAAATCCAGCTATTTCCATCTCCCACATTAAACCAGCTCTCTATTCATCTTAGATTTCACATAATCTGATAAGCAACACAAATATCTATGAAGAGTCAAAACATGACAATGTGATGACTTTTATATTTGCTTCTTCACCCCAATAAATTGTAATGGCAAACCCATAACATCTCCCTGATGTTTGCATTAGCATTTATTACTCATGCCAGCACCCAAATGATAACAAAAGATGATGAACATCTTTTAATTACTGTGACAACTGACTTAAAGTTGTTATTTCCTGTGAATTTGTACTAGTAAGGATGATTGAACAGCTTTCATTTGTCTCTTATCTGATCAAACATAGGGCAGGAAAAAGAATAAATTAATGTGAAGTAGCAAGTCTGGAAGTGCATTTTATGTGCAACACAAGAGATCCAGTTCTGTCTTGTTTACTCCTGTATTGCTTTGTAATATACTGCACTTCAGGTGGCCTGAATATTCATTGTAGACTGCACATCCCCTTCAAAATCACTTGAAATTAGATGGAACACTTATTTAGGGTAACACTAGTACATGTGAGAGCACAAAACATGGTTTGTGATAACTGCATCTGTCTGACAGACATTTAATCCACAAAGGTTTAAAGCAGGAGCACTGCATTAGATTGAGTTACCCCTGTCCTCAAACAGGAAGCTGCAATTAGGCCATGTAAGAAGAGATAGGTGGTGTGGTCTGTGGCAGAAGGTTGAGGGGTTAATGGTGTATTATTACTAATCAGTGCAGCGGTGAGACCACTTTAGACAATCACAGTCTCAATTAAAATTGATATCAAGGCAATTATATTATATTATATTAAGTGGCATTAGTGCTTTCTGCTTTTAATGTGGCAGAGTTAAAGTTACATGTAGATTCATAGTGGTTTTGTGTTACATTATTAGCAGAAATAACCGTGTAAAGCGATTCAGGTTGTTTTGTCATTCTCAAGTTCAGTCAGGTAACAAGCCCTTCTTGTCCTTCACCATGTCATGTAAGCATTAGATACTCACTTCACTTCAGATAAAGGGATGCACTGGGCCTTGTTCAGTTTTGCACACTATGGTTTGTTTTTATTTAATATTTGCCTGCCTTTAATTAGATAAGCAAACAATTGTAAGTGGTTGTGTACTTACAATTAATTGTTCATCAAACAGAGAATTTAATGAAAATCCTCAGGATATTCAACAAAGAACCTAACTGACATCAAGCTTTAAAAAAGAGAGAGAGATTTTGTTTCTTTAGCAAAGCTGCATGAGTATTCAGAGTAACACACGTGTACTATTGCTGACATTATCAGCAGTGGCAAACAGGCTCCTGTTTATGACCTCCACCTCCATTCAGCCAGCTTCATCATGCTGCACTCATGAAGATAAAAAGAGAGACAGATTTCAGTCAGACGTTCTTTATATATGACCTTTAAAATGGAATAACCTTTGGGTGTACAGAAAGATTGCAGAGCGGTGGAGATGGAGATTGTTCAGGTAATCGTGGTAGACAGCCCACTGATGTAGATACTCACATTCATTTGCTTCAAAGCTTGGAGGACATAGCGCAGGGCACCTCAACCCTCATCCCACCCTCGCTCAAAAACTCTCCTTTAAAATGAATCTGACTAAAATGCTCATTATTCAAACAAATTCATTTTATTTTTCACTTTGCAGTTTGACATTTCTGGTGCAGCTGAATGTGATGTAATTAGGGCAATCATTTATTCATGTGGAGAAAATAGCAATGTTCTCACCCCTGACCGTTTAGGGTTTGTGGAACGTGGGGGTATGTTCTCAGGCCCACACTAGAGAAAATTATAAATACTAATAACTACATGAATGCACACTATGGAACAAGACCATGGTCAAGCCTGAGAGCCTACAGGCAAATTATGCTAGAAACCGAAAGGTCAATTCATTTTATTATCAGGGCATCAGAAAATCAGCAGAACAAAACTCAATATCTGAGGGGGATTAGTGTTTCTTTTGTTGTTTTTAATCTTGCATGGTTCACTTTCTGGTTATTTTATTATATGTGCTATTTATTTGGCAACAAACATGTGCCTGTCTTAGAGGCTGAAGGATAGAAATTATCAGGGACCTTATTAGTATTTGTTGTTGCGTGTGTGTGTGTGTGTGTGTGTGTGTGTGTGTGTGTGTGTGTGTGTAAGCTCTGATGTGTTATGCATTAATATGCATTAATCAGATTAATAGCAATTTTCCCGTAATGAAATGGGACATGTTTTAGCTAAGGCTTATTATTTATTTATTTATTTATTTATTTATTTATTTACTAAAGAGATCCTAATCTTGGCTCTTGGGGCTCTTCAGTGTTTGATAAAATAACACTCACAGATGGACAGTGTTGGCCAGCAAAGAATGTAACGAATGGAAGTTTGTTATCTGGCAAGCTTGTTGAAACAGGGTGAAACTGAGACTTTTTTTTTTCTTTAGAACTAAGGCTACACTTGATCATAGTCATACTAATATCTTGGTTGTGGGTGACACCCCATAGAAACCTTTTTCCATTTAAACTATGAGTACAAGCCAAGGCAACATGTCCTCAAACTGAAAATGGCATTGTAGCATTTACCTGAAAAATATATTTGAAGTACATGTTAGTGTCAGGGTTAACTTACAGCTGGGTTTACCAAACATCTCTCACTCCTTTCATGATATGATTTTTCTCAGCTTTACACAGATATGACTGAAAGCACATTATACAATATCTAATGTGTTATATTATACTGTTGTAGAAAAATGTACTCCAGTTGAATATAGTTATAAACATAACCCTTGCACATGGACACCATGGAGCTGATGCTACCATTTGTGATGTGATGTCTGGTGTTTCTGACAATATCACAATATCACAATATAATATACTAATTCTTGGTTGTAAATATTAAGGAGTCACCCATCGCTTTCTTCTTCTCTATTTTCATATTTTGAATTTAAATTACTATTCTTTAAATTATTAATTAATCAAATATCGTTTATGTTCTATTTAAGCATTTCTTGTATTAAATGCTATATCCTTTGCCATTTAATATATTCATTTACAGTTTCATATAAGTGTCATTTTGTAAAGCACTTTGAAATGCTTTTAGTATTAAATATGCTATAAAAATAAATATTATCAGTATTACCATATTAATACAATTGTTAGTGATCTAATGTTTAGACAGAGAAGGAAAGTGACCCGTTTCCATTTTGTGTCGATTTTTGTGTCTATGTTTCGTTCCACTAGATCTATTTATGATGTTTAGCTTATTTTTCAAGTTTGACAGACAGCAATAATAAGAATTTTCAATTCTTTTTTTTTTTTCTTTTTTTTTTGTAAACCAAAGTAACAAATAGCAGGACATTTATGATTTCTAAATTTCTCCAAACCTTAGCAGCAATGATTACTTAGATATCATCAATGGAGAAACAGACGATAACAGTTTAGCAGCAATCTGTAAAGTTTGGGGAGGTTTCAAATCCAAGAACAACTGACTTTGGTAATTAACTGATTAGTGTGTTTGTCCAGGGTAATAACTAGAGATGCACCAATATATCGGCCGATAATCAGTATTGGCCGATAAAGGCTATTTTTCCCGCTATCGACTATTGGCCGATAGTTTAAAAACATCCGATGATCAGGGCCGATTATATCCTGACAATCAAAAGAAACGTGAAAACACATCAATTTCATGCTGTGAATAAAGATGATGTCTCTTGTGTGGAAGGATGACACACAGTTTACAGTTTGTAATGTCTGTAATCTCTGCACTGCTAAACTTTTACACCGGAAGTAAATTTTACGATGCAGAAATCAAGTCAATATCACAATCTGAAGCCTGTGTAACATCATGCCTATTTATAGGCCTACCATGATCAGGTGACATGACAATTAAGCACGTTGCGTGATATATATATGGCACCTATGAACCGCATCATCAGCATCTATTATCTGAAGCGAAGATGAAATTCACAGGTATGCCCCAGTATGACAAAGCTACGCAATATCTTGTTCCCTTCTCATGGAACAGGGTTACATATGTACAGATGTTCCCTTTGAAAGGGAACTCCACTTTGCATTTGCTCAACATTGTGGGAATGAGAATACCCACTCCATCATACTGAGGCTACGGCCTGTTCAAAAAGACCCAAGCCTGAGGGTCATTGCAAGACACTTGAGCCTGGGACCGAATGAATATCCAGGCTGTAATAACGAATGAATGTGTATGGCATAGACCATCCTGCAGCAGCACACACATCCTGTAAGTATACCCCTTTGGACAAAGCCTTTGAGAAGGCGACCCCCCCCCGCCCCACCCAGTGAAATGAGCCCTTATGACCAGAGACATAGCAAGACCGTGCGCGTCATAAGCGATAGAGATTGCTTCCACTATCCAATTAGAGATGCGTTGCTTCGACACATCATCACCTCTATTGTTGCCACCAAAGCAGACCAGGCGCTGCTCTGACTTAGGTCACTGTTCCGGTGTGCAACACTACTGCAACACTACATGCTGGGCAGCAGATGTAGGCCATGGCTAATCCAGGGTTAAAGTCAAGGCAGGAAGGGGCAACAGAGAGAGCTTTCAGATCTCCTACTCGCTTTAGCAATGTCAGGGCCAGCAGAAGATCTACCTTTAGAGTCAGAAGCTCCTCAAAGGCTGATTCTCAGGGCTCAAATGGGGCACCTGACAGAACTTTCACAGAAAGGTCCCAGTAAGGTATGCGTGGTCTGCAGATGGGCCTCAGCCACCTGATGACATGCATAAACCTTGAAGTTAGAGGATGTTGCCCCACAGAGGTGCCATCAATAGGGGCGTGGCTGGCCTAAATGGCAGTCACATAGACCCTGATTGTAGAAGGAGCCAACCCTGCTGAGAAACGTCCTTGTAAGAACTCCAGGACTGTAGCTATTGCGCAGTTCACTGGGTCTAGCTGACGTTCCTCACACCACAAGACAAAAAGTCGCCACTTGAGTGCATACAATTTTCTTGTGGATGTACTCTAGCATTTAACACGGTCTCTACAACCTCAGTTGTGATACCAGAATCTATGAGCTGGTGTCCCTCAGGGGCCAGACCCACAGTTTCCATAGTTCCAGCCGAGGGTGATAAATCAGCCATCCGTCTTGAGACAGTAGATCCCTGCAGATGGGAATCTCCCAAGGAGTGCCGTCTAGCAGGGATATTATCTCTGAGAACCATATTCGAGTTGGCCAATAAGGTGCTACTAGAATCAGACATAGACTGTCTTGGCGAACTCTTGCTAGAACTTGTGGGAGCAGAGGGATCAGGGGAAAAGCATACAGATGTGACATCGGCCACGTGTGCACCATGGCATCCAACCTTAATGGTGCAGGAGGAATGAGGGTGAACCATAGCTGGCAGTGTGTTGTCTTCTCGGAAGCGAACACATCCGCTTCCTCTTGGCTGAACCTCTGCCATATGGGCTCCACCACTTGTGGATGGAGCCTCCCACCCTCGGGTCTCAGCCCCTGCCTCGGCAGGATTTCTGCCCTCACATTCCGGTTGCCCAGAATGTACATTGCACTCACTGACAAGAACCTTCCCTCTGCCCAGAGAAGAATTAGTTGCGCCTGCCTGAACAGGGGGCGTGAATGTAACCCTCCTTGGTGATTGATATATGAGACCACCACTGCGATATGTGTCACAACTAACACATGGTGACCTCTTAATTGAGGAAGAAAGAACTAGGCAATCCATATGCCACACAAGATGAGGGCCGCTCCTAAAAACCGCAAGCTGGACAGCCATCTAAGACTGCACCCCAGCCCATGAGGGAGGCATCTGTCATTACCATCTTGCAATAAGGAGACACCCCTAGAGTGTGACCCGAGGCTAGATACTGGTGACACCTCCAAATTCTCAGAACATGTAGGCATCACCACGTGACACTGATTGCTCTCAGAGGTTTTGTCCTCAGATGAAAGTTTGAGCGTCAGCATCTTGAACCTGTATGTCCGAAGAGTACGATTGAAATGATGCAGATCTAAAATTGAGCGCATACTTCCATCTTTTTTGTGGACAGGGAAATAACAGGGGTAAAAACCTCCCTACATTAGGGAATGGAGTACATGTTCTATGGCCTCTTGGTCCAACAGGGATCTTACTTCCTGTGCTAACGTCGGGCTCTGCTCTGTGCTGACTACTGTGATGAGCACACCTCTGAACCAGGGGGGTGGTCAAGCTCTAAACTGGACCTGGTAACCTTTTTCTATGTTAGCCAGAACCCACGGAGACACATTTGGCAGTAGTTTCCATACTGCCAGATGGTCTTTTGGAGACATTAACTTTTCCACATTCTGTTGGAGGGAAAGCATCAGATTTTTGTTGCCCTGTGACAGCTCGCTGACCAGAGAAGACTGAAAACGTGGGATGTCCTTGGCTAGGGGAGGCCCTACAGTAGCACTGGGGGCTGACTGCCCTAACAACCTCATGTCCCCTGATACGTCCCTCTGTGGCACATCAGGACCACTTGTTCCTTGCCTGCTTGGCCTTTATGATCATTCTCAGATCAGGCCTATTAGCAGGCTGCGATTGCTCAAGGAGGAGCCTGAGGGGGCAGCGATGTTAACCATAGAGCTAGAGGGGGGAGTGATACTCTCTGTGAGGTCAGAGGGAGGAGCGATGCTCTCCTCGAAGCATGAGGGAGGAGCAATGTCTTCCTTGGAGCAAGAAGGGGGAGCAGCGGAACAGGATGGCGGAACAGGATGGCGGAGCAGTGTCCTCTGCCGAGCAAGAAGGTGGAGCAATGTCCTCAGCCGAACAGGAAGGTGGAGCGATGTTCTCAGCCAAGCAGGAAGGTGGAGCGATGTCTGCAGCTGAGCAGAAAGGTGGAGCGATGTCCACAGTGGAGTAGAAAGGTGGAGTGATGTCCTCAGGTGAGCAGGAAGGTGGAGCGACGTCCACAGCCAAGCAGAAAGGTGGAGCGATGTCCTCAGCCGAGCAGGAAGGTGGAGCGACGTCCACAGCCAAGCAGAAAGGTGGAGCGATGTCCTCAGCCGAGCAGGAAGGTGGAGCAACGTCCTGAGCAATGGCTGATGAGAATTGCAGTCTCTAGTCTTTTTCTGGTATTTGCATAACACTAGCACATCTAATTGAATGTGCATCCATCCATCCTGCTGCATTTTACATGCATATAAGTGGTGTTCTAACCCCATATTAAAAAATAAATATCCATTATAAATCCAAAATAACATTACTTTATTTACATAATAGTCAGCAATATCAATGCTGTTAGAATACGAACATCATAATGGGCACTTCACATCAGGTCACATTGTCTCCTGTCTCCAATTTTTTGCAGCATTTTCACATTCTTGCTCGTGTTATACTAACACTAAAATATTAACATAAAATCTAAAACAGAAACAGATAATATATTTACTTAAATCCTGTCAGCCAGCTGGTTATTTATAACACTACAATCTACATAAATTCAAATGGTATGCCATTATGAAAACATCACTGTGCACTGTGTATCCTCTCAGAGAATGAGAGGAGCTGATGTGATTATGGAAGCAGTACACTAAACCACACCTCTTAATCTATTCATGTAGTTAATGCTCCCTGGCCATTTTAGCTACTTGCCACCTGCACCAGTGGTCACAAAGATTCAATGCAACCAAGTTCACACCTTGTTTTTGCTCTTGTGTTCAAAAAGCATGTGTCCCAAAAGTTAATGAGCTTCTTGTTGCTAGTCTTTTGAATTCTGTGAAACTGTAAATAACTATTGCAAGATATATAGTCAAAATAAGATATATAATAACCCTGCCCAACATATAGATTAAACTATGTGATCTATGGCCGATAATCACATCTAATTTTAACAATGTGACCTTTGACCCATAATCACATCTAGATTTAACTATGTGACCTTTGACATTTAATCACATCTAGATTTAATTATGTCACCTATATGATCTCTGTGTTTTTCTCTGTTTCTTTAAGTAAACTACAGCTAGTTTAGAATGTGAAAGACTGCATCCTTATCAGCAAAGTCAGTTTATTACCAAAAGAAAATCACACATTTTCACAGGATCACACGCAGAAACTGAAAGGAATCCAGTTTATGGATGTAATCACATTTATGCACCTACTGAACATTTGTCAAAATTACTGACACAACATATTTAGATGATTGTGTTTTCAGTGATGGAAGATATATTTTCTTTTCATTAGCTAATGAGAGACACTCAGTCGAATTGTATAAAGATCCAAGGAATAGATAGAGTCACAAAAATTTGACAGAGGAGGCCTGTAATAATAATTAATTTGTTTAATGTAACTTCAAAGAGGGCATATTGGCATGCCACAAACAGCATGCATAATGAGCTAATAATTCACTGTTATATAAAGATACAATATGAAGATGGCATGGATTGATTAAAAAAAAAGACACAATGTGGCCATGTATCTTTGTTAGTTTGGGAGATTAATCCTTTTTCTCCACTGATTAGGTTTTATCCTAGCTTCTTCAGTCAGTGTGCCAGTGGTGCTGCTGAAATCAAATCCAATTGAATCTTTCTTGTAATGTTTAAAAAAGCTAAAATTACATGATATTATATAATATTTAGTCTAATATAATATGATATTTATTCTAATATGATATGAACTGTGCAATAAATATTACAGGCCAACTGTTAATTAGGCATGTAACCTCTATAGCAACTTTAGGGGAGAGCGGGGCACAACTTAACACTTTTTTGTTTGTGGAAAAGTACTTAGGGTTCAAAGCGTTTTTCTTTTTTCACATTAATTTTACAAATGTCTGGTACAAATATTTGGTCTTGTTTTATGAATAAAACATTTCTTTTTCATTATTTAACTGGAAAGAGGAGAAGTGAAATGTTAGAACATGCCCCATAGGTGATAAACAAGATAAACTATGATATTATGTCAGTTAAAACATTTATTAACATATAAAATCATACAGGCATATGAAACCATGTCAGTTTGTCCTGTTTCTCATTCCACAGAATGGTAAAGTGGACAGTGAGTGTACATTTAGCTATATCGTGTAGCATGGTGCACAGTAATACCCAAAACAAAACTCAATACATTTGAAAAGCTGTCCATAAGGACAACTTAAATTTATTAATACCTGTAATGTGGCTGTAAACTATGCAGGTATGGGCAACTATATCCATTTATATGTAAATCTATAGGTTATCTGATACACATGGTAAATAAATACTTCATATGCTCTGGGGTGACTTCACAAACATGAATAATTATGGTTTACAAGCATTGGATGATCCAGTGTTGTGGTGTTCATTGTTTGGGAATGGAGAGAAGAAGTTGAGTGATGTTCAGAGTAGGGTGAAGGTTTGGGGGGTGGGGGGATGCTGTTTTTTTTTTTTTTTTTGGCTTTTGTTTTCCTGCTGATGTCAATCTTTCCATGTGACAACACTGAAGAAATGACACTTTGCTACAGTGTAAAGTAGTGAGTGTACAGCTTGTATAACAGTGTAAATTTGCTGTCCCCTCAAAATACACAACACACAACCATTAATGTGTGAACCTCTGGCAACAAAAGTGAGTACTTCAGTGTTGTCACATTAAAAGATATAATCAAATATTTACAAAAATGTGAGGGGAGTACTCACTTTTGTGAGATACTGTATAGGCCTAATGTAAACTTTGTTTTTGGTAATATTAACTCATATTAACATTAACTAGATAAGAAATATACTACTCTACAAATATATTTCTCTGTGCAATATATATTTTTTGTCAACTCATCTTCATTTAAATCTTTCAGTGGTGTACTGGCCCTTTAATTCAGCGCCGAAACTCCCGCTTCACTGCTGCAGCATTCGGTGTAAAATTCTAGCAGTGCAGAGCTTACAGAACTTACAAACTGCAGTTTTGTTGTCATTCCAGATAAGAGACTTTTTCTTTACACACAGCACGAAATCGATATGTTTTCCCCTCCCTCTTTTGATTGGCAGGATATAATTGGCCCTGATTATCGGATGTTTTTAAATTGGCTGATGGCTGATAGCATGAAAAATTGCCTTTATCAGCCGATACATCGGTGCATCTCTAGTATTTACCATATACCTTCCCTCAGTCCACCTCCAGGGTGCGTACATCATTGAAGTAGGTAATAAATTGTTGCCATTTTCCCAAAAATTATTCACCTCTGCCTCTGATGTTATACTAGATTTTTTCAAGTTTTAAAAATAAGATTAAATCTTTAAGCCAGACTGATATACAGGGGGGTTGTGGAGAGGTCCAAGACCACAATATACTGTGCTGAGCAAGCAATAATGCAAAAGCCACAACGCTGGCTTGTTTATGGTTCAGAGGCTGATGCTGAAATGGAACACCAAAGACGGCAATTAAAGGACAGACATCTAATTTGATTTTAACAATGTCGGAGACAGTTTTGAAGAAGAGCTCCAAAAGTTCTGCAGTTTGGGACAGAGTGCAAACATATGAGTGAGGTTACAGGGTGAAAGTTTTTAATTTTTCATATATGTCAGGAAAATTGGGATATATTTTAGGTAGTTTATTCCTGGAGAGGTGAGCTCTATGGATCACTTTAAATTGTATGAAACCAAGTCTAGCACATGACATGGTGGTATGTATATTATCTAGCACTCTGCCCCAGTAATCATCCTCAAGCTCTAGGCCCAATTCCTCTTCCCAAGCACTAATGGTTTTGATATTGTAAGAATTGTCCTTTGACCAGATTGTTTCATATATCTGTGAAATAATACCACCCTTATGATGATTCAGTTTGAACACCTCTCCCAATGCAGACTTTGTAGGTAAGGAGGGAAACCCAATGAATAGGGAGGAGACACAATGCCTAATTTGAAAGAAACGGAGTAGGTGAGACAGAGGCAGGCTGAATGACGAGGATAATTCAGAAAACTTTGCAAACCCATTATTAATGAAGAGATCTTCAAAGCATTTTAGATCCTTCCTTTCCCTAAAAGACAATGTGGAATCTATAAAGGACGGGGGAAAGATGTGATTATTACACATAGGTGCCATGTTTGAGGCCGAGATAGATTTAAAATGAATGCGAAACTGATAGAAAATTTTTAGAGAGGTACTATTAGATACTATTGGATTATCCGTGTAGTGTGAAAGGGGTATAGGAAGGGAGGAGAACACCATATCAGGGAGGGAAGTTGAACTACAAGTCTTTGCTTCTAAGTGACACCATATGAGCCTGCACCCAGAGCACCAGTTTCTGAATATTAGCCGCCCAATAATAATACATGAAATTGGGCAATGAGAGGCCACCACTTCGTCGACTCTTTTGAAGTGCAAATTTGGAAACCCTGGGAGTTTTTCCTGCCCATATAAAAGATAAGATTAACTGGTCTATATTCTTGAAGAAAGACTTGGGTGGACTGAACAACAAAGGAATGGACTGAAAAAGGTAGAGGAATTTTGTAAGAATGTAAATTTTTACCAAGAGGGAATAATGGTAGAGCTGCCCATCTTTGAAAAGCTGATTTCATGTATGAAATTAAGGGTGTAATATTTGCCGCCATTAATGCAGAATAGGAAAGGGTGACATTAACTCCGAGATATTTTAATTTTGTGTCCTCCAGGTGAAAAGGTTTGTCGGTCTGTTTTATTTTTTTTGGCCAGATTGGTTTATGGGTAAGCATTCACTCTTTTGTAGGTTCAATTTATACCTGGAAAATTTCCCAAAGTCATCTAATATGCGTATTATCTCTGGAATAGATGTAATTGGATCTGTAACATAAAGTGGTAAGTCATTAGCATATAGGGCTATTTTATGTTCAGTTCCCTTGAGGATTATACTCTCTGATAAAGTTACTTCTCCTGATGTGATTGTGGAAGGGAAAATTTCACGAACGCCAGTAGTTTTGGTGAATGTATATGCCCCAAACATTGATAACGCTCTTTTTGCTCAGAACATATTGTCAAGGATTCCTGCTCTGAACACACGTCTCTTGATATTTGGGGGAGATCTAAACAGTGTTATTGATCCAGTCTTGGATAAATCTGGCACTGTTATGAAAGCTCCCTCTGCGATGGCAAATGTATTCTGAGTTTATTTTTCAGAATGGTTACATTGATCCGTGGAGATATTTTAACCCCACAGTGAGAAAATACTCTTTTTTTTTCTCATGTTCATCAATCTTTCTTTGGCATTGATTATTTTTTATTAATAACTCTAATTTCTCAGATTGTAAACTCAGAATGTCTACCCATCGTTATTTCAGACCACGCTACTTTAAGTCTTGACATTCTTCTACTTTCGTATTGCACCTTTCACCCATCATGGAGGCTTAATTCTCTACTTTTATCTGATTCAGCATTTTGTGAGTATATTTCTACTTCAATAGATGATTTTCATCTTACTAATCAAACCGATTCAATCTCTTGTTGTTAACTTTGGGAAATTCTAAAGGCTTTTTTAAGAGGACAGATAATCTCTTATTCTGCTTATGCCAACAAGAAATGGAAGGATAAGAAAAAAAGCGATATCTGATAATATTCAAGGTATAGATGACCAATATGCTCTTAACCTGACTCCTGTGCTACATAAACAAAGGTTTCATTTGCAGGCGGAGTTTGATTTGTTATCTACAGGTTAGGCAGAGAGGCTTTTGTTACACACATGCAATTATTATGAATATGGGTATAAGGTCGGTCGGCTGCTGGTCCACCAACTACGTCACCGAGCGGCTTCACACTCTATTACTCAGATTATGCAGTCCAGTGGTGCATTAACCTCGGATCCTGTAGAAATTAATTCAACCTTTAAAAGTTTTTACTCCTCTTTGTACACAACTGGAGCTCCTGACAATTCTGGTAAAATTAACCATTTTCTTAGAAATATTGATTTTCCCAAAGTTGACCCTCTATTGGAATCTGAACTTGACAGCCCTATCACCTTAGATGAGGTCATTAAATCAATAAATTCATTGCAATCTAAGAAATTACCTGGCCTGGACAGGTTTCCTTCTGAATTTTATAAGAAATTTCATGTTAAATAGGCCCCATTAATTCTGGCTGTATTTGAGGAATCCTTAGAACTACGTAAGCTGCCACCAACATATCTTTTCATGGTGTTAAAGGAGTTCAGCTTTGGGGATGGATTAATATCATGGATCCGTTTATTATATCTGGAGCCTCAAGCTTCCATATATACCAACGATGCTAAATCTAACTATTTCACTTTGTCACGGCAGTGGCACAGTCAGAGGGGTGTCCACGGTGGCACTGGACATGTCTGAAATCCGATTGGCCACCCCGGGTGCCACACCAAAATTTTATTCGCTACTAGCAGTTGCTGATTCTGATTGACACATCATTTTACCTCTTGTCAAAAGAACAAGAGAGTTTTTTTTTTTGACGTTCGCCAGCAGCGCGTGCAGTTTTCAAATCAAGGACGGGCAGAGGTGAGAGTATATGGTTGCAAGTTACCGAAGAATAAGAAAACATCATATTTGTAGTAAGTTTTTAAGGTTTAGCATCAGGTTTGTTTGCTGAATAACTTTTATGAGATGCTGTGTGAGGCTCCAATAGGCTATCTGTAATGTTAGGACAACACATATAATTGAGGTTATACAAAGTGGCTCCGTTTAATTCCTTTTATTAAACAACATCCATCAGCCTTTAATGACATCTGTGTTCCCACAGCTTCATCTCTGTATCTCCACCAATCACTAACAGTATATACGGTACTCTCTGTATTACCAAATATACATAACCATATATATCCCTAAGCTATTATTACACTACCAGTTAATCAGATTAGAGAGATCAGTTTGCAATTTAGCATAACAATCCTTATGCTTACATCTGTGCTAGTAATACACGCATATACCATGCAGTAGGGATAGGCAATATGGACTTTAAACTAAACTAAAATATCACAATATTTTCTGGTATTTATTGCAATAATGATATCAGTGACGATGTAAATATAGTACTATTCACCACTGTTTTTGGCTACAGTTGGTAGCTGCATGCAGTCTTGAGAGCCTCAGGAACACAAACATTGATCTAAATGTAAAATTTACCCATAATCAGATAGGCTCCTAAATATACCAATTACATAAAAGAATAAAAAAAAAAACACACCAAAAAAAGTAAAAATCCAAACACCAGGCCTTTGCAGAAATGTAAAAGTTGCAGATATACTTTTCTTCTGTAAAAGTGCAGATATTGTTTAAATATTACAACTGTGCTGAAAAACATCACACAATAATAATTCAAATCAATTGCAATTCATAGATTCTGTATTCATACTCTCATGGTGCAAACAGTGACAAAAATAGTGTAAACAGCAAAAGTAACAGTCCCAACCATGTCTTCAGTTAGGTTACAAAATTACAAAAGTAAAATATGTATGTGGAACATGCTACCAATTAGGTATTGTAAGTTATCACACACTCTTGTCTCATGGAACAAATTGTAAAAATAGTGCAAACAGTGTATCAAAAAGTAACAATCCCAACTATGTCTTCAGTTAGGTTACAAAATCGCAACACAATATGATAAATTAAAAACAAATTAATAAATGAAATGTCAATAAAAGTTCAGTTAAAATGTAAACACTGATATAAACAAAATGTGGAAATGAGGCTGACATTAAAATGTCAGGTAGTGCAAGTTATAACACACATACCAGTGAAGTATGTGATTCAGGAAGATGTAGCTTTCAAAAAGAGAACAGGGGTCACACCTTAAGATTTTTGGTCAAGAAGACATATTCACTGTAGCTGGTTTCAGAGACCTTTGGCATATTACTACATTTCCACCAGCACTGAATACCCTCTCTGAGGGTATACTTGTGGTGGGGATGCACAAGTACTTTATTGCTAAAGGAATGATCTTAGGGAAATTCTTCCACCATGTGAGGGGATTGCTCTCACCATCTGCCAGTGGAGAATGCCAGTAGTTGTATAATTCAGCCTCGAATTTTCTCTGTGTCAGAAAGACTGGCCAGCTCAGCAGCTGATTTCTTGAAAAAGCTTCCAAGACTCTTCCTCTGCTTCTTTGATGCACTCTGGGCTTTTTTTTTTTTTTGTAGATTTAGCTGATGTTTCAGGGGTAGCAGAGCCAGCATCACTTGGTGTGAAAGAAAGGGATTCCACCTCTCTGACTAGTCTGGCTTTGTTGACCAGGATCTCTTCTTGACTCATATACTGAGTGCGGAAGCGTGGATCAAGAACCGTTGGCACGTTAATCAGTTCCTGAACCTCTGGGTCACTGCATTTGGTGTTCATATAATGAGTCCAGTAATGAACTTTTAATTGTCTTGGTGAGATCTCTGTCTACATCTTTTCCCTGCAGTAGCTCACTGTTGAATAGGTGAAGAGTAGGTTTCAAGCATGACACTGTGACATAGTTTTCAGAAGATAGGGCATCTGTGAAATCAAGAAGAGGCCCAAGTGCCTTACTGACAGAGTCCAGGATATGAATATCCTGCCGTGTAAGCACCAGATGCCTGGTTGACCTGTCAGCAGCCAGGACTTGCGTGATGGCCTTATCTTGCTCAATCAGCCGCTGAATCATCTTCTGCCTTGATCCCCATCGTGTTGACTATTCAGTCACCATGTGAGGAGAAAGGCCAAAATCTACTTTTTCCAGCTGTGTGAGAATGCATTGATGACCTTCTTACAAACTCCCACAGCTCTCTCAATCTTGGTATCCCTCATGCGTCTCTCTGCAAAACAGCAACAAAAAATGAGAGTTCAGTTAAAAATTAATCTTAAATACATACATATTACCTCTATGCATTATTGTTCAAAATATGTACACTGCAAAAAAAAGTTCTTACTTAGTGTTTTGGTCTTGTTTCCAGTCAAATGGAAAACAAGATTATTTTTCTTACCTCATTGGCAGATAATTTTGCTTATTTTAAGCAAAAACTCAATTTAGATTTTTTTTTTCCAGAAAACAAAATATAATATCTTGCGTCATTTCACATATCTAGTAAATGCTTTATATTAGATATTTGGACTGGAAACAAGACCAAAATTCTAAGAAAAGCATTTTTAAATGCAGTAAAGATTAAGCTCATGAAGCTCATGTGCATGCATAAAATACACTGACACTAAGAGAGAAAGAGTAAATTTAATAATAGCAATGTGTAGACAATGGCCAAAGCAAGACAGTCTTGTCCACATGTTCAGAGTGACTGCTTTTACTATATTAGGTCCACTGTCTGTTGTCACGCACACCTGTTTCCCCTCGTCTAAATCCCATTCTTGAAGAAACTGCTTCGAGCCACTCGCAATGTTTTCACCCGTGTGGTCATCTGGAAAAAACTTGTCTGGATGCAACAACCGTTCAAACTCCAGTCACTCGTTATGTAGTGGACCGTGAGGCTTATGTATGGCTCAGTCGCTCGGTTACTCCACATGTCTGCAGCCAAGGCATAAAACTCCACCGTAGACAGCGTTGTTTGTAACCTACCACTGCACTCTACATACATTGCTGACAGGGCCGTTCTGGAGAAATAGTTCCTTGAAGGCATGTTATATCTTACTTCCAGTTTATGGATCATTCACTTGAATCCTTCCTTCTCGATAGTTTGGAATGGCAACATGTCTTTTGCCAAACAAAACACCACTGCCTCCATCAATTTGGAACATTGTTTACTTGCAATTAGCAAATGCGCTAACAGTTTTCATCTGAGTAGGTATTTTCTTAACTTTAGGCCTACTTGATGTTGGTGTCTCTGTTTCCTCATCCATCTTCAGACTTTTTTCATATTCAGGTTTGTGTTTGAGATGGTGGAACAAATTGTAAGTGTTTCCACCCTTTGTAACCACCGTTGTTTTTTGTGCAAACTTTGCATATTACAATCGTTTGCTGCACATCTGATTTTCTGTAACCAAACCATTTCCAGATTGTAGAGGTAGCTCATCGTTTAGCAATAAACTCCTCCTCAGCTTCACGTCTGCCTTCCGCACACTGAAATACGTCATCAACTAGGCTTTATGATTATTATCGTGCGAAGACTAATTCTTATTGTGGGGAGAATTTTTACTGGTATATCGCAAACAATAAGATATCACCGTGCAGTGTGTAAGTTACAGTATACAAATGTTTAACTAATCTGGGGAAGTAGGCTGCAGCTGTCAGTGATCAGAGAGTTAACATTTAGCAGTTAGAAACCGATTAGGTAGCTCAGTTATTTCAGTTCAGAGAAGGGCTAGCAATAATCAAACTGGTACCTTAGACTGGTAGTTGATTTTAATGTACCGTTATGAAAATGAGAATTTGTAATTAAGATAAAAATGTTGGTAATTGGATGATTATATGTAACCATAGACAGTAATATTTTTGCACAGGATCAATTAAACATGAAAAGAAAGGGAGAGATATCAGAGTTCTTTTTAAAGAATCACAAACATGCAGATCAGGTGCAAACAGTCCTTGTCTGATGATGCCTGCTATATCTAATTGCAGTGAGGTTTTTTTTGTAAATGTGAGTTTTTTTTGTAAATAAACTCAGCAGTTCATGTAACAGACACATGCTACTGTATTTAAGCTTTACACATTACTGTACTTAAGCTTTATTTTCTGAAAATATTTTGGAGGTTAAACACTTATAGACACAAACAGAGTGACTCAATTCTTTCCACTATGTAAGAACAATGTGTGTGTGTGTGTGTGTGTGTGTGTGTGTGAGTGTGTGTGGACACCTGAAAGTAGCAGTGGCCATCCCCTGTATAAAACTCTTGTTCCGCCACTGTGTCAAGGGGTACATGCCAGGGGTGTCCTCTATCTCCTTTACTTTTTGCCACAGCAATTGATCCTCTCTCAATAAAGCTTAGAACTCTTACTGTATTTCAGGGTATAATCTGCATGAGTATTGAACATAAACTAGTCCTATATGCTGACGACTTACTAATTCATGTTACAGATCCAATTACATATAGATGGAATAGTCCAGAGATAATACTCATATTAAATGGTTTTGGGAAATTTTAGGGTTATAAACTGTTTTTTTTACTTCAAAAGAGTCAACTAAGTGGTGGCCTCTCATTACCCAATTTCATGTATTATTATTGGGAAATGTTCAGTTCAGAAACTGGTGCTCTGGGTGCAGGCCCCACTCTCTTCCATGGTGCCACTTAGAAGCAAAGTCTTGTATTTCAACCTCCCTGCTATGATGTTCTCCTCCCTTCCTATACAACTTTCACACTACATGGATAATCCAATAGTATGTACCGCTTTCAAAAAATTTCTATCAGTTTCGATGTCATTTTAAATCTATCTCGGCCTCAAATATGGCACCTATATATATTACACATTCTCTTTCTGGGAAAAGAAGGATCTGAAATGCTTTCAGTTGTTATGTTAATGTTAATCTTTTCATTAATAATGTGTTTGCAAACATTTCTGAATTATCCTCGTCATTCAGTCTGTCTCTGTCTCACCTATTCCATTTCATTCCAATTAGGCATTGTGTTTCTTCCTATTCTCTGGGTTTCCCTCCTTACCTACAAAGTCTTCACTGGAAGAGGTGTTCAAACTGAATCCTCATATGAGTGGTATTATCTCACAGATATATGCAACAATTTGGTCAAGGGACAATTCTCACAATATCAAAACCATTAGTGCTTGGGAAGAGGAATTGGGCATAGAGCCTGAGGATCATTACTGGGGAAGCGTGTTAGATAATATACATAATATACATAATATATGTCATGTGCTAGACTTAGTTTCATACGATTTAAAGTGACCCATAGAGCTCACCTCTCCAGGAGTAAACTACCTAAAATATATCCCAACGTTCCCAACATATATGAAAATTGCAAACTTTCACCCTATAACCTCACTCATATGTTTGCACTCTGTCTGTCCCAAACTGCAGAACTTTTGGAGCTCTTTCTTCAAAACTATCTCCGACATTGTTAAAATCAAATTAGATGTCTGTCCTTTAATTGCCATCTTTGGTGTTCCATTTCAGCATCAGCCTCTGAACCATAAACAAGCTAGCGTTGTGGCTTTTGCATTATTGCTTGCTCAGCACAGAATATTGCTGTCTTGGACCTCTCCACAACCCTGCTGTATATCAGTCTGGAATTAAAAAAAAATAAAAAGAATTAATCTTCTTTTTAAAACTTCAAGTATAACATCAGAGGCAGGGGTGAATCTTTTTTTTTTTTTTTTGATCATAGAATTTTTATTGAAAATTTAAATTTTACATAACACCCCACCCAACAACCCCAACAAACAACCACAGCCAAAACCAAAAGAAAGGGGGGAACAAAAAAAAACAATAAACAAACAACCAGAGAAAAAAAACACAAAAAAACAAACAAACAAACAAAAACAAAAAAACCCTTACAAACATAAAAACCCAAAACAACAACAACAACAAAAAAGGGGGTAAGATGATCAGGAATTACAGTGCACCTTTCCTCAATCCACCACCAGGGTGCGTACATCATTGGAGTAGGTAATAAATTGTGCCCATTTTCCCCCAAATGAGTCACCCCTGCCTCTGATGCTGTACTTGATTTTTTCAAGTTTTAAAAAGAAGATTAAATCTTTAAGCCAGACTGATATAGAGGGGGGTTGTGGAGAGGTCCAAGACAACAGGGTGAATCATTTTTTGAAAAAAGGGAACAATTCATTATCTACTTCACTGATGTACGAACCCTGGAGGTGGATTGAGGGAAGGTATAATACTAATCTCTTTACTATAGGTTTTTTGTTGTTTTGTTTTGTTCTCATTGTATATAGTTGAGCCTTTTCAGATGTCTTCTGGTTTTGGCTGGGATTATTGTGTTGGAGCCGGGTTGTGTGGATGGGGTGTTAATATGCAATATATTATGTAAAATGCAATTTTCCAATAAAAATTCTATTGAAAAATTTGTTTAATACATTTTTAATTCATGTTAAATTGACATTGTTTCATATGACTATGATTTTATAAGTTAATAAATGTTTTTACTGACATAATAATATTTTATCTTGTTTTTTAAATGTTTTTAATTAAATCATTTTAAATTATTAGAGGCAGATTTTAAGCTGTCATAAGCTACAATGTACCCCTCACATGTTACAACGTGCCCCATACATTTCACTTCTCTTATTTCCAGTTAAACAATGAAGACAGTATATGTTTTATTCATAAAACAAGACCAAATATGTGTACCAGACATTTGTAAAATTAATGTGAAAAAAGATAAAGGCTTTGAACCCTAAGTACTTTTCCACAAACTTGAGAAAGAAAACAGTGTTAGGCTGTGCCCCACTCTCCCCTACTCTGTATTGTTCTGGAACCACACCAGAGCTGAGAAAGCTTTATATCTTATTTTGTTTGCTCTTTCTACCAATCACTTTTCTCTATAAAAAAAAACAGCAGCCTTTCAGATTGCCGATGAGAATTTCAACCACACATCTCAACATTTTAAACTAAAGCCTTACATCTGCTATTACATCTTCTGAACATGATAGCTCAACATGACCCCATCAAACACAAACAGCAGGTTGTATGAAACATAATCTCACAATTTAAGCAAATGTATTGCTTAAGTACGTTTAAACATTAAAAAACGTTTAACTGCAATGCTCTTCTGTCTGCTTTTATTTTCAGCCGAATATCAAGAAGGCATGGAAATTACTCAAAATAATGAGAATAGACTAGTCATGACAAGCGGATAAATTGTGCATGTTCCAGTTTCTGAAGACTGCTATCATGTGTACCATTAGTATTCATGGATGGAGGGAAAAAACAAAGTCTTGGTGAATAACAAATAGTTCACCAAGAAAGACTGGTCCTATGCCAAGCCAAGTACTACTTTTGACTTTTCAGCACATGCATCAGTAGATGACTAAATATTAGACTGCCATTAATGAATGTTCACTGAGATCTGCCAATAAATGCATTTTTTTCATATTTGATCAGGGTTTTCACAGTAAAACTATGACCTTGAGTTCAGAGCTGCAGATAAAATCAAACATACTCTACCCAACAAACAATAGCTCTGGATCAGCTTGTTAAAATTTCACAAAAATAAATAAATAGGTAAATACAACTTTTTAAAAAAGCAAAACAAACAAACAAACAAACAAAAAAAAAGCAAAAAGTTTCAGCAATGCTGATTTTCTTCTCATGTGTGTCTCTTGATTAATACCAATCACATTAAATTAGCAAGTTTTGCAATGTCCATCAACTCCATAAAAGCTCACGGAGAGCTGAAAACAACAAAATGATGACCAAACTGAAAAAGAAAGCCTCTTAAGTAAGACTCTGCACTAAATCCTCCAGTAATGCAGCTCAGCCATGTAGCGTGCCGGCTGTCACAAATGCACACTACTCTTCCTCCTTTTATAGCATGCCACTTTTGTTCCAAGTGAGTAGCTAGTGTTATTGTATTATGTTGAATTTGTTTTGGATTGGTTTCTTTCCAGTCATTAAAATGAAGCAACTGATTTTCACAAAATGTTCATTAAGTTTGCGGGTGTAATTGAAATAAATAAGTGATTAAAACTTACAACATACAACGTAATCCATCTATAAACTGCAGTAACTCCTGTAAATTAAATGATCTAAAGCCTACAAATCATAGTTTATATTAGTTCTTATAAGTAATTCACAACAAAGGCTGCGTTCGAAATTGTGTATTGTGACAGTATGTACTGCATTAGATGCAGTACCTACTGCACGGCAGTTGAAACAGTATGTACTAATCAGTATGTGTGTGTAGTATGGATACTATCCCGGACATACTACATCCGCCATGTTGGCATTGTCATGTGACCTTCAACGTCATCATAAACACTGAAATCTTTAAAGGGACCACCAGATTAAAGCAACCGCATTAATGGTAAAATGCACATCAGGAAAGTTAAATAAATTAGTAATTTAATGTGGGCAGGCTGAGGAAAATTCGTTGCCATTAGCTTGGCTGGTTAAGGCATGATGGAGATCACAAAAACGGTTTCAAACTCTGTGATAACTGTATTCTTATTTAAACCTTCAACAAATTAACAATTTAATTGGGTATTGTTAAACAAGTCCTGTTTATCCAAGGGTTAATACTTAAAAAGAGCTGACGTACTGTCTTCCACCATTTTTTTTCTGTGCTCATCCGCACCAGTCCCATTGCATTATGGGATTTTTGACTTACGTAGTGTCGAACAGTTGGATACTGCAAAATTTCGCCAGAAGCAGTGCACCATCTGGGTATTTCTCACCTACTATTTCTCGCCTACAGAGAATTCGGACATACTACCCCTCTGGCGTACTGTATAGTAGGGTAGTATGCAATTTTAGACGCAGCTTAAATTCATTTTCATGAATACCATGACTTTCTTGTGCAAAGGCTTCTGCAAATTATTTCATTTTGGAATTATTTTGTTTGCATCCAGTTTGATAACTGAGCCCCAAAGAATGGATTATTTATTACTCTACGATAACTTTCCCTTATTTTCTAAATGTCTAAACTTCTGATTTTGGTTGAAATGGTACACTAAATGGAAATGTACTTCCTGAAATTTATTCCTAAATTTAGCCCTAAACGGA
The DNA here is from genome assembly GCF_001660625.3 of Ictalurus punctatus. Taxonomy (NCBI): domain Eukaryota; kingdom Metazoa; phylum Chordata; class Actinopteri; order Siluriformes; family Ictaluridae; genus Ictalurus; species Ictalurus punctatus. The sequence continues at coordinate 19,909,206 of NC_030421.2, forward strand.
TGGTGCATAAAAGGTCTGAGTTGCAGTGTTGCACAGCACATCACATTTCAGTGAACTTTTCTTTTAAACCGTTGTTCATCATATATTAAAAAATAGATCCACCTATCTAGTCTCCTTTTGTCCTTGTTCCTCTCACCTCCTTTCCCCCATGTGAATATTGATATTCTAAAAAATACCACTGAGAAAAGGATAGAATGTACTTCTGTAATGGAATCGAGCGTTATGGAGATACTATTTTCAATCTTATTTGGATGCAAAATAATAGCATAGGCTGTAGTTGGAAACCAATCTCATGCTTTCAAAGTAGAAAATACTGCCTTTCAGAGAATCCGTCAGCATGTGTGTGTGTGCGTGTGTGTGTGTGTGTGTGTGTGTGGGGGTGTCTGAGTACACTGAGTAGTCTCTTAAGAAGCTCTGGAGTGAGGAGGTTTCCATGTCACCTGGGTTTATGATTTGTATTTATGGTTGTTCCACACTGTGTTATGGTGAACTTCATCGAACTTAGTGCTATAATGTATGCAAAATGTAGAATATGGGGAAACCACTTGGGGCATTTGTTGTGTTGAACTATTTCAATTACTTTTGTTTGATTTGTTCACTGCAAACAGCTGAATGTCTGTAAATTTTTACAGCAAACCTGATTCGCAATGTGGCTTGAATAAATTTGATTGCAGCTGTATGTATATTATATAATATTCATAAATATATATATATATACACACACACACACACACACACACACACACACACACACATATATATATATATATATATATATTACATATAATCGGTCCACAGAAATTACACCAAACCTACAGTGTGTGAAAGAAGGAAAGAGAAATAACCAAACAATTAAATGCTGTCATAGTTCAGTGACCTATCCAGGGATTAATATGACAGGCTCTTCTTGCTGAGAGTCATATTTATATAGTTTATGTAATCAGAACATTTCAAGTGATTACACACACCTTAAGCAACGAAAGTCGTGAAATCCTCTGAGGCTGAACGCTATTGAAAATGGATGAGAAAGAGAGTTTGATTAAAACAAGTGCCTTTGTTAATAAACTCATCAGCAGTGCCACTTTTAGTGCATGACTAATGAACATCTATATCAGTCTGACACTCTCTCAAAATTCACTCTTAGCTGCAGTCTGAGCTGTAATTTGTTTTAATAGATTTTTTTTCTTCCATTTTGTCATGCTGTGGTCATTCTGTAATATAAGAAACAGTGGCCAATATGTCAGCACATCTGAAAGCATCTTTTCATTAATGAGTTCATTTATTTCATTAATTTATTTCATTTACTGGTCTTCTCTCTGTTCCTCGCACATCCATGTCTTCTATGGGTGACCGTTCTTTTAATGCTGTTGCTCCCAAGCTCTGGAGTTCCTTGCCTCAATACCTCTGCGAATGGTCAACTCTTTCATTGTTTAAATCTAAACTTAAGGTGCACCTATTCACACTACATTATCACATTTCCAGCTCTCAGTAGTTCCCTGTTCTACTCTGTTATATGTCTATGTATGTATGTCTAAGTATTTGTGTTTATGTATGCATATATATATATATATATATATATATATATATATATATATATATATATATATATATATATATATATAATGAGTATATGTTATGTATGTATATTTATGGGTATTTGTGTATATATGTTTACTTGCATGGATGTTTGTGTTTATGGGTATAAACTTGTATATGTGTGTAAAGTGACCTTGGGTCTGAGAAAGGCGCTATGTAAAAAAAACTTATTATTATTATTATTATTATTATTATTATTATTATTATTATTATTATTATTATAAAATGTCACTGGTAGTATGAAAAATATACATAATGGTCTTGAGAATGATTAATTATCTTTCATCATACAACTCAGTTAGATGTCTACAGCCTGGCAGGTTTTGTGTTATTGCTGGACCACTAAAATGGCATAGAGTGAATTCTTTATTAGCTCTAATAAGAGCAACTCACAGCATTCATCTTTTCCTATTCACAGCAATATACGTCGACAAAGAATGCTATCAACTAAAAGCCACTGGGTACAAAGGGTAACTTTCAAGTTTCATTCTGGTGGAGTAGCAGCATGGCCAACACATAAGAGGGCAATTTCTGCTGCTGCTGGCTGATGATGCACCCCTGCTGTAGAAAACTGCACCTAAGTGAATGAGAAAATGAACAGAAAGAGTGTTATTTATCTTATAGATGTTATCCTTTTGATATAGAAAATTAGGTTGGGTATGTACTAGCTCATTTCTATTTTAAAAAAGTCACAAGGGAACTAGATGTAGCTAGATATCTTTCCATGTCATTAAATGAGTGAATGCTCTTTGCAACTCACTCTCATGAAAAACTCATATGAATTGTAATGAGAAACACTGATGTTTTGAATCAGAAAACGTTATTACTATCTCACCCTACCCTTTGCCATAACCTTAACCAATCATATTTTATTATATGTAGATAGATAGATATCTAGATAGATAAATAGCAAGAAAGAGAGACAGGGAGAGAATATGAGTGTATTCATGGATACACTGGAAACAATCTTGTAAACAGTCTCAGTCTCACAGAGTTTCTTGAATGAACATTTCTTCTTTAGCTATGCTGCCTCTGAATGCAGTGCTTATCCTTGGCTGTGATCATTAAAGGAAGAATTTTCTCCGAGTTGACAGATGTTAAGGTCTATGTGTAGTCTTGTGATTGATAGCTGAGCTGAATACCTTGTGCCACTCACATGGTCACTGGTGTGTGTGTGTGAGCGAGAACACAAATAAACCACCAAACGGAGAGACAGATTGTAACAGCAGTGCAGCTCCATGACTCTCAAGTCATTAGTTGTTAGATAGACTGTACGCATTTCTTACTTGCACAGTGCATATCTCTGGAGGGTTTCAACGGGAAGAAGAGGTCACCTTCACAGAGCAGGTATTGATCTACCTGTGTCTCTATTTGAGCTGCCTAGGTGAGCCTGGAACAAAGTGCCCTCCACTGGGAGATGTATATGTGTCGGCATCGCAGTTCTAAAGACTGCACCACTGGCCAATGCAAGAAGGATAACATCTCGCTAGAGACTATGCCACCCTGAGGAAATCTCACTTAGACAATTTACTTGATTAACCTGGAAAGGCTAAAACAAATGAATAATCAATATCCATATGTCTCCACAGTCAGAAGCCTTTCAAATGAATGAAAGAAAACTAACATTTTGTAGATGTGAATCAAACATATACAAAATAGTTTAAAGTATCTAAAGCAAAAAAATCATATAAAAATCATATAAAATAATTTAAACTCTTTTTCGCTATGACTTGCAACAATAGCATAAGTCAACCAGGTAATCGCCAGCGATATTCCAACCTATCACTGGCAAGGTATTAGACCAACGTGCATGGGGGACAAAACAGCAATAAACTACTCAATACTTGTGTGCAATGTACACCACCATCCAATTTCACTCACAGAATCCACACCATGACCACAGCCAAATGTATAAAATCCCACAGCAATATTGTTGAAGACCCTGTGCATTGCACACTGGATCCCTCCATGTTAGTAAGGATACTATAGGTAGAGCACCTAAGAAACCACGAATAGAAACACAGCAGGAACAACCACACAACAAAATAACAACTGATGCCCTTTTTTCTTGGAAGACTTACAAAATATTGTTTGACCAGATTTGAAAGGAAAAGCAGAATATGAGCATGGACACATCTAATACATTAGTAACATTATGATGAGCCAACCAAAAATAAAAAGGACAGAAACCCACCCAATACAGCCCAACAGGCCGACAAAGAAGGATGAGCAAAGCAGCAGATCCTGTGCCATGAATGCCGGCACCAATGGATGCAGCCAGTAGGAAGCAGGAGTGGTGAATGCAATTACAGTCAAAGCAGCAAAGCACCCACTGCCAAAATGGTTAAGAAGCCACAGCCAAAACAGCAAAACAAGAAGCAAGAACGCAATTGTGCCTGAAGCAAGAACGCAATTGTGGCTGAAACAGTAAGCAATTGCAAAACAGCAGTGGACTAGCTTTATAAACAAAAGGTCATTACAAACTAATCATTACAATTATAATTAAAAAAATCATACCTTATACAAGGCATCACACAGAAATTAATGGGACTGCTTGCCCCAAATGCCACCTCGCTTGCAAGACTCCTAGACAAGGATTTTCCACTTAAATGGACAGCCAAGGAAACACTACTAAGACTGTAAATCCTAGATAAAATTTTTTATAAACCAATACATGGAAAAATGTCATGTGCAACTGTAAGCCACCTATGCCACCAAATTTACCTATGCATATGTCTATAAGCATCATTACCTGTAGTTCTACCCCACTGTTTTAGCACAACTTTAAATGGATACTCCTATTTAATATAGATTTATAAATTGTGTTTTAAAAGGATACTTTACACCAAAGTGGAAATATTTCTTTAATATTGAATTAAAGTTAGTTTAGTCATGACTTGGTATGTTGGTGTCCTTTGGTGATATTTCATTAGTGTTGGTCATTCCTTCCATTATTTTAATGTTATGGCTGATCAATATGTTTGTGTGTAAATAAAAGTATGTATGTATGTACAGTATTTATTTATTTGTTTGTGTATATATATATATATATATATACACACACACACACAGAGAGAGAGAGAGAGAGAGAGAGAGAGAGAGAGAGAGAGAGAGAGAGAGAGAGAGAGTGAGTAAATACTGCGTGTATGCATGTATGTAAGTACAGGATTTATTTATTTATTTAAAATGGCTATGTGGTTCCCAAGAGAATGAGAAATGGTAGCGGAGATATTAGATGACATGGGAAAAGTCAATAAGTGAAGACATGAGGTTATAATTCATGATGACTTTAAGATGACTGGTCTCCAGGGTAAGGCCCAGAGAAGACATCTCAATATTCATAATTCTGTTAGAACCAGGCTGATTGAACTCTTGAGGGTTTATAGACACTGAGAGATCCATAAAAGCAATTGTCAACTACACTTAAATCAAAGCATTGCAAATGAAAACATAGAATCAGAAAAGTGTCATCTGGTGTGATTGCACAGACTGTAACAGAAAAATTTCAAGTGTAAAAAGAAAGTAGTAGCTCTACTGCCTGTGGGGCAACTTGCTGCATTTGATGAAAACAAGGCTGTTTCTATGTTCTGAAAAGTGAAAATACAGACAACTGAAAAGACAGAATGTAGAACACAGTGCAGAGATGACTGTTTTCACTTAATACCAATATTTTTCAATGTGGAACCCCTTGTCCTTGCATTGTCCTTTAGAAGTGATGTCAACATTCGCACATCTTGGCCTTTGTTGCTTGGATGACAGAAACAAACGAATCCCTATGAAACTTTTGATCACTTTGAGTGGTAGCATGTTGTGGTCCACAGTTATTTTTCTAATACCTCTGTCTAGGAACCCTTTCAGAAAGACCTTGTTGTCTCCATTTGCAGAGACAGGCGCTGACTTATGTTCCTCAGAAATTACCCTGATGCACACCCAAAGTCAGGAGCATGAAATAATAACTCGTTCAGACTTACAGACTCAGCACAACATAAACTTCTGTTGTCAGAAAAAAGTCTTTTCAAAGACACAAAGGTATTTTTTTAGATGGCATATGTGCTGTCAGTGTTGCTTGACATAGTCGATTGGCCTTGAGGTCCTCTCCCTTGCAATCTATATAGTTTATAGAGACTTGGTAGAAGATATTTAGAAAAGCTTTTGCACTGTTGAGAACTGATATCCTCTCATAAAATGGAGACTCTGGCAAGCAGACTTGATATGCTTGAGGTTTTTAAGCATGGATCACACTGCACAGACAGATACTGACCAACAGCAACAGACACGTTGGTCGGGTTTTGTTGGCTCTGTGTGTTAACTTTGTCGGCGCCTGTTGCCGTTTGTCGATGTTTGTTTTCACCAACTTAACAGGTTCAATCGGGGTCTGTCAGGGCGTTTAATGTCCGAGCAGTGTGGTATGATTTTCCAACAAACTCCGACATAATCTGGGCACGAACCGTTGCCATGACGATGAGGCAAGCATCCCTGAAAACTTCATAGAAATGAAAGTCTGTGTGCTAGGTCCTAGGTGCAAACTTCTCAATAGACTGTTTCCATACATTTATTTCTTGCATGTGAGGGCTAGTTGCTTTAAAAATGTGAAAATTGGACAAAAAGTTGGACTGAGCATAAAACTTGCCCCGAGTGATATCACTATTTGCAGGACTAAAAGACTTAAAAAATTTTTTAAAATATATTTTATATATAATTATATATATATATATATATATATATATATATATATATATATATATATATATATACACACACACACACATACACATACATATATATATATATATATATATATATATATATATATATATATATATATATATATATATATATATATATATATATATACATACACACATACACACACACACAAGACTAGGCTAGTTTGGTGTCGCTAGCCAAGGGGAGGCACAACTAAGCTATCATTGTATGGGTTTAGCTGCTACAGTGCCATGCAAAGTATGTTAGCTGTCCTAATGCTCTGCTCATATCATGTTCATGTAGCTTGGAACTCATATAGACATTTACACACATTGTTTTCCTGCTCAGCATCAAAGGATGTTAGTGTTTCAGTTTCAACCCCGTATATCCATTTTTCCATCACACTAACTGATGCAAGCTAGTGTTTGGCAGAATTGAGACCGGTCAACTAATAAGACACAAGTATTTCCATGTATATTCCTGTGAACACTGCCTGATTGGTCTCATCTCCGTTCACTGAAGATAAAATACAACAGTCTGTTCAGTGAAGATACAGAATTACAACACTTTACAGACATTCAGTTACCTAGTGACAAACCGCTCCAATTGGGAATTAATCGGGGCTAAAGAAAAAGTCTCTTAGTAAAGGTACTAAAGACTAAACAACAATAATTGTGTGATTTTAGCACTGCACAAACCAGTTCTAAATAAATGCTTATATTATATATAAGAATGATGATCATTTCTAAGCCTTATTTAGCTAACATTGCTAAGCCAATGAGTACCTGCTTTCATCTACTCTCTACATCATCAACTTCAAGAGTCATAGCCAGCCCATTAACTTTAACACATTGCTGCATCTGCCAGCAAACGTTTTCTTTTCTTTTCATATGCTTTTTCCACGTTGCCACTCCAGTTTTCTTTAAAGCCAGTGTGAATACAGGCAACTCCAGAGTGTTAAAGCCCAGAAACTATACAAAGCAAACGCCTAATTTCATCACATAAGCAGCTAATTATGATAGTAAAACTGGCATGCTAACCAAGAATTTTACATGCTTAGCTTGCTAGTTAACTAACATGCCAAGCTTATGTAAGGAATAACACACAACAGAACATGCTGTTGTATGAAGATGGAAAAAAAGCACACTGGGGTAGGGTGGGTCGGTTGGTTGGTGGTGGTTGATGTGACACAACGCACAAGCGGAGTGCATTATTTTCATGTAACATCAATCTGGAGTGTGTTATTCTGCTTATACCACAGTGATTTGCCAGCAGTTACAATGTTTACTTTATTAATGAATGACATGTCACAAGTAGCATGCCCACAAACAACAAAGTTGTAAGCATCAAGAGACTTGTATGCCTACATTAATTTCTCTCTAGTATAAACACTCAGAATTTCTATGAGATACGTGTATATATGTTCGCCCATTGTAGGCTAGCCCACTGCTTATCATCATTTAGCCACTGCAGGACACCAAGCCATAAGAATCTTCTACAATTACACCATTTAAAAGTGTTACCTTAGCCGAATAGCACTCCCTGTCTTTTAGTGGTACTCCATGGATATCATTTTAGCTAAAGTCAGTCTGATTCCTAATAAAATTCTTGATAGATACTTCAGTCAGATTATAACCAAGTAGCTAATTTACTAGGCCAATTGCATCTCTTTCTTACCAGGTTGTGTGCACATATCTGTGTGCAGCAAGTACTTTAGGCTGGAGGACTAAAAAAGGGATTTAAAAGCAGAGTTACCGGGTTTTCAACTATAGAAGATGCTAAAGAAAATAGTGATTCTGGATTTAATACACAAAGGACAGCAGGACAACAAAAGGACAACAAAAAGGACCGAACTGATGGAGTGGAGAGATAAGAGAGATGTCTGCTAGCAAATGCTTGTCTTCAACCAAGTAACAACTAGAATGATGGCTAGTAAAATTGTTTCACAAAGGTAACATTGATAGGTAACATTATGGTAGTTACTTGTGTTGTTGTTAACATCAATTACAAGACCTACAGTTGCTTTCTGTTTGCCTCCTCTTGTTCTTCTCACTGGTGCAGTTTGTCTTCTATATACTCTGGCTCAAACATGTATGTTTGGATGTTACTTTACTTACAAAGCAAGGGACTGCTTATTAGCAGTAGCCAGCTAGCTATCTTGCATCCCTGAATATGCAATTATCTAGTGAGCTCCACTCCAATTCCCCCTTCTCGCCTCATTGCCCTCCCACTCAACTATCCATTGTAGTCTTTCAAATTTTACATCCACCTCCGAGATATGTAACCAAGAGGGGTTTTTCCCCAGTATTCAAACCTGAAAATCTCACTATAGAGCTCACTGCATCATTGCTGTAAGACACAAACTGAATTGAAATAAAGGCTTATGTCTGTTTCACTACATCACATAACTCTCAAACAACTTGATGAAAGTTTAACAACGTGTGAGTCATCTTTATGCAGACTGACTGTTTCTACCAACACATATGTTAAACTGGCTACTTCTTAGCAAACATGTTTATTGCAGGAAGATAGGCTAGGCAATATACAAAAGTAATAAACACAAACATTTCCAAGTCATTTTGGTAAAATACACTTTTAAATGTTTCCTTAAAGTAGAGGTGTCCAAGTATGTTATAGGCAGAAAAAAAGTCACTTTTGTCCAAAACCAATGTATTCTACATAATCATCTGAATGAACACCTACACTTGTCATGTTGATACTGGTATTTGTAGCTCTATCCATACATTTTAATGCAACATCATGCAACTATTCTGTTGTTTAGAAGAATGTTTTTAGTCTTTAGGGTTCTTACTTTTTTTCATAGGGGCAAGCACATGTCGAGAAGTCATCCATGTGATATATTCCCTACTTCTAAAATCCATAATGCAAACCTATCTGCATGACTTGGTAAATAAAATTAAAAAGGGTCTCTAATTTTCTCTTGGTGCCTAAAACGTGCCTGTCTATGTGCTTTGCCTTCTAATTCAATTAAAGTGAGTTTAAGGTGAACTTGAGCATCTGTCAGTCTCACTTTGCTTAGAGCACAATGTTCTACCCAGGGGAAGAAGGCAGACAGAAAGAAAGAGAGAGACAGAAAGAGAGAAAGAGAGAGAGAGATATTAAACTAGAGAGACGGAGGGCATAAACACAAGAACAGATGCACACTATTGGTTGCCAGCAAATCTGACTACAACGTTCATCTTCGAGAGAGAGTTGGATGGCTGCATCTTGTTCCTAACACAGTATGCTGCCTTACATGTAACATCTGTCCTGTTGTCAGCTTACTGCTGCACTGTGCTGTTCTCTGTCAGAAGCTGTTGAGACATCATGATAACACTGTAGGGTTCTTAAAGTCAGCAGTCAGCCTTAAAAAAAAACTGTTACACATGATATATGAAGCAGTTAACTGAGAGATGATTGCTGTTTGAGCCAGTAGGGCTTTTAAGAAGTCTATTCATTTACTGCTAGACATGTCGTAGCTGAATATGTAACATTGTCTGAACATACAGTGTGGATAACATGATATTACCAGCATAGTGGCAAATATGATCTGATGGCAGACATTATCCTACAATCACACAGCGTGTGGGATTATAATATATAATCTTTAAAAAAAATATATATATATATATATATATATATATGATATTTTAAGATTTTACACCATGGCACTTCAGAATGTCTGTAGCTGTTGGTCAAACTTCCCCTGTCATTCTGTTCAGAAATTCATATTTAGAATATAAATAACTCCTCATCTTAGTAATGGTCTGCACTTAGTAGGTAACCATTTTAGATATGCAGCAAATGCACCAACCCCATGGCTTTCTTTCTACTTATAGCAACATAATACATTATTATTATTGTTGTTGTTGTTGTTGTTGTTATTATTATTATTATTATTATTATTATTAATAGTATTATTATTAGTAGTAGTAATAGCATGTTGCTAAGTCAGTTACATTAAATTGCTATGAAAGTGTGAAATCTTGAAATTTAGTTTAGTTAAAGCAATCCTTGAGCAGAGTGCAGACTTATTATTTTAGGCTTTATTAAAATTCAAAATCCAAAGCAGGGGTGTGAGCACAGGCAAACATGGTAATAAAAGTCATATTTAACAAAGACTATAAAAACAGAAGGGTATTGCAACATCTATCCCAGACTCTCCTCCTCCAGACCACCAGAAGGCACCCTCCCTTGAATTCTAACCCACTTCCTCCATTGCACTCACTACTTCCTCTTGAACCACTTTAAAAAGATATGAACTTGAACCACACTGTGAAGCCTGACAAATTGTGTGAGTTCAGTGCTGTGTATTTATGGATAGATAATCTGTGTTTTGTCTTGAATAATTTTTGCCTTTGCCTAGCCTCTTTGTTCTGACACTGATTTTTTTTTTTTAGTAGTTTGATCCTGGTTTGTATTACAACCCTGTTTTAGGAGTCTGTCTTTTGGATGGTTTTTGTCCCTAGTTTATTCTCTTGTAAAGACCCTAGCTGTTTTGACTGTTTTACCAGACTAAACCGCCTTATTGCAGATCTTTATTCTGCAAATAACTGCACAAGCAGGATTAAAGAAACAGGCTAAATATGAACTTGGGTGATGTAGCTGAGGTTGAGGAAGTGTCAGAGCCAGAATTTTCAGACCATGCTGACAGTGCTGCCAATTCTACCCCACCCCATTTCACCAATATTTTCTGGAGCATGGTAGGGTTATACGGAATAATTTTAAGTAATAAATATAAAACAAAAACAGCAACAGGAAATGTTTTTAAAAAATACCTGTAAAAATGGAATACAGATGTTTGGAGTACATAGTAAAAAATAGCAGCTTGGCATTACACCCCTAATGTACACACAGGGTAATGAGACAATCCATCACTACAAGGCAGTGGTTAAATAATAGTCTAGAGTAGTTCTCAATAGGATAAATGTAGGAATTTTTACTAGGACAAGTCAGGGTTTCCCAAATTTGTTCAGACACAATTTTCCCTTCTACTCCCTATCAGCTCAGCTTTTAACAGATCTGTGCCAGGTGCTGAAGTATTCATGGTTGCTTGGTATACAGTGCTGTGAAAAAGTATTTGCTTTCTTCTGTTTTACATCTTAAGCAAAATGCAACATAAAACAAAGGCAACCTGAGTAAACATACAAAAAGTTTTTTTTTTTTTTAGCAGCAGTAACTGCAACCAAACACCTCTGATAACTAGATATCAAGCCTTTCACTTACTTCTAGGACTATGATCTACTCCTATGCTTTGGATAATTGTCTTCCTGCATAATCCAGTTGTGCTTGAGTTTCAATTTATGGACTGAAGACTGGACAGTCTCCTTTAGGATTTTCTGGTAGAGAGAATTCATGTTTCCCTCAACTATTGCAAGTTGCCCAGGCCCTGAAGCAGCAAAGCATCCCCACATCATACTTCCACCACCACACTTGACCCTAGGTAAGATGTTCTTTTTGTGGAATTCTGTGTTTGGTTTACTCCAGATGTAACAGGACACCATTTCCACTTTCTCATCAATCCACAGAGCATTCTTCCAAAAAGTTTGATGATTGTCAATGTGTATTTTGGCAAAACTCAGACGAGCCTAAATATTCTTCTGGGTTAGCAGTGGTTTTCATTTCACTTCTCTTCCATGGATGTCACTATACAAAGTTTGAGACGGATGCAGGTGCGGAATTTAAGGTTTTAATAAAGAAACAAACAACATACCCCCCCCCAAAAAAAAAAACCCACTATGGCAAGAATTAAACAAAAACACAGCTGCAGAGACAAGGCATAGGCAGACTAACCCAAGACAAAGAAAGCAGTGAAAACTGTGGCTATATACACGAGTGCTCGTTAACCAGAAAGTGATTCAGGTGCAGGTAGTCATGTGACTGATAAGTACGGTGCAGTGGCTGCTGGGAACTGAAGTCCAGATTTCCTTCTCTGATGCATGACAATGACTTTATTTTTGCCCATTGTCTTTCTGATAGTGAACAATGACCTTTATTGATGAAAGAGAAGCCTATAGTTCCTTTGATGTTGTCCTTGGCTATTTTGTGACTTCCTGGATGAGTAGTTGCTGTGGAGGAATTGTGGAAGGTCGTTCACTACTGGGAAGGTTCACTACTGTGCAGAATTTTTCCATTTGGAGATAATGGCTCTCACTGTTGCCCTTTGCAGCCCCAGAGCCTTTAAAATAGCTTTGTAACCCTTCCCAGACTGATGTATTTCAATCACCTTCTTCCTCATCATTTCTGGAATTTCTTTCAATTTTGGCATAGTGTGTTACTGGGTAAGACCTTTTACCCAACTTCATGCTGTTCAAAAAGTTCTATTAAAGTGTTGATTGATTGAACAGGGTTTGCAGTAATCATGCCTGGTTGTGTCTGGTCCACCTGAACCCCATTGTTAATACAGTTTCATACATTTGGGAAATTGGTAACTATGGGGCAAATACATTTTCACACAGGCCCAGTTGTTATTGGATAACGTTTTGCTTCGATAAAAATAACATTATTATTTAAAAACTGTATTTTGTGTTTATTCAGGTTGCCTTTGTTTTATGTTGTATTTTGTTTGAAGATCTAAAACTATTTAAATCAACTAAATTTAAGTAAATCTAAAATTTTAATAAACAATTTAGTATGAGATACACACAAAAATAGAAGAAATCAGGATGGGGCAAACACTTTTTCCCAGCACTGTATAGTGCTGCTTTCAGTTTTTCATTAAGTGTTTGAAGCAGAAAGCAGTACATTTTTGATGCACAGATGCTCAACTCCAATACCAACTCCAAAACTCTCAACTCAAAAAAAAAGAAGGTATTTATACGTTGGTCAATATGAGAAGCACATACTACCATTTACCTTCATGTTTATCTTTACTGAGATATACTATACTAAAATAAGGGCTTAAAAATACAGTGTTCGAGTCTTAAATGTTAGATGTTTCCAAGGTTAACATACTATTTCTAAGCATATCCTTTTCCTTAGTCCTCAAGAACAGAAGCAGTGCAATTTGAACAAAATTACAGCTCTCTCAATTATGTATATTAGTTATAATAATTGATTATTCAGATGCTTCAAGATTAATGGCCCGTAAGTAATATGCTAATATATTTTGTGCTGATATATTTTCAGCTTGTGGAATAAGAAGCAGCTAGAAGCAGCTGCTTGCAAACAGTGGAGGGAAATAACAAACTCCATAGAGACAAGCCGACATGTGTAATATAGTACAGGGTCACCTTGGTCTAGGTAATTTTTGAAACAGGTCAGAAACCAGTGCCTGAATGAGTATAACTATAATACAATAAGTTATGGAGCTGCATTCAGAGGTCAAGATGATGTTAAATTTCCCCAGACATCACTCCTGCCCTGTATCCACCTGTAATTTTAAAATTGAACTAATTTCACTGCTTTAGTGATTATATCATTACATGTCCCTCAGTCTGTTCTTTCATCCCTCTGCTCACAATGCTGAGTCAGTAGAAGGGCAAAATTTGATAAGTCCATAATCGTCTTTGTGAGTTAGCTTCTGCTCTTTAGCTGACTAGGAACATGATCCACTGCTCAGAGCTAAGAGGAGACCATGATTATGAGCAGTCTTTCGTGAGAAGCTTATAAGTTAGGTCTGGAATGTGTCACAATCTGTAACCATAGTGAACCACACTTTCATCGATGTTAAAGCAAAATCCTCTATTTAGAGATACCATTGCTTGCCATAACTTCCTGCCATAGTTAATCTTGCCAGTCACTGAGGTACAGTATTCCCAAACACTAGATATCCTCATATATATGTCAATATACAGTAATATATTTGCAACTGCAGCAGAACCAAAAGCCTTTGCATGGTATTTCAGACTTTTTACTTAAAAGAAAACCCTACAGTAAAACACATTAATTAAAATTCTTTTAGAGTTTCTGGTAATAATTTTTTGGTTGGTGCTGTATTTCTGTTATTCCCATCATAAGTTACACAGGGGGACATTTCGAATGCAGTTACAATAGTGTTTAAAAATTGCATCTCAAATATAAGAGATTACAGTCAGGTTTCGCTACCAGGTCCTAAACATTAAAGAGTGAGAACATCTTTCCTGACTCACCATTTTCCAGCGACAATGTTCTCTCTCTCTCTCTCTCTCTCTCTCTCTCTCTCTCTCTCTATATATATATATATATATATATATATATATATATATATATATATATATATATATAAAATATTCAACATTAGTGGTAAAATAATGACAGCAATATTGGCAGTGGATAAACCAAAATACATTATGTTGCTTGATTATTGGATTAAAATTGAAGTTAGAGTGGTGAGCATGAAACCTTGACTGAGTTTTTCTATTTCTATTTTAGAGTGATTGAAAATGTTGCTTTTTTAAGCTATATGGGTTTTAGGCTGGCTAGAAAACCTCATTCTAAACTTTTCCTTTAAAAAGTGGAACTGGCCTCTCTCTTTTCACAACATTAAACATCTCGTCATTTTGACTACTACTGAGGCCTTGAGTGAATTTTCTAAAGTTCTTTACCTGAACAGAAACACGGACAGCTCTCATCTTGTTGATGGCAGCACTTCTGTTTCTCAGACAGGTAGAGGATGCTGAATGCTCAGTTAAACCCCACAACACGGTTTCATCTCTCTAACTTTGCGGGAGAACATTTCTGGACTGGCACAGCATCAGTGCTTCGGCTTTAACTCCCCAATTAATTACAGAATTTTCATGTAAAATGTGAAATGTGTTGGCTGATTACATTAGAACATAAATCCCATTCTGAGACTGTCAGCTCTCTGAATTATTCACATGAGTTTGGCTATGTGACCAACTGCCTCTTGGCTGTTTAAATTCAGTGTCGACCAGTCTCCCCAGAGAGGACAGCAAATGGAGGATGGCTGCAGCCTGAAAGCTCTAGACTAGTGTAAGTTCTGATAATATGCTACAGTGAGTTGAATAGAAAAAAAGCTTTGGTTGGGAAGAATTAAAAAATTCCTTTGTACGCTGGGGCCACAAAGCATGACCAATTAACAAAAAAGGTTCCTGAGGGTTTTGCAAATTTGTTTCATGACAATTTTCTGCAAAAATTCAGTATGTGAGAATACACTGAGTGATTCAGCACTCAGCTCTTCTATCTAATAGATACAAGAATTACCAATTAGTGATACTTCTAGTCTGAAATCCTACAATAGCATAAAGTAGAAAGTTTTTTAAATATTAACATTTTATGTAATATTAAAAGAACCATCTTCATAAACTGATCAACATAGCTGTAATCCTATGGCAAACATAAAATTCCAAGTTTTTCATCACGCTTGATATCTTCATAGCATTTAACCTCCACAGAGATTCTCTCTACTTGGTTGTGAGCAACAGAGGTGAAAAACTTTTTAAGCACAGCTACTGATAAAAAGGTTTTTGACCTTTACAAATGTCAGTGCTACATGTAATGCACTGGCCTTGGTGGAATATATGATGAAATAAGTATTTTCAGCTATTAAATTGCCTGTCTGCTCTATTGAATTGCAACAAAGTCAACCTCTTTAGAGGAACAAAAGCATCTACTTGTGTAGAAAGGATGCCTGACTTTCAAACCAGGGTGTAACCTGGCCTCGGCATTTGAGGCTGTAGCCACGAAGATTTTTTATTTAGCCCCGAAAAATTTCTCCACTTGAAGCTGTTTGTCACTAAATAACATCAGTAAAAGGAGACAGCCTGTAATTTTGTATCTTGACTTAACGGAGGCGAGACCAATCAGACAGGGATTACAAGAAAATACGTGGAAATACTCGTGTCTCATTGGCTGACAGGTCTCAATTCTGCCAAACACTAGCTCCGACAGTCAGTCAGTCAGTGTGTGGAAAAATGGATATTATATGCCGGGTTTTTTTTAAACCAGTAAAGGGGTTGAAACTGAAATAGTAACACAAGGTAACACAAGGAAAACAAGTTGTGTAAATTTCTATGAGTTTGTGAATATGTATAAGTTACGTGAACATGACATGAGCAGAGCATTAGGAAAGATAATGTACTTTACATGGCACTGTAGCAGGTAAACCCATACACTGATAACTTAGTCGTACCTCCCCTTAGCTAGCAACAGCAAATCCAGCCTAGTCTCGTGTTAGATAGCCAAATATTTTTTTCAGTCTGGTAGTCCTACATGCAGTGATAACACCCGAGGCAAATTTAATGCTAGATCCTTTTTGTCCAATTTTCACATTTTTCAAGCAATTAGCCCTCACATGCAATAAAAAATGCATGCAAGCAGTCTATTTAGAAGTTTTAAAAAGTTTTTTGAAAAAATCTGGGCTCAGGCACACTCACACAGGTTGAACATGATTCTGGAACAGAAAAGACAGAATTACTTCTGTTATTGACATTTAAAAAATGCTAATCTAAAAATGTATGTAGCATATTTATATTGAAATGCTTGAGCATTTATTTTGATAGACTCAAAAGGACCTAAATCTTAATTTAAAAGCGACACAAACTCTAAAGTAACTGGTCTAACAAAACTGTGTTTGTCCTAAAAGTAAAAAACTTTAAATTGATAAGCAAGTAATACTGTACATGGTTCATTAATTACACTGGATATTTGGTCAATTTATGATTAATAAATTTTTGTATATAATTTATTGAAAGGCCATTAGTAGGTATAAGTAACCAATATTATTTGGTACAGTAGAGTATACATACATAGATCAGCCATAACGTTAAAACTAACTTCTTAATATTATGTAGATACCCCTTGTGCCGCCAAAAGACCTCTGAAGGTGTACTGTTGTATCTGGCACCAAGACTATAGCAGCATAATAATAGCTTATTAACACAATTAACCTGACATGTACAAACTAAATTCCAAAAAAATAGGGACAGTATGGAAATGAAAAACAAAAAAGAGTCATTTGAAAATTCAGTTCACCCCGTACTGTACTGAAAGAACATTATTTAACACATTATTTGATCTTTTACTTTGTGAATTTAATTTATTTTTGAAAATATACATTAATTTAATCTGATGACTGCAACACACTCCAAAAAAGCTGGGACAGTTGACTGTTTATCACTATGTAACATCACCTTTTCTTTTAATAACACTTATTAAACATTTGTGACTGAAGACACCAGTTGGTTAAGTTTAGCAAGCAGGATTTTTTCCCATTCATCCATTATGCATTTCTTCAGCTGCACAACTGTACAGGGCCTTCGTTGCCTTATTTTGCACTTCTTAATGCACCACACATTCTCAATCGGAGACAGGTCAGGACTGCAGACAGGCAATGCTATCACCCTCACTCTCTGCTTATGCAACCATGTGCTTGTAATCTGGGCAGAAATTGGTTTGGAGTTGTCCTGCTCTGGATGCAGCATATGCTCTCCAAAATGTGTACATATCTTTCTGCATTAATGGTGCCCTCACAAATGTGCAAGTTACCCATGCCACGGGCACCGACACACCCCCATACCATGACAGATGCTGGCTTTTGGACCTGATGCTGATAACAGCTTGGATGGTCCTTTTCCTCTTTGGCCCAGAGAACACGGTGGCTGTTTTGTCCAAAAACTATTTGAAATGTCGACTCTGCAGACCACAAAACACGGTTCCACTGTGATACTGTCCATTTCAGATAAGACTGAGCCCAGAGAAGTTGGTGGCGCTTCTTGACAGTGTTGATTTATGGCTTCTGCTTTGCATAGTAAAGCCTTAACTTGCATTTGTAGATGCAGCGGCGAACGATGTTGACTGACAAAAGTTTGCCAAAGTATTCCCGAGCCCATGTCAGGATATCCATTACAGATTCATGACGGTTTTATATGTGTGTGTATGTGTGTATATATATATATATATACATACATACAATATAAGTATTCCCGAGCCCATGTCAGGATATCCATTACAGATTCATGACGGTTTTATATGTGTGTGTGTGTGTGTATATATATATATATATATATATATATATATATATATATATATATAATTTTGCTTTAATTTATTTTTAATATTTAATATTATTTTTATTATTAATATATTTTTAATATTTTATATTAATATAATGCTTTAATATTTAATTTATATATGTATTAATTAAAGCACAATTTTACCATTATATATATACAGTATATGATCTTTCTCCTGCTGTGGCTCTCCTCAACCTCTGGACCTGTCTGATTCATCCTGATGTTCAATTAAAAAACAAAGCCTTGGTATAAATAGACAATTCAATCAAGTTCCAAGCAATCATACAACTACAAAAGTAACTCTGCCTGAGTCCACATGTCCAAATATGATTTTTTTTTAACGAGGTGCACAATATATTGTGTTCATTGGGGCAAATTCTTGTTCAAAATATTTAGATGGAGCCTTCAGTTGTGTGTCTAAGATGTTTGAATTTATGATGAGACATTGCCTCTTTTATTCAGGATTTTTGAGACGGTGATATAATTTTTTCTATTTAATGAGAATCAACTGCCTTGCTAACATTTTGGAGAAAGCAGTAAATTCTGCCTTTTTTTTTTTTACACTAGTACCTTCCTTGGGACCACTCTAAATAATTCAGTCAAGGGTTGGGGTTCATAACTATGCCTCACACAGAGGACTTTCAGACACAGCCAAAACATGTGGCTAAGGGAGCCTGGATCTCATGTACACCGTAGACAAGTGGGGTCTAATTCTGGGTATTTGGTCTTGCCAATTTAGTTCCCGGTAAGTGGAGCTTGTGGACTAATTGCAACTGTCAATCCATGTCTGCAAACCATGATGCACACTGATGACACACGTACCACTTTTACTGCTAACTGCCAAACTGTTTCTGGGATTTTCATCCCCAGCTGTACTGTACTTTCACAGTATGTAAACCAGGGAAAAGGCGGCAACTCTCTGAATAGCTTTGTACATGATGAACACAACCCCCAGGCCAAGTAGATATATATTGAAGAAATATTCCATTCAATTACACTGAACAAAAAGAATTAGTTGCAACTTGTTGCAAGTAAGGGTTTTTGTTTTATTTTCGTAACTCTATATTTTGCTTTCCTCAACAGAAAATATGTCACAACATTTAATTTTCAGTTGAGTAGCATCAAGTGCAACAAGTGGAGTTTGTGTACAGTGTACTTTGAGGGATTCCTAAGAATAGTGAGAAGTATTTTTGGTGAAACTATGTACCTGTACATAACTGAAGCATTTTGAACTCACCTTCAGATCATCTTACACATCTCACACCTCTCCTATCCCATATCTGAATGCAGTCAATACGAGAAGGGAAAGAGGGCATTTCCTGAATGGTGAGTGAGAGAAGGGCTTGTTTATTGTTAGAATAAACTGGGAGCAAACCCTCCATAACCACTGGGTTTTTATAAGAGACACTTGCTAATGTGTGTTGGGCCACAGGTGAAATATAACATTTCCGCTAAGTTATAGGAGCACCCACACTGGAGAGCACCTCTATCTGATGCACACTCATTCATCTTTAGTAACTGCTTTATCCTGGTCAGGGAGTCCAGGATAAAGCACACGGTGGGAGAATCCATTCTAGATATGAAAACAGTCCTTTGCAGGGCACCATGCACACACATACACGCACACACACAGTCATTTAACTTAATGTATCCAAACTGCCTACCAGCATGTTTTTGGGAGGCGGGAGGAAACCCACACTAACACAGGGAGAACATACACAGAAACTGAGAAAAACCAGAGCTCAAGATTGATCTGAGGATCTTCGATCTATGAGGCACAAACTTCTAAACATCTGACAAAGACCAAGACCACAAAACTGTCATTTTTCTATATTGGATGCCAAATAGTAATGCACATAATATTCTTGTTGTATTTTTGTTGTCTTTCTAAAATCTCCCTCCTTAGTCAATGTAAAATATTATTCCAAATAAAAATGCATATGTTTGCCTCACACCCCAGGGGTTGGATGTTTGAATCTCACATCTGCCCTCTGTGTACAGAGTTTGCATGTTCTCCCCGTGCTTCGGAGGTTTCCTCCAGGTACTCCGGTTTCCTCCGGGTACGTTTCTTTCCTCCCACAGTCCAAAGACATGTGTTGTAGACCGATTGGCATTTCCAAATTGTTTGTAGTGTGTGAATAGGTGTGCAGTTGTGCCCTATGATGGTTTGGCAACCCTTATCAGTACAAGGAAAGAGTAGGCTCTTTGAATTATTTCATATCCTGATAACTGTCCAAAACTCTTTGAACAATTTTCAAACCTGCTGGCATTAAAGCATGTGAATATGAGAGAAAGATGAGAAAATCGGCATACTGCAAAACTTTGTGCTATTTCCTATTCCTGCTTATACCCAATATGCTGACATTAATGCTCAGTGTGATGGTAAGGGACAAAAAGCAATAGGTACAGGGGCACCCCTTCCTTGTTCTTCTGAATATTGGGGAAATAACTGGATAATGTGTGTAAATGGTTTATGCAATGGTGCCGTACATAAAATACTATCAAACAATAGTAAAATACTGCAATAGCTAAATTTATCAGGCTCTAAGCTATTTTATGACTAACCTCTGCTGCTGTGAATAATCTCACTTGGATACCCTAAAGACTTACACTTCTCAAAAGTTTAACACTCACCTTTCTTCTGTAATGGGTAAATATCACCTGTATACCATAGACTAGAATTTTCATCCCAGGATACATATTCATAATATGATCACACCAATAATTCGGTGTCCCTTCAACACATTTTGTACTATTTACTGTAATGACCAAAATCACACAATCCAGTGTCACCAAGAAGACCAAGTTGCAGCGTGGCTAAACGAAACATGAGGTGGAGAGTTGTTGGAGAAGTTTGATGTTATTGGTGCTGGTGGAGGTTAGGATATCTTTCATGCTAATCACTCCTATTTATTGTGTAACCTTTCCTTCTGCAGTGTCAAGAAGACACTCAGTCAAGAAACAGAATGCTAATGCAAAAGGATTAATATGACACATGCAGAAAAACATAGAACAAGAGGCAATGAAATGAGCAACAGCAATATAAACAATACCAGAGAGCTAGGCTAGGAAGGCAAAAGACATTCTCATGGTAAGGAACTGTGTGTGGTGAGGGTTTAATAGTCAAAATTTAACAAGCTCCAGGGCTGCGTCCAAAATTGTGTACTGTGACAGTATGTACTGCATTCAATGCAGTACCTACTGCACAGCCATTGAATCAGTACGTACTAATCAGTATGTGTGTGTAGTATGAATACCATCCCAGACATACTACATCTGCCATGTTGACATTGTCATGTGACCTTCGACATAATCATAAACACTAAAACCTTCAAGGGTCCACCAGATTAAAGCAACTGCACTAACGGCAAAATGCACATCAGGAAAGTTAACTGAATTAGTCATTTAATGTGGGCAGTGTTAACAGGCTGAGGAAAATTCGTTGCCATTATCTTGGCCGGTTAAGGTATGCTGGAGATCACAAAAAAGTTTTCAAACGCTGTGAAAATTGTTTTCTTGTTTAAACCTTCAACAAGTTAACAGTTTATTCAGGTATTGTTAAAGTCCTGTTTAGCCAAGATTAAATACTTAAAAAGAGCTTACATGCTGTCTTCTGTGGGTTTTTTTTTTCTGAGTTCGTCCACACCAGTCATGTTGCATTATGGGAATTTTTGACTTGCATAGTGTCCATAGGTTGCACACTGGAAAATCTTTTCTTTTTTTTCCAAACAGTAAAGGGATAGTGAAGGAGGAGAGTCTCAGTGAAGAGGTGATATTGGATGCTGAAGTAGCAGGGTTGGTGATCATTGCTAGAAGCAGTTTCTTGGATAAATGTTTAGTTGGAAAACAGGTTTCCTCATGGGCATCTGTGAGGTTATGGTGATAGTTAGTGCATAAAACATCTCAGTACACAGTATTCACTGACTCAGGTCACCTCTTATGCAGCTGAAATCTCTCTAGCCAAGAGTGCTTAAGGTGATTATGAATCTACAACCTTGGAATTTTTTCCCCTGCCCTGCCTCTGGTGCACATGAAAGTGTTGTAGTATTGGGTATTGTTCAAGTGCTGCTTGTGTCGCTGGCCATGATGACAATGGCACTTGTGTGGGACATGTGGCACAACACTATGCAATTTTGAAATATTTTGGTTTGTGCACTCTAAAAAACAATAAAATTTGTGGATATGACATTGCAGTCAACACTTGATGTTTACTGCAATATATTACAAAAAGTATGCCCCATAATGAAAAGCAGACTCATCCATTGTAAAAAAGAAAAAAAAAAGAAGGGTAACAGAAACAAAAATGAGCATGTGCATGATGTCAGGGAACTTGCAAATTAGACATTTTTTTGGGGAAAAAAGAAAGAACAGATGGAAAGTTAAAAGAATGCCTTCAGGCCAGATGTGCAAGGGAATGAACCAAAGGGAACATCTAACTTTGCAGAAATCACACTGAGAGGAAAACAATTAAATTATATTTTGACATAAAAGAACAGTTGCATTCGAAAATTGTCATTATATGGATGGAATGCATATCTACTTCCAAGTTAAGATTTTTTTCAGTCATACCCAGATCCAATGGCGAGCGGTGACTTCTATAACCGGGTATGCTGTGATGCAACCCATCCCATTTTTCACATGACGTAACCAAACACAGTAGGTAAATGGTATGGGACATCGGCTTAGAACATACTCAAAAACACAGACCAAAATCAGAAATGAGAAATAAGAAACACCATGGCGGGTGTTGATTTAAATTTATACCTTTTGTATAAATGTATATCCTTAGTTTTTGTAAATAAAATTAATTCTCTGATCCGTCTTTGTGAACTCAACTATAATGAAAGAGCAGACATGGCCAGCAGAAAAGCTTTTACATGGATGGACATCCAGCTAACCATTTGTATTTAGCAAATGTAATAGGAGTGAAGTGGCGAACAAGAAGTGTTGGTGTGGGCTTCCTAGTGATACTTTGCTTTTCAAAAAATGATCTCCTGTAAAACGGATTTGAACATAATGTTATAAACATAATATCGTTTTAGGTTCATCCATTGTCATAACGCTAGAAAAACAGTTAGGTCTATCTTTGGTGTTTCAAGCAAAAACCGCCAAATACCACTTAAACATCCTTACGTTATTATACATAACGTAGCCTACCACATCAAGCATGCTGCCAAATAAAGTGTACCTTAAACATGATTTGTCTGTGCCAAGAAAATGGAAGAAGATATGTTTCAGTGGACTTCCAACATTTTCTTTGCTTGAGAAAACATGAAAATATAGTTACAACTTTTCTTCATTTGATTTAGCCGAGTTAGTAAGGTTTCAAATACATTGTGATTTTCGGTAAGCGAGATCTGGCAACAGCGCATTGTTTTTTTTGCTTGGACGAGTGATTGGGGGACAGCTTTTCTTGCAGATGAAATTACCCATATGCCAACAGACCAATGACAACATGGAACAACGAGAACGATTCATAGCAATAGAGCTTAGGCACAAAAGCTGTTGTGGATCCGCTCACCTGAATCCCTCCATAACTGAAACAGATGGCAGACAATGACAGTTGTTTGGTGAATAAATAATTTAA
This sequence comes from Ictalurus punctatus, assembly GCF_001660625.3. NCBI lineage: Eukaryota > Metazoa > Chordata > Actinopteri > Siluriformes > Ictaluridae > Ictalurus > Ictalurus punctatus. Next base: position 19,933,050 of record NC_030421.2, read on the forward strand.
GGACAGTTAAATTACTCCCAACATTTTTTTCTGTAAGCGTTATGTTACACCTCAAATGCCAAAGAAAGTTATAGTAATGTTAATATTAATAATTAGCCAATCACCACACTCATTCTCTCAAATGGTTTGGGTATGCAGAGCATTCGTAGCTTATATGGACTGCACACCACTGCCCAGATCACATACAGAGGGTGCACAGTGGGCAAAGTTTGCCAACAAATAGTGAATTTGGATCATTTTGAAAAATTTTTAAAAATACTGTTAAAGTATGTTCAACTATCTTTAGTGATTTACTTCAGATATTAACAAAGTATCCATTTCTGTGCAACTCACTTCTCTGCTAATTTTCTTGTAGTGATGTTGATGTATAAATACTTAGTCAATCGTCCTAGGAATAATAATCTTTGTCTGGCCTTTGCTTTCCAATAAACTACTGCTGTGGCACTATTACATCTTAATGAGCTCTATGAGGAGCAGAGTTGGCTATAACGTGTTGCAAAGTAAGTTGTTACTGTATTCTAATTACTTTTTTCTGATAACTCAGTAATGTAACGGATTACATTTTAAATTTATGTAATTACGGTTACTGATGTCAATAAAATTCTGTTACTGGAGTTACAAATTTATTGTAAAGAAAGCAATATTAAGTAAAAAAATTTTTTTAAATAAATCACATTTTGCCCAAAAGATTTTTTTTCTTTAGCCCAGAATAATTCTCCACTTGGAGCAGTTTGTCACTATGTAACTGAGCGTTAGTGAAAGAAGACTGTGGTGTTGTAATGTTATATCTTCAGTGAACGGAGGTGAGACCAATCAGACAGGGTTTACAAGAAAGTACGTGGAAACACTCTGGTCTTATTGGCTGAAAATCTCAATCCTGCCAAATGCTAGAGCACACAGTCAGTGTGAGGAAAAATGGATATATGCAGATTTTTTTAAAAACAGTAAATGGGTTGAAACTCTAACACTAGCATCCCCTGATGCAGGAAAACAAGGTGTGTAAATGTCTATATGAGTTCCAATTTACGTGAACATGATATGAGAAGAGCATAAGGAAAGATAATGTACTTTACATGGCACTGTAGCAGCTAAACCCATACAGTGATAGCTTAGCTGTGCCTCCCCTTGGCTAGCGAACCCAAACTAACCTAGTTAGAAAAGTTTTATATTCTATCGGACTGGTAGTCCTACAAACAGTAAAACCCGAGGCATGTTTTATGATAAATCCAACTTTTTCTGATCATGTCATACATGATACATGATCAGTGTATGATATGTAAAAAACTTAGTGAAAGAACTGAGTTTCAATTTGTAGTATATTTTTGTAGGTTTGATAGGTTTTAAAAGTAATGTGAAAGTAAAGTAATTAGTAATCTGATTACTTTTTTACATGCAGTAGTCAGTAATGTAATCAAATGACAATTTCAAGTAGTAATTAGTAATCTGTAGTGGATTACTGTTTTTTAATTACTTACCCAACACTGATGAGGCGAGAAGAACCAAAGCAGGTGAATAAATTTAACCTGGTGCATTACTGTTTTATTTGAGTCCTTAATATGTTGTAATTTGTATGGTTTTATAAGCATAAATTCTTATCATTTTCATTATATATAATATAAATATAGTAGACAAGTGTTTATGCTCCAAAAGAAATCCAAAATACAGTGCCCTCCACTAATATTGGCAAATTGATTATATATATAAATATATATATATATATAAATATATATATATATATATATATATATATATATATATATATATATATATATATATATATATATATATAGTGCATCCGGAAAGTATTCACTTTTCACTTTTCCCACATTTTGTTATGTTACAGCCTTGTTCCAAAATGGATTTAATTCAGTATTGTCCTCAAAATTATGGGGTAAACAATACCCCATAATGACAACTTGAAAGAAGTTTGTTTGAAATCGTTGCAAATTTATTAAAAATAAAAAACCAAAAAAGCACATTTACATAAGTATTCACAGCCTTTGCCATGACACTCAAAAATTGAGGTCAGATGCATCCTGTTTCCACTGATCATCCTCGAGATGTTTCTACAACTTGATTGGAGTCCACCTGTGGTAAATTCAGTTGATTGGACATGATTTGGAAAGGCACACACCTGTCTATATAAGGTCCCACAGTTAACAATGCATGTCAGAGCACAAACCAAGCCATGGAATGACTTGGAATCCAAACCAAGGAATTGACTGTAGACCTCCGAGACAGGATTGTATCGAGGCAAAGATCTGGGGAAGGGTACAGAAATATTTCTGCAGCATTGAAGGTCCCAATGAAGCATGGTGGTGGTAGCAGCATGCTATGGGGATGTTTTTCAGCGCCAGGAACTGGGCAACTAGTCAGGATTGAGGGAAAGATGAATGCAGTAATGTACAGAGACATCCGTGATGAAAACTGCTCCAAAGCGCTCTGGACCTCAGACTGGGGCGAAGGTTCACCTTCCAACAGGACAATGACCCTAAGCACACAGCCAAGATAACAAAGGAGTGGCTACAGGACAACTCTGTGAATGTCCTTGAGTGGCCCAGCCAGAGCCCAGACTTGAACCTGATTGAACATCTCTGGAGAGATCTGAAAATGGCTGTGCACCGACGCTCCCCATCCAACCTGATGGAGCTTGAGAGGTCTTGCAAAGAAGAATGGGAGAAACTGCCCCAAAATAGGTGTGCCAAGCTTGTAGCATCATACTCAAAAAGACTTGAGGCTGTAAATGGTGCCAATTGTGCTTCAACAAAGTATTGAGCAAAGTCTGTGAATACTTATGTATATGTGTTTTTTTTGTTTTATATTTTAATAAATTTGCACAGATTTCAAACAAACTTTAACATTGCCATTATGGGGTATTGTTTGTAGAATTTTGAGGAAAATAATGAATTTAATCCATTTTGGAATAAGGCTGTAACATAACAAAATGTGGAAAAAGTGAAGCACTGTGAATACTTTCCGGATGCACTGTACATCACTAAAGGAGGCTGTGAAAAATTGTCTTTATTGTTTAACCTGCTAAAATTCTGCTGGGCTGCCAGCGTTATTAAGTGCTAAACTATGCTATGAACACAACTTCTGTGTGTATAGAGGTACTCATGCAATATACCATTGGAAAGCTAAGATTCTTGTGATTTGATTTATATAAACTGTTTCAAGATACAATCACAACAGCAGCTACAATCGACTTCTATGACAAACCACCAACATGTAAACAAACACTTAAAAAACTGAGACAACTCACCTACAAAGCCTCATTGTAGTCCACTGATCCATAACATCCTTTTGTTAAAAAAATCACAAAAATTCTCTGCTCTCATGGATATGAAATAAAAGCAAACAAAACACACGTTTATCCAAAAACATATCTTTGTTAAATATAGGTGTACAACAATCACTGGTACAATCAATGTCCAGGTCCACTTGGAGAAATACAGTCCCAAAACATTAAAGAACCACCACCATAATTAACTGTTCATGAGGTACTTTTCCACATGGCTACCTCTCTGTGTGCACCAAAAGCATGTCTGGTGTTTATTGCCAAAAAACTCTATTTTAGTTTCATCTGACCATAGAACCGATCCATTTGAAGTTCCAGTAGTGTCTGGCAAACTGAAGACGCTCGAGTTTGTTCTTGGATGAGAGTAGAGGCTTTTTTCTTAAAACTCTTACAAACAACTTGTGGTGATGTTGGTGACTGAGATTTTCTGACCCCAAGACACAACTAACTTCTGCAATTCTCCATCTGTGATCTTTGGAGATTATTTTGCCACTCGAACCATCCTCTTCACAGTGCATTGAGACAATATGGACAAAGTCCTCTTCCAGGTTGATTCATAACATTTCCAGTTGTCTGGAACTTCTTAATTATTGCCCTGATGGTGGTAATGGGCATTTTCAATGCTTCTGCTATTTTCTTATAGCCACTTCCCATTTTGTGAAGCTAAACAACCTTTTGCTTCACATCACAGCTATATTCCCTGGTCCATTGTAATGAATGACTAAGGGAATTTGGACTATGTGTACCTCATATTTATACCCCTGTGAAATAAGTCATGATTGAACAATTTCCTGTTCCTAGTCACCCAGGTGTACTAAAAATGCAAAATATCAGTGGGAATATACTTTAAATGTATTTTTTCCACATAAATTCATAGAGGTGCCAATATTTTTGGCACACATATATTTAACAAAGTTTTTTTTATTTATTTATTTTTTTTGAACAACAAATCAAAAAGACAATTTTTCACAGCCTTCTTTGCTCATACTTACCAAGGGTGCCAGTATTAGTGAATGGTGCTGAAATTCCCCAACCACTGAACCAGAGTACACTACATATAGATACAATAAGGATCCATAGGGTCTCTATGGATTTAGTCTCCATATCTGGCACATAGCATAATGCTGAATGATGAATGATGGCTGGGAATCTGGGGAGGTATATCCCGTGGTTATGAAGTATTCATAACTGCCCCAAAATATAAAATATAGGTAAGGGTGAAAATCCACAAGCTGTATTTGGATAGAATAAAGGTGAGGAGAAGTAATGCATAAGAAGAAATCCTTTGTCAGTCACTGATCTGGCAGACTTAGCATGTCTTATAGAGATCTAGCAAAAGTAGCTCTCTGAATGTGTCATGGAGTGCTAAACCTCAAATCTGCGAAGAAATGACATGCATTTGGCAGAATTTTAGTGAACTGTGAAATTATGGTCACGTTGCCACAAACCAGAAGACATGGAAAAAGAGCTATCAGTTATGTCTGTTCCCAAGACAAAATTTTAACTCAAAGTTGGGTATGAGTGTGTTCCTTAATCAGCCTGTGTTATTTCACCTAATGAAGCCCAAAGAAATGACTGATAATTAAACCTGGGACATGCTTAGAGTTTTTAGCTGGCACTGGTTACAATTTCAACTTTCCAGTGGTACTACATATGCCATGCTTCCTTAACTGCAAAAGGTCTCGGCTGAAAAGAAATGTTAAACTTTACAAGCTTAAGAAGATTTTTTTTGTTTAAAAAATTATTATGAGTGTGAAGATTAAAAATACTTTTGATGTTCTTAAGCCTATCATAGTAATTCACAATCAAAACCATGTAAATATAGCCTTGAGCCTTGGAGGCTGTTGTGTGTGAAAATCCCTGGAGGTCCGCAGTTTCTGAAATTCTCAAACCAGCCCGTCTGATGCCAACAAGCATGCTGCAGTCCAAGTCATTGATATCACATTTTTTCCCAATTGTGATGTTTGATGTGAACATTAACTGAAACAGTTGATCTGTATCTGCATGATTCTGGGCCGCTGCCACATGATTGGCTGATTGGATAACTGCATGAATGAGCAGGTGTACAGGTGTTCCTAAAAAGGGATGTATCAGAATTCAGATACATTTTTCATACTGAACAGATAATGTTACCTAAACAGACACAATACAGATACAAATAGAACATGGACTATTCTATTTCTTTGCCCACACAGGCCAAGTGGAGACTTTTACTTTCACATGGGCAAATGATGAGAGACGATGCTCATAGGACAAAGAAAATCCACATTCATTAACATGAGTGTGAGTCGTTATACAATGCATTTAGCGTTCAGTTATTTATTCTTAGTAACTGCCTAGTCAGGGTTCTGGTGGTTTACATTAGGGTACTAGTTTGTATACAGGTGCATCTCAAAAAATTTGAATATTGTGGAAAATTTGGTTTGTTTCCGTAATTAAATTTAAAATGTGGAACTTACATATATTCTAGATTCATTACACATAAAGTGAAATATTTCACATATTTGTTTTAATCTTGATGATTATGGCTTACAGCTCATGGAAATAAAAAATCCAGTATCTCAAAATATTAGAATAAAGAATGTATAATGCAGAAATGTCGACCATCTGAAAAGTTTATTAATTTACCTGGTCAGGGCTCCTTTTGCTCGAATTACTGCATTAATGCGGCATGGAATGGAGGCAATCACTGTTGAGGTGTTATGGAAGCCCAGGTTGCTTTGATAGCACCCTTCAGCTCGTCTGTATTGTTGGGTCTGGTGTCTCTCATCTTACATGCCAATACAAAAGTCAGGTGAGTTGGCTGGCCAATCAAGCACAGTAGTACCATGGTCAGCAAACCAGTTATTAGTAGTTTTGGCACTGTGGGCAGGTGACAAGTCCTGCTGGAAAAGGAAATCAGCATCTCCATAAAGCTTGTCAGCAGAGGGAAGCATGAAGTGCTCTAAAATCTCCTGGTAGATGCTGCATTGACTCTCGACTTGAGAAAACACAGTGGATCAACACCAGCAGATGACATGGCACCCCAAATCATCACTAGCTATGGAAATTTCATACTGGACTTCAAGCAACTTGGATTCTGTGCCTCTCCACTCTTCCTCCAGACTCTGGGATGTTGATTTCCAAATGAAATGCAAAATTTACTTTCATCTTCCCCATGATTGTGGTTGTGTGTACTGAACCAGACTGAGAGATTAAAGGCTCAGGAAACCTTTGCAGGTGTTTTTAGTTAATTAGCTGATTAGAGCTTTTTTCAGGTCAACATTTATTTATTATAAATTCTTTATTCTAATATTTTGAGATACTGGATTTTTGATTTCTGTGAGCTGTAAGCCAAAATCATCAAGGTTAAAACAAATAAACAAAAAAAGGCTTGAAATATTTCACTTTATGTGTAAGGAATCTAGAATATATGAAAGTTCCACTTTTTGAATAAAATTACAGGAAAAAAAGAACTTTTCCACGATATAAATTTTTTTCTTAGATGCACCAACTAAATTGGTTAGAAAATATGGTGAGCAGGTAGAAACAAAATGAAAGGATTTGAAGAACTGTCAGAGTCAGAATTCACACACCATGATGACAATGCTGGCATTTGTACTTCTGGGTTGTTGTTTTTCCCCTAGTGTTCTCAAGTGTTTCTGGGGGCAGTAAATCAACAATTCATTGAAAAGGATGAAAACATTTCATGAACTTATGAATAGAACTGGGTGTTATAGAGTGGATTGATCTTCATGACTGAATAGGGAGAGGATACAGTGAGACAGCTGTTTGCTGTTATCCCATCCATAAACACAGCGCAACCCTGCCTTACCCCACTGCTTTTACAGAGCTCTTAGCTTTACTAAAAGCAAATTATGAGGTTCATTAATGAAATGTAGATTGCAGTATAGTTTTTGCTTGATTGTAGTCTTAATTAATGCCAGTGTTGGTGGGATTAATGGGGTTACAGTATTTGCATATGCCTGCATTTGCATAGAAATGTGGTCCAAACCAAAATAATCATTCTTGTCTATTTAGACAAGAGAAAATGTATATGAACCCTATTAGAAAAAAAAGTTCCACAAAGGTTCTTGGATAGTGAAGGGTTCTTAGCTTCCTCTGCTGTTTCTACAGAGGGACAAACTGAAGAACCCTTAGTATCCTAGAAATAACACTAATTACATATGTTATTGTGGTTCCGTGAACCCTGGCTAACTGCTTGGGATGGTGAGAATCACCTCTAGTGATATATGATACAGCAAATAACTTACACAGCCACTTTTCCTGAAACCTTCTTACTGAGATCTCACAGGGTCAACACTATTTCTGAATGACAAGGAACTCTGGCAATTATCAACGGTACCCAGTGTCTTTCCTACATGGCAATTGAATATTTGAACAGATGATCGGAAGACCTTTATACATTCTAATTGAGGGTCAGTACTGGGCACAACAAGACAACAAGATACCCACTAGAGGCTTGCCTTCATGGAATGCAACAAGGTCAGTTGATTAATTTACAAAATGGGCTATGACATTGGGTAGAAATTCTAGACTCAGCTGTATAGATATCAATGCATGATATCAAGGAAAAATTTCTCTAACTCTTTTTGCTGAAATTATCACTGTTTGGTTCCCTGCATAGGTTTGTAAAGAGGTGCATTAAGTAACTCTAGCAAGTAAGAGATCTAATGTCATGCTTTTGGGGAATTGAGGCAGTTGGTGATGTTTCACCCCTTTTAGAAGGGTCATAAAAATTTTATAGGCCCTTTGAAAGATGCCATTCACTGTGTTGTATTTCTATGTTTAAAAATGCTTTAAATATAAAAAGTTGGAACATCAAAACTAAATGTTTATGGTAAGAACATAATAATACAATTTATAATACAATACAACAAAGCAATAATATACATATTTACAGTCATGGGACAAAGAAAGTATTAAATTCAATTAAATTCAAATATGTTTTTATTATCTATACAAGTATAATTATCTAACAAAACAAACAAACAAACAATAAAATACAACAGATTTGAATATTTCAATATGTAGCTATTTTTCCCCCAAAATGTGAACCAACATTCAGAAACCCGGTGGGAAAAAAATCTGTACACCCATCGTACTTTCATAATCATTAAGAGAGTAGTTAGCAGCTGGGTGATACTAATGTCAAAAAGTGTGACTACCTTTATAAAACCATAACATTTTGTAGTCTGGTGATCTGGAACACTCAGGTGTGTCTACATCATGCCAAGAAGAAAGGACATCACCCATGACCTCAGAGAAGCAATCAATCAATCTGGGAAGGGTTATAAGGCCATCTCCAAACAACTTAAAATTCACCATTCTACAATGAGAAGGATTGCTTCCAAATGGAGAGCCTTCAAGACAGTTTGCAACCTTCGCAGGAGTGGGTAGCCCAGCAAGTGGTCTCAGTTCAAGGTCAGATGTTTAATGCTCAAAGATATGAAGAAAATCCCAAGAGCTACATCATGTGACCAACAAGCCTCTGTAAGCACATTGAATGTTTATGTTCATGACATCACAATAAAAAAAATACTGAACAAGTAGGGCTTTTATGGAAGGATGGCTAGGGAAAAGCCCCTTCTCTTCAAAAAGAATATAGCAGCATAACTTAGGTTTGCAAAATTGTATCTGAACAATATCATTTGGACCAAGGTGGAGATGTTTTTATCATTATGCACAGTGCCATGTTTTGCAAAAACCAAACACAGTTTATCACCAGAAATACCTTATACCAACTGTCAAGCCGATGGTGGAGGGGGTTAATTTGAGTTTGTTTTGGCCACAGGAGTCACAAGACCTAGGAAACTTGCAGTCATTGAGACAATGTTGAACTCCACTTCATACAAGAATATTCTTGAGACAAATGGGAGGCCATGTGTCCAGCAGCTTAAGCTGGGCCAAAAATGGGTCATGCAACAGGACAGTGATCCCAAACACACCAGCAAATTGGCATTTGAATGGCTAAAGAAGAAAAAAAAAAAGGTTTTGGAATGGCAAAGTCAAAGTCCAGACCTCAACCCCATTGAGATGCTGTGGCATAAGCGAATGCTCTGAAACCTCAATGAACTGAAGCAATGCTGTGAACAAGACTGGGCAAAAATTTCTCCAAAACTATGTGATAAACTCATACAGAAAAGGCAATTTCTTGTTGCTAAGCCAAGTTACTGTTACATGTTACTGAATTATAGGATACTGTAATTATTTTTACCCACCGGATTTCTGAATATTGGTTTATTTTTTGAGAAACAATGAATAAATATTGAAATTCCTTGTTTTTTTTTTGTTTTTTTTTGTCACCTGACGTTATATGTTTGTTCATAGAAGTAGGTGAGGACCACATAATTGCCATTTAGACTCTGATAAATAAAAACATAGACTTGAAGGAGGGTGTACTTTCTTTTTTTCTCATGACCATATTATAAATCTCTAGTCTCTCTCACACTCACACATTTTATTAGGTACATCTGCCATATACATTCTGTTGAACAATGTAGAACAGGTACACCCCAAGGAAATTGTTGGATTTTTTGACATATTGGGACAAGCAAACATTTGATCATCATTTTTTAAACTGTTCCCATTAATAAGGTTCATATATTTGAACAAACCCACAAAGAAAACTAGCTTTTTCAATCATTTATTCAACAGAAATATCATAAGATTTTTCTGTGGAAAAAGTAAATACACCTTTGGCCTCAGAAGCTAGAACTGCCCCCTTTAGCAGAAATAACTTCTTGTAGACATTTTGCATAATTGTCCACTAGGCTTGCTGGAATTTTTGACCACTCTTCTATGCAATATTCTTTCAGTTGCAAGATGTTTAGGAGTTTTCTTGTATGAACTGCCCGTTTCAATCCCCCCACAACATTTCAATGGGATTCAAATCCGGGCTTGGAACAGGCCATTCCATGACCCTCCTTGGTGGATTTGCTAGTGTGCTTAGTATCATTAACCAGTTAAAATGTCCACTTCAAGTTCAACTTCAAGTTTTGGACAGATGACTTCACATTATCTTCAAGCACTCTTTAATCTGATGCAGAATTCACAGTTGAATCAATGAATATGCAAGCTGTCCAGTCCCTGAGGCAGTGAAGCAACCCCAAACCATAACATTTCCACCACCATGCTTTATAGTTGGTATTATTTGCTTCTCCTGAAAAGCTGTCTTTGGTCAGTGCCAAACATGTCTGCTGTTACTGTGGCTAAACAACTCTATCTTTGATTCCTCTGTCCAGAGCACATTATTCCAAAAGGCCTGGTCTTTGCCTATATATGCTCAGTGGCAAATTGTAGTGTTGCAAATGCTTTTTCCTGGCATACCTCTAACACAGGTCAAATTTGTATAATCTCATTCTTTAGATTGTAGAAGCATGCATTTTGACATCAACAGTTGCAATACTTGCTAGCAGACCCTGTGATACAATTTTGATGTTCTTGGAGATTTCTTTTTGCATCAGATGGTCTGCTCTTGGGCTGAATTTGCTGAGAGGGCCAATCCTGGTCAAATTGGCACTTGTTTGAAATCAGTGCCACTTGTAGATTATTTTCCTTACAGTGGAATGATGTATTTCCAATAATTTGGAGATCTTTTTAAATCCCTTGTCAGTCTCATAGTCATCCACAACCTTTTTTCTGAAGGCCTTAAAGAACTCTTTAGAGCTTAGTGTGATGACACCACACACCTGTAGGGGTATACTTACTTTTTCCATGTGACTGATCTGTTTTTTAATTGAAATTGTGAAAATTACTACAAAATGTGTATTGTATGTGTCATTTGATAGTGTATAACACATTTATTAATAGGCACTGTTTCAAAGAGGATGAAATGTTTGCTTATATATATATATATATATATATATATATATATATATATATATATATATATATATATATATATATATATATAAATTTAAAAAACAATCCATGGGGTGTAGTTTTTATTTTTATTTTTACATGTCTGTAGAAAACGACCACAATAGAACCCCCACTGAGCAGATATAATTTGGGCAATGAATCATTCTCAGTAATGTAATAACACTGAGTTAGTAGTGTGTGTGTGTGTGTGTGTGTGTGTGTGTGTGTGTGTGTGTGTGTGTGTGTGTGTGTGTGTGTGTGTGCTACTGGTATGAGTATATCAGGAACATTAGTGTCACTGCTTGTTTAGTCCACAAACCAAAAGTAACCTGCCAGTAGTGGTGATCCTCTGATGAGAAACTGACAGTGATAAAGGCTGGGGAATGATTGACATAAATTGTGGGGAAAACTGAACTATAGTCTTTCACTGTGCACCTACAAGATGAACTAACAAGGCAGTCATGTCTAAGAAGGTAAGAACAATGCTACACCTGATACTATGCCGTGTTGTTATCAGTTCTGTGCTGAGTAGAAATGCAAGTAATTGTGCTTCACCACCCACACTGCAGCCTCATCTATTACTTTGTGGTCTTCATTACTTGTCAGGGTCACTTCTCATGGTCCTTCATGAACAAAATTTTAAACAAGAACTGTTTCAAGTGAACAACCAGCAGAAATGGTAGAATTCCTAAAAATATACAGGGTTTAGTTGCTTACATACTTAAATAAATAAATAAATAAATAAATAAATAAATAAACTGGTCTGAAATGCAATAAAATTTGTAGCTATGAATTTTGGCAACAAATGATATTTTATTACCTGCACATTATTCACCTGTTTCTTCTTCTTCTTCTTCTTCTTCTTCTTCTTCTTCTTCTTCTTCTTCTTCTTCTTGTTTCTAACTTTGTTGAATGACACTGTAAAAAAGAAAAGTTGACTTAACTTAAAATATCAAGGCAACTTGCAACTTTTTTTTTATTTACTCAAGGTTAAAAATTTAGTTAAGTGAACTACTTTGGTTAAAAGTTCAGTAAACTCAAAAAAGCTGAGCAGAAAGTTGCCTTGAAATTTTAAGTTAAGTCAACTTTAAATTTTTTACAGTGTATAAACTTGTGATTATTTCTAAACTATCTAAAATGACCTATTTTGTTATTGTACTGTTATTATATTTTATGCCTCAGCAATGTTAACAATAATTAGTGGGCAGTGGTGGCTTGACAGTTAAGGCTCTGGATTACTGATTGGAAGGTTGGGGGTTCAAGCCCCAGCACTGCCAGGCTGCCACTGTTGGGACCTTGAGCAAGACCCTCTTTGCTCCAGGGGTGCTGTATCATGGCTGACCCTTAGAGAGACTGAACTAGCTTCATAAATCTCTTCAGCAAATTCATCAACTTGCATACTAGATCCTGTACCTACATGTTTCTATAAACAGATTTGTCCTGGAGTAATTGAACCACTTTTAAATATAATCAATTCTTCCCTTAGCACTGGCTATGTACCTAAATCACTTAAATTAGCAGTTATTAAACCCCTGATTAAAAAACCTGACCTTGACCCCTCTCAACTGTCCAGCTATAGACCTATATCAAATCTCCCCTTCACCTCTAAGATATTAGAAAAGGTTGTAGCACAGCAGCTATGCTCGTACTTACCTAGGAATAACATTCATGAAATGTACCAGTCAAGATTTAGACCTCATCATAGCACAGAGACAGCGTTAGTTAAAGTAGTAAATGACCTACTACTGGCCTCTGATCAGGGTTGTGTCTCGCTGCTTGTGTTAGTTGACCTTAGTGCAGCTTTTGATACTATAGATCATATTATTCTCCTTGACAGATTAGAAAATGTTGTTGGCATTAAGGGAACAGTCCTTCCCTGGCTCAGGTCTTATCTGACCGATCGGTATCAGTTCGTAGATGTGAATGGAGTCTTCTCAACGCATAACGAGGTTAAATTTGGTGTTCCACAAGGTTCTGTTTTAGGCCCACTGCTGTTTACTTTATATATGCTACCTCTAGGTCAAATTATTCGTAAACATGGAATTAGATTTCACTGTTATGCTGATGATACACAGTTGTATGTTTCAGCGAAGCCAGAGGACAGACAGCAGCTTAGTAAAGTTGAAGAATGTGTAAAGGACATTAGACGTTGGATGCTTACTAACTTCCTTTTACTTAATTCTGATAAGAAGTACTTGTACTAGGACCACGTGTAGCTAGAAGTAAGCTTTCTGATTACATAGTAACTCTGGATGGACTTTCTGTTTCATCATGTGCAGCAGTAAAATACCTTGGAGTGATTATTAACTCCAGTCTATCATTTGATGCTCATGTAGATAATATTACTAGGATAGCCTTCTTACATCTCAGAAATATTTCTAAGATAAGAGATATATTGTCACTACACGATGCAGAAATATTAGTTCATGCTTTTGTCACCTCTAGACTAGATTACTGTAATGCTTTACTGTCTGGATGTTCCAGTAGGAGCATAAACAAACTCCAGTTAGTCCAGAATGCAGCTGCTAGAGTCTTAACTAGAACCAGAAGATCCACATCACCCTGATCTTATCAACACTGCATTGGCTCCCAGTGAAATCTCGCATTAATTATAAAATGCTATTATTAACCTGTAAAGCACTAAACGGTCTCGCGCCACAGTATCTAAGCGACCTTTTGCTTTTCTATGATCTGCGAAGCCTACTTAGATCGAAAGATGCAGGCTATCTGACGGTACCTCGAATAGTGAAGGCTACAGCAGGGGGAAGAGCTTTCTCTTATAGAGCCCCACAGTTGTGGAACAGTCTTCCAATTAGTGTTCGGGACTCAGACACAGTCTCAGTGTTTAAGTCTAGGCTTAAGTCTGCCTGATCCGTTTTGGATGTCCTACCTCTGGATGGAGCTCTCATCTACTCCAATTCCAGATTGCTGGGACTATGGCTGCTTCTAAGGCCAAACAGACTTCATATAAATCAATAATGAACTTTTTCACACTATCTGTTGTTACCCAGATGAGGATGGGTTCCCTTCTGAGTCTGGTTCCTCTCAAGGTTTCTTCCTCTTAAAACATCTTAGGGAGTTTTTCCTTGCCACCGTCGCCACTCAGTGGCTTGCTCAGTTGGGATAAATTCGCACCTTTAATATCTGTATGCCATGTTGATATTTCTGTAAAACTGCTTTGAGAAAATGTCTATTGTAAAAAGCGCTATAGAAATAAAAATTTAACCCTGTGCTCTGACCCCAACTTCCTAACATGCTGGGGTATGCAAAGAAAAGAATTTCAATGTGCTATAATGTATATGTGATAAATAAAGACTTATTATCTTTACATCAAAGGAAACTAAAAGAAACTAGCTGATGTTGACCGCTTCTCAGTTCATAGGATTAATCTCACTTTTAAATTTCAGTTTTACACTGACAATGGTACTTTTTTTGTCATAATGGAAACTGCATGGTCTCACATTGTCAGTTCAGGAGCATGACCTGTTCAGACAGGTGACGAATATTGTGTACATTAAAAATAAAATGTGGAAGAAAACTAACAAAAAGTTAGTTTTGGGTAGTAAATAAGAATACTTAGGCTTATAGTCCAAACACGGCCATGGAGCTTACTACAGTATTATCCTCTGAAGGTTCTGGCAAGCGACTTATGTACATTTATCTGATGGTTAAATGGTCATAACAGGCTGAAAATCTTAGACCTGTGGTTACTGATTACATTAACCATTAAAATTCTTAACAAATGGTACAGTACCATATGGAATACATACTATATTGTTATGATAATTTGTGTGGTAACAATACATTTCACAGCATTTCATGTTTCTCAAACAACCATCCAATTTCCCTAAACTGTTATTGCAATGATACTCTTATTTTGTTTTTAAAAAAAAAAGAAGAAGAAAAAAAGAAAAGAAACAAAGATTTCATTTAACACTTTTGAAAGCTTAATATGACATTTGCAACTACAAGTGCTTCAGGTACATTATAACTAGAATTTTATTCTTGCTTATTATATTATTTTGGCAGTATATATCTTCAATAAGAATTCACTACCCACATATCCAACTCTACAGGAATGAAAAATAGATTTAAAAAAAAAAGAAAAAAAAAGAATAGTAAGTACATTAATCACACCATGGAAATGTCTAACCTTTTAGATACCACCTTTAGCAAAAAGCAGGCTACTACTTCATTATGTGGAGTTGACAAGCATTATAATAAATTAAAATGCACAGAGAGTCCCACAAAAACTACATGATTTAAAAAAAATATGCAGCTCCAAAGGCAATAATGAATAGGATTGGGAGGCAACACACACATGACAACACTATAACAATAATACATAGCCAACTAACCTGCATGAATTTACCTCTACATTACCTTAACACTGTAAAACATTTAACTACTTCATTTTAGACACACTGTACATCCATCAACTACAACTAGTTATAACTTTAGTAATGTTACTCTGCTGAAAAATCTATCTTATTCTAACCAGCTACTAGCCACCTGAATACATGTCAAGGTGTTGGTAGACCATGGATGTCAGGTGATAAATGTTGCGGAAACAGCTTCTGAATCAGTGCTACCTATGCTACATCATAGAAAAGCAATTTATTCCTTATTAGTTTAGTCTGAAAAATAACATCAGCTGGCACAGATCTTTAACAGCTTGACCAGCTCACCCTGTGTTTTGGCAAGATTAATTATTTAGCAGAGAAATAAAATCCTGCTATGCTTCGACAAAAATAAGTACCAGCAAGCATTTTCCAACTACATAAACTGTGTTGACTAGCTAACAATAGCTGTAATATATGTTTATGTAAAAGACAGCTAGCAAGTGAGCTAACATTAACCTCACCAAAACAAGCTATGTCCACTTTATAACATGTTATCCAGCTATAGCTATCATTGCTTTAATTTGCTTATGGGAATAGCTACTGTTTTGCTGGCATGAGTCATTGGCTTTAAGTTAACATTAGCCACATTTGCTAACCCAAATAACTTTAAACAATGTCCTGCTTGCAGTCATTGTCATATTGTTAGGTTAGCGCCCAAAGGGCACAAAACTACAGGAAACAGCAGCCACAGCATGTCACATTTCCCGATCACTCTCAGATGTGTCTCATCTCACCCTCATTAACACCCCATATAAATTCAAATTTTTCTGCATCTCTTTGTCAAGCTTTTATTCTTGTCATATTCATGTCTTGTTGTGTGTGCGCCTAGCGCTTAGTCTGTGTTTACCTAGTATCCATTGTTTATGTTCGTGATCCTTGTTGTTTGTTTTGCACTTTATTTCAATAAATCTGCAGTTGAACCCGCTGCCTCCTAGTTTACGTGACACATATTACCACAACATTTGTACAGTTGGCTTGCTTTTTCATTGTGGTGATTAGTGATGTTATGCCCCCTGGGAGTTTGGAAGAGTTAAATAGAACCTAGGCAAATAATGGCAATGATTACCTTCTCATACATTCTAAAAATATTTTTGAATCAACATTTTGTTGTGGTGGTGGTTTTTTTTAAAAATACATGGACGTTTACATGGACCTTGTTTAAGTAATCCTAACTGTACTATTGCCAGACAGCACAAGAGTAAAATACATTATGTACTATCACCTTGATCCCCTCGCCCAAACCCAAAATGTTTCCCCATTTTGTTGTGTTACAATCTGGAATGGACATAATTAGGATTGTTTTCATTTTGTTTACATGATATGTATAACATTTCAAGGTGCAAAATATTTTTACTGTGGCACAAAGGTTAATTAAACAATAAATTAGTCAGTACTTGGTAGAACCACCTTTGCATGCAATTACAGCTGCAACATTGTGTGAAATATGAGTATATGGAATATCAGCTTTGCACATTTGGATCCTGACATTTTTGCCCATTCTTCTTGGAAAATTTATTCAAGCTCAGCCTTAACCAATTTCCCATTCCCTGCTGATGAAAGGCCTCCCCAAAACACAATGCCACTACCACCATCCTTCACTGTGGGAAAGGTGATTTTATGCCAAGGCCAAAAAGTTTCATTTTGGTTTCATCAGACCAGAGAAAATTTTTTCCATGTTTGATGAGCTTGCAAAATGCCTTTTAGCAAACTCCAATCAGAACTTTGCATGTTTTTTTTTCAGCAATAACTTTCTTCATTCAGCTTTGTAGAGTACCTTGGCCTATGAACAGCTTCTCCCATCTGAGCTGTGATTTCTCCAGCTCCTTCAGACTTACCTTTGGCCTTCTGGTTGCTTCTTTGATTAATGTACTTCTTACCCAGTCATTGACTTTTGGTAGACGGCCTCCTCTGGTGACTTTGTTGGACAGTCGTGGTTGTGTCATATTCTTTCCATGTTTTAATAATGGGTTTTATGGTGTTTGGGATGTTCAGAGGTTGGGATACAGTATTTATTTAATGAACAAACCCTGATTGATAACTTTCCAGAACCCTCCTTGTTTTGTGATGTCTTGTTTTTATATCCCTTTGATCCTCATAATTCTGTCTGTTTACATATGTGCTCTAACAGCCACTGGATATCTGGAAGCCTTTGGATATCAGGAACAGGCATATTTATATTGAAATCACATTACACTTTAATTGCACAGATTCCATTCAAATAATGATGTGACTTCTGATGGTAACTGGTTGCACCAGAGCTACAATATTAAGAACTTATATAAATCATTATAACTAATAATTAAAACTGAAATCTATTATAATTCAATCATATCCGCTTTGTTGGGTGGGTTACTTAAAAAAAAAAAAAAATTCCGTTACAGTTTGTCATGTCACAGCAAACCAGTGACTACATTTCCCATCCTGCACTGCGGCCTACAAACATGGCTGCCATGGACCTCAATTCCCAGAATACTCTCTTTCATTCTAATCATGCACACCTGCAGCCAATCTCACACACAATCACACCACACATAAAAGAGACTGTTTGAACCTAGTCTTTGCAAAGTATTACGTGTTTCCTGTATACCAAGCCGCTGTTCATCGTTTTTTGTGTCCTAGTTTTGATCTTGTTCTAGTCCTCGTTTCACAGTTTAGATTTGTCTGTCTGTTTCTCATATAATAAAGCTCTTATCAGCATTTGCATCCGTCCTCAAATCTATAACGTAACACAGTTACAAATTACTTCATAAAAGAAGAGAATAATTTGTGATAATTTCTACCAAATTAACTTTGTGCAAAAAACATTTGCTTAGGCACCAGGCGGTTGCTCATGTGAGTCAAGACTGGCAAGAGAGAACCAGAACTATAATCAAGCAGCTGTCTATATTGTGTTATGTCTCTCTATATATTTTTTGGTTTTAAATGAAAAAAAAAATACTCCTTATAGTATTCCCTTTTTTATTATTATTTATTAATTATTACTATTTTTTTTTTTTTTTTACAAAATGTACCTATAATCTTATTACTTTGTTTTTTGACGTAACTGTAACGGATTATAGTTACCAGTTTTTTGTATCCTGATTACGTAATGCCATTACATGTATTCCGTTACTCCCCAAGCCTGCATATCAGAAATGTGACAAAATAATTTTTTGGTAAAGTAATTAATATCAATGTTGCCTGAGTTCTGAAGGCTTCATGGAATTCTTTATCTGGAAATAAGCAACCACTGATATTTGATTCGTATCAAGACCATAATTTGTGTTAATTAATAAAATTTGTCATAACTTTGTTATAAAAAAAACTGGTTCCAGGAGGTTAACACTTGGCTGTAGATAGAGCTTTCAAGAAACTGATGAAGCAAATAATCCAAATCAATACAGAAATGGGTGCAGGGACACAAATTCATTGTTTTACAGTAACTGACACAATCTTCAAATTTTAACCTGTGGTCTGAATTGACACACTATGTTTCCATGCTAAACTATATAGAAAGTATATAGAAAATATAGAAAGTCTACATTCTTGTTAGACAGTAAAATAAAAGGCTAAGTGCTGATATTGTTTACAGGGTAGGCTATACCATCCATCCATCCATTTTCTATACCACTTATCCTTCAGGGTCATGGGAAACCTGGAGCCTATCCCTGGGAGAATCGGGCACAAGGTGGGGTACACCCTGGACGGGGTGCCAATTCATCACAGGGCACAATCACATCCACACACCCATTCATACGTTATGGACACTTTGGAAATGTCAATCAGCCTACCATGCATGTCTTTGGACTGGGGGAGGAAACCAGAGTACCCGAGGCAGCAGGGGGAATTGAACCCCAACCCTGGCAGTCTAAGGAGAACGTGCTAACCACTAAGTGGGAGGCTATACCAAATATTAAAATTGCAAGCATGCTAATCATTTTGAAAGTAATGTTAGAAAAAAAACAATAATAACACTTCAAAAATGCATTCTTATACATTTTTGCTCATTTATAATAACAACCAGATCTCACTGTCTAAATGAATCATCCTGTGGATGTTCTGCTGCATCTGTGACTGTGATTTGAGCTGGTTCCACTCAGAGCTCCTCTATATTTCATATACAAACAGTCAGACTGAAGAATCTTCTACTCTGAAATCACAGTGGAATGTGTATGTATGCAGCAAATCAGTCTCAAATACCACACTGCTGAGATGCACATACACACACAGGAAGAAAGAAAGAAAGAAAGAAAGAAAGAAAGAAAGAAAGAAAGAAAGAAAGAAAGAGAGACACAGAGAGCGAGTGAGTGAGAGAGAGAGAGATTGAAAGAAAGATTGAAATAGAAATTGAAAGAGTTTAATAGAGAGATCTATTTAAATCACCAAACATATATTAATAAGAGATGTATTAATATAATACCAATAAAATATGCATGCCTTAGCAAGGTAACAGGCAATCTGATTTGTGATGCTATTGAATAAATGTCTGCATCAATATTATATATAATATTCTTCTCACTGCTGCTGTAAATGCTGAGTTGGCTTATGGATATCCCTTCAGCCATTTCTATCAGACTTTCTGACTCAAACCTTTTTTCCCCTGTAGCATGCAGTGACCTTCACAACATTCTGACAGTCATTAAGCACAAATCAGCAGAAGTGATTAACCTTTTGCACTTTCCAAACACAGAATGAAGCTGCAAACTATGTGTGCAGTGTAAAATATGGTTGAGCATGTGCATGTCTGGCTGTGCGATAGGAGTATGAGCCGGAATAAGTCAGAGACCTCCTAAATACCTGAAATGGGAAAATGGAAATGACATTGCTTAACACAGGGCATTCCCTTACACAGATGCATAACAAACATCACAAAGAAGAGGCAGTGGTGAGTATGCTCTATTTCAAGTTCAGCAGTCAACTGAGGTGATAAAATTTTGAGACTGAACAGCTTGTTGGAATTAAGTCTCCAATTGAAGATAAAGTGGCAGAGAACAGAACAGAACAGGAAAATACACTGGTGACGCATCATCATTAACCTTTATGGCACATTGGATTATCTTTCCACGAAAAGTCCTCATTTGCTTAGTGTATTTTCAAAACTGTTTCGAGTTGCAGCTAGACAATCACGCATGTGTGTTGTTTGTGGGCTCTATATCCGAGTTCTGGATACTGATATGTGCAATTTCAGCATTAACTCTGCATTATGAGCAAAAATGGTGGCATGACTTTGCAAGTTATGTGCAATATCAGCTCAAGAGAAGAGCAGTATTAATTCTAGTGGTACTGTCTGACAGGTTGTGGTAACCACAATCTAATTACAATTACATCCATCCATCCATCCATTTTCTATACCACTTATCCTACAGGGTTGTGAGGAACTTGTAGCATATTAATTACAATTCCATGACATTAAATTATTATTTCATGTCCACATTAAATTGAGCACACTATTTACAGTGTTTTTCACCCCTGTTTAAGCTTCACACTGTCTACATCTGTACGTCTAGTTTATTGTGCAAAAAGGGCTTACTGGATCAAGTGCTATTTTATAGGTCACAGAATAATATAGGTAATAATAAAGGGCAATTTTTGGCAGTAAAGCCTACTAGAATCCTATTAGATTTACTTGAATGCTTGCTATATTCCTTTTATATTTGCCTGTTTTCAATTTGTCTCTTGCTTTTGTTACCTCATATTGCAGTTGAAGAAGGAAAAAAACACAATGTGCACCTTTAGTCGGCATTTCCTTTTCCTATCTTTTTAGGGCTTAAGGGTAGTGGTCTAGACGCTATTGAAAAACCCTATCTCGGACAACACTACTCAAGAAAATCTTGGAGGTGAAGTATTGTTGTATTTGTTTTCTTTTTGCATAACATTTCTAAAGAAAATTTTAGTTTTTAACATTTTAATGTTTCTATTTTGAGCTGAGGCTTATCATGAATCTTTTATTCATTTATTTGTTTTGCACGCATTTGAACAAGTGATTGCATTGCTTTGTGTGTGTGTGTGTGTGTGTGTGTGTGTGTGTGTGTGTGTGTGTGTGTGTGTTTACATATTTGGGATGTTTTTCTGCATGTATTATTTCACTTACACCATCCACAACATGACATCTGCAGAAGGACTGTGGGGAAATCACAGCTCTCCACTAAAGATACAGATTTATCTTGGGCATGTCATGGGGATAGCCAGTCCCTTATCTGCTCTTAGGAGTGGGAGATCGAGGCCAAGCTTGAGACTGGCTGCCTTTGAAGTCAGCTGGAGATGCCAAGGTATGGCTGAAGATCAGTTTATTTTGGGGAGTAAAGATGCCTCTTTAAAAATCCATGAGGAGAGCATGACTTTTGTTCAGTCTGGTCTAAATCCAAACGAGAGTGGAGAAAATGGGCCGAGATGGAAGCATGAAAAGTGAGCCGTTAATAATATAGCTGCTTTAAATATAGATGTCATCAATTTATATTCAAGGGCAGAGGCCTCAGTGGAATGCTGGGAGAGTTTTGAGAGATCCAGCTGGTGTAAGTGTATAATAGGATGAGGAATTAAGGCCATACTGGAGCAGTGTGCCTTTCTTATCCTGTCACCATGTTACACTAGGTATCTGTAAACTGGTATATTTAGAATGTTGGCTCCTTCGAGAGCATTGAGCAATTATTCATTTCCTAGTAGCTTAATGCTTATGCTTAATAACAACATAACAAACCAAAATATTTTTTATTCCATTCTAAATGCCTAACAAGTGAATGAGTGTCTAGAGGAAATAAATCCCAAAGCTCCACACTCACTGGTAGCCATGCTGGATGCTGGCTAACTTGCTCACAATATTATGTACATTTCTATTAAAGGTGCAGCCAATGAAAATGGCTTACCTTCTTCCTTTTCATCTTCATCAAACAAGCGTTCATATTTTAAGTCAGAACTTATATTCATGAAAAATGTTACGTTTACCATGTCTGCTGATGATGTCGCTAAGACTACTGTAGAAACAGTTTCAGTGGGACTGTTGATATAATTTTACAACACAACAAGTGATACAACATCTCAGCATGGTTATACTCAATATAAGCAATCTTGGAACGCTACTAGTCCAATCAAATTAGTGGACTGGAGTCATATTTATAGGTTTAGAATTGCGCCAAATTGTGACTGGGTCATCTATTCATTAGATGGCTTTAGAAGCTCACAGTACCTGCCCTGGAGACTGCAGCTGCTGATGGCTTTAAATGGAACCATTACTCAAGAATAAATAAATAAATAAACTTCTAATCTTTGCAGCATATTTGCCTTATTTTCATTTAAATGTCTCAGCAAGAAAAAATAAAACATGCAGTTAAGTTTTTTCCTGGAACTCAAGGGCAACAATCTCTAAGTGAAAGCAAACCCATCAGTTTAGACATTTAGATAAAACAAATCCCATTTAATGTGTACTTGGTCATTCAGTAATGCTGAGGTCTATTGGCATGAGTCACAGGGATATAATTAGCTCAAATTCAGTGTTACATAAAAAAGAAACCCATGCTAAAGACTATTACAGTTTTTATGAATTTCAAAGGAATTGTGGATAATGTGATTTTATTCCCACGGTCTATTTGTAGAAGAAAATGAAAGATCTGTTTCTCTAGCTAATTAAGCCTCCAAATGAGAGAGCTGTTTTAGGTACTGTATTATCATGTGAAGAGGAACAGGAGACTTAGAGACTTAGAGAGCAAAAATTGCACTACAGATCATTTTAGGTTGTGCAGATAGTTAGCTCCTGGGCACACGGTGGCTTAGTGGTTAGCACATTCGGTTGGGGGTTTGATTCCCACCATGACCACGTGTGTGCGGAGTTTGCATGTTCTCCCCGTGCTGCGGAGGTATCCTCTGGGTACTCCGGTGCCCTCCCCCAGTCCAAAGACATGCATGGTAGGCTGATTGGCATATCCAAAGTGTCCGTAGTGTATGAATGGGTGTGTGAATGCGTATGTGATTGTGCATTGATTGGCACCTGCGATGGATTGACACCCTGTCTAGGGTGCATCGGGGTGCCCGATGCTCCCTGGGATAGGCCCCAGGTTTACCCGTGACCCTGAAAAGGATTAAGTGGTATAGAAGATGCCTGTAGTTAGTATTTCTTCCTTTTAAACCCAAGCCTTAACCCAAGAACACATACAGATTAAAAACATATAAAACTGAGTTTCTCAAACAGATTATTACAATATTAGGCACATTAAATAAATATGTACCATCGTGTATGTTTAGTGGAATGATTAAATATTTTTATGCCCCACAGAGCTCAAAAAAATTGGTGTGAAAGTCTAAAAAAAATTGTATCACATACTACATAGTTTAATACATAGATTTAATATAATTGTAGTTAGATTGGAGTTTACATTATTTTTGCTTGTTTTTATATTAACAGGCTTTATACTTGGAATTGAACAGCCTTCTATAACAACATGTGCCTTGCATAAATATAAGACCTATTTGATTCAAGGAACCAGTTAATTAGCCTAACAACTATAACTACTACTATGCAATAAAGATGTACTTTTCTGAACTCTTCCTAGACAATTTGTCTGATTTTCATGAAAATTCAGTATATGTCATAGTTATGAAGACGTGAGGGTACCTGCACAGTTTTGGAACAGTGCCACCTAGTGTTCTCGAGATATGAAAACAAACCATTTTTTTGCTTATAACTTCTGAACAATTTGCCATAAAATCACGACCATACTAAAATCATGCTTGCTTATCTCCTTGCCTTGCTTCTGGGTGCTTGGCCCCGTAATTTCTGCTTGCATCTATTATTATTATTATTATTATTATTATTATTATTATTATTATTATTATTATTATTATTGTAGTTGTTTTTATTATGTGTTCATGTTTTTGGGACGTAAAAAGAATTCGGAGAACCAGAAGGAAACCCACATAGACTTGGGGAAAAATGCACAGAAACTCCACACAGACATTAAACCAAGCTCAGGATGAAACCAGGAGCCCTGGAGCTATGAAGGGTAAGGATACCCACTGTACCACCAAAAAAAATTGCTGTGATAACTTTGGCTTGTCCCATGTCTCACCGTTATCATCAATCTTTTCCTTTCATATTACAAACTCATCTCTGCTGCTGCTAAATCCTCTCTACTGGCCAAGGAAGAGTCTGGGGTTTTTATAATGGTGCTTTTCTCTTCATCTTCTTTCTCCACTATATGTGTCCCCTCCCCAGCTACCATTGTAAACCTGTCAGCAAATCTCGTATCTCCTGCTGGAAGCCTCTCATTATAGCTTCTCACAGCTCTGTCACAACCTTCATCACTGGCCTTGTCCATTCATTACTTTTGCTCAGCAATGCCACAGTCAATCAGACTGCTTCTCTTATCATAGTGTCATCACATGTGCCTAGTATCTATTTAGCTATTTGTCTTATTTTTGACATTTGTTTGTCTTAGTTCTGATATTTTTGACACCCTGGGCTTCAATATTGTACATTCAATAATGATTGCTAAAATCACATATCATTGTTCTTATTCCTTCCCTTGGCATTTCCTCTCTCGCTCCCTTTGGGTGATACTGAGATACAGAGGTTGAATCAATCTCAAAGCATTAGACATATCTCTTTGCATTGAGCCTTCATTCACCTAGCCAAATCAGTCATGACCTTCACCTCATGATCCCATCTTTCTTGATGACACTTGCAGCATAGAACTTCCCCTTTGCCTCCTCTATTCTCCATTACTTTTTTATCAGGATGTTGTGTCAGCCCTAAAGACCTGCAGTTCCTCACACATGCTGATCCATCTACTGGTTTTAGTGACTTCTATCATGATTCACTGGTTTACAACCTCTCTTCTATTAAATTCACTATTTTACCCTCTTTAGTGCTGTAGAAGCCATGAATGCACTGGCACTTCCACTAAAAAGGTGTAAAGATCAATTCTCTGTGACTCTCACACTTCACTACTAGACCCTTAGCAACTAGTTCAAAATAGAAATCACCCAGAACTCCAGCTTGTTTGCTTCTTTTTCTCCCCATGTAAGCCACAATCAATAAATAGAAGCTCTTGCAAAATCTCTATTGCATACCTGACTGTAAATCAGAATCAAAGCTTAGATGGTTTACATTGCTTTGAGAGTTTTCATTATTTGGCTGTCTTATAATGGTTTAGAACTTTTCAATAAATTAGAGCTTGTTCAGTCAATAAAAATACCAACAGCTGCATTCCACCACCAGCAGTACATGATAGGTTTTCCAAAAATGTATTTTGCATTAGTGAGGGAACTGTTGTAATCTTTCTGAAACATACAGCCTAATTTCTAATTTTCTTAACTGATCTGGAGCTGTTAATGTATCCATCCATGTAAGCCTTGTGACCGCTGTCAAAAATGGATCTGGAATTGTGATAAGCAAATTTCTGTACAACTGCCAAATGTACCATTACAGAAATATTCTTGTCCATGAATCAAATAATATAACAATCAGCTTTAGGTCCTAAACAACAGCATTAAGTGGAAGTTATGGCGTGCCATTGGGTTTTAAAGCTGCCACTTTAAACTCAGATCCCATAACTCTAACTGTCAGTGGAGACTGTGACTTTCCACAGCTCCTGTCACCCTGAACCAAGACATCTGATGTCACTGTTTGGGTGCCTTGGTAATATATTACTCAGTGTAACTATGGTAATGCAGTCACTGAACCATTTCTAAATCAGAGTCCTTAGTGACATTGGCAATGTCAACAGCACAGATGAATGGTTCAATCAGAACTTATCAAACTCTACTAATGGCTCCAGTCTTGGAAAATTTTAGGAGTGCGGAGAATTTAAATAAGAACTTGTTTAAGGCAGAATTAACAAGGGTTGCCTTGGATTGAACATGAATTTAGGCTTACAATAACAATGAATTAAAAAGAAACATCAAAATACAATGGCATCTGTCATTTTTGCCTACTATTAATATTTGGAAAAAGTTCAGTAGTAATTCGAGTAATTGCACATTTCCAGAGCTTTTTCCTGAACTGCAGTGTGTCACTGCACACAGCAGGACAGCTTTGAACTCACCTCAAAACACTCTGCCCAAACTCTCAGAACTAGATGCCAAATGGAGAATCAATAATAATGTTCTCAATTACAAGAACACTCAAGGCTCACCTAGTACTCAGATGAGCTTTTCCTGCCAAAAGGACAAGTATAGCAGAAAAGGAGAGGAGGAACAGAGACTCAGGAAGTATGTGTTTGTTTGTGGGGGTGGTGTGTGTGTGTGTGTGTGTGTGTGTGTGTGTGTGTGTGTGTGTGTGTGTGTGTGTGTGTGTGTGAGAGAGAGAGAAAGAGAGAGAGAGAGAGAGAGAGAGAGAGAGAGAGAGAGAGAGAGAGAGAGAGAGAGCAAATTCATTCAGCATCTGAGCATTACATATCAAATATAAACCTTAAAATGAATTAACGGATGCAATTAATGCAACTGAAAACATGCATGGAAACAACTAGATCTACTAGGCTAAAAAGATACAGAGCTGACATAAGAAGATTAAACCAGAGACAGACAGACAGACAAACAGTCAGGCACACACACACACACACACACACACACACACACACACACACACACACACACACAAACACACACACACACACACACACTGACACACACACACACAAACACACACACACACACACACACACACACACACACACACACACACACACACACACACACACACACACACACACACAAGGAGTAAACAAAATCAGACTTAGAAAAGGAGTGGGTTGCATAACAGTCTCTCTGTCATAACAGTCTCATCTCTGTCCACTTCACCAGGCTGCAATTTGATTAATCACATGGAAACTATAATTCAGTGCCAGTACAAGGTGAACCATTTTGAAAAATAAAATGACAGCTTGTCACTCAATAAGGTATTTTTTTTTGAAGGCTAGGGGTCTGCTCATGATTAGATAATGTAGGATAGGCGTTTTCCTGGTGTACCAAGTCAATCTCTCTTTAATTCCGTAGAATACAGAAATAATGCAGTACTATTACATTATGTACTAGTTTGTATAAAAGGTCACTGGTCAGATGGAAGCCTAAATGGGCAGTTGCAAGTCTAGAGTTTAATGGTGCTCTTAATCTTAGCCTTTTTTTTTTTAAATGGGGGAAAGATAGATACTCAAATCAATTGGAACAAAGAAGGAACAATGTGGTTTAGATAGTAGTTCAGCAATCAACACACATAGAAGTAAGCTACAGTATGTGAGAATATAATTGCTTTATATCTTTTTGGGGACCAAATGTTCCTGCAAAGATATAAATATCTGACAGTTTTGATCTCATGCAAACATTTGGCTGGGCCCTACAAGTTAGTTTTAAAGCATATTAAAAACTATAAAAGCCAAAAGATTTATTTAAGCTTCAAGTTAGGGGTAGATTTCTGTGTAGACACAGCTTTAATCAGCTGTATTAATAATTTTGTCAGTGGAAGGTCCTCACAAAGACAATAAGGTAAACATATACCGTACATTTTTACAATATACAATACAACATGAATTTAGACACTGGATGAAATATTAAGTTTTAACTGTGCCCTAATTAATTTAATGTGTTTATGATCTTTCTATTATCATGACATTCTCACTCTAAACCAGTTGGTTGAAATGATTTTCAAATGATTATGCCACTCCTTCTCTTTTCTACCAATCTCTTTACTCCCGTTTTTACTGTCTCCCCCTCTGTAGATTTTTTTCTAGCAAACCCTCCCCTTTATTGAAAATGAGATTCTGTTAACATTGTAACAAACGGCGAGTGGCTGCTTAATAATGTAGGTTGTGACCTGTGTGTTATTGGAAACACAATGATTGGATATTACCGCTAGTGGAGAAAATGTCAGGATCTAGACTTTCTCAGTGAGGTGTGTGACCTCAGTTATTAGCAACAGCTGCACAAAATGACACAAATGTCACAGGCTAGAGAACTGGAGTCTAGAGGCCTAGTGGAGAATTGATAAAGAGGGAAGGAGGTGGTAGTGACACTAACAGATGCATCAGATTTCACCTATGGTAATGGGAGGTCATTGACGAATGGCAGCAGGAGGAAGCCATTGTGCATTGACATTTTTCCAGTTGACCTGTTGCATAAGAATAACTGGCCTTTGGATGCTGGCAAAATGGAGATATATTACAGACACTTTAACTGAAAAATACCCACATGCAATCGGTAATTTAGACTATACTGTAATTACTTACTCATGTTTTTGATCTAAATATATTTGTTTAGTATACTACTTGTAAAATATGTAATCACAGTAAAGGTGTTATTATTGTTTTATATGCATAACTGAAATTGTGTATTACAATGGCATTTACATCCAAATACTATTTGGATGGTCCACAATGGATGTAGACACTCTACAAATGATCAGCAAGACATAGTGTCATTGACCAAGCTATCAACTACTTTTAAGCAATATATTGAACCCTGGTGCATTTGCCACTTTTGTGTGGTTCATTTAGGGATGAGAGAATACACCAGAACAACTGGACCGAGATCATCTGAGCAAAGTGGTCTTGGTCCAGTTCCAGGTGAACTCTAGTGTGGTTCAATCATAGAGAAAGCAATTCAACCCTGAATCAACCCAACAGCAGTGAACCAGACATGTGTGTATTTTTAGTCGTGTGCAGCATTTTTCTGTAGATACAAGTGGCTAAATTGAATTGTGAGGCACAAAGTGAGCCAAGGACAGAATTGAAGTGTTGCACAAATGTGATGTGTTCTGGATATGAACAGAAAGGTGAACAAAGAGGAAAAATAAATGGTGGATGCAAATGCAAAATGTTCAGACTAGTTAATTATATAATTATCTAGTCATTTCTTGAGCATCAGTGCCGGCTCTGTGCTCTCCATGCTTGGATGATTTTTTGGGATTTCTACAGGAACTGGGCAAAGGTTTGCTTACCTTTTTCCATTGTGATATTTCTAAGGAATAAATGAAAGAGTTTGATGAGTATGTTTTCAGCCCTAGATGACCCCCAGGCAATACTGAATCCCAGAATCCCATGTGTTTCATAAGGAGGAGAAAAACTTTCCATTATAGTGAAGGTAAGTCAATGTCCACTAACTAACTAACTAACTAACTAACTAACTAACTTTTGCTAATGTTAGCATTACTTGCTGTTGAGATATACTTCCCAGCTGTCCTGTAATGTAGCTATCCAGAGAATATAGCATGACACAGGCAGCATGACAAGCAGTTCTGCTGCACTGCTGCTTGTTGAAGATGCATTGTATGCAGTCAAGTGCATTAGGGTAGTAGATTATCAGTATAAATGAAAATGAATCTTCTTAATAAAATCCAGATTATATAGCATTGATGCAGTCTGTCCCTTATTCGGTCCTCAAAATGGCAGTGATTATACAATGTGACATCATGTGCAAGGATATAACAAATTTCCATTGTCCATGTGAATAGCTTTATTATATCCCATCTAATCTATAGGGGCTAAATCTTTGAGAATATTTAGAATGTGTATACAGACATGTACATTCACTATACACATTTACAGATGGGTGACAAATTAAAGGGGAAAAAAAACAGTGGTTCTGTTATGCTGTGGGAAAACATTTCTATCCTGATGGAAGTAGTCTCTTCCAGGATGACAATGTCCCTATTCACAGGACATGAGGACTCACAGGAGCAACATGTAAGACAGCACTCTTAACCATTACTATCCAAACTACAATGGAGGGAATATCTTTTGAAAGGAAGGTGTTCATTCTTTCCCATACAGTTCTAGGGACTTGTAAGACCTGTGCAAAGGAGCATTGAAATGGTTCTGGCAGCTCGTGGTGGCCTAAACCTTACTAAAGCACTTTCTGTTGCTTTTTCCTTTAAGTATGTGATAGGGTGTTTAGTAATGAACACACATGTACATGTGAGATTTGGTTAAAGCTTTTGTATGGGTGTTACATGCAAGGCATGGCATGCACAAAAGACATGGGCCACTGTGCACACTTGGAAGTGGCTGAGAAAGTTCAAATATGTCTTTCACCTCAAGCACTTTCTATACTTTAGCATAGAAGGTCTGCAGTTCATAGGTCAGTACTAGGAATATATATAAAAAAAATTATATACAATACGGACCAGTCAAAAATACTTCTTTATACTTCTTGTATTGAAGCTTTCACAGGAGACATGAAGAAGCACAAGTGCATGAATAAAAACTGCAATAAAATATTTTTGAAAATGAGAGGAAATAGCTAACGTGAAATGAAGGTTTTTCAGATGTGAACTGGCCACTTCAGAAGGCCATTCACACAGTGACCCCGCTACAGTATATGTTGTTTAAATAATAGCACCAGAGAACAAACAAGGAATATAGACTTTACTAGATACAAGGAGAAATGCTTAAAACAGTTTTCTTTACCTGATTATACAGTATGTTAATTATATTATATACAGTACAATATATTTTAAATCCTACTTTTTCAGTACATTAAATGGTGAAATGTTATTAAGATTAGCATTGTGGCACAGAGGGTGGTTTTGCTGCCTCACAGCTCCATGATCCTTGGTTTGATCTTGAGCCTGAGTTACTGTCAGTTTTATATATTCTTCCCATGTTTGCGTGGGTTTCCTCCAGGTTCTCCAGTTTCCTCCCACCTTCTAAAAACATGGATGGTGATGTAATGCATGTGTGTTTGCATACTGCCGTGTGATGGACTTGCATCCCATCTAGGGTGTACTCCCATGTCACAACCTGTTTTCCCAGGATAGAGGTTGGATCCATAGTCCACATAACATAATGTTTAAAATCCCTAGAATTGCTACTGGGCCTGAAACATGTACCAGCAACACACACACACACACACACACACACACACACACACACACACACACACACACTATGTTATATATTAAGTATTAATATGAAGAAAAATTCCATTATTTAAGCACTACATGGACAACACCAAATGTTCACACAAGGGATTACAGCAAGTCATGATGGAAGTCAACAGTTAGCTGTGTAGATTTATATCTGTCATGTTCACCACAGAAAACAGAATAGGACAACTACTGAATAGAACAACCACATTATGCAAATGCTGCTAGCAGGCCATCATGTTAATATATGGAAATGCCCCCCCTTGATACAATCACTAAATGTTGGCTAACCTTTAACAGTTATGCCATTAAAACATTTTGAGAGTCACTAAAACTCAATTATGTCTAATCATTTTAAATGCATTCCCAACTCATGTCTGGTGTTACAGGAGATCAGATCTACTGTGACACTGAGTATGACAAAATGGCTATTGAAGGTGAATGAATGGATGGATGGATGAATCCAAGAAAGGACAAATTTATAGACAAATTATGATTTCTAATTAAATGTATTACTGCCTTGAGGATTAAAGACATTTTCAACACAAATTTTAAGCTTTTAATACCTAAAATACTTGAAAAGGATTGAGAGATCTTGAGAGATAATTTCTGTAGAGTCACACCCGCTGAAACATGCAGCGACTCAAATGAGAGATGAATACATTTGCAAAATTGTTATCAGATAATTTGCTCTAATGACAACAGACCTGCATCACAGAGCTCATGTTTATATTTTACAGCCGTGCCTCTTATAAAGAAAGTACTTGTGCAAAAGTAAACATTTAATACAAAAAAGCATACTAGACAGTAGTTCAGTAGTTCACAAATAATTTGTGCTATGTGAAAACTGTGATCACAAAGGAGATTATGTGCTTTAGAAATCAAAAGCCTACAAGCCTACAGGCTGTGAACAGCTGTGGACAATAAGAAACCATAATCAATCAAACTCCTAGGCTGAATTTCCTGTGAGATTAGCCCTCTTCTTCTCAGAGTCCCCTAAGGACAGGCACAAGCATTGCCCTTGCTTTAGCTGAGAAAGGAGACTGTTGTACACATTCATGATGTATACATAAGGCTGAACCTTCCAGGCAAACCTTTTCCAGAGATCCAAAACAGTTTGTTCTTTAACAACTGCATATTCTCATGAGGAAAAACATGAGCTTGGTACAAAGCTCTATGCTTCTGCCTTAAAGAAATGTACACATATAGCTCCTTTCTCTGAGTGTGTTATGCTCGGTGTTCACAGCTTTGAGAATTTGTCACTAGATTTGGTTGCTCAGTGACTGTATTTTAAAAAAAGAGACCAGGGACAAATCAAGGTCCTCTTGACCAATCATTGATCATCACTGTTCCAAAAGATCAATAACTGAACATTATTGTTCCTAATGACCAATCACAGATCACCACACTGTAAAACATGATAGCCCCATTATGTGAACTTATTTCTTCTCTCCCATTGTCTTGACAACTCCAATTGTCATGATAAGTTTTAGGTATTAAACTCAAGTTTATAAGTTTTCAAAACTTAAACTTAAAGTAATCCATTGTCTTGACTTTTTGGATCAACTTTTGAGTTGATCTTCAAGGTGAGCTTAATCATGTTTTTAAGGCAGCAGGTGAACTTTAATTTCTAAGTTTAGCCACCTGAAATGTTTCAGTGCATTGTTTGTCCCACCATCACACTTTTTGTTTTTTAAAAAAAAATCTTTATTCTTAGTGATTTTTACAATAAAAATCAGTAATAAAAATTAATTATTCAATCCATAACTGTTTCCTTCATGTCTATTTCATGTCTTTTCACTACCACTGTTTTATTTTTCTATGTTTTTGATAAAATTGTATAATATTATTTTCTATGATGCAAAAATTCTATTCTATTCTATTTTATTTTATCTATATCTATTTTATTTGTCTTCTCTATTTTATTTGTCTTCAGAAAATCTTCCTTCTTCATGTATATTAATTTGTAACTTGCAAATGGTCACAATGAATCACTGAATATACAAATTAGTCTATAACATTATCTAGTGACTTCTTGCCACTTTTTGAGCATGCTTTAATTACGTTCTCCTGAAAAGTGTTGGCAATACTGGTTGTGCTGTCTGTGACACAGCATGAACAGCAGTTTAAATGTGAAATGCTCTCTATTTTATAAAATGTGTTAGGATTATGTAAACTCTGTATTGTGTGAACACCTTTAGCAGTTCCCTTTGACAGTCTTCTGGATAGAGTCTGCTCTGAGACTGATTTTATACTGTTGTCCTGTGGATGGCATCACAGTCTCCTTTGATTGCTCAGACTGGTTTTGTATTTAATGCCCCTTTTTAGTGCCTCACCATACTGTCTCAAAACAGCACATGTTACTGAAACAACAAAGAGCTGAAGATTTGTTTTAAGGTATGTTAAATTATTAGGGCTCATGAATGATTGCAACTGCCTGCTCTTTCATTTGGCCTTGGCCTGAATTTCAGTGTCAGCAAAATGTGTCGCAGCTTTTAGAGAAAGAGCAAGGAAGAGCTGGAGCTGGAGACATTTATCTTTGTCTCTTATTCAGTCTCTCTCTCTCTCTCTCTGTTTGCTGGTAAAGACAATAATTTACCTCAGAATTCAGAACCTGAACCAATATGGATTTTGTAAAGAATTATATACATACTTAGTTGCACTGCAGCAGTTACTCTGTAGGCATCACTCTCATCAGTTCACAGTTAAAATCAGTTTTACAGATGGCACTTTGCAATGAAAAGGTTTTAGTAACTGAGAAACATCTTCAGGTTATACACTCATTCAGTATGCTTTGAATTATACTTGGATATGAATGGATTGATGGATGGATTGATTGCAAATGGTTTTACTGGCTTTATTTGAGTCACATTCTCAAAAAGGTTACAACATAAATAATTCCTGCATTTATTCTTATTACCATTTGAATATCTGTCACTAAACTGGCAGTGTTATTACTTGGTCATTTCCATGGACAGTGATGTAGAGCCAGGGCAATAAACCTCAGTTTAATTGGATCTTTTTTTTTTATTTATATGTAAATATATTCTTGTATTGCTGATTTTATCAGCCGGCGGCCGGACATAAACACACATAATAGTGTTTGGGTCTTACATCTGCATGGAAATATTCACGGCAGACCTGATGATATAATTAGGGCAGGAAGACTTCAACCTGAATAATAACTTAATCTCTGCCAGTTGAATGAGGCCTTAATGGATTTCCCTCCCCGTGAACCTGGTTAAATTAAAACGATTATGTAAATAAAATAGAGATTAACTTTTAAGGTTTAATTAAGCTGTAAAAAAAAAAAAAAAAAAAAAAAAACCCAACTGATGGTTTCCATTTCGAATGTCCCCATAAACGTAATTGGGAAAATGTGCAGCAGTAGCAGACTGTGTAACACAGGTTCACCTTATCACCATGAGTTCTAACTGGGTGGTTCAGTCCTGATTTGCAATCAGCAGGTTCAGAGTTTAAACACACAAACTGCACTCACTTAATAGCTAAGAGTCCCCAAGGAAGTCATGTCAATTCAAACTATGTGTGTTATATTGATTAATGCTAAGTAATGAGTCTAATGGACTGTAATTTAGGCAAGAACAGCATCAGTATATGTATTCACACTGAGTTCTGGAATTTTGGGCCAGTAACTCAAACCTATTATGTATGTATATACAGTGGTGTGAAAAAGTATTTACCCCATCCTGATTTCTTCTGGTTTTGTGTATATCTCATGCTAAATTGCTTCAGAAATGAAAACAAAATCTAAGATAAAACAAAGGCAACCTGAGTAAACACAAAATACAGTTTCTAAATGATAGTTATTTTCTGAAGCTAAACAGTTATGCAATAAAAACTGGGCCTGTGTGAAAATGTATTTTCCCCTTGTAGTTACTAATTCCGCAAATCTATGAAACTGCATTCATAATGGGGTTCAGCTGGACCAAACGCAAGCCCTGTTCAATCAAATAGACTTAAATATAACTTTTTCAACAGCATGAAGTTGGTTAAAAGATCTTACCCAGTAACACACTATGTCAAAGTTGAAAGAAATTCCAGAAATGATGAGGAAGAAGGTGATTGAAGTACATCAGTCTGGGAAGGGTTACAAAGCTATTTCAAAGGCTCTGGGATTCCAAAGAACCACAGTGAATGCCAATATCTTCAAGTGGAAAAACTCAGCACAGTAGTAAATCTTTCCAGAAGTGGCAGACCATCCAAAATTCCTCCAAGAGCACAGCAACTATTCATCCAGCAAGTCACAAAAGAGCCAAGGACAACATCAAAAGACATGCAAGCCTCTCTTGCATCAATAAAGGTTCATGACTTCACTACCAGAAAGACACTGGGCAAAAATAGCATCCATGAAAGTGTGACAAGGTGAAAACTACTGCTAACAGTAAGAAAAAACAATAAGGCTCATCTGAATTTGGCCAAAACACACCTTGATGGTCCTCAAACCTTTTAGAAGAATGTTCTGTGGACTGATGAGTCAAAAGTGGAACTGTTTAGAAGAGAAGACGGGGTCCCGTTACATCTGGTGTAAACCAAATTTTGTGAATTCCACAAAATGAACATCATACCTACGGTCAAGCATGGTGGTGGAAATGTGATGGTGTGGGGATGCTTTGCTGCTTTAGGGTCTGGGCAACTTACAATAATTGAGGAAAACATTACTTCTGCTCTCTACCAGAAAATTCTAAAGGAAAACATCCAATATTCAGTCTTAGTCCTAAAAGTAAGTGAAGTGTTTGGTTGAAGTTATTGCTACTAATGGTGGCACAACCAGCTTTTAAGTTTAAGGGGACAATTAGTTTTGCACATTGGTGATAGGTGTTGGATAACTTTTTTTGTTTTAATAAAAAATTAAATAAAAACTATTGTGTGTTTACTCAGATTGCCTTTGTTTTATGTTGTATTTCATTTGTATATCTAAAACTATTTAGTATGAGATATGCAAAAAAACAGAGGAAATCAGGATGGGGGCAAATACTTTTTCACACCACTGTATTTAGCTGAGAACTGCACATACTCTCTAAGGTTATGCACTAATATAGCTGCCAAAGAAACAAGCTGAGTGCTTCTCTGGAACGTATAATATTACATAAGTATAATATTACATGACTGGAACATGTTGGAAACATTGCATTGTAAGCAATTCTAATCAGGTTTAGATTAAGCTTAATCTGGAACAATGCCGGGATCAATGAATTTGACAGATGCTTTTCACTTTTCATACTCTTAAATAGCACTGACAGACATACAGTATTGGTTTCCCAGTTGACCAGAAACAAGTGTGAGATAGACAGATTAATGTTTCAGGTGGCACTTACCTTTAAGATCTTGGCATTTGATGGGATGTTTTGCCACTGTCCTGTCACTCGGTATCGAAGATAGAGATAAAAACATGTGGTAATTGTGCATGGTCTTCTATTTCTTTGCATCATTCCTTTTTGTGAGAGTGTACTATCCATCAATCATTCTCACATCAATAAAAGCAGTTAAAGCTGTGCTAAATGAATGCTTATGGCCCATGTACATTTAGTTCCTTTTATGATGAAAATAGTTGACACTGGTTATTGATACATTTTTCTTTGTCTTTTTGTGTATCACTGTTGCTAGAATAATAGATAAGTTACCATGCCTAAGGCTGTACTTCTACTGAAGACAAACATAGTGACTTTACAAACAAGCAATATGAGGTGAGAAAGCAAGCAACCACTGTCCAGAGACAACAATTAAAGTCAAAAATCAGAGGCAACGCTCAAATGAAAATGTTAAAAATACACTAGAAATTTCAGTTCACTGCTCAGACCTGCTTGTTTTAGTAATTAACACAAGTGATGGTGGCTAGAAATCTGCTAAATCATGAACATTGGTAGGTTGTGAAAAGGGCAAGGATGGCTGAGGATGCTCACTAGCAGTGCGTTATAGGGTGTTGATTTAATTATAGGGGCAGGAAGAATCAATGTCAAATGTATTTTCCAAATAAGACTCACTGAAGCATCATTTAAATGCAGCATCACTTATTGACCACTTGTTTCACAGCTGGATCACCTGTCACTGAACATAATTGCATATCAGCATGTATAACAAGGTGTTCTAAATATCAGTTAAAAATGACTGCACATGTATTCTCATAAACTCCCCCTGTCAGTGTGCAGCATGTTCCCCAGCACGACAAGCATTGTTCTCTTTTGTTTTGAGTTTATCTCACGTGCTTCTGTCTGGCCATGTGCATTTGCTTTGATTCTAGTCTGGTTTCCTCCCCTGTCTTCTTACTGGTTGTGTCCAAGCATTCTGTGTTAGTTTGTCAATTATATCCTTTTGTAAAGTCTTGTCAGGGTTAGCATACATTATTGAGCCTTGGGTCTCTTTGTTTCTTAGTTACTTGTACTATGTTTCTTGGTTTTGATCATCACATTGTATTCTAGCTTATGTTTATATTTATATTCCTTATTTGATGTTAGTTGCCTGTTATTTGACCCTTACTATACACTATGACAGTGATTGTTGGATTTTACACACTTTCATTTTGCTGCTACATAACATTTTGATGTTCTACCCTTTGCAAGAGTCTACTTATCACCTGACCTTTCATATGGACGATTTAAATAAACTTTTATCCAAGGTTTCGATTGTATCCATTGTTTCCTCTTTAATTAATATTATTCCATTTGTATTTGTTGTACAAATTATTGTAATTTATATTGTGTATTGAACTTTTTGGGGAGAAATGGAGAATTTATACCACTGTCTAAGAGGTGGACTGCGTAACAAGGGTGAAAAAATGCAAGCAAAATGTTCCAGAGGCCCTCTAGTGGCTGGCTGCAGTATCATTTGTAACCGCACCCATTCCTATTTTAGAGAATAGAGGATGAGGCAAATGTATTATTTTCGATTAAGTTCAGTTCCTCTATCAGACAGCATCTTTTTCAAACTCATATAGCTTTTGGGCTCACGCAACATCAGGGGATGGTGTAACACACTAGGATCAAAGTGCTGTCTGCCCACATATGTATGAGATCTCAGACATCCATGATTGGCTAGTGTCGCTGTGATTGATAATGCATTGCTTGTATTTTCTCATTTGTAAGTCGCTTTGGATAAAAGCGTCTGCTAAACGAGTAAATGCAAATGTAATGTAAATGAGAACAAGTATGCCACCCCTCCCTCCCTGAAAGCGCAATTTTGCTCTCTTAGACTCCTGACTACGGATGGCTCTGGCATCATCAGGATTCAATGATAGGGTGAACACTTTTCTGTTTTGCCACTCAAGAGCCCCAGCCTCATGCACTTTACAACAAATATCTGAAGCTCTTACTGAGATTACAGCCCAGAGACACCCTTAACACGTTTACAGACATCCTTAAAGGATTTATAATGCCTTATTCTGCTGTAAATTGTTCTAACAGACCCTCAGGAGGTATTTGCAGTTTTTCTGATATATGATTAATTTTGATACCTAAACTAGCTCATTCACCAGATAGCTAGCTACTAGATAATGTTAGCAAACTGAACCACCTTGAAAGGAAGATGAAAATGACCTTGCTATCTAGATGTCATACTATCTATTCAATTTGGATATTAAAAGGAGAACAACCTCCTCCTGAATGTCAGCAAGACAAAAGTGTTGATAGTGGACATCAGCATAAAGCAGGAGAGGTGCTACCACCCCGTTAGGATCAACAGGGCCCCAGTGGAGAGAGTGGACAGTTTCCACTCCCTGAAGACCAACAAAGAGAGAATGAGGAGGAACTTCTTCCTGCAGGCCATTTAGGCCCTCAACCAGGACAACACCTAGGTCTATTTATACATACACATATAAATATAAAATCTTGGATTTCTTTGAACAACACACACATACCAAACATTCCTGTCAATACACGTGGCTTATCCTGTTTTTATAAATATTTATAATATATTGTTAGCTTTTTCACTCAGCTCGATGTTGCACAGCATTATTGCACATACGGTACAAATGCACATATCTGCAGTTGCTACTACATACAGTTCATACATTTGTTCCTGTCTATCTTCTATTTTTTTATCTTTAGAATTAAAAGAAAAATATTTTTACAATATATTTTTTTCTAATTCAAGTAATTTTTTAAATGCTAATTCTTTTATGTCACCAGACAGTCAAAAAAATGCACATTGTACTGTGTATTTTTGTGTGTGACCAAAAATATTTGATTTAATGTCATATTGAAATTAATTATGTGAACATCCTCTTCATTTAGATAGCTAGGTTAACCAGTCACTCCCTTTTTATATGAACTCCACCAATAGTACAAGCAGAACCATTCAGACGGGTAACTTATTGCAGTTGTCAGAGCTAGATGAAAACCATGAAGAGCAGTGGTTTTCCTTTAAAAATGTGTTAAGTGTAAATGTTGACTGCTTTTTACCAGTATATTTTTCAGTTTAAACATTACATTATCTACTTCTACTTACATTACTTTGATTAATATGATGGATTACCTAATGTCAGTAAGGGTTCTGAATTTTTTAAGAATGTATAACAAAAAGCATTGGTGGATCCTCGTTAAGGAAACCTCTGATCTCTTCAATCCTCAATTCTTCTGAGTTCCTTTAGAATTTAGAAGACTCACGACAACATTAAAAATGATTCTGCAGACTATTAATTTCAGGGCCATGGGCTGAAGGATGTACACTGTTAGGAATTTAGATTTCTTAAGGGTTCGTTAGTTGTGCCTATCTGTGAATTCTTAGTGGTTCGTTGTAGAACCCTTCGACAAAATTTTTCCAAGTGGAACCCCTTTTGGATGCTAAGAGTGCTTAATTATCCAATGAACCCTTTAAGAACTGTAGATATCAGTTGAATAACTTGCCCTGAATGTATTAATATAACAGTTCACTTAAAAAAGAGAAACAGATGCATTAATTAATTTATTTTACTTATCTATAATGACATCCATACTCCCTCATATACTAAACATCTGCAAATACCCCACCCCCCACCCCCACCCCCAAATATGTAAGCTGTTTTATTAAAAGTCTGTTGAGGTTTGTGTCTTT
This sequence comes from Ictalurus punctatus, assembly GCF_001660625.3. NCBI lineage: Eukaryota > Metazoa > Chordata > Actinopteri > Siluriformes > Ictaluridae > Ictalurus > Ictalurus punctatus. The sequence goes on from NC_030421.2 coordinate 19,973,485, forward strand.
CAGTTGAACATCATAGCATGGCTTGTCCATTTTGCATTGTTGACTTACTGTAATGAATGTGCAAATTGGGCCTTTTGTATTTAAATGTGCAAAATACAGTGCAGTGCCAATCTAAGTATATTAATTTTACACCCACAATGTGATTTCAAAATGTTCCCATTTACTAAACCTTAATAATGAGAAAGTTTATCTAAATATGTTTCTCAAAATGATTCATTCATATTAAGTTATTCAGTAATGTTGCTTTGTTAGATATTCAACACAACAGCCTACGGCAAATGCCAACAGCATTTAAACAGGGCCTACTCATGTCTACACTGTTATTCGTTTGTTTATTCATGTCATATTTTTCTCAGCCTGCGTCACTGCTCAAGTTTCATGTCAGTTTCAGACTTTTTGATGGTGACAGATACAAAATCCAGGAATAGTTCTTTTTCAAAGAGGATTAATATACGTAACCATTGCTAAATGGGCAAACAAGACAGACAGAAAAAAACCTTACAATTATTTGACTCTTTTTGTTATAGAAAAAAAATCCCTGACATTTATTCACTATTAAATACTGAATAAATTTGCTGTCAGGGTAACATTTTTAGAGAACAGATCATTCCCTCACCAGCCAAGGCCATATATTATGCCCTCTCTTTTCAGTAAATCTACCTTCAGTGTTCAGTTGCTTGGGGAAGTGCAGTTAGAAAAGAGAATATTATCTGATTGTGTATATACCACTAGTGTAACTTTCCTCCACAGAGCCCTCATTTTACCTTTGCTCATATTATTCTAGGACAGGGGTTCCCAACCTATGAGCTGCTTGATTTACAAATGTGGTCATGAGAAAAACTCACAATCTCCTCTATTGTTTCATTCAGTTATTTTACAAATTAATATCATAAACATCAAAGAGGGATTTTGTTTGCCAATAGTTTGAAATGTTCCTGTGAATCAAATTCAGACCCATTTATATATGTACTTTTTTTTTTAGTATTTTTCACTAAAAAGACTTCATCTTGACATACTGCACAAATGGAGTTTAGCAAAATTAAAAATCCCTGTCAAACTACCTCCACTAATAAAACTAGCATTGTGTCTCAGATTGTATACTTATATACTATTGTAGAACATTGAGTTCTAACACTAATCGGTTTTCCTATTATAGTTAGCTGTATAAGGGAGTTTTTGATTTGAGACACAGCCCATTACAATAATTATGACAGTCGCAGAAAGTTTTAAGAGAGACAGAGCTTGTCATTGTGTTTACAAAAGATATACAGTGAATGTGTGAATACCACTCGCATTACCACTTCCACTGCATGCACAAACAAAACCATGTGTCAAGTATAAACAGGCTGCTCTGCGTGGGGCTGTATCACACCACCCCAGTGTGGATTTTCCTATAACAACACAACACTTTCCACTAGGTAAATCAGTGCAAGAAATATCCCTTTGTTTTTTAGTCACTTACATCACACATATATATGTTACAAACACAAAATGCCCTAATGTTACAGTAGTCCTATATTATAAATCTGGAATTTAAAAAAATAAATAAATAAAAGTAAGGTGGTCAAAGCTTGAGGTCACAGAAATTTTACAATGTCCAATTGAGTTTTTTTGCCCAAAACATTTGGGAACCCTTGTGCTATGACAAGGACTGAAGTGCTTGTACCTTGCTGGTAAATTTTTTCCACACTCAAAAAAAAAAAAAGCAGATGTGGACCAATGCCCATCATTTTAAATGGGACATTAAACATTATCTCATGTACTTTGTTGAGGCTATAATGCTAGTCACTTTACATTATGTATAAAAAACTATTTTAAATAATAAACAAAAAGTTGTCTATTGACAACATTCGGTGAGCTAAATGACTAAAATGCTCAGCTTGTCTTGTGTTTACACATTTAACACTGTGACATATGACAAAAGCCAGACAGAAACTAACTGCACTTTTCACTGTGGGTAACAGACATGACTGGCAGTAGGCCTGAGCACCATTTGCAGAATGATAATTTCATCCTATTTGTAATGAGCCTATCATTCTTTTGTATGGTGACATTTGGCAATTGAGGAAAATCATTACATTGATCTATGCACACAGCATGTTGGTTTTATTACATTCGGCTACGGTTTTGTTTTGTCTTGCTCTCTCAGTGTTCTGCAGGGGGTGGATGAATTCTAAGTGTTACACACCAATTACTCTGCACTTTTCCTACAACCTTGGCCTGCTGTTGATGCGAAATGCCAGTCTGTGTTGTGACTGTCACTGCATTTCCTCCCTTATCAACCACAAAGCGTGACGCACTGGCGCAGATAAAAAGGAATACAGAGAAATATCACCTTACCATAAAGACTGCAGCAATATGAAGGTTTGGAAGAAAGATTTGAGTCCATGTTTTTTCATTACTTGCATATTAGATTGCACATAAGCATATGTTCATTCTTCTACGTAAATAACAAAAAAGAAGAAACGCAAAGGCAGAATTTGATCTTGTAGATATTATTTTATCTAGTAAGCTAATTTTACATTTTAAAAATTACATGCTGGGGTGGGGTTGGGGGTGGGTTTCGGGGTTGTTATGGTGGTTTAGTGGTTAGCATGTTTGCCTCACACCACGGAGGTTGGAGACCCGATTCCTGCCTCCACCCTGCATGCGCGGAGTTTGCATGTTCTCCCCATGCTTGGGGGTCTTCCTCCAGGTACTCAGGTTTCCTTCCCCAGTCCAAAGACATTTGTCGTAGGCTGATTGGCATCTGATAGTGTTTGAGTGGGTGTGTGATTGTGCCCTGCGATCGGTTCGCACCCCAACCAGGGTGTCCCCCACCTTGTGCCCAGAGTCCCCTGGTATAGCCTGCAGGCTCCCCCACAATCCTTTGTAGGACAAGTGGTACAGATAATGGAGGGATGGATGGACATGCTGGTAGGTCTAAACAGGCCCTGGGTGTGACTGATTGTGCAAATGTGTATGTACATGGTGCCCTGCAATGGACTGGTGTCCCTTTCAGTACATGCATTCCTGCCTTACAGCCACTGTTCCCTGGATAGACTCCTGATCAACTATAATTCTCATCAGGTTAAAGATGAACAAGAATGGATAAATCATTTAAACATGTGTTAGTTTCTGTTTTTCTTATGATTTTCTTATGAGGTCAGTACTGTTTGTAATGTATTTCTGTTGCCAAAAATTAGGTTCAATAGTTCATGATATGTTCAGTAGGACACGTTCTGTGCATTGTTAACGAGATGTGTTTATCCCTGTGGCAGTAATACTAAATTCTAATGATGGAATAATAGTTGTGAACATCCACACTAATTGCAATGGACATTTGAAGGTATCATTTTAGACAATTAGTGTTGGGTGGTGGTGGTGGTGGGGGGGGGGGGGTCGTAATGGTCATGGTGGCACAGCGTTACCATCTCACAGCTACAGAGTCCCCGATTATCGTGAGCCCAAGTTACTGTCTTGTGACGTAATGTTGGAATTTCTGAGCATGGTCTCCTCATGTTTGCGTGGGTTTTCTTTGTATTGTCTGCCTACCCCCTCCCTGCAAAAAGAGATAGGTTCTTGATCCACTGTGCTGATCAGTAGCTACAGGGCTAAATACATTATGCCAGAAAGGGGTGAGTTTTCACAGACTTTCAAAGATTTTTCATTTTATTTTCCCTTTTTTATTTGATTACATGCATCAAATTCAGTATCATTGTCTCAGATGCAAAATGGCACTAATCAAACATGATAACATGAAGCACCAAACCAAAACACAATCACTTTTGTCACTTGTCTTATTTATAGCCTTTGAAAATATGAACCTTTACAAATATGAATACCACTAGGCTACAGATTTTAAACAGTTGCTAAGCAAATTCAACTCAAGCAATAACACCACAGGATGGTGCTCTTAAAATTTACCTTGTAAAATTATGCCAAGCTTCAAATGACCTTAGACACTTTCTGTGCTCAGATTTTTGTCTGACCATTAGAGCATGGATATTGAATTGAATATAATTATCATTCGTTTTTAACTCTAAGAGAACTGGGCTGGATGTAAGCGTTAGCGACATACTTTTCTGGCTCACAATTTACAGTACTGTGCAAAAGTTTTAGGCACCTGCAAAGAAATGCTGTAGAGCCAAGATGCCTTCAAAATAATAAAATTAAATTTTCCACATTAAAAAAAAAAAAACAGTAGTAAATGAAACAAAGTCAATATTTGGTGTGACAAAAAAATAAAATAAATAAAAATACTAGTTTCCAGTACAATTAGTGCAGTTTTATAAGGACATTAGCTGGTAAGTTTTATTGAGCATCTTGCAGAACAGGCCACAGTTCTTCTGGAGACTTTGATCACCGCAGTTGCTTCTTATTTTTGCAGCAAAACACAGCAGTCTTCATTGTGTTTTATGTCTGAAAAGGGGTCTCTTACGTAATATGCTGCTTTTTTTAATGACATACAAACATTTTTCTGTAACATTTCATTTTGTGCTGGAAAACTAATGTTTGGGAATCAAAAATTTTTTTTTTTTTTTTTTTTTTTTTTTATACTGACTTGATAATGTATAAGTGGTAAAATAAAAAAATCTATAACAAAGTTTGTACTAAAAAAATAGAGTGCCTAAAACGTTTGCACAGTACTGTAGGCTTGTTTGTTTGTGTAAACTTTCAGGACAGGCTAATTTTATTCCTCTGTGATGATAATATGTCAAATAAGCTGTAAATAACATGTAATAATATGGCTCATTGGTCACATTCAGTTCAGCACAAAATGGCTTCTAAAAGCTAGCAAAAATGACTCTCAGCCAAAATAGTTTTTGAAAGAAAGGGAAAATAAGCTTAGACATGATGGCTGAACCTTTCAGTCATGCAGTGCAGGGTAGTGTGAGATAGTGGCCCATCTTGTGTTCGTCTGCTTGCAACTTTTGAACAGCAGGAAATCAAGGAGACCATTTAAAATGATTGTATCAAAGCCATTACAAAGAGAACACTTAGAGGAGTTGTTGGCTGGACTATTGAAATGGGTCCTGAGGCCTTTCTGCTTTTATTACTAAGAAATATCTGAGAGAGAGAGAGAGAGAGAGAGAGAGAGAGAGAGAGAGAGAGAGAGAGAGAGAGAGGACCCAGACATAAGAAGACTAATTTGCATATTAAAGAAAGAAATGTAATGGTAAAGTAAAACTGACTAAGGAATAGGAAAAAAAATCACATATAGCATGCTCCACAGAACATAAGGTGAATATGGAGGACTATAGACATCCACCCTTTTCTCAAAGAACCTCCATCTCAGCCACTCCCAACTTTTTGTCTAATCTCTTCCCAAGTTTGCAAATGAGTTTGGGGAGAAGTACCATTACTAGAGTGTAGAGACCATTTGATGGAACACATAAATGCATCAAGGCACAAACAAACAAACTGTTTGCCCATTAGTTGCCCAGAGGGAGGTCTCTTCCCACCAGCTCATATCCATCACAGAGAAACGGTGTCCACTACAGCGTCCTGCCTGTCTCAGCATGTGTGGGGAGTTGAGAAAATGTTGCTCTTTTCCATTACTGCAGCTCATCTTGTCAGTCCAGATCATTACTGTGTGTGTATGTGTGTGCACATGTATATGCGGATACACCATTACTGCATTGAGGATTGTGCTGAACAGCTGCTTAAAGCTAAAGCACATGGACTTAGGAAATGGTAGATGGCGGACAGGTGACTCCTTCTGCCACTACAGGAATCACTTCACATGTTTTATTGCTTAGAATTCTGGTCCATAGAAAGCTTCCCCTGACACTGAGTTTCTGAAGATATCCACTTAAAACAAGTTTTCCTTAAACAGTGTTATGTATGAGTGTATATGTGTACATTCACACATGGATTTCTTTGGGATATTTGTTAGGTGAAAGTTCTGTGGATCTTCATGCAGGTAGTCTTGCATTCAGAAGGTTCTATGCTCATTTGTAGGGAGCAGCACACCTCAGTGTCTCATGTTTAAACATGGTGGCTACCGTGCTATCTAAACAAGTCCTTCAGGCTCAGGGCTGATAAGCCCTCAACAGGACTCACCTCTCCTTTTAAACAAAACCAGGCAAATGTGCTAGGATAAAATGCTGCCTGTTTATATTTTATTCATCCAGTTTAGAGTTTTGTATACACTATCTTTTACGACTAGAGATTAAAGTAACAACAGAGCAGCTACTAGGTTTTTGATGGAGTGAATGGGTTCTCTGCTATACCCTGCACTTCCTCCATATCAATAATAGAGCTAACAGGTAAGATTTTTTCTTATAACCCAGTGTCAGCGTGAATTCTGAATCCCCATTTGCAATTGGGATTAGGTGAGTGGCACTCTTATTCTGTCTTCTTGGGCACATAGAATAAAACCGCAAAGTGCTCTCTATAATTGCAGACTGCCCTCACAAACAACTAACAGGTTAAGCTTATTAGCCTTTATTGCATTTCACTGAATTTTCTTCTCTCCTTTTTACTATTCACCAGGCTTTTTGCCACCCTCATCAGTCCATGGTAAGATGAAATACTTTTAAATTAGTGCATAAAGTCTAGGTAGTGCATTTCAATGTTTAGTCCATTTCCATTTAGATGAATAGCTCTGTGCTCATGTTTGAGCAAATGTGACATTTTACTTAGGTTAACATATTGTGAATGTTTTTCAGAGTCATCATGTGTGAAATTACAAAACCACACAGGCACTGAGAAAAGAACAGACTATATGTGTAGAAGGTCAACAAAGTCTTTACCCAACAGATAAGTTACTATTGCAACTTGTGTAGTACTTGCATTTGCCTGACAGACACTTGTGATGAGATGTTGAGGTGTTTTGACTTAAATATTGGTAGATTGTTAGAGGTTGCTGTTCCCTTGGCAGACTTTAACAGTGGAGTGAATCAACACTTTAATAGAACTTTTTCAACAGAATGGAGTTGGTTAAAAGGTCTTACCCAGTAACACACTACGCCAAAGTTGAAAGAAATTCCAGAAATGATGAGGAAGAAGATGATTGAAATACATCTGGTCTGGGAAGGGTTACAAAGCTATTTTAAAGGCTCTGGGACTCCAAAGAATCACAGTGAGAGCCATTATCTCCAAATGGAAAAAACTCGGCACAGTAGTGAACCTTCTCAGAGGTGGCCGAACTTCCAAAATTCCTCCAAGAGCACAGCAACTACTCATCCAGGAAGTCACAAAAGAGCCAAGGACAACATCAAAGGAACTACAGGCCTCTCTTGCATCAATAAAGGTCATGACTCCACTATCAGAAAGACACTGGGCAAAAATGGCATCCATGGAACAGTGGTGAGGTGAAAACCCCTGCTAAACCAGAAGAACATTAAGGCTCATCTGAATTTTGTCAAAACACACCTTGTTGATCCTTAAACCTTTTGGGAGAATGTGCTGTGGATTTATAAGTCGAAAGTGGAACTGTTTTGAAGACACGGGTCCCGTTACATCTGGCGTAAACCAAACACTGAATTCCATAAAAAGAGCATCATACCTACGGTCAAGCATATTGATCGTGTGGGGATGTGTTGTCGGGTCTTCAGTCCGTAAATTAAAACTCAAGTGCAACTGGATTATGCAGTAAGACAATGATCTAAAGCATAGGAGTAAGTCCTAGTCCTAGAAGTAAGTGAAAGACTGATCTCCAGTTATCAGACTCCAGTTTGGTTGAAGTTATTGCTTCTAAAGGTGGCACAACCAGATTTTAAGTTTAAGGGGGCAATTAGTTTTTTACATGAGTGATAGGTGTTGGATAACTTTTATTGCTTCAATAATTAAAAATAATAATAATAATAAATAATGCATTGTGTGTTTACTCAGGTTGCCTTTGTTTTATGTTGTATTCTGTTTGAAGAGCTAAAACTATTTGTCACATTACGGTAACTGAGGTGGAAGCAAGTGCAAGTAAGAATAACAAAAACACAAGGTGCAGGCAGAAATCGTAGTCAAATAACAGGCAGAGGCATAGATCAGGCAAACTGGCAAAACTAGGCAAGGCAGAGAATCGAAGTCAAGGGTCAAAGCAAAGGACAGAATCAGAATAGCAATCATGTAACTCAAGGCTTGGATAATGACAGAGACTAGGCAACTGAGAGTTTACTTCACAAATTCGTAATACTCCAAAAGTCACTTATATACTGTGTGTGTGTGTGTGTGTGTGTGTGTGTGTGTGTGTGTGTGTGTGTGTGTGTGTGTGTGTGTGTGTGTGTGATTGGCTGAAGGTGTGTCTGATTAGAACTCAGGAGAGGGTGCGTGTGAGGGGCGCACGGTGGCTTAGTGGTTAGCACGTTCGCCTCACACCACCTGTGGCCCTGTGTGTGCGGAGTTTGCATGTTCTCCCCGTGCTGTGGGGGTTTCCTACGGGTACTCCGGTTTCCTCCTCCAGTCCAAAGACATGCATGGTAGGCTGATTGGCATGTCTAAAGTGTCTGTAGTGTATGAATGGGTGTGTGAGTGTGTATGTGATTGTGCCCTGCGATGGATTGGGACCCTGTCCAGGGTGTACCCCTCCTTGTGCCTGATGCTACCTGGGATAGGCTCCAGGTTCCACCGTGACCCTGAAAAGGATAAGTGGTATAGAGGATGGATGGATGGATGGAAATGGTGCGTGTGTGTGCATGTGGGAAGTGTAGTCCTCGTCTGCCATGTTTGTAGTTTGTGTTGTATTCTGGGAACTGTAGTTGCTGGTTTGCTGTGACATGACACTATTTAGTATGAGATATACAGAAAAACAGAAGAAATACTTTTTCACAGCACTGTAGTAGCAATATAGGCAACAAAAACGAGTTCCATAATATAAAAGTGGCTGATGCAGCTTTCTAAATTGTGGTGTGCAGTGTTATTGAGTCATACTGGGTTAGCTGTTTGACTAGCCCAGGTGAGCATTGGAAGGCAGCAAAGTGTTGAGTAATCTGACTGTCTCAGGGAAGAAACTGTTGTGGAGTCTGCTGGTGGTGGCATGGATGGTCCAGTACCTTCTGCCAGATGGCAAGACGGTGAAGAGTCCATGAGAGGGGTGAAAGGGGTCATCCGCAATACTGGTGGCTTTGTGGATGCACTGGTTGATATATGAGGTATATGAGATATACCCCAATAGTCTTTTCAGCTCTCCTCACAATTTGCTGTAGGGTCTTGATAGATAGATAGATACATACATACATACATACATACATACATACATACATACTGTAGCCGGAGAGGCTACTTATGACTCCTTTTGGGTGGTGCTTTCAAACATGAGCTTCTCAGGATTACACCTTTCCTCTATTTACACAAATCTAGTTTCTCTGTCTCTCTTTCCATTTCTCTCTGTTTTTTCTTCCCTCTCCCATTTGATTCAACACTTGCGTTCCTGCTTTTACAGTGTCTGTGTTTATCTCTCCATCTGCCATAATGCTGTGTCATTAACTATCCAAATAGTTGAGCATTTATTTATCAGTCATGGTTATCATAAATAAAATAACATCACTGCAAAAAAAAAATGTTGTAAGTTCAAATACCAGGGGTGCCAAGTTGGCTCTGTCTCTGGTTGTATCCTGTTTTGTTTTAGATAAAAAGCATCTGATAAAATGAAAACATGTGAGTACACCAATTCTGTGATGGACTTGTGTGTGGTTTTGTCATGTTTTTCCACACATGCCAATTAAAATGATTTTTTTTTTCTAATTCAAATAGTTGGCAAGATTGAATTACAGAGTGTTTGCCTGTGTAATTTCAAGCTGCAAAACACATTTACAATTCTTTCACAGCATTTTTCTGCAGATTCCAGTTCACAGTGAAAGAGCTTGGCACCACTGTCATGACTAATACATACACATGTATTCATTTGCAAGATGTATGTATTCATAGCAACCTTATAAATGAAGGAGTTTACAAATGAATGAATCCTGCTGTTTGAAGAGTTGACCGAGAGAATTTTAGCAGAGCTAAGTATCTCCCAATTGACCAGAAGCAAGTGCAGGAAAGCTGAAAGATGAAAAGATGGAGCAACAAAACACAATAAGTGCTAGTACAGAGGAAAGATACAAACAATAATAACAAAGCAATCATTCAATCTACAGAAAATACAGTCATAAGATCGAATAATGCACACTAATAACAATAATAGAGTAATAAGAGTGTAGCTGTCAGGGTGGAAGGTTTTAGATGCTAAGCACAGCAGAGAGAAAATTGGGGAATTAGTCATCTTAATGGGTGATGAGAAACATCTGTATGGTTATTCAGCTTACTAATTGTTTGCCTTTTAAATGCACTATGTGTCAGTGAGTTTTCCTGTCTGAGACTGCTGAGCTTGTGAAACCTACAGTGTGGCAAAAATGGACTTATGAAACACATTTTATTTGCAGTATTCTTTTTTCTTCTTCTTCTTTTTGCTTTAAACTGTAAAATAAAGGTACATTTATTCCATACTCCCTGTTATATGCTCAAAGATACATTTTCCTGACCATCAAAGCTGTTGAACGAAATATATGCAGCATATCTCACTACCACATTATGATATACAAATGTTTTATGAACATTTTTTTTTTTTTTTTTTTTTTTAGATATGAGCATAGAGGCTGAATGGATAATATTGAATTCTGCAGTGAATAATAATATATTGAATGTATTGAAATAACATTGAATATTGAATGTGACAGGCTCCTGATTGACATTTGACATCATGAAGAAATAAAATGATTTCAAACACTGCAATCTACAGATCTAATTTTGATCATCATTTTAAGGCTGAATGGAGAGCCTTAGTAAACACTGACATTTTTATAATCAATGTTTATATGACAGTGACTGTGAGATGATGAATACTTGCTGCTTGATGTACACAGTTTGCAATATTTACCCACTTGTATTATGCGTTGAATGACAGCCATCAAGTAAAATGAAATGCTTTAGTAAATGTATTTGTTCTTAAAACACCTAAACAGATATAATATCTATTGTAAATGACTGATGTTTGAATACTGTGTGGCAGCACAAAGAGCAGGTATAATGAGAACTAATTTCTCATCCCTTTTTCAGGGCCATCTTTTATGGTGCTCTTTCCCCAGTGATTCTCATATTACTCTAGAGTCCAGCAGTCTCAAATAGTCACATAATTCTGTGTGTTTACTGCTGCAACTAACAGTAGCTTAATTACTGCAGTCTCACAGCTGACAGCCAGCAGGAATTAGGTGCCACAAGTTTTACTAGAGGGTTTTTTCCCCCCACAAATGGCATCTGCTCTGTTGTTTGTTTATGGACACCCTGTCAGTCACAAACTGTGCATGCATCCCTTGTGCTTTCCTGCCAGTGACAAGCCTTACAGTGGAGGTAACACTCTGACAGTATTTTCTTGCTGCTCTTATCTCAGAATTCTAATGCTCAGGGAGAACGTATGGACCTTCTGCCTTAATTATATTCTTACCCACAGTTTTCTGCTTATCTTGTTGCAGTACTTCTTAAATCATTTCTGAAGAATAAGATTTATGCCTCCCATCTCCAATATATGGTAGAAATCCCTCAGCAAACTTTTGCAGTTTTAAGGCTCATGTTTTCTGTCTACATTCTTTAAAAATTCAATGAAAACGAATCTACATTTGTCAGTGAAGTTTGGCTGGTCCCCACAAGCAAAAACAAATTGCAGCTTTTTATTTTAAACAAAATTGCTAGTTAGGGTTGGATTTATTAGTGTCAGTGGAAGGTTGTGTGTATGTAGACAGTACCAGATTTATTGTCCAACCCAATAATATTTGCAGCAGTTGCCTTGATCTAAGTCCGAAAAATCCAAAGCTATCAAAAATTTTAATTCAGAATACAGGCAAAAGTCAGGTGAGATGCAAACAGAGTTAACTGGGCAAAAGACAAAGACATAAACCAAATAACCAAAGTTGTAATCATAACCATGAACACTAGAGTAGAACAAGAGTGGTACAAGACACTGAGTGTATACTTCTCAAAGTGCATAGGTGTAGTGGGTCTTTATAGATTGTAGCTGTGTTTAGTGTAACGGAGTTCAGGTGTGCAATCAGAATGACAGTGACCGTGAATGTGAGAGACTTTGTGATGGTTGTTGGGTGCTGTGGCCTTCGGCAGCCATGTTTGTAGGACAATTTGAATTCTGAGAGTTGTAGTCAGCAACCATGTTTGTAGGCTGTTCTGTATTACTAGGGATGCTTCTCATTTCTTATTTGTGCATCCTTATTTCCTTTCCTAACTTCCTTTCCTTGCGTCTTAGCTCCACCCCTTAGGATGTTAGAGAAGGATGCAATGATGAGATGCGAGGAGAGAGGAATCGAAGCAAGTTAAATGGAATATCCTCACTCTTTCAAACGTCACTTCATAGTGACATCAATTAATAATGATAATGATAATGAGTCTTTATTAATCACATATACAGGTCAGAGCGCAGGGTCAGCCATGATACGGCGCCCCTGGAGCAGAGGGGGTTAACGGCCTTGCTCAATGGCCCAACAGTGGCAGCTTGGCAGTGCTGGGGCTTGAACCCCCGACCTTCCGATCAGTAACCCAGAGCCTTAACTGCCAAGCACTCCTATGTAGTAGGAGTAGGACAACAGATATTTGATCTGTCAATTCAAATTGAGAGGGTATAGTCCCATGTTTTAGGTGTTTATTGTCAGTGGATTTTGAGTAGTCAGATTCTTTAAAATGTCGGCTACAGATAGTCGGATACAGATCCGGCAAATAGTGCAAAGCCATTTCTTTCTCACAAACACAACTGTGGAAAATGGTTGAAGCTTAAGTATGGATGTTTGCATGAATTATTTGTACATTTAAATATGCTGCAGTGATTGTATGCTGTATTTGCTGCTGTTGTTCACTATCTCACCTGATTTTTTGAAACGCTCCTACATATTCTGCATTCCTAAACAACAAAGTACACAGTTCTGCCACTGCTCCTTAATGATTGCATGCAGAGGGATTTTCTGCTGGTGAAGTGCTGCAAGAACTGTTTTGATATTATATGTCTATGGTGGAAGACAAATTCTTGCATGTCCAGATTGAATGCCTTATTTTGTATCCATGGAAATGAAAGATAGCCTTCAGCCTTTTTCATAAATGCTTTTAAAATTCGATAAATGATATATCACACAAAAACAACATCCTGGGGTTGGTTGATTGTGATGTCAATGGACCACATTATGTGAAAGCAGATGGTTCTAGGCCAAGTTGAGTGATGAAAACTACCAGACTCTCTAAAAATAAATATATCTGTCAGAGACAGGTAGCATGATGGTGCAAAATTGCCACTTATATAACTAAAATTAAGCAAATATTCATACAACCTGCACATAGATTTAGTCAGGCACTAGGCAATATTGCATACATTTTGACTTACACATCACAGAATACTGTTCACAACCATTTGCACACTGTTGCTTTGTCAAGCAGACATCTAACAGAAATCACATATCATTTTTGACTATTTAGGGATTCCAGTGCTGGAGAATCACACAATACAAAATATTAGACTCTTATAGTTTTACGCCAGGCTATCCCTAAAATGTCATTAAAACGTGTTAATAAAATGTTTCTATATTAAATGTAGAATTTTGTCTGGAAATTCAAATTATAAATGTTCAGTATTTTCAATCAAATATCTTACAGCAATATCATGCTGTTTGTTCATTTAACACAAACAGTTAAACAGCTGGACAGTGCAGCCTGTGTGAAAATCTCCTCTGAAGACCCAGACACAGCACCAATCGAAACCCAGTGAAGATAGGCTGCTATGGACTTCTATAGGCTTCTGTAAGCTTCTATGGGCTTCTATGGCAGATTCAAGTACAATGACTTTCAATGGGATGAAATAATAATTCTTATTGGAAAGCAGGCTTTTCATTTTGAGTCCGTCATTTTGATGGGTGTGTGGATGGTGGCTTTTGCATAGAATAAATATATTTCAGTGTTTATTGTGCAGTGCACATTTCCTTTGTCTTACCCAGATACAGGGCTTCCCCATATGATGTTTGGGAGTCCTCGCAAAGGGGCAGAACCTAGTAACCAACTGCCAATCATTGAAACAGTAATGAATATGACTGGAACCTCAAAATTAAACATCTCAACACCAGTCAGACAGAGGGCTCAGAGCTGCAGTGGTCATTAGACTAATCCATAACAGTTTTACACAACTAGTATAGCTGGTTATTTAATAATTGTAATTAGTAGCTGACACAACCTATTTCAGTGAAATTTAACTACCTAGTTAGTAGTATAGTTTTAGCTTTTTAGTGTGTCATGACAGACACAGAACACAGAGAACACAAATACACAGTGCACTGTATACAGTGGCTGTACATCAATAATTGAAGTTCTGAAAGTATTTAACACCAAAAAGATTTTATCCTTACATTTATGTAGGACATGAATGTAAATAGCAAATAGTAAATGTCGAGTACATTTATTAAAACTTTAAGGAAATCTAAGTCAGTACAGGTTGAATGGACCAAAACAAGCTGACATGTTTGGTGCTCCACCATGGAAAAACAAGACAAAAATCAAATACCAGAAAACACTGGAAAATAAAAAACAAGGCAAACCAAATACATAATCAGCAAAGAAGAAAAAAAGATTTCACAAAGCCCAGTAAGAAAGCGTCTGGGTTACACATGTAACCCTGTTACCTGAGAACGGAACGAGACGTTGCATGAGCTCCAGACTGTGGGAAGTGCCCTCTCGTGTGACTGAAGCTTGTGTAACATCATGCCTATTTATAGGCCTACTGTGATCAGGTGATGTGGCAATTAAGTGTGTTGTATGATATAAGAATGGCACTTGTGAACCATGCCATCAGCCTCTATTATCTTAAGCAAAGACGCAATTCACAGGCATGCCCCAGTATGACAAAGCTATGTAACATTGTTACATTTGTAACCCTGACGTTCCCTTTCAAAGGGAACTCAACGTTGCATGAGCTCCACGCTGTACAGATGACAATATGCACTCAGTCATACTGAGGGTCTGGCCCGTACTGTCACTGCACGACACTCGAGCCGGGGGTGGAATGTATATCCAGGTTGTAATATCGAATGATTGTGTGTGGCATAGATGACCCCACTGCAGCAGACACATCCTGTAAGGGTACCCCTTTGGACAAAGCCTTTGACGAGGCGACACCCTTAGTGGAATGAGCCCCTATGCAAGACCATGTGCTTGAGACTGCTTCCACTATCAGTTAGAGATGCGCTGCTTCGACACAGCATCACCTCTATAGTCACCGCCAAAGTAGACCAGCAGCTGCTTCAACTTATGCCATTGGCCGGGGTGGTGGACATAAGTACAGAGAGCCCTTACTGGGCACAATAGGTGCAATTTCTCTTGTTGCAATGTGAGCAATGGAGGAGGGCAGAAAGCCTGCAACACTACTGGCTGCGCAGCAGGCGTAGGCACTTTAGGAATATAATCTGGCCTAGGATATAGGAAGGCCTTGGCTAATCCAGGGGCAAAGTCAAGGCAGGAAGGGGCAACACAGAGGGCTTTTAGATCTCCTACTTGCTTGAGAGATGCCAGGGCCAGCAGAAGAGCTACATTTAGATTCAGAAGCTTCTCTGAAGCTGACTCTAAGGGCTCAAATGGGGCACCTGACAGACCTTCCAGGACTGTGGTTTTATCGACGGCACGGTTCACAGGTGCCGTTATATATCACGCAACGTGCTTAATTGCCACATCACCTAATCACAGCAGGCCTATAAATAGGCATGATGTGACACAAGCTTCAGATACTGGTCACGCGTGAGGGTGCTTCCCACAGCATGGAGCTCACATAATGTTGACTTCCCTTTGTAAGGGAACTGGTCTACAGTAGATTTACTCTATATTAAGAAAATAAGAAAACAGGACCTTACATTCTCCACAATTCTAGACAATACTTGCAAAGAATTAAGGTATCTGTCACGTAATGGAGGTGAAGATGGATGCAAATGCAGATAATAAGGTTTTAATTTAGGCCAAAACAAAACACACTATGACCTGTGGCAAAACACTAAAGCAAAGAATACACATGAACCGAAGACCTAAACACAGCAACAAAGACAACGGCAAAGAAAGACAAACGTAAGACAAGGAGTACAGTGCAAACTGTGACTATATACACACACAAGTGCTCGTTAACAGGAATGTGATTAGTGCAGGTGGTCATGTGACAGTGATGCAGAGGTGCAGTGGGTGCTGGGAACTGAAGTACAGAGTTCCTCCTCTGATACATGGCAGAAACCACCCTTACCCCCTCCCCACCCAAAAGGTGGTGCTCCCAGAGCACTAGAAAACACTCCCTCCCTGGCAGTCCTGGCCTTTTTAAAAGTAATCTTATTACTGGCTGGACGATAATACTCGTTCTCTCAGACAGGCTTGTCGTAGAGCTGAGCGGATATGGAAGCATGATCAGTTAACTGTGTCCTTCCAGATTTTTAAAGATTGTTTGTTTAAGTTTCAGAGTGCAGCAAAGTCAGCTAGGTCTAGGTATTTCTCTGACTTAATTGCTACACATTGTCATAGACCAAAGATCTTATTCACCACGAAATTCAATTATTAATCCGAGTTGCCAATTCCATGGGGAACCCTCGGCTGAACTTTGTGAAAAGTTTTTAAAAATTTTTGCTGATAAAGTAATTACTATTCGTTCTTACTTCACTTTGCATTCATCAGACTTGTCCCCAAATTCACTGGCTTTACCGGTTTCATTTGATCAATTTGAACACGTTTCTCTAAAGGAACTATCTGATCTGGTTAACCAGATGAAAATATCATCCACGCCACTTGATGTTGTTCCCGCTGTGCTTATGAAAGCAACCTTTTCTGAAATTGGCCCCAGTATCCAAGTGTTCATAAATTCTTCTTTGGATGCAGGGGTGGTCCCAAATTGTTTTAAGCATGCTATTGTTCAACCTTTTCTTAAGAAACAGGGTTTGGATGAAGGTTGCCTTAATAATTATCGGCCTATCTCTAAGATACCGTTTCTGTCAAAGCTGCTAGAGAAAGTAGTACAATCTCAGTTGTTCCTGTTTTTAAACTCATCTATGTTATTTGAACCTTTACAATCTGGTTTCACTGCTTTTCATAGCACGGAGTCTGCTTTCTTAAAAGTGTCCAATGACATTTTACTAACAGTGGATGCTGGTAAAAATACTGTGTTGATGCTACTAGATCTTACAGCTGCCTTTGATACTGTAGACCATTACATACTTCTCTGGGGCTTAGAGCATCTGTTTGTTATCAAGGGCCCTGCCCTACAATGGCTCAGCTCATATCTTAAGGACAGGTCTTTCTTGGTAGCGTTGGGTAATTTCTGCTCTTCTTCTAGTCCTATTATTAGTGGTGTTCCTCAAGGCTCCATTTTGGGCCCACTTCTTTTTAATTTATATATGCAGCCGTTGGGGAATATTTTTAGGGCTCACAATGTCTCTTTTCATTTATATGCTGATGATACCCAGTTGTACATTCCTTTGAAAGCTGGTGACTCCATTCAGCCATTGTTGGACTGTCTGGATGACATTAAAAAGTGGTTGACAAATAATTTCCTCCGACTTAATGAAGACAAAACTGAAATAATTGTTTTTGGCCCCCTGAGATTGAGAGATGGTCTCATTAACGAGCTCCATAAACACTTTCCCTCAATTTCTTCCCAGGTTCGGAACCTTGGCTTCATTCTGGACTCAGAATTATGCTTAACTAAGCAGATAAATTTGGTCGTTAAGACTAGTTTTTATCAACTACGGATTATTTCAAAACTCAAAACATTTTTGTCTTTCCAGGATTTGGAGAAGGTTATTCATGCTTTTATTACTTCTCGCTTAGATTACTGTAATTCATTATACTTGGGTCTTCCTCAGTCATCTCTGGCTGAGATGGTTCAGAATGCAGCTGCAAGGCTGTTGACCAGGGCAAAGAAGTTTGATCGTGTCATCCCAATTTTAGCATGGCTTCACTGGCTCCCAGTCCGTTTTAGGATTCAGTTTAAGGTTCTGATGTTTGTTTTTAAAACTCTTAATAATCAAGCTCCTTCGTATCTTGTGGATCTTCTTAATCCACATTCATCAAACGTCTGGTCAACTTAGACGTCTGGTCTAAGATCTTCTGATAGGTTTCTTTTACATGTCCCTCATTCCCGGTTAAAAACAAAGGGGGATAGAGCTTTTGCTGTTGCTGCCCCCTGTCTATGGAATGAACTGCCACTGGACATCCGCCTTGCACCTTCTATTACTACTTTTAAAAATAGGCTTAAAACATATCTTTTCTACCAGGCTTTTTGATCAAATTTTTAATTGTTTAAACAATTTTTTATTGATTTTTTTCTATTGTCTATTGTCTGCTTTTATTTGGTCTAATTCTGTTTCTATTTTACTTTCTGTACTCTGTTCAGCACTTTGGTCAGCGTTGCTGTGTGAAACGTGCTATACAAATAAATTTTACTTACTTACTTTACTTCTGGGCAAAATGTCCTCCGCACTGCAGAGAGATGACCTGATATACCTGGCCTGGCCTAAATGCGGAGCAATGGCTACTGCACAGCCAGTGGGAGGAACAAAGCTCAAGGCGGAGCCTGAGGGGGAAGCAACGTTCCCCATGACACTAGAGGAGGGAGTGAAGTTCTCCACGAGGCCAGAGGGAGGAGCAAAGTTTTCTGTGTTTTCGATGCTCTCCATGAAGCATGAGTGTGGAGCGATTTCCTCTGTGGAGCAGAAAGGGGGAGTGACATATGGTGCGAAGTGAAGAAAAGGAGCGACGTCTTCAACGGAGCATGGGGGCAGAGCGACGTCCTTAGCAGAGCAGTATGGCGGAGAGACGTCCTCAGCCGAGTAGGAAGAGGACTGACGTCCTCAGTTTATCAGGAAGGTGGAGCAACATCCTCAGTGGAGTAGGAAGGTGGAGCAATGTAAAAGCCAAGCCCGGCATAGTGACATCCGAGGTGGAACAGGGAAGAAAAGCACTCTTGGTCGCACCGGGAGGTGGAGAAATGTCTTCAGCTGAACAGGGAGACTGAGCGGCGTCCTCAGCTGAACAGGGAGGCTGAACAATGTTCTCCGTCAACACGGCGGGCTGGACTAGCTCCACAGTGGGGGAGGGAGGGTGGGGGATGTTTCTAGCCTGGTTGTAAGGCTCCCCTTTGGTATAGCCCATGACGGAGTACATCACGTCGAGCCATTCCCTGCTGTTTTTAATGAAGGAGAATTTTCCCTCCTTCTCCCACCTCAGCTTTTCCTTTTCATACAGGGCCTCTTGGACCCTGAAAAATTCTGCTGCGTCTATGTAGAGGTCTTACGTTCTGTCACGTAATGGAGGCGAAGACGGATACAAATGCAGATAATACGGTTTTAATAAAGTCCAAAACAAAACACAAAATACACTATGACCTTGTGGCAAAACACTAAGGCAAAGAATACACATAAACCAAAGACCTAAATACAGCAACAAAGTCAATGGCAAAGAAAGACAAACGTAAAACAAGGAATGCAGTGCAAACTGTGACTATATACACACAAGTGCTCGTTAACAGGAATGTGATTCAGGTACAGGTGGTCATGTGACAGTCAGTAGGTTTACATGGACAACAATAATCCAATATTAACCCAATTAAGACAATACTCTGATTAAGAAACTACCATGTAAACAGCAATTTTTTTATTACCTTAATGCGATTAAAGTCATACTCGAAGTAAACAAATTGATACAAATCGAATTAAGACATGTGGAGTATTCCTGTTTTAGTCACATTATTGAAGTGCATTACGGACATGTAAACACCTTAATCACACTATTAATGTCGTGTGGGAGTTTTCACCGCATTTTGTGACAGGATACATACACACAAGGCAGTGCTCAACCGTTTGACGGCAAACAGGAGAACACGGCTTCATCCGAAACCGCGTACTTACCAACTATTTAGTGGGTCAAATACATGTATATAGTAGGCGAAATACATGTGTTTCGGCTACTATATTTTAGGTAAATAATACTTTAGAACACAGCCCAAGGTTTCAAGCAGTCGTCTATTAGTACGTATAGCATGACAAATAATTAACTGCACTTGAAGCTTTCGTAAAATTAAAAATATAAACACCCAAAACTGTATATGGTACCATAACGAAGATGAACTGTATGTCGATATGTCAAATTCTGGAGGGAACGTCGGACAGCGTGGCGTGGGGACGTAATGATGTGTGCTGTTAATCGATCTATGTTCTATAACATTTAAAACGGGAACATGAAAGGAGTATTCTAAAATCAACTCATGTAAACATCATAATCACATTATTATCTTATTCAGAATAAGGTCAATAATTAGATTATTGCTGTCCATGTAAACATAGTCAGTGATGCAGAGGTGTAGTGGCTGCTGGGAAGAGTTCCTTCTCTGATAAATGACAGTATCAGTGTGGAATTACATCTTTAGGAAAGAAAGTAGACATAATGTAAGAAAATATACAAGACATAGCCTGTAGTATAATCTTGTAAAATAAATAAAGCGCTGTGTGTGTGTCTGGTTGTGTGTGTATTTGTGTGTAATTCAGTTATTTTAATTTCAAGTTATGAATCAATGTAGAAAAATATTAAAATGGTTGTTTGTTGTGCGTTCAGGTTAAATGCAGACTACCAGCAATTATTAATTCAGATATCATTTGTTGTAATTAGTATTCCACAATCATTCATTCATTCATATCACATTCATATCTCTGTGTGTGTGTGTGTGTGTGTGTGTGTGTGTGTGTGTGTGTGTGTGTGTGTGTGTTCACGCAGTGATGTATCAGTCACAGAGATCCCTTGAACCCGGCTTGCAGCAGCACTGCTATAATGTCATTACCTTTGCTCTGTTTGAAAAGTTCATCATAGAATATTCTCTCATTACCGTTTTCATTTGCATTTTTATGAATCATTATATAGATTTATGGATTAGAGTTCCGAAAGTGTTTCATCCCTCACAATTACGCATCTGCTCAGAAATGTAAATGTAAAGTTCGATTACAGGGATGGCCAGAAAGGTAGGTATTAGGAACTTTTAAAGTTGTTCTTAATTGTGTTATTAGTCATAGCACTGGCCATTTAGGGCATCAGCAATGGGACTGCTGGTTCATGCCCTTTCTATTCTTGTCAGCATAATAACGCAGCACTTAAAATGGAAATGGACACAAAAGGGAAAAAAAGTTTATCTTTCTGGTGTTAATTACTAGTTAATTCTGGTGTGACTACTAGTACAAGTGAGGAAATGCTATATGCTGAAGAAATCACTTGCAATTAAACTTAGTGATTTGGAAGGTAATATCAGTTAATTTCAGACAAAAACAGTTCAACTGTTCTATATATTTCCCTTTTTCATGTCTCCTGAGCCCTGCCAGGAGATTTAAGAGTTACACCCATTAAAAATGGGGATGTCATTAAAATAGTTAATTGGGATGAAGAAAAAGCTGACTCACTGCTCCTGACTGCATTACTTTCTGAAAGAATGATACCAAAACTAGAAATACACTTCTTATCGTGCAAATCCATCATAATTACTTATAGTCACTAGAGTACAGGTATTTAGGAACTGAAATCACATAAGTATTCAGTATATAAAGCTTACTGTCTTAAGAATACCCAAAATAGATTTATGTGATGACTATTGTAATGATAATATGATAGACTATTCCACAGAAATATTGTGACATTTTACAAAAACATAAGCAATAGACAAACCAAAATATACAAGCTTGAAAACTGAATTAAACATTGGCCATTGATGCTATTATAATAGAGACACCATATGGAGTAGCTCCTCTAACTGTAGATGTAGCCATAAATAAAATAATCAAACACAAACTGACTTAGGAGGAGGAGGCTTTGTCTGCTGCTGAATATGGATCTGTCCACAGTGGGAGGAAACCAGAAAACAAGGAGGAAGGCAATGCAGACACAAGGAGAACATGCAAAACTCTACAGAGATGGTAGCCTGAGCTCATGATTGAACTGGGGACCCTGGAGCTATGAGGCAGTATGCTGATACAATGGGGAGCAGTGTCACCTATAGCTCCAGTGTCCCCAGTTTACTTTATGAATGATGCAATTGATGCAATGGTGCGAGTTCCAGAGTTTTCTCTGTGATTCGAACCCAGGCCAATCAATCACCATCTTTCTAGTCCTAATAAAAGGGATGTGTGCTATTTGGAATTATTTTACATGCCTTACATAAGCAGTTTAAAATATTTTTATATTTTAAAAAGTTAAACTGTTTACTGCAATAAATCTTACTTTTTCTCTGCACACTACCCAATTTCCCCAGGAATGACAAGAAACATAAAGAATATTATGTGAGCCTCAGGAGCTCACTGAAGATTTCTTTCATTTCATGCCAATACAAAATTTGTTTCTGCAGTCTTTTACCAGAATAAAGATGCACCCATTTTCTTAGTATAACATCCATAACATGGCACCTTTCAGCATTTTTTGTTTGTTTCTTTTGAAATCAAGATTGCTTCTTGCTGCAGTTATCGTAAGTAAGTAAGTAAGTAAGCAAGTAAGTAAGCAAGTAGGTAGGTAGGTAAACAAACAAACAAAAAAACGAATCAAATAATAAATAAAGAAATAAATAAAGAAAAAAATAAACACACATACATTGAACAGTAAGAAGTAGTATATAATACTGTTATAATCTGTTGTCATCAGGAAACAATAGCATTTTTATTTGTGGTTTTTCAAATTTCAAATTCAAGTTTATCAGGTTTCTTTCACACTTTTTAGTTTTCACAATTGTAGTTATGTGCTTCTGTATAAATAAAAGACTTTGTATTGGCAATTCTGGTGGGGCGGGGGGGTGGGGGGAGGGTTCAGTGGTTTCCATTACCTTGATTGATCTGTGAATCTCAGCAAAACAATTATCTACAGGCTAATAAATATTCAAAACCTGCATCCGTAAGCTCCTCAGATTAAAAAAAAACACTCAGTTTGGTACAAGTACTGATATTATCAAGTACACATACCAGATCTTAGAGCCTTTAATTACAGATCCTTATTTAATTTTGTAATTAAGAATGTAATGAGAATTACAAGAAGAGTGTGCTTGACTTGCTTTATATATATATATATATATATATATATATATATATATATATATATATATATATATATATATATATATATATATGTGTGTGTGTGTGTGTGTGTGTGTGTGTGTGTGTGTGTTTTTTAGCCTTGATAAGGCTGTTTATTCTATATTTTACTAAAATAGAATATAAATGCAGATGTAGTGGCTGTAAAATGTGAGAATCGACATTTGGATCTATCATTTTCCATTAAAAAAACAACATATTTTTGATATGACACATCACCATCTGTACTTTCAGAATGTTTCATTTAGAGTGTGACAAATAACACCAATACGTGCAATACCAAACTTATTTGGGGCAAGGGATAACAAGATTGTTTTTTTATTACTCCTCACACTACCTGACTCTGTGGCTGCATACACACACACACACACACACACACACACACACACACACACACACACAAAAGACTTTGATGGCTTATAAATACACCTGATGTCACTCATGATCATGGCCTGTTCTCAGTTCAGTGAATCTCGCGTTGGTATCCCCAAGATAGTTCCCTCATACCCACCCTTCTTTTTTTTTACACAGACAAATAAAAATATCATTTCATTTCCTCTAGGACTTCAGCAGGCCTTAGACAGTCGGGAAGCTGTGAGAGAGAAATCTGCCATGGCTGCTTTATTCTCTTAGGTCCAAAGGTTTCTGCACTTTCCTCTCTTCCTGTCTTTCCTCTGCGCCCTTTACTCTCTATTTTGTGGTCTGTCTCTAAAACAGACGAATGGCTGCTTCTGCTCTCTCTTTGTCATGTTTATTGTTTAGGCTATACCTCTAGAGCATGTGTACATGAGGATTTATCAGTGATAAAGTTGTGTATACACATATATTCTTTCTCTTATCTGGAATCACTTATATGAGATAATATTTAAAAAAAAATAAAATAAAATAAAAAAACAATATAGAGAATGTATTGTTTGTTTGTTTTTTCTACAGTTCTTCTTCCAGACACACCCTTGGGAAAACTGATATGAACATATATTATTTCATATAATACAGTGCATATTGATACATTGGATCCGGTTGCCTGGTAACAGCTTACAGATGTTAAGTTGTAAGAAATAGCACTATGGCTACATCAGAGACTTGAAGAAGGTCAGACATCTATTAAGTCCCTTGGGAGACCCATGAGTGCGTGGAATTGACAAAGACTGGAAGAAGCAGTCACTGATTACCGTTGAGACAGAAGCGAAGACAGAGATAGAGTCTAAATTTTGCTAGTGGGCTTTTTCAATATTACTGGACTACTATTTAAGTGACCGAGAAATCACTAACCAATGTTCTTTTGCAAGGTTTTTCACTGTACTCCAGTTCATTGAATTTGAAGTAAAAGCGTGAATATAAAGTGCAAAATGTGAAATTTGTACTTAAGTATTAGTGCTTAGCCACAGCTCTTTTGCAATCAGAGATTTTATATTCAGTATGCACTAGGTCTCTTGCACTGTGGTCCTCTGTCAGGCCTGTAATGCAGCTTTTTTGTTGTTTGTTGCTTATTTTCTTGGCTTTTTGCTGTTGGGCTTGTCTTCAGCAAGTGAAATGCATTTTTATCTACAAACAATATACTGTAGCAGAGAGCCTGAGAACATGAAAATGTGTCACTGTACGTTTACTTATGGACTTCAATCTTCATTATCGAACAGAGAGCTGTGTGTTGAAAGATGGTCAGTTCAGAGTCCCTTTAACTCATGAATGAGTTATGAATGAAGGTGAATTATGGAAAAGCTTTCTGAAGTCTTAAGATTACTTGTAAATGGAAGAATACATACTTTAGAGTCAGAACTCTATTTCTGGACACACTTTTTTATATTGTAGCACTGCTGTTTAATTAGAAATGCCAGTGGCAAGGATTAGTTTGTGGTTTGCAAGTGCTCCTTCTTAAATAGACTGTTATAGATGCAGCTACATTACATGCTGTTAATGGAATAAATAGTCCATTAATACACATCTTTCAATAACTACAATACTTCAGTAATATTGCAATAGCATTTAGTCACAGATATGCATATGTGAAATACTCAAAGAGTCCCATTTGATACCAACAACCATGACATGGTGAGGCCCCAGATTTGGTGGGGGGTGCTAGGTTGTGCTGTTCCCTTTTCCTATAAATGTCCTATTCTTAATTCAAAACCTCAGGTTTTTGTGTTAATCAATAGAATATGTTAAATAAAAAGTGCTAAATAAAAGTGCAGATGTAGCCTGGTAGAGCCCTGGCTTAGGTTTATATGGCAAAAATAAATATTAATAAAATTATAAATATATATAATTTATTAGCTCAGTGGTTAAGACATTGGGCTACTGATCAGAAGGTCATGAGTTCAAACTCCAGCACTGCCAATTTGCCACTGTTGGGCCCTTGAGCAAGGTCCTTAACCCTCAACTGCTCAGATGTATAAATGAGATAAATGTAAGTTGCTCTGGATAAGGGCATCTGCCAAATGTCATTTAAAAATAAAAATAAACATTTACATGTTACCATGATAGTATTGAGCTACAGGAACACCATGCCACTGTCCTCGTGGATAGGCTATGCAGAAATTAATATTAAAATAAAATTGGGGGAAAAAAACATATGGCATGGAGCCTGAGTTACTTAATTATAATGCAAATATTATAATTCATTAGCAAGCATGATGGTAAAATATGTCCACCGTACCTTTTGACTGCACGAAATTCAGCCCTGACAAAAATCACATTGTGCCTCATAGTGACACAGTATTTGATGTGAAAATGAACTGAAGCTCTTGACCAATATCTGAATGATGTTATGCACTGCGCTGCTGCCACCTGACTGACAGACTGAATAATTGCTTGAATGAGCAGGTGTAAAGGTGTTCCTATTAAAGTGGCTGGTAAGTGTATATTCACCATATATTGCTCAAGTTATTAATGTATATCGGACCAATAATGTTCAGTGAATTGATGCGTGTGTGATGAAACAGTTATATATGTAGAGGGATTTTTTGTTGAAAAAAAAAAATGTACAAGACAAAAAAAACAGAGATTTTGCTTGGTACATGTGTGGGGATAAAAAAATGAGTTTCATAAGAAATCTGTCTTGTGGAAGAAATGACCACGCTGTCAAATTATTTAGTGAAGTGAAAAGTTTCGACTCATCTTTCTATTTCAAACTGACAACGTTGGTGCATGCAGGTAATAATGTGCATATTGGGGAATGACATACAGTACAATTTACCCATCAGTACATTTAGAGTAAATCGCATTGCCAAACCATTTCAAATCGATGAGATGGAAACTGGAGTTAACATCATGCAGTGATGTGGAATAAAGATAAACTGACATGAATTCTTAACAGTAATGTAAACACTTTGTCAGTGTTCGTATTGAAAGTAGAAGTAACAGTATTAGGAGAGGTCTCTATGGTCAGTAGTGTCCATCACTGTACTCTATGTCTATGTCTGTGGTGACATGATTACATCTTATGCTTAGTAAAGTGTCTTTATTTATCAACGTTATATATGCATATTTGCAGCTGAACCATTTAGACGTCTGCACTATATTAGGATCTTATTCATTTTACAAAACACCAGCAGGCATCTCCAAAGCAGCAACATGATTGATCATTGACAGAGTTAGTGGTAGATCTTTTTAATGAGCTGTTAATGAGCTGTGGCCCTGAAAGAGGAGTTGAGACTGAATCCCAGTGAGAACTTCTCACTGTCAAGTGTGTTCACTTCACTCTTCCTTACAGTGTCCACCATCTTGCTGAAGTGTCTGTCACAGTTATTATGAGCGAGGAGCTCAGAGGAGCCTGGATCAGAGAGAGCACTGCGCATACCATTCCACTTGAGTCATTAAAATCACACCTCCTAGAGGTTATGATGAAGACTTCAGTCTGAGTTATATAAAGATACAATGTACTATGGCAAACACATTTGTAATGCTTGTAAGGTTGTTTTTTTGCCTGACTATAGTAAAGGAAGTCAGTGCCATTTATCCTAAAGGTATAAGCACACTGGCATAAGTGGGAGTGAGATAAAACATATTCCATAATGACATACATTTTAAAGCTTGTTTTTTTCTGTTTTTCTTCTTCTTCTCATTCATCTTCAGTTCATTTAACTGTAGTAACCGCTTCATCCTGGTCAAGGTCACAGTGAATCCACATAATCGCATGTTTGTGGGAGGAATCCCCTGCGAACATGAGGAAACATGCACATTGTGCTTCTTCCCAAAACAAACGGTACAAGTCTATACCATGTTTACTTGTTGCTCATATCCAATTGATTGGTTTAATTTGACAAGCATAGTAATTATAATTTTAAAAATTCCTGTTTTTCTTTCTTTTCTTTTTTTTTATCAGTCTCACTGAAGAATTATGCATATCTGTAAGTGTAAAACAAAAGTATTTTGTGAACATTTGACTGAATTAAAAGATTTAATGAAAATAGAGTCCCCTTAAATTATAAGGACATCATGGTTAGATGTTATCAAGTCCATTGTTTTCTTCATAGTAGAATGCTGATGAACAAAGGTTTTTCTTTTGAAAAATATCACACTTTTCCTTTCTAAACCTTCTTAGGAAATTGGATGTTTTTCTTCTTCTTCTTTTTATTCAGCAGGAACCTTTGAGGTTTGCACTTCCTGTAGTGAGAACAGGATGAAAATATGGGTGTGTGAAAATATTTCTGTGTTTATTTGGATGTGTGACTGTTTATTGACAGTTGCTGTTGTGCAATTTGCCTCTATTAAAGCTTTCTCATATCTCCATGGCAGAGATGTAGATATACAGTTTAATCAGACACACATTCACTGAAACTCTACTCTGTTACATTGTACATGGATATTTGATGATAACATTAAACATGCAGGTTATGTTATTTACTAAGTCACAACAGTGCTACCATATCACAGAGAAGATAACTGTTTATCTAACATTTGCTTTCCTTCCATTGAATTACACAGAGGAACCAAATCATGTGGGTATGATGTATCAGAAATGCAATCAGTATTGCGTGCACACACACACACACACACACACACACACACACACACACACACACACACACACACACACACATAAAACCTGTCTCTCTCTCTCTCTCCCTATTTTTCTCCAGCTTCCCCCTCGTTACTCCATCTTCTGCCTTGCTCATAGGGCCATAATTCAGTAATTAATAGAGTTGCACAGGGGTACTTGAGTGAGACATTACCATGCATAATGCATCTGCAATGAGAAGACTAAACTCCATATTTCATCACTTTTATTACACCATTTCATAATGTAGGAGTTAAAGACATGTTAACCTTCAGGTTCACCCACTCCACAGTAGCACTCTTAGCTGGTAAATTATCCTGATAACCAGGAATCACGATGCCAACATTTATAGTGTGTGAACTGCTGGACATTGAAAACATATGGTAATGAGAAATTCATGAATTAGACCTGGCTCTATCAAAGTATCACAAGCTTAAAAGAACAGTACAAGTGGAATGACGTGTGGGTACTCACAAATTGTTTAGACATTTGTGTGACTTTTGTAATTCCCCAGTCTTTTTTATTTCCTTTTTCAATGCATGTTGTTAGCTTCCCAGGATGGTGCCATAGTCAAGGGACGAAACATTAAGCAGTGAAAACACTCATTCAGTTCTAAACCACACTTATTATCAGTCTTACAACAACAGCAACAACAACAACAAGTGGCACATATTTATCACATACTCATGACACTGGTGCTGACCCACTGGTTCACTTCCTGTTATCTCTGTAGTTTTTATTTGGTACTTATTAGTCCTGATTTCAGGTGCCTATAAATAGGGAAAGACAGCCATTCATACAAACCTGAATGAGCAGGTTTGTATGAATGGCATGAAACATGAAACAACATAATAATAAAGCTCTAGGGTAAAGACAAAGAGAAGCATTATTTACAAGCACTGATTTTGTGATTTGTGAAGAGTTATGCATATTTATAAGTGTAAAACAAAACATTTTGTGAGAGTTTGGCTATCTGAAGTTATTAGGGCATCATGGTTAGGTGTGATGAATGAATGCTGAAGAATGCTGATGAAAAAAGGTTTTTCTTTTGAAAAAATCACAATTTTCCTTTTGATACCATCTTAGGTAATTGGATGTTTTTTTCTTTTTGTTCAGCATTAACCTTCGAGGTTTGCACTTCCTGTAGACATTCCTTTAGGGCTAGGTGTGTGAAAATGTTTCTGTGTTTATTTGTATGTGTGACTGTTTATTGACAGTTGCTGTTTTGCAGTTTGTCTCTATGAAAGCTTTCTTGTATCTCCTATAATAGAGATGTAGGTATACAGTATACAGTAATCACACACACATTCACTGAAACTCTACCCTGTTACATTGTACATGGATTTTTGATGATAGTATTAAACATGCACTCTGGTTTCCTCTCCCAGTCCCAGTGAGTTGTAGGCTGATTGGCATCTCTATATTATACCTAAATGGTTTGTGAATGGGTGTATGAATGTGTGTGTGTTTGTGCCCTGCGATGGGTTGGCACCCCATCCAAGATGTCCCCCGCCTTGTGAGTCCCCTGGGATAGGCTCCAGGCTCCCCCTTGCGACCCTGTGTAGGATATAATGAATAATCCTTCAGGTTAGATTATTTACTAAGTCACAATAATGACATGTTACCATATCACAGAGAAAATAAGTGTTGTCTGTTCCAGCATGAAACGTCATGAAAGTAAATGGTCATCTCTAGGATAGAGAAGAGGAGGAGAATGAAATACAAGCAGTGATTTTGGCTAGTAACTAATGTACTTGCTAGCTCTTTATGAGTGTATTGTTAAGATATCAAATTTACATTGCTATATTTAACATGTGGCTGAAATTACTAATCACTGTACACTTAGAGAAACAGGTCTGCCATTATAAGGCAGTTGTGCTGTGTGCTAAATCTACTTCAAACCATATCATTTTAAATGTGCTAAAGACATGACCAACAGTCACTTGTCTTGCTAAAATTTGATATCCAGTTTCTGGCTCCATTCTGGGAATATATGATTTTATTTTGTTTAGATCAGTTTACACACCCATAGTGAATACTCATTTCTCCTAAGGATTTTGCCAGTTACCCTAGTCTATCATTTTAACCTACAGACCAGCTTTCAAAACAGAATTCTCACATTCTTTAGGTAAAATAACATGTGCTAATTGTAAAGCAGAGTAAATGCCTTCTCTCTTTCACTAAGTCCATTTAATGTGATCTTCAGTGAGACAGTTTCCCAACCCTATCCTGCACATTTTAATGTCACACACACACACACACACACACACACACACACACACACACACACACACAGAAGCTATATGAATTAGCTGATTATTATGATCAGGCGTAGTTCAATTCAATTCAATTCAATTTTATTTGATTAGCACTTTTTACAATAGACATTGTCTCAAAGCAGCTTTACAGAAATATCAACATGGTATACAGATATTAAAAGGTGTGAATTTATCCCAACTAGTAGAGTAGTAGAGTAGGGAAAACGCTAAAATGTGCAGGACAGGGTTTGAAATCTGTGTATTACAGGATGCATAATACACAACAAACACGGACAATTACGGGTGTTTTTACAAAGCTGAATATAGTAGTAATGAGAATCAAAGATAAAAACACAAACTGAACCATTGAATATTAAATGGCAAGAGAGAAACAATACATAAATACAGTACATACATCAACAGTTTAGGTGAAAGATCAATCATACTCTGCCAGGATGTAGATGTAGATATTGACCTGAATATGGCAAAGGTTACCACCAACTGTTTTGCTGCATGTGACAACAAAGTCAAAGTGGTTATAAACAATAAAAAAAAAAAAAAGTTTTTTTTATTTATATCATGTTGATTCTCTACAATTCTCTGTAATTTCTTGACATTCTTATGTAAGGGTACTGATTTTTTTCTCATGAGTCACAATGCACCTCAAGCACACTGCAAATGCTATTAATCCACTATGCAGATCTTCCACCATAATGAGAACTGAGACTTCTTAGAGTCTGACCCTTTTGCGTCCTTTGCCTGTGTATTAAATATGATTAAACTGTCATCTTAAGAGGTTCAGCAGTGCACTACAATGCTGGCTTGACAGGACCCCTGGCTCTAGACATGATACTACACTACAGTGTGACAGTGATGGGTGCCACCATCCAGCCTGCCCTTTCCCTCACCCCTCCGTAATGCAGCAGTGCACAGGCATATGTTCCCCATTAGCTTCCACTCTATTAATTTTTTTAAAGAGAGGCTTTTCTTTCAGCCATGTCTAATTCTGCACCCTCAAGGCACTAAACACAATTTTCTCAATTAGTATGAATACAGCAAAACATACTGCTGTATCATGTTTTTTAGTCTGTCAGTATTTGTATATTTGATTATTGCTTGTGTAGTCAAAATGTCAGTGAGCTGAGAAACTGACTCAATTGTATAAGCAGCACTTGAATAAGTTATTAGACTTTGCTGAAGCTGAAACTGCCATCTTCACATGCCATCTCTCTACCACTTTCCCTGTTTCTCCTCCACAGTTCCAATCCTCCTGTAGCGTCTCCATCAAAAGCAGACTGGCCTTATCACTACTCCATGCTGGTTTGGAGTCTTGGACATAAAAGTTTGATTGATTTCTGTAATATCCCTCAGGTCAGTGGCACCACAGCAAGGTCAGACTATATACAACACACCCTGCTGGGCCTTTTCATCCAGCCTCAGCCATAAGGGGGTTGGGGCCCAACTTTAAAATATATTCACCTCATTCCTCACTCTCACCCAGATGAAAGTGATTCTTATTCAGGTCAAGTTCAGAGAAGTTTTGCTTGTCTGAACTTTGTGGCTATAACATATAGTTGTGTAAGTTAGACTTCCTTCTTGTAATATTTCATAGTGGTGCCTGAGGCAGGGCTACATGTGGTTAAAAACTGAATAGCTGGCTGAATAAATTGCAGTGGTGGCTCATCCATTGGCGCAGGTATGGCAGAGCCCATCTATGTATATTCACCCATTCAATTCATTCACAGCTCCATACATTTTAAATTCCATTGATGTAGTAATTAATTACCTTTTGAGTGACCAAGGATTTTTTTTATTTGCTATTTAATAGATATAAGCCAATGTTCCATTGATTTGGTGGCCTTTCTACAATAGATGCTGTGTATTCATGGGACAGAATGCTCTGTGCCCCATATAGAGCCATAGAATTTTTATTGCACCTAGTGGTCAAAAAGTGCTAACAGAGGCCCATTGGGGAATGATTCATACTACTTGGAGGAGCAGCAGGATGGATTCATAACAAAGTTGCCAGGGGCATGGGTTTTTGTTTGGTTGTTTGTTTGTT
Source organism: Ictalurus punctatus (assembly GCF_001660625.3). Taxonomy (NCBI): domain Eukaryota; kingdom Metazoa; phylum Chordata; class Actinopteri; order Siluriformes; family Ictaluridae; genus Ictalurus; species Ictalurus punctatus. The sequence continues at coordinate 20,005,873 of NC_030421.2, forward strand.
TTTACACCAAATTGGCTAGTTTAAAAATCTAGCAAATATAGCAGATTTTTTTTTAGCAAATAATTGGAATAAAATCTAATATTTTTTTCACAAACAAAGGCAAATTGTCAAAGTGTCAGTGTGGACAGTGTCGATGATGTACAGAACCTATTGTTCTATTCTATTTTATTGTATGATATATTACAAAAAAATGTAATATATTACATATATTACAATTAATAATGCAATGCTGCAAATTCTAACATAACATTTGTTATAATAATGCAAATGCTCCATTGTTATACAGTATTATTATGTCTACATGAAAAATCTTTTTTTTTTCTATTCAGAAAAAAACATGAGAAGGAGGAGGAGCTAGGATTATGGAGATAACTTTAAACTAACTTTGTGTTAAATTTGTAGAACTTTTCAGCAATTTCATTGATCTGCATACATACAATTTTGTAGAAAAGCTATGCCTGTTATATCTTTTGCCCTGACACCTACACACTGTGGCCTTCTCATCAGTGGCATTACCCTTGCTCACCTGCACTGAATCATTTTCAAACACCATATACTATTTATACTCCTTTGTATATAGTATATACTTTGTAAAGTACCACTAATTTTCTAGCATGTTTTAAGTCATTCTTCATATTTTTTTCTTTATTACTCCTTTGGACTGCTTTTTGGATTTTTTTCTTGATTTTTCTTTTCTTTATTTGTGGAATTGTTTTTTTGTGTGACTGAGTCTGCCTTTGCTATCACACAGGGTTGGATTATGGACTGTACAGTTAGTGTGTATAAACAAATACTCTACACTTAAATCCTTGTGGGTCTCTTTGTTAGTGTTTAATTGGAAGGAGATACAGTCTGGCATGCTCTGTAAAGCAGGAGTTTTAAGTGTGGAATGTTTAATCAAGTTGGAATAATAATTAAAATAATTAAAGTTTTAATGTAAGAAAAAAAGAACCAAAAAGAAGATAAATGGTGTCAATCTTGGGATACTTTAATTAATCATCAGTCGGAAATTTGCACTTTGTAGACATTTATGCTTATACATAAACTGTGTTAGATGAAAGTTAATTTGTTACTTTCAATTTAGCACTCATGCATGTCATTTCACAACATACTCTGCTTTCCACTCCTTTCACTCCTGGACTATATTTATTCTGTAGCAAGCATCCAGATGTTTCTCCCCTTTGCTCATTAAATTCCATGAGGGTGGCAACAGATGCACTTAAATCAAAACACTTTTTGTGACACTTCCATTGCAAAGATGAGATGAAAATATATGCAATTAAAGTGTATAGAACAAACAGCCATTACTTAGTTTTCACACCATCATGTCTGAATGTGTGTTAAGATGAGAATGAAAATGAGAGATGAGCACAAGAGGAAGAACTGTTCAGCTCTATAGTGACTGATGTTTTCATACACAGCCCTGCTTATAGTTAAACAGAGAAACACACACATACACACAAAAACATTCAATATTAAGTTCAAACTGCCTCTATTGTACACCTATTCTATTTCAATAAATTCTATATTACACATTTATTGACATAATAATGTATTGTACATTTCTAGCATTTTGCAATGGTGAGAACCTATGTCACACCCCTCTTCATCTCCTTCCACTGGCTTCGTGTAGCCGCCCGTATCAAATTCAAGGCCTTGATGCTCACGTACAAGACCATGTCTGGAACAGCACCCTCCTACCTCAACACTCTCCTGAAGGCTTACATTCCCTCACGCAATCTGTGCTCAATCAATGACCTACGCTTAGTAGTGCCTACTCAGCGTGGCTCAAGATCCCTTTCCAGAACCTTGAGAGTATCTGTCCCTCAGTGGTGGAATGAACTTCCAACGTCTATCCGGACAGCAGAATCTGTCACTATCTTCAAAAAACAGCTAAAGACCCACCTCTTCTGTGAACACGTAACCAACCACTAATTAAAAAAAAAAAAAAAAAAAACTTACTCTGGTACTTACATCTCTACTCTGCACACTTTGCTTCTTCTATAATGCAATTAATAGATCTTGTATGGTAGCACTACTTGTATTGTTCTCTGCTTGAAATATTGCTTTGCTTGTATTTTCTCAAGTAGCATTGGATAAAATTGTCTGGTAAATGAATACATGTAAATGTAAATGAGATACTGGCACATTACATCTGTAATATTGAATTGTCATTTGAGTCCTCGTGGACTTCTGGACTGGCTTATAGACCCTAAAGATTGGATTTAGACCATAGGATCTAATGAGACAATCTATTGCATCTAAATTAGCTCAACCTAGCTTTATTATTCCAAATTATCTTAACCACCTGCATTTGCACACAGCCCCTGGTAAATCCAGCTGCAACTGTATTTCTGTGAGAGGAGGATAAACCATTGCAGAATGCAGTGTCTACTTCTTGATGTGTATGCATCCTTCTAGTGACTCAAGTGGCAACAAAACCATATTCCCTCAAGCCCATTTTCACATACGGTGGATATACAAATGGATGAAAAACAAACCAAGCCTTATATCCATATTACTCAGTCCTTGATTATTTATACAAGTTTGGACAGATTGCCAACCCTCTGGGAGAAATTAAAAACCTCACACGCACTTATTTTGATGCATTTTTCATGCAACTGTCCCTTTTTCTTAATTACCCAAGACCCCATGTGCTTACAGATTTACGCAATGAAAAACCTGGTTATTGCCTCGAGTGTTTACACAGAGTGAATGGCTTATGAGAAAACTGAATCACACATGATTATCATTCTCAAAAACTGTATTTTTGTCACAATGGTGACTATTGACAGAGGTTTGAAAAGTGGATTGTCTGGGTATAAAAGTAAGTCACACGCTTGATCCACCACATAAACTCATGATAGGCCTGCTGTTGTTGGCTATGAACAACATTCAATGAGCAACCTATTTTAATATAGTGTAACCATGTCATGAGTGAATCCCTAAAAATTTTATTTTCTTAGTATTGCTGTATTACATTTTTAAAAGGATTACGTATGCTGTGAATAGTGTTGAGAATAAATATATAATGAAAAGGGTGAAAAATTCTAATAATGTCACATAAATTTTATTACAGAGAGTTGCTGTGACTTGTTCTGCAGTCATAGGCTGCATCTGCCTTGTCCTCTAAAATGGGTCATGTGTCCTGAAAAAATTGACAGGGAAGGCCATTTTGTGTTTACTGTCAAGAAATGTATGTCTAGTTCTGCATGCTTAAGCTTTTGTTTGGTTATGAAAATGGCTAGCATATCATGAATTAACTAATGTTTTGTTCAGGGATAGATACAGCAGCACATGGCAACAACTCTTGCTACTAAATCAATAACAGGTAAGCAACTGCCCTCTAAGGCAAAAGCTATACAATGCATATTTAATGTGTTGGGAGCTCAGTAGTCCTGTCTTGGCTTATTGTCTTAATACTGTATGATGTTCAGTCACAGAATGCTTCAGAAATGTCACTCATTTGTTTGTAGTAGTGTTCATAAGGCTAGTAATTGATATTATGAGATTATGAGACATGTTCTGTATATCAATAACAGAATGCTGTTGTAAGGTTTAAAATGAGTTTGAACATAACAAAAGAAGTCCATACTGTCTGTTTGAATTATCTTCTGATGTTTTATTTGTTTTTAGTGGTCTTTATTTTTTGTCATTACAGAATTTGTGCAAATGTTTCTTACTTAGTTTCTTAATGTTTCTTATAACTGGATATAGTAATTGTGACATCCAACTCCACCGCTAATCCAGGAGTCACAACTCCACACCTGAACCAGTCTGGATATTATATTGCTCCCACTCACTTGATTATTGACTGTGCCTGTTTAATCCTCTTTTAGCTCAGTGAATATATATCAGCTTACTCACCTCTAATCTATGCCATTTTGTCATGTGCATTTCTGAGGGTTGTTTTCTCTGTTTGCCATTCTTGGTTTGACCTGTGCTTGTGCCCTTTAGATTTGATTTAGATTGCACGGAATGCCTGATCAATTGGCCCCTGCCTGATTTCGACTACAATTTAGTCTGCTGATTTGGATTTTAATAAAGGCTAGTATGTACATCGTACTGCCACTGCTTTGTGATGCTTCCTGGATCATTGCAAAACATGCTATAAATATCCCACCACAAATGTACTATCATGTTACTCAGATATAAGAAGTATGAAGTATTCAAAAGCACATTGTGTATCGACTGAAAACTCCATCTATAGCAAGAGCCCGGAGTGAAATGAAATTCTGAAATTCTCAGAATACCACAGAGTGGAGAGCAATATTGTCAGTAAGATCCTCATGTCAATCACACTCCTAGGCTGTAAGTCTGAAGAAGCCTTGGAAACTGCTGCATATCCACATCCAACAGATACATCAAGTTATGAAGGAACTGAGTTCCGATAATAACTTTCCTTTACACACCCAGCTGTGACTTATACGCAGCTTGTACTCAGTGCATCACATCTGATTCTGACTTTTGCAGCTTTTCCTGTTTCACTCTAGGAAGTCTCTATTCATACCATCATGTAATGACAATAGTGTTGGGGAAACTACTTTTCAACTGTAACTTCACAAACTACAACCTTGATTTACTACTCTTGATTTAAACAAATTAAAATACAGTCAAACTACCATTTTTGATAAAGGATCTAGCAACTCTTCAAAAAGAAGCAAGAGAAAAAGGAGCTACTTTGTCAAACAACTGTGACATTTTAATTGAGTTGAGTTATATTACATTTATGGTATTTGGCAAACAGCCTTATCCAAAATGAATTACATTTATCTCTCTTTTTTTGGTTATACAACTGAGCAGTTGAGGGTTAAGCGCCTTGCTCAAGGGCCCACTAGTGGCAGCTTAGCAGTGCTGGGATTTGAACTCACAACTTTCTGATCACTAGATCAATGTCTTAACCACTGACCTACCACTGCAATAATAATAATAATAATAATAATAATAATAATAATAATAATAATAATAATAATAATAATAATAATAATCTTAGCAATAATTTATTGATATTTTATACTGGGTGAAGTCAGATATTAGGCTAAATAACAAAGGTCAGCTGTTATACTCTGGAAAAACAGTTAGCAGTTTTCACTAATTAATTTTATTAATTTAACAGAAAATACTCAGCACCTAATGCTGTAACTCCTGATCAACCCTCTTAAGGTAACCAGCTAGTTAATCAACAACAATAACAAAAACAATTAACAAGTTCCAAGTTCTTCCACTCCAACCTTGGCAAACCATGTCTCTATGGACCTCACATTGTTCACAAAGCAGTGTCATGCTGGAACAGGTTCGGGGACAGTAAAGTAAAATGTAATTGCTACAGCATATAAAAACCTTCTACAAAATTGTGTGCTCTAAACTTTGTGTTAACTGTTTGAGGCAGGGCCATATATGGGTGTGATTGTCAAGTGTCCACATACTTTTGGCCATATACTGTAGCATAGGTTATAAACAAACGTATATCAGTTACTGTTTGAATCTTTCATGCTCATAAACACTGATTACTATGCCCATGGATGTTAGATAATAATCCTCTGTAGCTGTAGATCAATGTTCTCCAGACAGGCTGAGACGTGCATACCACACACTACGATAATTGGAAATATTGAACTCGGTTCCTGACAGGATAAAATACACAGCAATTTGTTTAATTCAAAGACAATATTGAGCTGGTTATGTGGAAAGGGAAGGGACAGAGTAGTGTTTTGTCATGCTACACAACTATTTGCTGAAAAAAAAAGCTCAGCCATTGCCATGCTACTAAAAAAAATAATAATCTAGTAGCTAATAATCTAGTTAATCTAGTAGCTAGCTCCTTCACAACACTACAAATCCTCCATTCAGTCACAACAAAAATTTTTAAGGAAAAAAAGGAAAGTCTAACTTTCTTTCTTTGCAGCTTGATTGGTTTCTATTAATTGGCTGCTCATTTCCTATCCTCACTCCGGATCCTCTGCTCCTCATGGTAATGACTTAGATATGTGACAGTCAGACAGTCACACAGAGGAGTGTGTATGTGTGTGTTGGGGGGTGGAATAGGGTGGACAATGGCTTGAGCATTAGGAGCAATACAATGAGAGTGTGTTGTTAGTACCATTAGGATTGTTTCAGACATGGCAAGAGCAGCATGCTAAGATAGTGCCTTCAGTGAACACTCAGGCACAGCTGCAGCTGATGATCGATTATTTTGAGCATTTGCTGGCTACTAATGCTCTCAAAGCATCTGTGCTGCCTGTCAATAAAGAACTGATGATGAATGTGTAGACTGAGAGAGATCAAATAAGGTCAAGCTCAGTTACATAATGGCTTAATAATATACTAATACAAAGCATGAATATTTGGCCTTTACATTATATAAAACACTCTTATGTATAGGAAACCCTGCCATTCTGACAACTAGACAGTATGACAATGTGCAGGATGTACGCACACGGACTCAGATGATTTTCTTAGCTCAAAATCAATAACCATTTGATGAAAATGGAGGTCATAATGCTTCTAATTATCACTCTTATTGAGGCGTTTTCCTTAGTGCCTCTAAACAGCTTTCTCGCCAACTGTTTTCAGAAGTGAACACATATTTGACCCATTCAGATGTAATATTCCACTCTGTACTAATTTGTTGTCCTGGCATGAGTGTGCTCAAGATTCGCGCACATTCCAATTTTTAAGCTAGGTGGCAAGCTGTGAGATTATTTGCTTTTCCTCTCCTGTGGATTAAACACTTCTCACTGATAAGTGTGCTTGAGCTGAAAACTTATTAGGAGAGAGGTAAGATACTGAGAAGTACCATTATCATGATGTTCAATTCCAAAATGATAAGCATAATTGCAAGAATTAATCAGTGTCCAGACCACTGTGGATTTTAAATCTGTTTTTAAGAAATGAAGAGAGGAAATGACATAAGTTAAAAGGATTCTGGATTTTCTGCGGTTTGCCTATAATACATATATATTTCATCTGGTGCTAGTACCTTAACATATTTAGCTGTTCAGCTTACTAATCACTGCTAGTTTTATTGACTCACATATAGCTCTATCATATTTTTGTTTTATTTGGACTGCCACATGGTAAATGGTACCTTTAGCAAGCAGAATTAATTAAGCTGTGACCATGCAGAATGCATTATTGATCTCTCCATCACTTCCTTAATTTGCAGCTGACTAAATGGAGTTTTTTTCTGAATATGAATCAAAAAGAGCAAAGTTACTAGACCATGCCAGTGCATACAGACTAGTTTGAGAAAAGAAGAAAACATTGACTACGTTTACATGCACAGTATTAATTGGAATTTGCCAATATTCAAATTAGTATTGAATCAGGATTGCCCGTTTCTGATTCAAATTCTGATTCCCACCCCTGGAACATGCCTGTTTTAATCGGAAATGTATTGCATGTAAACACTTTATTCAGAAAATCCACTGAAAGGCAATATATGTGCATGCTCAATCTGTAAGGAATTGTGGGTGCTAACAGATGTTTAGCTGCAGGCTAGGTATTTAGGAATAGAGTGTTGCGGGGATGACGTATTTTTGTAGGCCAACTCAGAAGTTAGCATCACCCTGGTTCCCTCCACAACTTCCCTTACACATTTTGTTCATCAAGATAATCTTCACAAATGAACACAACTTATATGACTTTTGAAGCCTAAATACAATCGCTAGAAGTAAAAAGCTAAAATTAGGCTATAAATGAACTACACCATGGTTGCATAACTTCAACATCTAAACCACCACTGTTTCTGACAACTCTCTCAATCTTTATTTTAAAAAAAAAAACACTATAATTGGAAAATCCTGTAAACTGATAAATCTACAAGTTGGAAAGTTTGAGTTGGAATAGTTTGCAAGAGTGCGAGGATAAACATAATGAGGCTGTAGTAGATGAGTTTTCCTGTTCCTGTAGTCCCATTTAGCCACTTGTTAGCAATCGCCTTTTTCAAGACATGTAAACGCTTAAAAAATCAGGAGTTGGGTATTACTGATGTATTTTCCCTCTTTTATGAATAAAACATGAAAATATTTTGAGTTTGTGTTAACCACAGACCTTATTTCAGTGATTTAACCAAAAACCCATTCAAAAAACCCATTAGCTGCGTTTACATGGACAACAATAATCCACTCTTAACCCGATTAAGACCACACTTTGATTAAGAAACTACCATGTTTTTACTTACCTTAATCTAATTAAGGTCATACTCTAATTAAGCTCTAATCGAATTAAGACAGGTGGAGTACTCCTGTTTTAGTCGCATTATGGACGTGTATTACAGACATGTAAACACCTTAATCACATTATGAATGTCGTGTGAGAGTTTTCACCGCATTTTGCGACAGGACACGATCATGCACGGCAGTTTTACGTTTTACGGCAAAGAAGAGAGTTTGGCTGCGTCCCAAACCACATACTTTCCTACTATAGGCCTGTAGTGGGGAAAACTACATGTATCTTGGCTACTATATAGACGGTAAGTAAGCGGTTTGAGACGCAGCCCACGGCTTCAAGCAGTTTTCTATTAGCACATATAGCATGACAGATAATTAACTGCACTTAAAGTGTTCGTAAAAAAATTAAATAAAAACACCCAGAGCTGTATACAGTACCATAACAAAGACGAATTGTATGTTGATACGTGAAATTCTGGAGGGACGTCGGACGGCGTGGCGCGGTGACGTAATGACGCGGGCTGTTAATCTAATTATGTTCTAAAACATGTAAAACGGGAACATGACAGGAGTATTCTAAAAGCGACCCATGTAAACACCTTAATCACATTATTATCTTAATCAAAGTAAGGTCAATAATTAGATTATTGCTGTCCATGTAAATGTAGTCATGGGCTTCAAGACAATGGAAAAAGAAGTGCAAAAATACTAACTCATTTCCAGGTTTTAGAATTCATTCCTACATCACTCTATGGCAACTCAGGTAAATCGGATGCATTTATGCGTACAGGAATATTCTGCCTGTACGCATATAAACATCATATTCAGGATTGTGGCTGCAACCCATTATAAAAACAGAATTTGATGTGCATGTAAACATAGTCATTGTTGCTACAGACTGGTGACAAATTAAAGGAAAAAAACAACAACACCAACAAAGTCTATTAGTAAGGTTTTGGGCCACCATGATCCACCAAAATAGCTTTAATGATCCTTAGCACAGATTCTAAAAGTCTCCTGAACTCCTGGAAGTGACTCCTTCTATAAGGACAGAAATGTTTAATAATAGGATAAAGGTGATCTGTCAGGCATATTGATTTGCAGTGACATTTCCCCCATAAGTAGACAAGTGGATGCAAATCATGCCAGCAAAATTCCACCACATCATAACAGAGCTAGTGGTTTTTCCATAAATTTGTTGCCTGTCTGTATAGTTTACCTGTCTTTGGTGAGGGAATGTTTTAAAAACATCAGGTTTTGATAAGTCTGACTTGGATTTTCCCCATCAGACTACTGTAAACACTAGCTAAATTTGAATATGAGGCTGGGGTTTGAATATAATGATATGATGATGGTTTGCTAGGCAGGTTGCTAGGCTCTTCATCCTGGAACAGCTGGTGCTCACACTCAGCAGAAAAACTGTCCGAAGTATTAGGGAAATTTTGATAATACACATATTCCGCTTTTGGCCTCTGTGGTCAGTGTATAGCATTTTCAATGTCAAAACATTGATTTTATTTAGTTTACTATTTAAATTGTAATTATTTTGTTTGAAATTGGCCTTTTGTGGTCTTGCGTATCTACGGTTTTCCATTGCGGGCTCAGTGCTCTTGCTTCCGTGGGACTGGGGCTGGATGCTGCCTTGTGTTGTGGCCTGGCTGTGTTCTCCGTGTTGCTGTGTGTCTGGATCTCGCCTTATGTAACTCATCTTGGATCTTACTGGCCACTATCATGCAGATCCGTTGTCAAAAATGTTGGGACAGTCGACTGTTTACCACTGTGTAATATCACAGAAAAGGCCTTTGTTGCCTTATTTTGTGATTTATAATGCACCACACATTCTCAATCGGAGACAGGTCAGGACTCCAGGCAGGCAATGCTAGCCCCCGCACTCTCTGCTTACGCAACCATGCGCTTGTAATCCGGGTAGAATTTGGTTCAGCTTTGCAGCATATGTTGCTAGAAAAACGTGTACATATCTTTCTACATTAATGGTGCCCTCACAGATGTGTAAGCTACCCATGCCATGGGCACTGACACACCCCCGTACCATGGCAGACGCTGGCTTTTGGACCTGACACTGATAACAGCTTGGATGTTCCTTTTCCTCTATAGCCTGGAGAACATGATGGCTGTTTTGTCCAAATACTATTTGAAATGTTGACTCCTCAGACCACAAAACATGATTCCACTGTGCTACTGTCCAACTCAGATGCAACCGAGCCCAGTGGATTGGGCAGCGTTTCTGGACAGTGCTTGTGTATGGATTCTCCTTTGCATAGTAAAGCCTTAATTTGCATGTGTGGATGTTGCAGCAAATGATGTTAAAGGTTTACCAAAGTATTCCCGAGCTCATGTCAGAATATCCATTACAGACACAACACAGCTTTTAAGACAGTGACGTCTTAAAGAAGTGAGATTCACACATCTTAATATTTGCTCACTGAACAAAAATATGCCATTACTCTATGATATCATTCTGGATAAAAAAAACTTGATTTCTTCTGTATTTGTGAAACTTGGCATCAGCATAATGATTTTTTAAAAATATTAATATGAATACTCCTCCGAGTACTCATATTGGCCGTGAACATCTGGTAAAAGAGGTGACCTGATGTATCTGTCACTCAAATCACTGTTCCTTGTGTATCATCATTTGAGTGTATTGCTTTCAAAATTAATGGTTTGTCCCCTGTTCTTGTTTTTTTTTTCTATCGTCCTCCAAAACTTAATACCCCTTTTTTGTCGAACTCACAGAACTACTTGCATATGTTAGTTATATCTGTCCAGTAACAAGTGTCACTGGAGATATTAACATTCATGTCAACAACTCTAATTGTAACTACACAGTGAATTTTATGGAGACATTAGATTTTAGTTTTAATTTGCTCCAACATGTCATTTTTCCTATTCATAACAAAGGTCACATAATTGATGTGTTCTGTTGGTACTGATATTGATCAGCTTGAGAAAAAATAAGTATTAGTGATCATAAGCTTTTAATGTACTCGTTCCCTCAACAAAATTTTCTCAAAAGAGGGTTATTAGTTTTAGAAATGTCAAGAATATTGACTTTGACCACTTTTCATATTTCATCTCAGAGCATACAAGAATTACTACTGTAGACCATTATAATTCAATTTTATCATCTACTTTTGGTGTGTTTGCCCCTTCGGAGAGAACGTGTTGTTTCATGCATTAAATCATCTCCCTGGTATACAAGTGAGCTCAGGGCCCTTAAGGTTAAAAATAGGCAACTTGATCATCAGTACAAAAAAATTGGGCTTAACTATCCATAAACTTATGTATGATGAACACTTAATTAAATACAGTGAAGCTCTTAAAGTGGCAAGAACAGAATATTACTCTCAAATTATTAGTGATGGTGCTGCAAATCCCAAGAAGATGTTCAAGAATATTAACAAAATTCTCAAACATATTAACCTATTAATAAAGTTAATTCCTGTGTCATTCCTCTTTATTACACATAACTTCATTTATGGAATTTAATGTTTGGATTCCTTCATATGTGTGAATTTCTTGAGTTAATACCAAATTCTGACGAAAATTTCATGTGAATAACCTCATTGGAAATATATTTACTGAAAACAAATGATGACACGTTCGATACTTATTTCCCCCACTGTATATGTCTATCAGCTTTGTCCCTTTGTCTGTAATTCCTTTGATTCCTTCATCTAATTTTCTTTTAACAGGTTTTTCTAGTTTTTCATTAGTCACTATTGATTATATTTATATCTTTGATTATATATTATGACAGTGAACTCAGCTACATGTATTCTTGACTCTATTCCAATGTTTGTTCTTTAGGGGTGTCTGTCATCTATCAGTCCCCTCATTTTGAATATTGTGAACACCTCCCTTATTACTGGTATTGTCCTGCATGCCCTAAAGGTTGCAGCTATCACAGCAATCCTTAAAAAGCCTGGGTGTGATATGTTTATCCTATCAAATTACAGGCCTATTTCAAATTTTCCTTTCTTGGCTAAGGTTCTGGAACATGAAATTGTGGCACAACTATATTCTCACTTGTCCCTCAACAAGCTTTTAGAACCTTTTCAGTCTGGGTTTAGACCAGGACACAGTACCAAGACTGCTTTGGTTTGAGTTATGAATGATCTCCTTGTCTCAGCTGGCTCTGAAGCCCTTACTATCTTGGTGTTATTAGCTCTGAGTGCAGCTTTTGGCATGGCATGTAACTCTATCTTGCTTGATAGACTGGAGAGTTGGCTTGGTATCTCTGGTACTGTGCTTGAATGGTTTAGAGCTTACCTTACTGATTTTTCCCAGTTTGTTGCCCTGGGAAACAACAAATCTGATATTGTACAGGAATGTCATGGTGTTCCTCAAGGGTCTGTCCTGGGTCCTATACTTTTTAGTATTTATATGCTTCCTTTAGGACAAATTATTAAGAAATCTGGTCTAGGGTATCACTTCTATGTTGATGATACCCAAATTTACATCAGTCTGACATAACGATCACTTCAAGTTGACATAACATGCCACTTCATGTTTGCAGGAAATCAAATTATGGATGCACCTCAATTTTTTAAAATTGAACTGTTCCAAGACAGAGGTTCTTCTTGTTGGCACACCAGCAGGTACTCATAAAGGTAGAAATATTAACTTGACCTTGGATAACAGTTTGGTATTGCCATTTTCTCCAGCTTGTAACCTTGGTGTAATGTTTGACGCTCACTTGAAACTGGGTGCACATATTAAGAGCATCTCTAAATCTGCATTCTATCACCTCAGGAATATTTCCAGGATTAGGTCTTTCCTCTCATTACATGATGCTGAAAGGCTGATTCGTGCATTTATTACGTCAAGGATTGATTATTGTAATATATATATATATATATATATATATATATATATATATATATATATATATATATATATTAAAGGGCTACAGTACATCCAGAATTCATGCAGCACATATTCTCACCTATACTCTTTCACATCAGCACATTACTACCAAGCTTTGTAATTTGCATTAAATCATGTATTGGTTTTAATACTCTTACTTTAACATATAAAGCTGTTCATGGAATGGCCTCTTCTTACATTTGTGAATTAGTTACCCTGTACATGCCTTCTCGTTCTCTCCATTCTGTTGATTCTCTCACTCTTCAGCAGACTTTTTAAGAAAGTTTTAAGAAAATGTTGAAAATGCATCTTTTTAAAGTCGCTTACACTGATTAATTTCATCTACAGTAGCTTTTTTCGATAGGATGTAGAGTCAATTTTTGTTTTTATATTTATTGTGTTATGTCTGTATTTTTGTATTTTATCTCTATTTCCTGTTTTTGTAGTGCTTTGGGTATGAGAAAAGCACATTATAAATAAAATGTATTATTATTATTATTATTATTATTATTATTATTATGAGAGCATGAGAGAGAGAGATTGATGACCGTCATAAATCAGTGTCAGCCAATACATGAATACTATTCTGTCGGGTATAACTACCACTAAATCACACACTGACACTTTTGCTTACACACATAGACTGAAAAATGGACAAATACAGTCTGCTAGACTCTCAGTAATATTAATTGATGTTTTTTTTTTGTTTTTTTTTAAAAGATGTAGCCAATGGTTAATACATCTTTGTATTCTTTATTTTATAAAATATTTGCATCAATGTCTGGCATTGTTTACATAACACAGCTGCATATAGCATAAATACATTGGCTTGGTGCACTCCTTTTCCATCTCAGCAACATTGCACTGATCTTGTTGGCTAATTGAGAGGATTGTTTCTCTGATAAAGCACAACTGACTACAATCAGCAACTGAATAAAATCGAAATGTGTCAAAAATAATTTAAAAAATCCAAAACAATATTGTGCCAAATTTATTGTGAGAACACAATAGTATTGAGTGAAATATTAATGTGATAACACAATAATATAAATGAAAATATATCGAGTGAAAACACACAGTGAGCAATATGAGCTCACTGTTTTTCTACACTATTTGTTAAGAGGATAGGTAGGGCACTCAGCTCCATTATGTTCTATACTGTGTAGGGTATAAACAGAATGAATAGGAAGCCATTAGAGATTTGTTAGAAGATGGAGGATTTTACTTGGATTATGGGGAAGAAATGTAAGATCAAACTACATAGCAATAAGAAAACAGTACTGTGGGTAAATGGAATGTAATACTTAAGATTTGTCTGCTGGTAGAGAAGCAATTCCAGCCAGAAACATTAATCAGGATGATTCTGTGGTGATTGTGTTTGATCAATCAATGGTCTGCACTATTTTTAGTGCCACCCGTATATCCTGGCTCGGCACAGCTCCTGTGGCAGTGAAAATAGTGGCAACATGGAGAATTATTGGTAATTCATCAAAACGATCCATGCTGTATCATCCTGCTGGAAGAATGATATTATTCTGCTGGTAATACTGTGACTGGATTATTTAAAATCCTTCAGGACAATCCTGAGATTACTTCTCTTTTTAAGAAACTTATACTCATCTCATAGAGATAAGACAAAAACATTAAAACATGTTCATCAGGAGTAAGTAATCTGTCAAATCAGTGCCACAGAATGCAACTGTTCAAGATTTGCAGTCTTTATCACCAATCAGCTGTACATAAGACAAACCAAAAGAAGATTCATTTATCAGTTTGAAATGAAGGATTTACTGTTGAGTTACCTTCTATACCGATGAATACAACATTAATAACATCTCAATTTGCATTTCTAGATTGTTTTGCTGAGTAATTAAGTGAGGAATCTTAAAAGAAAAGAGAATGAGAAATGTGCCACTACAATTTGAATTTAAAATGTACAAATCTGAATTTTATGCCTCTATATAAATATGTAAGTGAGGCTTTGTAGCTGATTGAAACCTGAATTCAAGGTTTAAAAATCAGTTTAATAATCAGGTTTAGAAATTCAGTTGTTGGTGGCACATTCTATTTCAAAATGAATTTTTCAAATTAAAATTTTCTAAATACTACGTCACTGACTGGAATGGTGGCGATCAAATCTGTGGTCCTTTTGGGTTTTTTTCAGGGTTATTTTTTAAGTTCCCAGATATAGTGTTTTGAACATTTCAATCTGAATTTTGAAGAACTTAATTTGTTATGGATTGTGTCATGGAATGAAATTTCATTTTCATGTAATTCAACTACAGTACTTTGCTTACAAATAAAAATAAAGACAGAAAATTCAAATTCAGATTGTTGTGGCACATATATTGATTCATAAGATCTTATCTAGAGTGTTTTTTTTTTGTTGTTTTTTTGTTTGTTTGTTTGTTTAGAATTTTAGAACTTCATAGAATAAGTAAGGGAAAACACGTGACACTCAATGCACCTGGTCTGGAGTATTTTAATTGTTTATAGACTAATGTTATGGAACATCCATGAAACAAGTTTATTTCTGTTATCACTTATGTCACAGCAGCTATAAGCAGCTGTTCCCTCACCAACATAATCTGACCAATCAGATTTGAGAATTCATCTGCACTGTGGTATAAAAGTCCATTTTTGACAGCCACATCTATTATTTCAAACAACTGGATTTACCTCCTACAGTTTCAGAAAGACTTTGCCTGAAAAGGTGATAAATGACTTTTGCCTTTAGTGCAAAAAGTGGAATTTGAATACTTTGCTACATGTATTACTACCTCAACACATATTACTGCAGTATATTCTAATTACTTCCTGGATTTTACCATGAAATATAGATGATAGAATGAAATCTCAGTCAATAGGCTTAGACCATGTTTGACCTCTAGTTACTAAAGCACCATTCCCTTTAATTCTGAACTCTAAAAAATGCTGGGTTATTTTTTCTATCCAAACGCTGGGTTGAGTCTTTTGGGTCATTTAATTGGTTATTTTCTCAGTCTTGGGTAGTTTTGGGGTAGTTTTGTGTAACCCAAAAGCTGGGTTAGTGGCTGGGTCATTTTCATCGACACTTGTATCAATGCACCCTCCCCCATCCCGATACATCAGCCCAGCTCCTGGGTCAAATCAACTCAATATGGACTGTTTTTTGCCTCAGGTGGAGGCAGCGGTTTTCACACAAAAGACTGTTAGATTTATTTGGAGAAACACACTCAAAAAGGATGTGTTAATATCCTACACATGTTTTGTGTTATTACTATTTCAACACATGTTGTGTTAATTATCCAATAAATGTGTTTAAAAAAAGAACTTTCAGACAAGTGACTAATAAAACATGTGTTAAACTTGAGGTTATTCTATAATTATCTGGGTCTGCATCTTATCTGAGGCTCCGAGTTAGGGTTAGCTAGCTGGATGCTGTCACCTGTGGGGATGAGTGCTAACATAGACCCTCACTTGAGTTGATAACATTACTTTAGCAAACCACTTGCGGTAACGTTAGACATTCCCATTTCCATTTTGAAAGTTACCGATAACGTAGGATTACAGCTGTTCACCATGATGTAATACAGAGAGTGGGTTAACAACGTTTAGCAATGTTTAGACAAGGAAGGCTCTAGCAATTAGCATTAGGAGGATGGGTTAGGGCCAGGTTTCTTTATGTATTCAGTGAATGTTAATGCTGGTTAACAGGTTCAGACAGTCAGTGGTTAACAGAATTTAGCTAGCTCAGTAACGTTGAGGCCAAAAGTTCTTCACAAGGTTAATGTGACAAAAATAGAGGATGGGGTTTATAATGCTTTCCATTATCTCTGTAATGTTGGTTGACAATCAGGTTTCGCAAAAATATTGGCGGTGACGTACTAAAGGCAGGAAAATAAATATTTGCAAGTCAGCTAGATTTTCCTGGTGAGTCTACAGTGCCGTTTTGTTCATTAGGAGAGAGGAGGTCACATTTCCAAAATTACACAATCTGGGATTCTGTAACGCAATTTCTTAGTTAAAGTATAAAGGCATTTGTCCATATTTTGTAGTTAACAACTAACCAACACTCTTTTTCGCCTTTTACAGCTTTTCAAATGGAAGGGAGTGGGAGTCCTGTCTTTCTAGATGGCAGGGCGATTTGTAAGAAGATGTATGAACTGCAATTCTTATGTCTGTCAAATATTTTAATGATTTTAATAAATGTAACCTGAATTTCATGCAATAGTTTGTTCATTTTGTGATTTTAGTAGAATTTTAGCATACAAACAAATCTGTGTTATTTTTGTGTTTTTTTTAAACACATCTTTGTGTGTAAATGTTTAACACACAGCAAATGTTAAATGTACTAACACACTAATTGTGTTAAAAGCAACACAAAATGTGTTGTCCTTAATTAGACATGCAGGTGTGTTAAAATTAACACATGACTGAGTGAAGGTTCGTATCAATATATTTATCCATAAAACCATTACTGTACACTAGAAAAAGCAAAAATGTGTGATAACAGTCCAGTTTACATGACACTAAATGCACCGCTATCTTTATTCGCCTTGGTTTACTGGTTTGTAATGTCCGCTGGATTGTAAGTGGGTTACTCAGTTTTTTTGGGTTTTTTTGGATGTTTTAAACATCTCCTTTGATCAAAATCTGTCATTTTCATATTAAATATATGACTTATTTGACTCATTTACTTCAAAGTCTATATATAAACAACATTTTAGCAGCTCTAGCAACACATTTCTGAACACCTTCTTATGTATAAATTAAGGAGATACCATTTTGACATATTTGTTTATAATGTGGTATATTTTACATTTTCAAAGAGTTAAAATAACCTTGAAATATTAACCCATTTATGAAATAAAATTAACCCGGCATTTTTGTAAAAATTAAACTATCCTTTGGGTTGAAAAACACCCATTTTGTTGGGTTAAAATTAACAACCCAACTTGATGTGTTAATTTAGTCGAAAATGTGTTCTGTTCTATATGTACCCAGCCGTTGGGCTAAAAATAACCCAATTTGGGTTGCTTTTAACCAAGTGTTTTTTCAAGTATGGCCTCAGTGACATTCACAGAATGTGAATACTTGTAGCTCCTATGCCTAGCTTCTCTCTACACAGCTTCCATGAAGACACACTGGTAATTGTTGAGCTTTAAGAGCTCCAACCTCCTGCTGCAGCCTTCTGGACCTTTGGCATTACACACTGTCTGAAACTGACATTGGAAGATGTGTTTGGGCAGAAATTAAGAGCATTAGCAGCAGTAGACTTGACCTCCCAATACAGAAACACAGAGGGAGACATTTTTAGCCTCATCATTCTATGAGGAGGAATTAGCCAAGGGCTCTAGTGGCATCTTATTGGCAACTCTAATTTAGCAAATCTTCCTTAACTAAGTGAAAGCCACATATTAAAGAAGGCAACATCTGCTCTATTGTTAATTGCATCGCAGGAATCAAAGGTTGCAAGAGACACTGAAGTTGGGATAGACAGGATGAAAGGAAACTTGTAAATAGGTTATATCATTTGTGACTCAAGCCAAAAACTTCTATTTCTACAATACTAATCTGCAGTATATTCAATATTTTACATACATAGCCTCCATAGTAAGTTGCAGTATATTTCTCCTTATGACTTGCTAGTCCTTGCTTCAAATTTTAATAAATGCTCGAATGTATTTTGGAATCATTTATCTTTATTATGATCAAGTGCATGAAGTGCTTTGCACAGTTTGAGTGTTTGTCAGACTTCCTGAAATTGGAGGGAATTTAGAGTGTTTTAATGTCGTGCTCCTATAAACAAGGCATTTTTGCCAATATGGTATTAGTGGTGCCAGATCAAGGGTCATGGGCACTAATTTAACCAGATGTCATAAGCAGCAGTGTATTCATACATCCACCTCTCTCCATAATATAATTTTGCATCTTCATAGCTGCTTCTCTGAAAGTTTAGCAGTTAAATGAATTCTGTTTAAGAAACATTTCCATTAACTTTAGCAAGCAAGCTAAATGTGTGTTGTTTTAGCCAGATGAGAAAAGGAACAGGCAGACAAATATAGTATCTGTGTGTAGAAATATAGCATCTGTGCTGTCCACACTGACTTAAGTTCAACCTAAAATAGTTTTACTCCTTATTACCATCCTGTCACTTACCTTCCAGTGCATCATTGAAGGTGAGCTTCAATCAAACCAGGGCATTTAGGCTACACAAGACAGTGCCTGAGGAGGGCAGGGAGGATTATCAAAGTCCCCAGCCACCCAAACCACAGCTTTTTTTGCACTACTGCCTTTGGGCAGAGAGTACTTCAGTATTAGGACACACGCAGACACACAAACAGACTCAGAGACATTTACTTTCCACTAGTAATGTGCCATACATTCTCAACTGGACACAGGTCAAGACTGCAGGCAGGCTAGTCTAGCATCCACACACTCTGCTTATGCAGCCATGCACTTGAAATCTGGACAGAATGGTTTAGCATTGTCCTGCTGGAAAATGCAGGGATGCATCTAGATGGCAGCATATTGTATGTTGCTCCAAAGTTTTTACATACTGTATCTTTCTGCATTAATGCTGCCCTCACAGATGTGCAAGTTACCCATACCATGGGCACTGACACACCCCTATACCATGACAGACGCTGGCTTTTGGACCTGACACTGATAACAGCTTGGATGGTCCTTTTCCTCTTTGGTCCGAAAAACATGACGATTGTTTTGGCCGAAATACTCTTTGAATTTTTGACTCATCTGACAAAAAGGCACGCTTGCACTGTGCTACTGTCCACCTCAGATGACACTTAGCCCAGAGAAGTCAGTAGTACCTCTGGACAGTGTTGATGCATGGCTTCTGCTCTGCATAGTAAAGCCTTAACTTGCATCTGTGGATGCAGCAGCAAGTGGTGTTGACTGAGAAAAGTTTACCAAAGTATTTCTGAGCCCATGTCATAATACCTATTACAGGTGCATGTCAGTTTTTAAGACAGTGATGTCTGATGGATCGGAGATCATGGGCACTCAGAAGAGGTTTTTGACCTTGCCCTTTATGAAACGGATTCATTGAAACGTTTAATTATATTGTGCACTGTAGAGATTTGTCTTTGGGAATGCTGTTCTCAAAGTGCTGGATTATTTGCTTTCTGTATCTGTTGGCAAATTGGTGAGCCACGACTCATCCTTGCTTTTGAAGGACTAGGCCTGTTTTTGGAATATGTTGCAGGCATCCATTTCAGAATAAATGTATCTATTAAAAACAATGAAGCTGATTAGGTAAAACATGAAATACCTTATCTTTATACTGTTTTTGTTTGAATTCAAGTCAAAGTAAAATCGCAATTTACTACTTTCTGTTTTTATCTGCATTTCATTTACCAACACAAACTTTTTTTTGTAAATGGGGTTTTACATATCATACTTATACAGTACTATTATGTATTAACTTTATATTATGTTACACAACATACTGAAAATATTTTTGTGCTTTATTTTGTCTTTACTTCTATCTTTATTCATATTTTACCTGACTGCTTTGTTGTTGGAGTCATGGTCCAGGCTGTTTCCCTGTTTTTCCATTCCCAGAGCTCTAGTGTTTTCACTCCCTCTTGTTCCTGTTTGTGTGTATATGTGTGTGTGTCCTTGGGCATGACGCTCCACCTCCCGTGCCCCATCAGACTCACCTGCTTCCCATCTATTCACCTCATCAACAGCATATATAAACCCCGGTCCTTCAGGCACTCATCGCCAGATTGTTCCGGTTTCCACTGCAGTACACATCCGGCCCTACTCAGGTTTTGCATTCCATTGTTGTAAATGTTTTCCTCGTTGCATTATTCTGTGCCCATCGTATGTTTTCTCTCCTTGTGTTCCAGGTCCGCTACTCAGTCTGCCTGTCTGCTCACTCACAGCTCACTTCCTGCTACACCCAGCCCCACCTCTCCTCCATTGTGGCTCACCAGCTCTGCACTTAGCAATCAGGCTGAGTTAAAGCCCCGGCCTCAACAACACTCAAGCCTGCTCACACTTGGCCCAGCTCTCCCTCCCCCACGGCGCATCGCCTGAGCATGCGATCCTCATGCTGCAGAGTCAAGCTCAAATCCCGACTTCGATCCCTCTAATTCAACCCACCTCTCTCACACACCCTCACTCCCTCACGTTCCTTAATAAAACCCATTTTCACCTTGGATCCCAGTGTCTGTGTTCTGCATTTGGGTCCCCTCATCTCTGTGTCCTTAACAGTTGGAGCTCTGCAACTTAACTTTTAGCCCTGCATAAACAATGATAATTCCTCTTTGAGGACCAATAAATTATCTATCTATATGAGAATAAATTTAAATCTAAGATATAGTCCACTAGTTTAACTAATAATAACTCAACTTTTCAAAATTGGTATGCAGTTATGTTATGTGTGGGTGTTGAAAATTTGACATTTATTGCACCCTGCATTGCATGAGGACAGAGAGATGGCAAGGCAGAGAAACAACATATGAAGACATGGATAGAAAAAAATATTCCAAAGGACAATGGAACACTGAAAGTCCAATAAAAGAAATGAAGTCAATTTCATCCAGGTCATTCTTTGTTCCTTCTCATTGTAATAAGAAAACTAAAAATCTCTGTTTGTCTGTGATAGGGCAAATACAGAGCAGAGGAGAGAGGAGGTGAAGTGAGGGGCCAAAAATGCAGAGAGAGAGAGAGAGAGAGAGAGAGAGAGAGAGAGAGAGAGAGAGAGAGAGAGTAAAATCACAGAATTTCTAATAGTATTAGCACCAGAAACTTACTGTGTTTAGTGTAACAGCTTATTTGACCTTCTTTTCATTACATAAGAAAACTTAGTGTAATGTGCCAGTTAGAGAGAAATTTCACTTTTTTTTCTTTTCTTTGCAGAACAGTAATTGATTTTAACCAACCATACAAGCAACCATAGTGTATTTCCTTATGGAAAGATAAATATTTATATTATATTATATATATTATATATTATATTTATATTATATTGTGTTTCAATTTAATGAAATTTTATTTGCATAACAATGGGTATTCTCACAAAGCAGCTTTACGGAAATCTGGATGTATATTTAGATCCCTACCAAGCAAGCCATAAAAACTTCCTGAGACAATGAGGAAGAAACCTTGAGAGGAACCAGACTCAAAAGGGAACGTCTTCTGGGCGACACTTAATAGTAGGTCTATCATTACACTTCCACAACTGTCTATTATAATGTCATATATCACTGGATGTGTTGAATGCAGAGTATAAAAAAAAATTCATAGCTATAAGTCTAAAGTATCCAGGTGATATGATGCATTGAGAAACAGAGTATTGGGTATATATTATTTGTGGGAAGTGCAATCCATGTGGGACCATCCAGAATAAAATTTAAGGTACACTGTTAAACCCACACTACACTCTTATTGGGAAATGATCTACACAGTAAAATCCCTAGTGTTGAATTAACATCCAGAGTGTTCATTTGTCTCCATATAAACATTGTAGGGTTTAAATTCAACACTCTGGGTGTTTTGCTGTACATAGTTTAAGGGTTAACTGCAGAATTACTCCTGCTTCTGTAGGCTAAAAATTTTAAACTAAATGCTGAATAGTTTTGGTCTGTTAAGAGACATTTGTGCAAGGTATGATGAGCTTTACCCTGGTGATGGATTGTATGTATGTTATTGTGTAATGATGGAATTGTATAATGGTGTGAGTCACTATATGGGTATTCTCCTGTCAAAGTGAAACGTGTGCAGTTTGCAGTAGGAGAATGAATAGCAGAGGAAATATACACACAATTATGAATGGTTATATGATGCTGAATCTCTTGAACCTTATTCAGTTGAGCTTCGCGAGGAACAACAAGGTATATTATGGCAGGCATTCTTTATTGCATCAATGAAAATTTAAAAGAATATAAAAGAAGTGTATGATAGCAGATGCAGGTAGACAATGTCTGATTTTATATGACATTTCTATATGTCATTCTCAACCTCAAAAGAATCAACATCAAAACAAAGGGTAGCTCTTGCAACACTGAAAAAAACTGACCTTCAATAGAGTCTAAAGTCAGCCTTTGAGAAAATGTAACCTGTGTGTGTGTGTGTGTGTGTGTGTGTCTGTGTGTGTGTGTGTGTGTGTGTGTGTGTGTGTGTGTGTGTGTGTGTGTGTGTGTGTGTGTGTGCATCTCTTTGTGTTTTTGAAATCTATTTTGTACACTAAGATAAAGGAAACAGACAGATGAAATCCTTCTCTCCTTCTCTCAACCTAAACATATTCCTGTTTGGCTTTGTAGACTTGCGATAAAGAAAGCCAGTTTGTCAGACATTCATCATGCTAAATATGAGCCGAATGATGAATGTCACTATTCAAAATATAATATAGAGATTAAGCAAGAAAATCTCTCTATATATGCAGATGAATAGAAGTCCTTATAATATAAGGTCTTAAAACCCAAACAGATGAACATTGAACCTTTTTCTGTTGTTGACATTATTACTATCGGTATTATTATTATCGGTGTTGCTTGTCAGACTTCATACAGTTGCTTTATCATAATAGTCTCTTCATTAATGCAGCTAGGCTGGAACACAAAAGTCTGTAAATACTGGAATCAGTTTAATTTTGAAAAGAAGATTCATATCTCTCTTTAAATAATAGCAGATGTAGACTTTGCCTAGTGCCTGTTCCAAAATGATGATACAGTTGCTGTCATTTATCTTGGATATGATTTAGCTGTGATCTAGGTTCTGATGGCTCAGTGATGGCAGGCTGTAGCAGCCGTAGGATTTGACACAGCGGAGATTTTAAAATGATTACACTATTTGCTCTGCAGGATAAAAAAAAAAAAAAATCTTAAGGCATTTTCCCACCTATAGCACTTCAAAAATTGTGGAAGGGATTGTTGAATGACAGCCATGATTAGACATCTGAAAAGCTCAATAGACATACCGTTTGATACAGGAAAAGTGATAAAAAAAATTACCTTCTATTTCCATGGATCTGCACCTGAAGAGTGCAGGCAGAAGCATGATAATTATAAGCGTTATCTCTGTGAAGGAAAATGTCCTTGTAATTGGTGCACGAGTCTGCCAACACCTTCCTTTTCATTTGCTCATCATAGTTAATTGGCTATAATTGCACTTGGTAAAATGAAACTTTTAAAACATATTAAGCTCTGATGTCAACCTTCATTTCAGTCAAAATGCCCCAGACAAATTGCATGCAACAAGTCATAAATTAAATGTGAATAATCAATTTTATGCCGGTCCATTTATGTGTGTGTCTTCATATGTGTCTGTGTGTCTATCTTGGGCACAAATATGATTATGTACACAATATTCTCATAGTAACTCTTTAATTAAGACACACTTCATCTGGTCATGTGTAATATATTAATGATATAGTTATGCAACCTCAGAGCTGCCTAAAGCATATTCACTACACTTTGAGCACTGACCCAATAAAACTAAGAGAGAGCAGAGTGACACAATGCATTTGGTTCTTCATCTAGATTCTACACATCACTAGCATCTACAAAAGAACTCTGAGCTTAGTGACAAGCTGACCGTGTCTTTGCATGAGTGGACCATGCTAGGAGCACTGAATAGACTGTTAGTAAGGCTATAGGAAGCAGCTTTCAGAAATAGGAGGCGTCTGGTGTAGGGCCGCTAATGGCTTATTGATGAATGTGTCTCCCTTTTAGTTTCAGCTCTCAGGCTCTGTTTGAACGAGCAGAGCCCTTTAAGACACAAAGCGTACAGAACGGCTGACAGCTGACGAATACTTTTGACGACTGGCTGGGCCACGAAGACATGGGGAAAGAGGAGCTAGTTAAGTTTAATTTTCACAGATTCTGCACCTCAGGTTTCAAGCTCATACAGACCATGGTGTATAGATTTAGACACAATCTTTATATTCTCTTGGTGAACAACTTTTGATTCTCACGATCCATTTGAACAGGTGGAGGAAGCTTGACATCTGTTGTGTACTGATGAATTTTTATTTTTATATATTTCTATTCCTGAATGAATGCATACTCTATGATAATTACATCAGTTTTTATTAGGTATATTATTAATAATACTACTACAAACCATTAAGAAAGCTGCTATTTATTTATTTTTTTTTCCTTTAAAATAGTGACCAAACTCATCTTTAAAGGAATTAGATCTTTAATCAATATTCTTGACTATGCTTCTTTTCTGTGTTTCAACCCTTGTCTGCCTTGGTGTGCAGGCAGGTGTGATGGTCTGTGTTTTGTTTTATGGTCCTTTGCTCGTGCTACATCTGGGCCCAACTTAAGCTGCGAGGCAGGCTGTAAAGCGAAAACAACTCCAATCATCTCATTTTTTCCCACTCTCTCAGAGTCATTAATCAAGGTACTATTCTCTATGCATGTGGGAGTCTCATTTTAAAGCATCTTTTTATGTGACTTGTATGCTGAGCACTTGTCTGTGTCTAATTATGCATTACTCTTATTACTAAGGATGTTATCTGGGATACTATGTAGTATTTTATGGAATGTAAGTAAATTGTCTTATGGATGATGTGAAAGTGGCTTCTTGTTCAATGATTAAACTAATGATTAAACACCCCATGGAAATTGTTGACTTTTTTTGACATATTTGGACATGCATTTGATCATCTTTGAAACAGTGCCTCTTAATAAAGTTAATACACTCTATCATATGACATAAAATTGACATTTTGTAGTAATTTTCACAATTTGAATGAACAAAAACTAGATCAGTCGCGTGGAAAAAGTAAGTACATCCCTATTTATCATACCTATTTATCAAATCCATAAAATTAGAATCAGGTGTTCAAGATTGGGTGCCAGTGATCAGAACCTGCTTAGGGAGTGCAGGTGGAACCAGTCTTATTTATACCTGTCTCATATATAGTGTCTGGTGTTCCCTTTGCTATTAAGGTGTGTGGTGCCAAGATCTAAAACGTTCAGTAAGGCCTTCAGAAAAAAAATTGTGGATGCCTATGAATCTGGCAAGGAATTTAAAAAGATCTCCAAATTATTTGAAATACATCATTCCACTATAAGGAAAATAAGCTACAAGTAGCACAGATTTCAAACGCCAATTTGTCCAGGACTAGCCATCAGAGCAAATTGAGCCCAAGAGCAAACCAACTGATACAAAAAGAAGTCACGAACAACCCCAAAATTTCATCACAGGATCTGCTAGTAAGTCTTGCAACTGTTGGCATTAAAGTTCCAGCTTCTACAATCAGAAAGGGATGGTACAAATTTGACATGCATGGGAGGCATGCCATGAAAAAGCCTTTGCTGTCTAAAAAGAACATTAGAGCAAGACTACAGTTTGCCAAAGAGCATATAGGCAAAGTCCAAGCCTTTTGGAATAATGTGCTCTGGACAGATGAATCAAAGATAGAGTTGTTTGGTCACAGTAACTGCAGACATGTTTGGCGCTGACCAAAGACAGCTTTTCAGGAGAAACACCTCATACTAACTATGAAGCACGGTGGTGGAAATAATATGGTTTGGGGTTGCTTCGCTGCCTCAGGGACTGGACAGCTTGCATATTCATTGATTCAACTATGAATTTTGCATCATATCAAAGAGTGCTTAAAGATAATCTGATGCCATCTGTCCAAAAGTTGAAGTTGAAACTAAAGTGGATCTTTCAAAAGGATAATGATCCTATGCACACTAGCAAATCCACCAAGGAATGGAGCAAAAAGAAGAAATGGAGGGTTATGGAATGGCCTAGTCAAAGCCCGGATTTGAATCCCATTGAAATGTTGTGGGGGGATTTGAAACAGGCAGTACATGTAAGAAAACCCTCAAACATCTTGCAACTGAAAGACTATTGAATGGAAAAGTGGTCAAGATTCCATCAAGATAATGTCAGAGAACGGTGGACAATTATGAAAAACACCTACAAGAATTTATTTCTGCTAAAGGGGGCAATACTAACTTCTGAGGCCAAGGGTGTACTTACTTTTCCCACTGAAGAATATCCCATCTATTGATATTTCTGTTTAATAAATGATTGAAAAAGCAATTTTCCTTGTGGTTTTGTTCAACTTTATTAATAGGCACTGTTTCAAAGGTGATCAAATGTTATCCAAATGTGTCTTAAAAGCCAACAAGTTCCATGGCGTGTACTTATTTTTTCACATGACTGTACTTATATTTATTTACAGATATTTTGTTCAAACATGAGTGTTGAACAAGTGACATTATACTATCTATACTACACATTCATGCACTTTCTTTTTCAGAATGTCTCAGAAGATAACTGCTATAATGATTCAGACCTGAGAGGTGAAAAAAAAAACTTAACGCTGGTATGTCATGATGCATGAAGGTGCAATTGGGAAATTCTCTCCTTTCAGTGTCTGTCAAACATGTGATAAGCCAATATTGATAAAGGCTGTAATCCAAAATGCACCCATGCAGTCATTACACACACTCCTCTATCACATTTTAGATAATACTCTACCATAGAAGAGTGTGAAACTGAATTTAAAAGCTTTCCCATAAACCAATATAATGTTCTGCTGGGGTTTTTTTTCTTCTTTTTTTCTTTTTCAAGCACTTTCTTTCCAATTATGGCCTTCAGACCTATATAACATGCTTCACTGATTTGGCACCTTTTTCCTTGGTGGTGGTGGGTTTTTTTAATTTGTTTGTTTGTTTGTTTGTTTGTTTTCCTGACAATGAGTGCGACATCCCTTTGGATAAACAAACACACCATTTGTCCTAGCACTGTACAGACAAATACAAAGCCATGGGTCACTATATATCTGGACTAACAGATTTTTAAGATATGCAAGGTCAGCGGTGGTGTGTGGGTGGGGGTGGCAACCATTAATTTCCTGGCATGTTCCTTACTATGCGCATGAGTTGTTCTGTAAAGCATAAAATGTTGCGGCTAGTGAGTACTACAGGACGCATTATGGATTTTAACTAAAATCTAAAATGTTCAGTGAATGGTCCATTTACCGGAAAAAAAACAAAAAAAAAAAACAAAACATACAACATTTCATTTACATCCTGAAAATATTCTGTTCATACAGATATGTGTACTTTTCTGTCTATACTAGTGGTTATGTAGTAGTGAACTTGATACTTCAATCAAGATTTTACATAGTGTATCATTTAAGATGCACTGTACACAAGGTACATTAACTGTGTGCTCTGTTCAACCTACAGTGAAATGCTCTTAGTATATATACATAAAAACAGCCAGGGGTGAGTATTTTCCAAACGTATAGTACTATTTATTGAAGGCATTTTATTTCATCCACACCCTGTAATTCTTAATTAATTTCTAGCCTTATTGAAACACCTTTTAAACACATTTAAGTCTGTCTTCACCCACGTTAAAAAAACTGTTATTGAATCTCAGTAAGCAATATACACTCCTGTCCCCCAGAGTTTATGGTAGAAGTTCATGAGGGCACTTAAAGTTTAAAGCTCTGCTGGTTGGGGGCTTTACAGTGGGTTATGTTACCCTCTGATAATAAACGTTCAGACCATTTGTCCTGATAAATTGAAGTTAAAGAACTTAATGGGCTTGGGGAAATGACTCAATGATTAAATCTTTAAAAATGATTGTAAACATAGAGAACCATTTTGCAGAAATCTAAGACCTAACAGGATGGTTCAGCAAGTGGTCTTTTTATCTTGCCACATACTTGTAATTTTGCATAAACATGAGTCATTTTTATTTTATTTAGCTTTTACTTTATATGGTCATCACAACCAGTTTAGTCTTTCTGACACCATAGTAACTACATCAGACTGTGAATTAACTTGATTTTCATCAGATACTGTAGGTATTTTTGAGTTTATGCATCAGTCTGACAGCAGCACTACAACACACAACTGGAGCAGCACATTTATTTATTGAGCAGGTATGGAGAATTTGAAAATATTTTTTTTTTAGTGACATTCACAAAAACATGTATTCAGATTTAGTGACTTAAGTTCAAAAGCTCCATAAATATTCATGCATATTCAGAGTCAGTTTATGTGGGAGGATAAATGAACTTTCTGGGCAACCAATTAAGATGATAAAAATGACCTGAGTGTAGTTTACTGGTAATGGTTTGCCTCAGAGTTTCCCAGAGTAGAAGCATCCAAGGCAGGGTTTTTCAATAATGCCTAGACCACAGACTTTAAACACAAGCACTTGGCTTTAGGCAAAAATAAATAAATAAAAAAATAAAAATAAAAATAAAAACTCAAGGGGTACCGAAGATGCAGAATGTGTTTTCTTTTTTTGTTCTCAACTGCAATACAATGTAATTATAAAAGCAGTGATAATTGAAATAAATCAGCAAATCAAAATAAATACTAAAATGATTATGTACAGTCATGGAAAAAAAAGAAAGTACACACTCTTACTAAACAAACAAATAATCTCAGGTGACAGTTTTCAATATGTACTAATTTCTTCCCCAAAAGTAAACCAACTTTCAGATATCAGGTTGGAAAAAATAAGTATACCCTTTATACTTCCACAATCATTAAGAGAGTAATTGGCAGTAATTAGGTGTAACTAATGAAATGCACAAGAGTAGTTAATCATCAAGAAGTGTGACTACCTCTATAAAAGGAAAACATTTGGCAGTCTGGTGTCTACATCATGCCAAGAAGAAAGGACATCAGCCATGACCTCAGAGAAGCAATTGTTGCTACTCATCTATCTAGGATGGGATATAAGACCATCTCCAGAGAACTTGACATTCACCAATGTCCTTTGGTGAACAACATCCTTTGGACTGATGAGACCTAGGTGGAGATGGTTGGTCATCATGCACAGCACCATGTTTGGCAAAAATCAAACAGTGCATCACCACAAACACCTCAAACCAACTGTTAAGCATGGTGGTAGAGGGGTAATGATTTGGGATTGTTTTGCAGCCACAGGACCTGGGAAACTCGCAGCCAATGATACAACCATGGACTCCACTTCATACCAAAAGAACTCCTACAGAATGTTTACTTCAAGTTATTGTTGCTAAATGTCTACATGCTAATTAATTATAGGATGTACTTATTTTTTCCCACCCAGGTTCTGAATGTTGGTCTACTATTTTTTTTTTTTGAAGGAGTGGGGGGATTTCTTCATATTGAAATCTTTTTCTTTAGTCACCTGAGGTTATTTGTTTTCTTGTAGAAGTTTTTGAGGACCACATTATTGTTTTGTAGGCCCTGATAACTAAAAACATAGAATTGAAGGAGGGTGTACTTCCTTTTTATTTTTTGACTGTATAAATGAGATTATGGCAAGCATTCAAATACACATCTAGGAGAAGCCTAATATATTGCCAATACATTATATGGCCCAAAGTTTTAGATACATGACCATCACACCTATATGTGCTTTTTGAACACCCCAATGAGAACATGAGTTGGCCTGGGACGCGGTCTGCATTTCAGTTCATCCCAAAGGTGTACATTGGGTTTGAGGTCAGGGTTCCATGCAGGCCACTCAAGATCTTCAACTCCAAACTCAGCAAACCATGTCTTCATGGATATCACTTTGTGCACAGGGGTATTGTCATGCTGGAACAGGTTTGGGCCCTTTAGTTCCAGTGAAGGGAAATTGAAATGCTAGACCAAGGACATCCTATACAGTTCTGTGCTTCCAACTTTGTGACAACAGCTTGGGGAAGACCCGCATATTGTTGTGATGGTCACTTGTCCATAAAGTTTTGGTCATATAGTGTATACTGGTGCATGAATATTCCTAGTTGTAATTATCATATTATTAACTGCAAATGTGGTTTAATTTAACAATATGGCTTCCTTCCTCATTATTCAGCAGCTTATAAAAGCACTTGATCCAGCACATTTTATTATTTTGCATGGTGAGCTAGAAGTAAGTACAGTGGTAGAAAGCATTCAGCTTAGGCAATGGTGAAAAACTGCTGTACCATTGAGAGTTGCAGCCAGTAAAAAATCCTTTCTGTGGAACTTACTGGGATGATGTGATTAATTATCTTCATGATAACTTACATGATTACGTTCAAGGTCAGAATTCAGTGTAGCTGAGACATTTCTCTGCTTTTGGCAAACTCCAACCCTGCAACTGTCCAAGTAACATGAAAGCCCATAGTTATGACTGAGGTCTGAATATTGATGCGCACAATTTCATTATTAACTTCTCATTACACATGTGTAACTTAATGTTGAACATAGCCCAAATGGAGTTGATCTATAGTAAAAAAATATATATATATTTTAATATATTTGCTAAATACAAAGGTAAATGAAATACATACATAAAATACATATTAAAATACAAGAAATTTATTAAACAAACAAAAAAATCTAAATAGACACAAATAATAGAAGGTAACATTCCAGGATCCATCAGCAGGTCTAGACTTTCCTCACTCTCCTCACTACATGCCTGTACTATTAGTTTCAATGTAGTTACTGAATAATTAATAGCAGTAACTGAATAATATACCGTAAGAGGAATAACTGAATAATAAGCAGGAACTTCAACTGGCAGCCAGCACTATTGTCCGAACCATGCTGTTATAGAAAATGAATAAAAACCTTTGGGCCATTCAGAGTCACCAATTTAACAGCGCTGTGGTATAAGGGTAATTAACTCACACAGGAACTTTCTTCATACCAACATCTCTACACAATCATAATCACACTTGATCAGAAATTATTCTATAGGAATATGAATCACAAAAGCGGGAGAACAGCAGGACGCAATTTATGTAACAATGCATCGAAAGCAAGCTAGCTTTGCTCCATTCTAACTTGCAGCCTTTAAATGGTGGCTTACCAGCATGCAGGTTTTCACATTTACCATGAAAAGCTTGAAAGGTACCAAAAAAGGTACACAGGATGTGGCATTTCATACAGTTACTTTATAACATATCTTCTCAATACCACAATTCTACATTCGTAGAGTAGGGCAACAAAGGGTTGGAAAAGTAATTGCTACTTAAAAGAAACAGCTGGAGGTTAACTGACAACAGGTCAGTAACATGACTGGGTATAAAAAGAGTATCTTAGTGAGGCAGAGTCTCTCAGAAATGAAGATGGGATGGAATCTGCATGGAAGCATATGTTGTTCTTAAACCTCTATATACCTTTCAGCATTGATGTTGCCTTTCCAGATGTGCAAGCTGCCCATTCCATAAGCACTAATGCACCCCCATACCATCAAAGATGCAGGCTTTTGAACTGAGCGCTGATAAAAAGCTAGATGGTCCCTCTCCTCTTTAGTCCTCTTTAGTTTAGAGGACGCAGCGTCCATGGTTTCGAGAAAGAATTTCAATTTTCAATATTTTAATGGAGTGCCACCTGAGGGCCTGAAGATCACGGGCATGCAATATTGATTTATGCCCTTGTCCCTTGCACACAGAGATTTCTCCAGATTCTCAGAATCGTTTGATGATATTATGTACTGTAAATGTTGAGATATTCATAGTCTTCGCAATTTTACATTGAGGAACATTATTCTGAAATAGTTCCACAAATTGTAGATACAGTTTTTCACAGATCGGTGAACCTCTGTCCATCTTTACTTCTGAGAAACTCTGCCTCTCTAAGATACTCTTTTTTATATCCAATCATGTTACTGACATGTTGCCAATTAACCTCCAGCTGTTTCTTTTTAGTAGCACTTACTTTTCCAGCCTTTTGTTGCCCCTGTCGCAACTTTTTTGAGATGAATTGCAGCCATCAAATTCAAAACGATACATAGAAAAAAATTGACGTTTTCTATGTTATATTGTGAATAACGTGGATTTATGAGATTTGCAAATCATTGCATGCTGTTTTTATTTACATTTATTTACATTTCACAAATTGTCCTAACTTTTTTGGAATTGGGTTTGTAGCTCCCTCGATGAGACTTTCCTTAACGTATGTGCAACGTCTTGTCTTGATAGAACGCTATATAATTTAAACCCTGATTTGTATTCACATTCATTAATTCACATGCAACCATGCATGTGTGAATCGGGATTATGTGGTATCTATTGAGCACTTTGTCTGGGCCGTTCTATGGTTCTTCTGTTTTGGATGGCATGTCAAGGTTCATTGAGTGGGCGTGGTTAAGGGGTAGAGGACTATCACTCCAAGTTCCAGTTGACCAGATTACTTGTCAGGTTTTTCAAAGACCAGACAGTAAAGCCATATCTACCAAACCATGCCGCACTGAGTAAGGAATCAAACGAATCAAATCTTGCACAGTTCGATTCAGTTGAATGGTTAGTGCGAACGACTCGAATCGGTGGCCGCTGACACAGAGCTCGCGCTGCTTCTCTCCAGTGGCGGATCTTAACGAGTGCGCGCGCGCGTCAGTAACGGACGCGCGCGAGACAGCAGAGAAGCGGGCGAATCGAAGAACGGTGGTGTGTATTTCCCCCGCCATTCAGTCGCCGCACGCACATCCAACTCACTTCGAGCAACGGCAGCGGTCGTCGGTCAGCACGTATCCCTCTGAAACAATGATTGCGAAGCTGCTCTTCGTGTACAGCTTGCTCGTCAGCGGCAGTGAAGGTACGGTGAAGTGATGCTGAGGTGACTGGCGCGCGTGGGAGCGTTTGGGCTAGTCTGAGTGTGCACAGAGTGTGAGTGAGAGCTGAAAGGCTGTGTGGAAGAAAGGAGACGCCACAGCACCGGGGCTTAATTTTGTTTGGTGGCGTTTTGCAGTTCTGGCACGTCCTGTTGGAGAAAACGTTTCTTTTGACAGCTTAACCCGGGCTTGTTTAGAGAGTAAATGCCTTGGTCTTCGCACTGGCTTTACAGTGCATGAACACGTTGTGCATGATTACACTCTTAAGAGGATACATTTAAATGCCTCTGGCTCGATGTCGGTATTTGCAGCGGAAAACGGAAAAGTGCTCTGAATATTGCTGGGGTGATAGAAATGGGAGATCAGCTCGCGATGAGTCTCACGTTGTTTTTATTTTTTTTTATTATTTTTTTTTTTTTGCAAAGATCTTAAATGTATCTTAAATGTGGAGTGGTTTGATGCAGGGCGAGCATTTGGACAGCAGAGTGTGTTAACCCGTCCGTCGCCGCTACTCTCACGAGGCAGTATCCATCACTGATCTCAGTTCACTCTTCTGCTGTTATTAACTTGTACACTTCTTGGTCCGAGTCTGAGCGCTGAGTGAGCATGACATGGTGCTCTCGCGCTGTGCTGACCGAGTCCGCGTGCACACGGGTGTGTGTTGCCTGCTGGGACACACTTCGGTTCTTTCCACAGGACAGCAGGTGGAGATAGAGCACTTTATACTGACCAGTACGCATACTCGCTAAGGAGGCAGTGTCTCGTACCGCACTAAATAGTAAGTCTACATGAAAGTAGAACGATTAGATTTAGCAAAAACTGCTTACTGCTGTAATAAGTACAGTAGGGTGAATATATATAGAGAACCGCAAGCTATCATAAACTTAAACTCAGCAAAAATTACACTGGCGCTATTACTAGCACCTCTTTTTGGGTTTATTATGAAGATTGGACCTATAGACTATAGAGAATTTCATAAATAAAAAGGAATACTAGAGTACCAGAGAAGCTAGTACTCTCACGCTCAGAAAAAGGGCACTAAACTATACCTTTCCTGGTCACTAGGATGGTACCCTACAACGAGCATGAAACTTTACTCTGAAAACTAGTTCAAGCTTATTTTTATATACCTTGAATCAGTGGTCACCAACCCTTTTCCTGGAGATCTACCTTCCTGAAGACTTTAGCTCTAACCATAATGGTGCCCACCTGACCATCTAATTATTGCCTTAAGAAGTTCTTGATCAGCTGAAACAGGTGTGTTAGATTTTGGTTGGAGATGAAACCTGCAGGAAGGTAGATCTCAAGGAAGACGAATAATGGGCATTGCTTTAAATTATAAATGGGGTAACATGGAGGACACATAGGGTCCCTGGTTCGATCCTAATTTCGGTTACTGTCTGTGTGCAGTTTCTGTGCATGTTATTTTTGTGTCCACATGGGTTTCTTCCGAGTTGTCCTGTTTCTTCTCATCTCCCAAAAACATTCCACTAGATGGATTGGATATGCTAAATTGTCCTAGGTACGTGTACCCTGCAGTGCACTGGCAGCCCTTTCAGGGTTTGTTCCCATCTTGCATCCACTGTTCATGGAATTAGGCTCTGGATCCATCTGGCAAGGATAGAGTTTTCCTGAAGATTAAAAAATGCATAATAGTCATAAAGGTATACTATACCCATGTTTCCAAGTGAAAGATACATATTAGCGGTACAAATGATGTATCATTGTTCCCTTAATTTCACCATGGTTCTGTTAGGGTGGTTGGAGGTGTTAAAGGGATCATTTATGTTACCTTTACATTTATACATTTAAGCATGTACTGTATATCTTATCTGTGGAAGTGAATGTAGTGTATCTTTAAAACTAATTAAGGTACAACTTTTGTCATTAAGAACCTGTTATGTTCCACAGTTACCATAATTTAATTTTAAAAAATACAATACTTGCCTTCCCAGATCAAGGTTGCATGCTAAATGTGTAAGAGGTATAACTTTAAAGGAAAAGTCAGTGGTTGTCTGCCACATTGACATTACAAGGGGACATTGCTAGCACAGTTACAGTGGTATTTTATAGGAGAAAACATTTCAGCAATTCCAAACATAAGGGATAATGGTCAGATTTCACTGTTAGCTAATAAAAAACAAAAGGCATTTATGTCATATTTATGAGAAGCCCAATATAGAAGTAGTGGAGACAACAAACATTGGACCTCATGTTCCAGATTGCAATGCAGTGGTATGGTGCTGTTGCAGTGAGTTATGGTAGACTGACTCAGCTCACTTAGTTTGCGATCTGTGAGATGACAAGCATGAAGGTGAATGTTGAAATTATAAGTATGAAAGTTGAAGCTTCGGGATCTATTTGAAATAGATTAAACACTGCACCAGTCTCTTGATGTAGATATGAAGCAAGGTCTAATTCCCACTGGCACCATTATCAGCAGGTAGTTCAAAAGCATTGTGGGTAATGTAGGAAACCATTAACCAAAATGAAAATAGACCAAAATTTTGATGAAAGAAGTTTAAACTAAAATGTCATCTCAGAAATTCATTACTATATAAATCTTGGACACCATTTTAGATCACATGATATCATAAAGGTTAATATGCAAGTTGTTCAGGGTGGTATTTTCCTTAAACTGTTCTGTCCCCGTGGCAAACAATGTTACAGATGTTATGAATGGGTTTATTAGCACAAGAGCTCTGTGCTGTTTTGTTGATGAATGTTCCCGATAATTGAGAACATTTTAAAATATCTAGTAGTGCTTAACCTAAAGAGCTTCACAAGATACACTATATGGCCAAAAGTATGTGGACATCTGACCATCACACATCATACATATATGGATCTTCCCTAGACCGTACCCACAAAGTTGGATGTATACGATTGTCAAGAATGTCTTTCTGTGCTGTAGCTTTACAATTTCCTGCCACTGGAACTAAGGTGCCAAAACTTGTTCCAGCATGACAATGCCCCTGTACACAAAGCGAGATCCATGAAGACATGGTTTGCTGAGATTAGCATGGAAGAACTTGAGTGGCCTGCACATAACCCGGACTTCAACCCCACTGAACACTTGGGATGAACTGAAATGTAGACAGCACCACAGGCTTGCTCACACGACAGCAGTGCCTGACCTCATTAATGCTCTTGTGGCTGATTGAGCAAATTCCCACAGCCACACTTCAGTATCTGGTAGAAAGCCTTTCCAGAAGAGTGGAGGTTATTATAACAGCAAAGGGGTTCTAAATCTGGAATAGGATGTCCAAAAAGACATGTGGGTGTGATGGTCAGGTGTCCAAAAACTTTTGTTTCACTTCTTTGAGTTTAGGAATAAAAAGCTCTCTGGCTCCAAGACATATCCAAAATATTATTGTACACATTTTAATTAATGACCCTAATATTTGAATTTATGTTCATGAATAAATATGTAAGGAGTGGTGCATGGAATTAATCTTACAGTTAAAGTGGTCCCTGAGTGCAGAGTTTGAGAACTTCTGGAGTAAATTGTTGCCGCTCTTGAGTCCCCTGTGGAATAGAACCTACAAGTTTATATCCTTTTGCTTCTGTTTGTCCTTGTTTGGTAAAGCAGCTATTTGTGAAATGTAAAAAAAAAAAAAAGAAACGAGAAAAAAGTAGGCCATATATACATGGAGTGTGCTGAAATAACTGAAATGTATTTGATCTTGTCTCTCTCACACAATCTCTGTGGTGAACTTCTTTGAGAGAGACATTCAGGTTGGACCACTTGACTCTCAGGTCGTAGTTAATGTATGTTGTCGAGGAGCTCTGTCAATTTAGTTTAATTGGAGATCACTGTGATGAATATGTGCTGTACTAGTCTCAGGGGAGACAGTCCATCGTGTTGTTGAGTGCCGTAATGACAGTATTGCTCTAAATCTCATGCTCAAAAGGCAGTAGCAGGAGCAGTAATAAATGCCCAGAAGCAATGTTCCTGTGTGAAAACGGTGTCACCTGACAGTAATGAGAATGAAAGTGTGACCACTGCTCTTTAGAACTTTGTTTGGTCCCCAAACGGGTTTATTAAAATTGTGTTATTCTTTTCACATGACCTTTACACAGATTCTAAACACACACTTGTATGTTTGCTTAGCTGAACTCATAGCGCACTGTGTGTTAATAGTGTGCTTCTGTAATGCCTCTGCCATTACTTCTCAACCTTTTAAATGGTTATTTCTAACAAGTCACATTTAATGCTAATTAAAAGTGCACATTTATGTTCGAACACCACTAAAAATCACAAATGAGTCAGTGCTTGTTTGAACCACTAACACATCTCACTATAATGAATCTCAGAGTTTGTCTCTTGTGAAATTAATTTTTAATGAAAAAATGACTAAATGAACTGCAAGGCTGTCATGTACCAATCGAGCACACCTATCAATGGGCTACTTGATGTGCATAATTGTCTGAAATGTGATCAGTTCTCCTGGTTTGAGGGCATTATTTTTTAATTTAGGCCTGTCGTGTGACTAACGTTTTAGCGTCAGTGGTCCCAACTGGCTAATTATCTGTCATTTAGCAAGCTGCGTTTATTTTGGTAACAGTCTGATATGTTGCACAGTTCAGAGTTATGCCAAGTGAGCTCATGAATATTTAATGCCACATCCAGAACATTCATCCCCCAAAAAATGGTTTAATAAGAAAATGGCCATGGCAGTCAAAAATGTGCACACATTTTTTTTTTTTTTTTTTTTTAAAGAACAGAATAATTATGCACCATCATAGGCAAGTGCATTAATAAAGTACATCTAAACAAAATAAATGATAAAAAAATAAATAAATTTAAAACCAGATGTGCTTTACGGTTGAAAGACATTATGTCTCGGACAATTTCCATTTCCAGAGGGAGCAGCAAAACCTAAATGCAATGACTAAATTTTCAACTACAAGAAATATTCTTAACAGTGCGATAATTAAAATGCACTCAGACCTGTTCACTTAAAAAGAATGATTCATTTCACCACACATACAAATCTGTTATCAGAACATACCATCTTTACTCAGTAACCAAAGTTGTTCCAAGAGACACTAAACCTTTTTATCATTTTTTCTGTAATATATGAATTCTTACTTAGTGTAAAGTGATTATTAGCCTGGGGCTAATTTATGAAATGACTCTCTCCCAGGGTGTCATCTTCTCAAATGATATCATGACATGGTAGTGTTACCTGGATATTGAAATGTCTCTTGACAATGTTTGCAAGCAGCAATGCTTAAAATACTGCCACTCTTCAAATAGCATTTTCCTAGGATGTCAGCAGGAACCCCAGTGTGACACCCACTTGCGCCATAAAACACACTGCTGTGTGTGTTAATTAGTTTCCTGGATAATGGATCATTGTGCAGTAAATCAAAAATGAATCTCAGTCCTACTTACAGTTTAGGCTACGTATCTGACAGCACAGACTGAAACATTTCCTTATTGAAAAGTTTAAAAACAAATGTGCCTGTTTTCAATTCGGACAAAAAAAATACATAATAAAGGGATATTCAAATTGCTTAAAAAAACAACAACAAAAAAAGAAGAGAAACTAGGCAAAGGACTATCAAGCCTGACTGGCGCTTTGATGCACAGAGAGCAAAAAGAGAGTGTGTAAAAGTAGATGAGAACAGTTGCTGGTGAAATAAATTCCTTAACCTAGTAGATCCGGTAATATGTCAAACCTGATGAGATTTGATTAAACAGGGGATTAATCTCTGTCAAGGAAATTGCAGTTTTTTACTGTGTGAAC
Source organism: Ictalurus punctatus (assembly GCF_001660625.3). Lineage (NCBI taxonomy): Eukaryota > Metazoa > Chordata > Actinopteri > Siluriformes > Ictaluridae > Ictalurus > Ictalurus punctatus. The sequence goes on from NC_030421.2 coordinate 20,045,210, forward strand.
AGCAGCTCTGTTGCTGCCGGAGATTAGAGAATCAGGGCAAACACACAACAACCAAACACAGAAACAGATGTTTTTGGCAAGGAAATATCAGCAGTAAGTTAACAATTTTGTGACTTTTAGAAGAGAAAGGTAACTATTATTAAGTTCATATGTGAACATGTTTGGATTCAGCAGCTAGCACCTAAAGTATAGTATTTATTAGTTAGCTAGTGTTCAGACTCCACATCAAATGAATATAATAGACAATATTTACATAGCGGTGCAATATAGACCAGAGTGTAAATTTGTACTTTATTGAACATTATTATAATCTATTTAAATTGATTCTAATATTTCAGAATCAGTACAGAAACACTTGCAGACTTTATGATGATGATGATGATGATGATGATGCATTTTTTACTTACTTACTTATTTACACAGATTCAGCAGCGTTTCTGGATTTAGCTTCCAAATTCCTACACAGTCTGTCAGTATACTGTAAGAAGTAATACCGTTTGTATTAGTGTGTAAATCTTGTTATCATAGGTCATCTACACTAATAGGCAGGGATGGACTGGCCATCAGGATGTTTGGTTCTGATTGCTTCAGTTATCCATTTCCTTTGTGTGTGGATGCATGTAAACTAGACAATGATAGAGAGAACATGCCAGAAGCTTCTGGTAATTGTGAAGATGTAGAGAGCAGTGTTGAGAAAGCAGGTACATAGTGGCATAGCCTAGCCAAGTTAGCTAAATAAAGCTAAGTAATGATAAGTACTCTTGTTTCTTTCAGCCTATTTTTTTTTTTTTTGTTCTTGTTTTGCCACTCAGAAAATGTACTACTTAATTCTATTTAAAGGCAAACACTGGCTGGCAAGAGATGACTTACTACTTTTCTAGTACTTTTCACTAAAAGTGCTTTACATAGTATGGGGTGGGGGGTGGGGGGTCTCCTCAAACACCACTAGTGTGTAGTATCCACCTGGATGATGCGACGGCAGTCGTAGTGCACCAGAACACCCACCACACACCAGCTACAGTTGCGATAAAAATTATTCAACCCCCATTGCAAATCAGGTTTATTGTCAAAATTTACAGACTTTCAGCTGTTTGCAATAAACAAATCAAACAAAAGTAATCAAAATAGTTCAACACAACGAATGTTTCAAGTGGTTTCCCCAAATTCAACTGAAAATGCAACTGATAATGATTTGTCCTGTTTCAAAATTATTCAACCCAATGAATAGAATGCAAAACTGGTGTTGTCTCAAGCACACCTGATGCAACTATTCAAGGGCCTCATTAGTTGCACCAGGTGTGCTTGAGCTGGAAAACATAAAATACCTGAACTGACTAGGGGCAGAAAATTTATGGAGTACCTGGGCGGGGCAGAAAAAAGGAAGCTATCAGTGGCTGCAACCAGATTTCTGAGAAGGCAGGTTGTGAAAAATCCTTGAGTGACTGCAAAAGACCTGCAGCAAGACTGGTGGCAGCAGGCACTGAGTTTTCAGTGAGCACAGTAGGGCGGGTACTAAATGCAGAAGGTTTCCATGCCAGACCTCCAAGACGTACACCACTACTGACCCAAAAGCACAAGAAAATGCGACTCACAACTACATAAATAATCCACAGAATTTTTGGGATTCTGTTCTGTGGAGCGATGAAACAAAACTTTTCGGCACGATGGATCAGATGTTTTGCGCGGCTGCCAAGGGTGTAACCTGGCCTGAGCATTCGGGGCTGTAGCGGTTTGGAGCGGTTTGTCACTACGTAACTGAATGTCAGTAAAAGAAGAGGACGGTGTTGTAATTTTATGTCTTCAGTGACTAAAGACGAGACCAATCAGACAGGGTTTACAGGAAAATATGTGGAAACACTAGTGTCTTTTTGGCTGACAATCTCAGTTCTGCCAAACACTAGCTCACACAGTCAGTGTGAGGAAAAATATATATATATGCCAATTGTTTTTTTTTTAAACCAGCAAATGGGTTGAAACTGAAACACTAACATCCTCTCATGCTGAGCAGGAAAACAAGGTGTGTAAATTTCTATACAATATGAGTTCCAGTTATGTGAACATGATATGATCAGAGCATAAGGAAAGATAATGTACTTTGCATGGCACTGTAGCAGCTGAACCCATACAATGATAGCTTAGTTGTGCCTCCTCTTGGCTAGCGACACCAAACTAGCTTAATCTAATATTAGATAGGCAAAAAGTTTGATATTTTATCAGTCTGGTAGTTATGCAAACAGTGACAACACCTGAGGCAAGTTTTATGATAAATCCAACTTTTTCTGAATATGTCATATCATACATACATCTGATCATGTCATTTCAGTTTGTACATTACAGGAAGATGGCGGCACAGCAGCAGCACACAGCAGCCTCCCCAGATCTAAAATGGTGCTATTTTTGTCTTATAGCCTGTTTTTTTTTTTACACTACATAGACATCAGAGAAACCGGTGTTCATGTTTACCATCGCCAGACACTGTTAAAATACAGAAATCATGCAACAACCAACCTGCATGATGATCTGTTGGAGAAGCTATGTAATCTCAGCTTGCTGTGAAGACCAGGCCTCCAGTTCTCTGCGTTGCCTGATGATAGTGGCCGGGGGAGAGGACGCCAAAGCGGTGTGCGAGGAAGTGGGAGCGTGGAAATAGGGTGGGGGTCCATGGTAGGCTTAAAGCAAACACTAGATGGCCGGCTCGTCCGTCCATCCTGCTCTCCAATGTCTGCTCTCTGGACAATAAACTGGACTACATCCGACTCCAGCAGGCAATGCGACATGAGATTAGAGACTGCTGCATCTTTGTTTTCACGGAGTTGTGGTTCAGCGACCGAGTTTTGGATGTCGCCATTCAGCTAGATGGGCTTGCCTCATTTCGTGCCAACAGAAATGCAGCTCTGTGCGGTAAGGCTCGTGGTAGTGACTTGTGTGTTTACATCAACATGGAATGGTGCAAGAACTCTGTGCTAGTTTCTAGTTACTGCTCATCGCTGGTGGAGTTTGTGACCGTTAGATGCAGACCATTTTGTTTACCAAGGGAATTCACCACTGTTCTGATAATCGGAGTATACATTCCCCCTAGCACTAATGTTAAGGAGGCGCTCTGTGAACTGAATGGGGCTATTAGCGAACTGCAGAACACACACCCCGATGGACTGTTTATCATCGCTGGAGATTTCAATCATGCGAATCTCAAGTCAGTGCTCCCTAAATTTCACCAACATGTGGACTTTGCAATGAGAGCGGCGAACATGCTGGATCTCCATCCCCAGCGCATACAGGGCAGAGTCCCGCCCCCACATCGGCTACTCAGACCACATCTCTGTTATGCTAATCCCAGCATACAGACCGCTCGTCAGACATTCCAAACTGGTTTAAAAGCAGGTGAAAACCTGGCCAGCCATCAGCCATCACTGACATCTTCAACATCTCCCTGATCAGCGCCATCATTCCAATGTGCTGCAAGGCTACCATTGTCCCCGTGCTGAAGAAGTCTTCAATGTTCTGCCTCAATGACTACTGTCCATCATCATGAAGTGCTTTGAGAGGCTCGTCATGAGGCACATCAAGACCCTGCTGCCCCCTTCACTGGACTCGCTGCAGTTCGTGTATCGCCCCAGCCACTCAACAGATGATGCAATTGCCACCATCCTACATCTGGCCCTCACCCACCGGACAAGAAGGACACCCACATTCGAATGCCGTTCATAGACTTCAGTTCAGCATTCAACACATTAATTCCTGAACAGCTGATTGGAAAGCTGAACCTACTGGGCCTAAACACATTCATCTGCAACTGGATCCTGGACTTCCTGACTGGGAGACCTCAATCAGTCCGCATTGGGAACAGCATCTTCAGCACCACCACACTGGGCACGGGGGCCATTTCAGGGCTTTGTGCTCAGTCCATTACTGTTGATTCTGCTGACTCATGCAGCAATCCACGGCTACAGTCACATCATCAAGTTCGCTGATGACACGACCTTGGTGGGTCTCATCAACAAGAACAATGAGTCAGCATACAGAATGGAGGTGCAGCGATTAACAGACTGGTGCAGAGCCAACAACCTGTCTCTGAATGTGGACAAAACAAAAGTGATGGTTGTTGACCACAGGAGAGCATGGAGCGACCACTCTCCACTGAACATCAATGGCTCCTCCATGGAGATCGTCAAGAGCACCAAATTCCTTGGTGTTCACCTGACGGAGAACCCTACCTGGTCCTTCAACACTAGCTCCATAACCAAGAAAGCCCAGCAGTGTCTCTACTTTCTGCGAAGGCTGAAGAAAGCCCATCTCCCACCTTCCATCCTCACCACGTTCTATAGAGGAACTATTGAGAGCATCCTGAGCAGCTGCATCACTGTCTGGTTTGGAAATTGCACCTCATCAGATCGCAAGACCCTGCAATGATAGTGAGGACAGCTGAGAAGATTATTGGGGTCTCTCTTCCCTCCATCATAGACATTTACGCCACATGCTGCATCCACAAAGCCACGAGCATTGTGGATGACCCCACACACCCCTCACATACACTCTTCACCCTCCTGCCATCTGGAAAAAGGTACCGAAGCATTCGGGCCCTCACGGTCAGACTGTGCAACAGCTTCTTCCCCAAAACCATCAGACTCCTCAATACTCAGAAACTGGACTGACACACATGTGCACACACACATACACACACACACACACACACTGAGCTGAACACCATCCCACTCCCAATGCAATATTTGCACACAATCCAGCATTGACGCTATTGCATTTTTGATGCTACTGTATTATAAAAATATAGCATTTCATTTATTGTCACTATTATACACTTTACCTGGCTGCTACCACAATAACTGCTATGTCCATATTTGGTATAAGCTAATCTGCTGAAGACTAAGTCAAAGCTCACATTGATACCATTTTTAAAATTATATTGTTACTCCTTGGCACCTATCTTTTGCACTACCTGCTATATCAGACACTTCTACACTAAAACTGTGTACTGGTCGCTACACTGCCACTTACTGTGCCTATTGTCCTGCTTTAGTAGTATTGTATTTTCCTGTGTTGTTACCACACATTTCCACGTGCACTTTGTGTAGAATGTGATCTTATTTAGTCTCATGCAGTTAGTGTGTTGTTTTATGTAGCATCTGATCCTTGTTTCATTTCACTGTGAGCTATACCAGCTGTATATGGTAGAAATGACAATAAAGCCACTTGAACTTGATTTTGAACTTGAATACATTGACATATGCTAAAATTACTGAAGGAACTACAATATCTATATGAGATTTTAGTAAGATGCGATTAGGATCTATGTTTTATTAGCGTGGTCCAAAAACATTGCTGTTGTATATGTTATGTCTGCTGTTGCCAGAGAAACAATGTAGCAGTCAATACAATACAAGCGTTTTTAAATCTTTTTGAAGCTGGGATGCTGTACTGTAGTGATAGTAGTTCTCAGTTTTGACTGCAGTAGGCTACCCTGAGTGGTACACTCCTGCTGTGCATCCAGTTCAGTAGTCCAATGTCAGTGAATGCGAAGCACACAACTCAACTGTAATCACAGCTGCAGAGCAGTAAAAATAATAAGCCTTTCATTGATTTTCATTATGTACGCTGGGTTAAAAGAAAAGACCAGAATGCATGTGCTATGGTGACTACAATGATTTGTATTGATGTTCATTCTTTGGAATGAAACCCTTTTTTTCCCTTACTTTTTCATTGACAGTCTCCCATGCTGAGCTGCTTGGACAGCAGACGCTAGGTGCATCACTAGCACCTGTTGATATGTGTGTGCCAACAGTTCTGGCAGCTTAACATTAGAGCAGGTTGACATATGTGCTAGGTTGAAAATGAGTGGCTTAGCCACACATTTATTTAGGCAAGCACTGAATAATGGCATGATTGATCTGAAATATAGATGTGAATTCTGTCACTACTTCACTGAACGGAGAACCACAGTAATTTAAATACGTGTGTTTTCTCTCTTGTGTCCTTCAACTCACTCCTTATACCCTCACACACCTATTACAGTCTATCAGCAATGCAATAGAAAATAATATATTCTGAAAATATGCCTGCTGTTAGGCCAATTTAATATTTTCTGCAGTCTTCATTTTCTTGGAAAAAAGACTATAGCACAGCATCTTGTGCTTTCAAGTATCAGGAGCTCCATGAAGGACTGTAAGTGTTCCAGTACTGTGCCCTCCTGCTGTTATATATGTAAGATATTGAAAATGTTTCTACTTGACCTGCTCTCCTCCTGTATTTTTAGATGCCATGTAATTTAACTTTTATAGGTTGTCCTATAAAAGACATGTCAAGAGGTTCATGGGAAATTGCTGGTGTATGACTTCTTTATGGGCATAAATCGATTGTATTATGTGGTTAATTGAGTGAATGGAGTGCCACAAAGCTTGTGCAAAAATGCAGTTCCCCCCTGCGGGACTTCCTATGAAAATCAATTTGATGAGGTATATCTGTGTGTTGTATGTTGGTGGAGAAACTATGTTAATTTTAATGAGACCTTTCTTTATTCATAGCCACTAGCAGGAATACAGCACCCCCAAGTAGTCCTGCCAAACAATTATTCATAACCTGTATGTACTTAATTCATGCACCTTAAGAATTACTGTTTTTTTATCAACAATGTGGCATTTCATTGATTATTTTCTAATACACATCTCTTTCCATGGTTGCTTGAAGGTACAATAACTATGTAATTGAACTTTAGCAAACAGGATACGTCATTGCCAAGCTGAATAGCAATTTATTTCTACCGATACATGATTACCCTGAGGGAATTTGGTATAAGCTCGATTTGCTTGAAATTAGGCACAAGATTAATTCATTTTGGTTTTTTTCAGAGCTTATTTCCATGATCCCACGAAGTGATTTATGGTGTGTAAGAAACAAGTGTTGTACATAACATGTACATACAGAACATACTACATATACATGTGTGTGTGTGTGTGTATATATATATATATATATATATATATATATATATATATATATATATATATATATATACACACTTTTTAGTACAAATACTTTTTAATTGCTGTGAAAAAGTATTTCTTCTGTTTCAGATCTTTTTTTTAAAGAAAAAAAAAAGAAATACAACATGAAACAAAGGCAACCTGAGTAAACACACAATACAGATTTTAGTTGTTTTTTTAATTGAAGCAAAAAAAGGTATCCAACACCTATCACCACTGTGAAAAACTAATTGCTCCCTTAAACTTAAAATCTGGTTCTGCCAACTTTAGCAGCAATAACCGCAACCAAATTCCTCTGATAAGCATGTGGGTCGCTTACCTGGGAAAGAGATGGCACCAGGGATGCACTATGGGAAACCGGTGGAGGAAGTGTTATGTACTGGGCAATGTTCTGCTGGGAAACTTTGGGTTCTGGTATTCATGTGGATATTGATTTGGTAATAAATATTTATCACCTACCTAAACATTGTTGTAGACCAAGTACAACCTTCATGGCAACAGTGTTCCATAATGGCTGTGGCCTCTTTCAGCAGAATAAAAGGAACATGACAAAGAGATCAAGGTGTTGACTTGGCCTCCAAATTCCCTAGATCTCAATGTGATTGAGCATCTGTGGGATGTGCTGGACAAACAAGTCCAATCCATAGAGACCCCACCTTGCAACTTACAGGACTTAAGGTATCTGCTGCTAACGTCTTGGTACCACATACTACAGCACACCTTCAGAGGTCTTGATGGGTCAGAGCTGTTTTGGTGGCACGGGGGGGTTCTACTAAATTTTAGGCAGGTGTATATATACTTTTTAATTAAACTACTAAGTCTGTTTATAAATAAATAAATAAATAAATAAATAAATAAATATTATGCTCAGCATATTTCAAGCTCAAACAGTTCACATCTACAAGTAAAGATGTGAAGCTCAATGCAGAGCAGTAAGCCAGAACTATTGATTACTGGTAGTCAGCTTCTCTCTAAGGCTTCATGCTAGTGAGCAGCCCTCTTTCTTCCACACCTCACTGCTGCCAGCAGACAGAGACTGACAAGCTAAGAGGATTGATGTTGGTGAAAAGAGGCCAATGTTCAATGTGAGAGAAGACTGAGAAATTTGTGCAAAATGGAAGCGAATAAAGACAGTGCAGAATAGAGAACATGCTGAAACATTCCCAGTGGGATTTAGGAGCTTCATGTCGTCGTCCCCCGCATTAGTAACTATTCTTGCATATTCTCAGGCACAGCCAGTGTCCTTTCGTATCATTACTTTAATGGACATAGCAGGGACCTGCTTCACTGAGGTGATCCACAAGGTAAAGAAAGATATATCTAGTGGTATGAGTTATTGTGCAATCTCATGCTCTCTCTCTGTCTCTTTCAGTCTAGTCTCTCTTGCTCTCTCTCTCTCTCTCTCATTCTCTCTCACACACACACACACAATGCCTGAAAGAAAGCCAGAGGGATGTGAGGCCATTTTCATAATGTCTAAAATGAAATCACAAGGCTGGCATTTTAGCCTTCCAGTCCCAGTTATTATGAAGCATACATGAATAAATCTTCTGTTCCCCCTTTTCCTCCTATCATGTAGTAGTGCAATTTAGAGAGCACATTCTCTTCTGCCCCTATGATTTTCCCGTCATGTGTTGGTGCAGAATTAGAGACCAGGATATGCACTTTGTGCCCACCCTCTTTTTATTTTTACAAGGCCCTGTTTTTATATATATATATATATATATATATATATATATATATATATATATATATATATATATATATACGTATATATATATATATATATAAACATCTTTCAGTTTTGTTTAACAGCTGTAGAATTAATGCATCTATGATTAAAAGCCTGGTTCCTCGACAGGCCCTTGGTAAACTTCTGAAAAATATGGTGGTTGTCACCATAAATTTCACACATTAAAGCTAGGTCCTGTACTCATTTTGTGTTTAAACAAATGTTTAATGAATTAGCTACTAATGGGGATTCCTGAATTGAAAAGTTCAAACATGCATGTGAGGGCCATTATCTTCATTAGTGTCAAAAAATTAAATAAATTAAGGCTCTAAGGGAAGCAAATAGCAGCCAAGTTTACAGTCGCAGACACCACAAGTCCTTACTGAAAATATTGAACTGTTAAAAGGAAATCTCATTCAATGTGAACCAGTTTGCATCCTTACCATTATGGTGTTGCCATAAATTACCATTATGGTATGATATGGTTAAGTTGCTAATTCTCATAAATAATGGGGGGTATAATCTTGTTGCATGTGTGACAGTGTACACACAGCTGTATTCAATACTATGAGCACCATGTCAAAAGATTGTGCGTGAGTTTGACCCTGCTGTGCTCCCTACAGTCTCGTTGTAATTATAGCCAGAGTCAGATCTGTCGGCTCCATCTACAGGAACACTGTTTGCCATTGCAAAGTGACCCCCAAACTTATATCTAGCCTGCAATGTGGAGCCAGAGAAATGACATTTGAGACAAACATCAATTGAGCTTTAATGTAATGAATATGATATGTATCGGCAGGAAGCTGTAAATGAATGATTAAAAGCCAGCTTGACCTTGCTGGCATAGTGAATTTGATAGTGTTCCATCATGGTAATGAAAGCTTTAGTGTCTTGCTTCTTTCCCATGTAGTGGAAACAGTACGTGAAAAAAATCACTGTGTAACACCCAGACAGATCATATCATGTGACGGTTGGTGATTTCATGATTAATGTTGCAGTGAATCACTGTGCATCTCTGGGTGTGTGGTGCTTGTCATTCAGTTAAATGTGGTCTGTTTTTTTTTTTTTTTTTATTGGTGTTTTTGTGTTTGTGTGTGTGTGTGGTTGTCTGTGTGTGTTCATGTTCTGCTTGTATCCTGCTGTTCTCCTGCTCGTTTTGTTCAACTACTGCTGGTTCTCCAGAGTGTTGACTCAAACTGTTGCTGTCTAATGTGTATGTAAGCAGACTAAGAGAATTAACACCATGAAGTGCACTACTTCTGCTCATCCCCTTTTCTCTGTCATTGACTCCACACAATTCCTCAACTTCACACATTCAACTTTTGCTATCCTCCACCACTCTATACAACATTGTGCCATGAAACATCCATAATAATCAGATTATCTGTCAATACCTAAGTTGTCTCATTTGGTTCACAGTACTGGTATAATGATGTTAATCTTGGACTCATAGACATTCTTTGAGTGTGTGTGTGTGTGTGTGTGTGTGTGTGTGTGTGTGTGTGTGTGTGTGTGTGTGTGTGTGTGAGAGAGTGTGTGAGTGTGTGTGTGTGATTACTTTCTTAAATGGGCCGAGAGGTAGGGAATGGAGACGAGGCTACTCCTCATTAACTCTGGATCCAGGGTAGACACATTACATAGGGCAAGAAAAGAGAAATAACTGTCTGTAGGCTTTGTCACATTCTTCTTTTTTATTTCTTTTCACTCTCCAGTTTCCCTTAAAGTTAGTTTCTCTATAGTTTCCAAGCTGAGAAACCAAACACTTTCCCTTGAAACACATACCCTTTGCAATTATCAGACTTTTTGCACACACAAAAAAGCTCCTTATATGGAAATTTATTCCATTTGCAGACCATTCTGAAAAACTATTTCTCTCTGTGTGGAGTTTCTGTGCATGTTCTCTGCACTGGTTTCCTCTGGTCATACATTTTGTAGGATTTGGTACCAGCACAGGGACTTAATTTCTTATTCAGCAAAAGACTTTAAGTCTTTATTAGTGTGGCATAGTGACAATGAAAACAACAGCAACAACAAAAAAAACCTCAACACTGTTAACATGTGCTACAAAGATGGAGCTGAAGATACTGCATCTTGTAAGACTTGTTGGAACCCTGATACATTATAAAAGCAGTCCATAAGCTTGTCTTTCATCTCTATGGTCCACTGCTCATGCAGAATGCTTGTACATCTCTTTGTGACCCCCCCCCCCCTCCCTTGCTGGTTCTGTCATTGTCTATTGTCTCTATCAGTCATCTAGTTACATCACCGATCATCTCACAGTGCAAGACACTTGTATATATTAAATATAACATGTTTGGAATTATTCAAATCCCAGATCATAATGGATGCTTAAGACTGACTTGTTTACCCTTTCACAATAACAGAGCTCCCAACCTGAAAATTCATATGAAAGGGTAAACCTGAGAAAAAAGCGTTCATTAAATCATGTTTATGCTTGACCTTAGATGGACTTTAGATCACATTAGGGGCCAATCCTGTCAAACTTCTAAGCATTCACAAACCTTTTCTGTCTGTACTAGTGGCAGCAGGGAAATGTTCGTATAATTATGTGTGTAAACAAGACACAATTTTGGTCTTTTGAAGCTTTATTGAAATATAAGCATGTGGTATGTGGGCCTGCATGTATAGCTGTAGTAGACGCCATGCCGGGCCTGATGGCTCAATTCAAAGTCAGCAGCACGAGTGATTTATGGCTTGGCTTTAATCAGCCTGCTGAAAATGCAATTAGACAGGCTCCTGCAGTGTGCAAATGAGCCGTCTCAATGCCACTCGGGGATGCACACAGTTAATTATCTGGTTAGGGCACCTGTTAGTGAGCTGCACTGGCCGGTACAGAGCGACAGAGAGGTCACAGAGCTGTGGGGAATGAGGAAGGCGTAACCATGGGAGTGAGGGCAGTGATGAGGGTGGTGATTAGTAAGGAAGGTGGGGATAGATTGAGAGTCCATGGCGTGGTGAAGGTCACTATGATAAGGTCAGTGGGTGTGTCACAGTATGAATGTAAAGGGTGAATTTGAAAATACAAAGTGGATCCAAAGATGAAAAGACCATTTTCTAGTTGCATTTTATATAAGGGAAAATGGTAATGCAGCTGAAACATAAAAATGGCTTTCTCAAAATTGCACATTACAGTAGTAGTTCAATGTCATTAACATCAATTATGATAGCAATACAGCGTAAAGCATTTAAGCAGTCAGAGAAAATGAGCAGTATGGCATAGTTGGAGGATCGCTGGAGGATGATAGAGTGAGAAGGACTGTTGTTAGTGAGCCAGAATGAGCATGTTCGAGAGATGGACAGGTGAGAGGTGATAGAGGCACCAGGCATGCAGGGTGTGAAAACGGGTGAGAGAGGTTAGGTAGCTGACGTGGCATGAAATGAGTTTAGCAGACATTGAAAGTGTGTGAGAGGCAGCAGAAATTGAGGGGTTGTCATGGGGAGGAGGAGAAAGATAAAGAGGTGAGTGTTTGAGATGAGTATTGGGTTGGACAGTGACAGTGAACATGCAGAATGATTAGCAAGGGTTGAGACTGTTACAAGGACATGTGTGTGTGTGTGTGTGTGTGTGTGTGTGAGATAGAGAGAGAGATTATGCAAATGTTCAAATTAACTGGTAAACTTTGAGACACTGCGTAATTCTGTAATAATGAGCAGGAGCCACAGTACATCTAATCTGTTTTAATTTTCAGTGGCATTAATTATATTAGGATCGCAATAAATATATTTTCAATTTTATTAAAGGGTTGTGAATTTAAATGAGGGAGAATGAGAGAAAATAAGGAAGTAGCACAGGTGGTCACACTTGTTTGAGCGATCTAGCCTGGGGATAAGAATTTTACTCATTTAGAACAATATTTGTGCAAGTAGTGTTGGGAGGGGGTGGTGAATCGTCTTCATTAGTTTGTGATTCGGTGCGCTCCTGCCTGCCTCTAGTTCAAATGGGCCCTGTATTAATCATGCAGCAGAGATTAATGAGAGAGCTCTAATGAGCTGCCTTCCATTCAGAGACTAGCATCTCACTGCACTATGGAAATTTGTACAAGTGCAGCCCAAAAATTTCCATACTGCAGTGAGATGCTATTCTATAATCTATAATATAATGCACATTAGAAAGCAAGTGATGCCACAGGTGGTTCCTGAGGCAGATGCTCAGCATTGTTAGTAATGACGAAGTGGACGGCAGCCATACATATTTTGATTTGGTTATCTTTCAAATCAATTATGCTGAGAAATATCCAATTAATGAAAATGATAAGATGTAATGACAGACACAATAATGAAGACAACAATAACAATAAGATAATGACAATGACATGCCCTTTTGGCAATGTTTGAAAGCTTTATAAAATTCAGATAACAGTGTAATTTGATTTTCTCTGGGCTTTGTGCCTGTGCTTTTGGACAGCTCCATTTTGCTAACCTTTGCATTGACAGTTCTAGGGAAACACTATTAAATATTAACTCCTATAGCTAAGACCTCTGTATTCATGTTACTTTTATAATCTAATTGTGTTGAGGCTTGTATAATCGTATAATATTGTAGCGTTTTGGTTCGGTTGATACTTTCTGCTTGGCTTTGGATAAACCATGCAATATCACAACCCCATTTGCTACACAGTCCTTTATTAAAAAGTACACCATCTTCATCATCTTTATTGCTCTTATGGTTTATGCATGTTTTGGCATATTGTGTCTTCTTTACAAAGAGACAGCAGTAAAGTCTAACCAAAATCTGATCATGCCCCCAAATTCATAAAGCTTGTAAATTTGTAAAGGTGTAAAGCTATTTACAACTTTGGCTTAGAAAAGAAAGATATAACAAAGGTTAGTTCTGCTTCAGTAATTTGACTGGACAAACAGCATTTCATGAGTGCCGATATTTAGTATAACAGCACTGTGACATTTCACTGTTTGTATCACTCCACTTGTCTGTATTTGCTATATAAAATTCCAGTTCTAGTAATAGTTCCTTACATTGAAACCATTACTACACTTACTACAGGTTCTCAGTCAGTCTGTCCATACCACAGAAACATGCAATGCTCCATAAAGCTGTGGCTTCTTTGGAAATTATTTTTGTTGCCAGAGAAACAATAAACAAAATATTTGGCTATATTGTGTCTGAAATGTCAGTTACTCTATATTAATTTCCTGTTTACAGAACTGTTGTATACAACTGTTGTACTCACAGTAGTAAGTCAATATTCACTACAACAACACTCTTGCTAGTGTGATATTTCTTAAATATATATATATAAAAAAAAAAAAATAGAATAGAATAGAATAGAATTTTTTTTTAGCACTTCTTACATTGTAAACTGTACCAAAATCAAAACCCTGAGAGAAACCAAGACCAAGATCATCCCCTAGCCTCAAGTCATTTTTATATCAAATACTCTAGGAATTGTAGATTATATGGCAAATGAATTAATGGTCTGCGATAAGAATATGAATGTGTAAAGATACAAAGAGTGGTAGAGCTGCACAGTTCATGACTGAGTTACTGATTTACTGACACTCTTAGTGCAAAAGAATATATCTTGTGCCAAACAACTGCCATTATTATTATACTTAAATGATATGAGGAGGCTATGAGCAATACTTTATCCCACAGGTAAAAAGCAAAACCTCGCCACTGGAGTATTAATACCTGGTTATATAATTAGCTATGGCAGTTTTCTGTTTTTCTGCAAATAGCAGCACATAAACCACTCTAGGTGAAAATGTATCTTGATAAATGTGCCATTCAATGTGCACTGTGAGACAGCTTATACAGCAATGAGCTCCATTCATACATTTCATTAATTTATTTGGTTGTTTAGCAGTCGGAACTGTAACACTGAGTAGATAATATTCAATATTTGTTAAGCTGGACCAGACAACATTGTTTGGCTGATTTTAAAATCCACCAACAGCTTTTTACATCTGTCAGAATCACAGCTCACTTCAAGTGTGTGTGTGTGTGTGTGTGTGTGTGTGTGTGTGTGTGTGTGTGTGAGGTCACATGGTCGTTGGTCACAACCAATAAGGGAATAGTATCATTATGTTTTGTGCACTGTTTGCTCAAATGCAAATTCTTGAGAATCATAGGTGTTCTTTAACCGAATTGCATTGAGAAACCAACCGGGACTGTGTATCAAAAGTAATATCAAACTTAACAGGTAGCCAATGTAAAGTTACAGTATGTTACACATTACAGTAATCTAATTTAGTGGGTAAAAGCATAAACTCATTGTTCTGCATCATTGATGGGCAACATTTATGTGTACAGATGTTCTTACAACTTTAATAATTTGGGTCCTATAGATCAGAATACCAAGAATCATAGCCATAATTCATTACATATTCATTAAACCAACAAATCTGGTACTGTGCTCTAGCATATTTTTTCTAGCATAGCAGTATAAACAAATACAATGGCATTTAACTAATTTGTGTATACTTTGTATTGTCTACTTCACCCTAGCGATTATGTAGTAGGAGTATTTGAGTATGTGTCCTTTAAATTCCTTTTTGGAGTCCTTTTATGTCACTGTTCATTTTTCCAGCAGTGCACTAGATGCATCTCAATATTCAAGACTGAGGAAGGAGCACCGCAGCTGATGTGGAACGGCAGTTCTCCCTTCTCCATTAGTAAACATCACTCTCTCTTTCCCTCTCCCCATGATCCACTTTGCCTCTGATTAAAGCATTCGTTCAAATCTCAGGGCTCTGCCCTCCAACTGAGATTTCTGTTCATTAATTAAAGCTTAATGCAATTAATTATCACCTAAATGAGAATTCAGAGCTTGTTTGTTAAAACTGAAATGCTGAAAGATTTATGCTTGTTTAACGGCACTTTAGTGGATACCAAAGAGCTTCATAAAAGGCGTCTTGCATAAGACAGGTGTAAAGTATTCTTTTATGCTTTTTAAATTCTTTTTTAGGATTCGTTTCAAAGATCAGTTGTATTAGTTTTTCCACAGCCTTCTCTTGTTGTTGTGGACAACAAGTTGTTAGACAAACTTTCAGTGTCTTTCTAGATTATCTGGATATTACATATTTCATCAGTCCCCTTTTTCTTTTCAGGTCTTGATTCACATTTTCAGGCCGATACTTTAATAATTCATAGAATAATGTCGTCATGTTCGTAATCATTCAATAAACATATGAGTATCTTATAGATCATAATACACGCTTAACTAATTTTCAGACATAGAGCTCTGCTTACCCATGACAGATCATTTATGAAGTAGTCACTCCTCTAAGTGTGAGTGCAAACCAATTTAACATTTTATTTAATTTCATCTACACATGAAAACATTTAGCTGTTATATCTTAAACCCTTAACTTATTTGCCATCTGGAATGCATTACTTATACAATAAACACACACCTGTCCTTATTTTCCCCATCATAGCTCAGCTCTGGTGTGTGAAGCAGTGGGATTCCATCCTAACATCAAAATGACACCCTTCAGCAAACACCAGACATCATATGCCTACCCATGCAGTGGTAGGGATATAGTCATGCATGTCTCTACACATAAAATAACAGCACACACTGACCTAATGAAACTCAGGCACAAAAAATAAAATACCAGCATCGCATATGATTTCAGATTGATGGCTCATGGCTTGTCAGATTTTATCTAATTTATATTGCTTAATACACTGGTTTTCACTCAATTATACCACAATAAAATAAGACTGCAAGGCTTTGATAGATTTTTAGTAGTATGTGAATCTTTATTTTACGCAAAACAATTTAGCACAGATGGTAACTTGCTGCTGGCTTCCGTTTCCTCATATATGCGCTCAATATTTTTAACTGACTCAATACATGCATCAAGGGCAAATGCATCGCCATAAAACTTTATGCTATGCAGATCCGAGCTGCTTTGAGGCAGTGACAGTTTCTAACAGCATGTGGCAAATAAGCATTCACAGGATGAACCCATGATAAGACTGTTGTGCAGTGGAGACATCTACACATGCCGGGCAAACCTAAATTACTGCTTCTGCGTTTGCAAGTTATAGCTATCATATCATTCGGTACATTTGTCATATATATGCTGTGGAGGCTATGATATTTTTGACATTATATTATGATTAGCATATGAATATGTCTTTTTGATGTACTAGTGAACTTTGACCTTAAAAAATCATGGCTACATTATATATTCAAAAATGTTCTTTCATAGGATAGTTCATTCTGTGTTGCCAAATAAAAATGAGCCATAACTAGTTACAAATTCTGTTGATAAAGTATCCTGAATAAAGTTTAAAACCCACATATAAATGTCATTTCATTTCTAATGCTTTGCTAGATTGAGTGTAATTTGCAGTTAGGATCATTGTCTCAGCTGCATACCTCAACAGTTTGATAAACTCCCTGGCATGCAGATTGACCATGGGATATTGAGGTAAGAGCCTGTTTGTCTGTATTAGGTCATGAGAATAGAGACAGTGAAAATAAAAATAAAAAAGTTTTAATGGACTTTGTTAATGGTTTTGTACCTTTTTCACCCTTTCCTATAATGCATGCTTTCTTCCTCAGTATGTGTATTAATGCCAAAGGCTTAGAATTGAGCCTGCACTGATTCGTTTTGAAAACCCTGCTATTCTCCTCTGTATTTATTGCCTAGTCCACAGCAGGGCTCAGGTCTAAACAAGTCTCTTTTTTGTGTTTTACTTTCTCTCTTAGTTTAGATTTTATATATTTAAACTCTCTCTCTTTCTCTCTCTCAAACACAGTGTAATTGTCATTTGGCCGCTGCTAGCTCCTCACGTTTGATTACATTCCACTTAGGTAGTTAGAGAAGGACACACATTTGTGCTGGTTATGGAATGTGATCAATAATGGATAAGTTAGAGCTGCCCAGAGGCGTCCTACATATTTATGCAGCCCTCCTGGTAGTGTGGATATTGGGACTGAGTATTTATGCTATTTTCTCACAGTGTCACACAGTTTCATTGCAGCTTCAACAGTGGGGTGCTGTTTGAGAGGCAGACTGGGCTAACACTATATGAGGGCCAGATTTTGTTGCAGGATTTTTCTCTCATTTTAATTCAGCATTGGTTTACATGCGTTTCTCTCATTTGTAAAGCACATTTAGTACAGCAAACCTTATGTAACAAGTGTTATCTATGTCTGCGACATCAAAGTCAGGATACAGGCGTTGTCTGTTTGATGAGCTTGAAAAGTGTGAAATTAAATTTTTCTGCCAATGCACACAGCACACACATGTCAGAGTGATTATTATCAACATGCAACCTTAGCATAGATCCATGATAATCTCATCAGATCTAATCAGCTTTAAAGTCTTGATTTTTTCCTCATTTCGGCGGTGGGTGACTCAAGACCAGAATGAAATAAATACTGATATGCATTAAACTCTTGTTTAATGACATTCTCATTTTATCATCCCACACACACTAAACTCTTTCCTTCTTGTGTAGTACATGTTATGAGCCTGAGCTAAAGCTGCTTGTTGGCATCACCTTCTGGCCAAAAGCATGTTAATCAGGGTTTTTTCTCTGAACTCATTTCAGGTTTGGGGAATCAATTACATGAGCTGTTGAGGTCTGCACTGACCCAAAAAGTCATACCTGACCTGGACTAAGCCCAGACCCAGTCATAGACATAATAGATGTATCTACTAGGGCTGGACGGTACAGCTAAAAAATGTATCACGATATAATGTTTCATATCATTTGGTATCGATAATTATTGATAAATTGGAATCTTTTTTAAACAAAGACAAGTAGAAAAAACTGTTTTAACAGTCAAAAACCAAATAGAATTTAAACAAATATCTTCTGTTATATTTTATATGAAGATTAAATAAATAAGTGCTAAAGAAACTCTTGAGCCTTGTATAAAACATCCACTTTAACACTTACGGATAACACTGTGCTGAGGTCCACGTCTGACAAGTCAAGCTCCTGCTCTGAGGACATTCACTGTCCTCCACAGAGCTGACATTTTAACAGAAAACACAAAAAACGGCAAAATGTCACATTTCTTCCTTGCCTGCTGTTCACACACACTGTACGCGTGCGGAGCACTGCGCATGTGCTCTACAAGTCTCTCGCAGCTTGTTTCTCTGTGCTTGGCCAGAACGGGTTTTTTTTTGCATAGCTCACACACAATGGTGTTCTGATGTTGGACAAACGAAAAGAAACCAAAAAAACTGCCACACTCATGAGCTGACATGTCCTTTTTTATTCACAGTCTCCTCAGCAGGCTCTGAACTCATTTTCGTGTGTGTTTTGATGTCACATGGCGATGACGCAACCGAACCCTACAGATACGCAACTTGTTATTGGCTGTTTGCTTGTCTCTCGTAGCACACTCATTTATCAAGGCATATAATAGGCTGTTTATGATCTAGAGACGATGCACACTTGAGGGTTGTTCATGCAATCAAACTTCATGTCTGTTTACATTTTACCGGTCATTTTTTATATTATTACCAATAAAGGTTTACTGTTGACAAATACAGATACCGTTTAAATACAGATCACCCAGCCCTAGTATCTACACAATTTCACAATTAGAAGTTGAGGAGCCTATATGACGTGCATAATTCCCTCAAAATATTAAAGTGAGTTTTGGAATCACGGTGGCTTTAACCAATCAGTTTTTTTATCAGTGGTGGAAATTTCAGTAACCCAAGCAAGAGGGATAAGCAGATTTTGTGCCTGGCCTATTACTTTGTTTTTTGCCCAGCAAGGTTAAAAAAAAAACCTTGCGCATAAACATTTACAAAGACAATAAAGATGCTAGCCAGAGTCAAATAATATATTTTACATTTGATGTGAGTAGAGAACAGCACAGCTCATGAATGAAAATTGTCAACGATCATCTACTTGTGTTTTTTTTTTTGTTTTATTTTGTTTTTGTTTTGTATTTTTTAGGGGTCAATCACAAAAGGTGCTGGAACCCTATTGTTTTTCCTTCATCTTTTTATTACTCTATGCTGGACATCTATGGCAGCCCCTGGAACAAGTTTATGATAAAAAGATGTTAGGTTTGGCTCACTGATTGGGCAAAGTGCCAATAGTCATTTTACCAGTTTTGGGCTCCCCCTCTCAATGCCTCTAGCGCCACCATTAGGTCATAGTTCAAGATACATTTTTGCTTGTAACTTTTGAACAAAATAGTTTTCCAAGTGTACCCTATGATCCCGTTTTTGGCCATGTTAGATTTTTATTAGATTAAATTATGCTTTTGAAAAACCTAAGTTGATTAGCCCACAATATTTGTTCAAGCTTCACCAAATTTGGCTCAGATGATAAATTATTTTTTTTTTAGGTCAATTTTTTTGTTCATTTTTACTAAATTTACAAATATAATGTTATGACCCAGTCTAGGTTAGGCTGCGCAAAGTAACCAGCTCGCGATTCAAAGGAAATGATCTCTAAATAAGGGAAGCCAAGAATGACAGACACCAACAGATTTCAACAAATGTTGTGGTATATTGTAAAATAGACAAGTGTATATATAACTGTACATGGTAAAACAACCCAGGCATGAGTTCAGGGTGGTCCAAGGCCAAAGTAATAAACCAAAGAATTCTTAGTTTTAGAGTTTCCATATCCTAAAAGAAAAACAACAAAAATACAAATGTACTTCCCTAATGCAAAAACAGAGACCAAAAGGACCCCATTCCCGAAAGAAATGGCAGCCACACTCCTTCTGCCTGTGAACTAAGATATACAATAATATATACATTGATAGATATATACACAGTGGCCAAGTTGCAGGGGGGAAAAAACAAGCTCAAAGTTAATTTTAAAAAATTATATATATATATATATATATATAATGACTCGTGCCTGTTTTCATATATATATATATATATATATATATATATATATATATATATATATATATATATATATATATATGAAATATTTCATATATATATATATATATATATATATATATATATATATATATATATATATATATATATATATATATGAAAACAGGCACGAGTCAGAACCAGAACAGCAGTGAAAACAAATAATACTATTAGCCACAAGAGTAAACAAACAAGAACCAAAACACTGTCTCCTAACACAGAACCATGTGAAAACCACTTCCTTCCACCAATCCCCCTCCCCCTTCTCCTCTTCCTATTTAAATATGGTCTCCTTTCAGTGATGTCCTGGGAGGCAGGAGCTAAGCAGGCTAGGGCAGACTGGAAACTATGGAAGGGATTTGGACCTGTACACAAAACATGGCACAATACACACAAAACAAGGCTTCCCACTGCAATATATCGTGGGTTGTATCACAGGAATAAATTGCATTTTACAATTTATTCAAATAGAAAATTGTTATTTTAAATTGTAAAAAATATTTCACAATATCAATTTTTGCTGTATTTTGGATACAATAAATGCAGCCTTGGTGAGCAGAAGAGACTTATTTTAAAAACATTTTAAAAACCTTACAGATCTAACACTTTTGAATGATAGTGTAGGTCTAAAGTTTTTAAGTAAAGTCTTTATCTAAAGAAAATGTATAGTCAGATTACTTTTAACTTAAAATAAGCTACAAACAATACATTCAATCATTAAGTCTCCTCATATTCATTCTCCTAGTTCCCACATTCGCATTCCTCATTGATAGGCCCAGAGGAGGGGTCTTTGTCTCCTCAGGTGTGAATTACATCAATATTCATGATGATTCACGCCACCTCGCATGCAGCCTTACCGACACTAAAAGTGTCTTACAAAAGTTAAATGACTATATTGCTTTGTATGAATGAGTGATCAGGATGGTTTTCACATCATTATGTAGCAAAAACTCTAGGCCACAAGATCCAGTTTTGTGAACAAATGTTTAGTATGTGTTATATTATTTCAGTGACTTAAATTAGATTTTTTTTTTCAAAAAACATGCATAAACTTTATTTTCTCAAAAATACAAACATGTACATACATGCTGCTCACATATTATTGTAGCCCTGTTTGTGCTGAATACAATGTAATTAGCCATTATATTATGTTTATAAGCAACTGAAAAAAACAAATGTCAAGGAATGTCAAAACTTCTCCAGGGCCCAAAAAAATCCTCAGGATCCAGAGGGTTAAACGGTCTGCAAAGGTCCAGAGCAGACAAAATTGGAGAGGTAGTCAGGAGGAGTTTAACTGACTCAAAGATGGACTGACACTCTGGGGACCACCTGAACACTACATTTTTACATAATAGGTTAGTTAGAGTGAGAACCACACTGGAGAAATTCCTACAAAAACACCGGTAGTAGCTGGCCATCCCTAAAAACTGACAAAGTTCACGCCTCATCTTAGGAGCTGGGAACATGCATATTGCCTGAATTTTGGCACTTAATGGTTTAACCACTCCTTGTCCTACCTGTTTACCCAAATAAGAGACAACTCCTCTTCCAAACTCACATTTATCCAAGTTTAAAACTAAGGAAGCATTCAAGAGAAGATTAAAAACAAGTTCTAGTAGTTCAAGGTGTTGCTTCCAGGTATCTGAATAGACTACAACATCATCTAGGTATGCGGCACAATTCAGAACATCCCCCAGTACTTGATTCATAAGCTGCTGGAAGCCACGTTATGAAGGCCAAATGCCATGACTGTATACTGGAGGAAATTGTTGGGTGTAGCGAAGGCAGAGATCGCAGCCGCTCATGGGGTAACTTACCAATACCCCTTAAGAAGGTCCAACTTTCTAGTGAACTTAGCCGCACCAACAGAATCCACACAATCCTCCATTCTTGGAAGAGGGAACGAATCAGGCTTTGTCACTGCATTCACTCTTCTGTAACCTGTACAAAAATGAAAAGAACCAACAGCTTTTGGCACTAAAAGACAAGGGGAGCACCATGGGCTTGTTTTATAATTGCCCATTTAGTAAGATTTACTCTATATGAGTGTTGTCTAATCGGCACATGATCACCTATGTCAATGTCATGTTCAATAATGGTAGTATGGGATGGAACATCAGCAAATAGATTAGGAATCTTATTAATAACTTTAATATCTTCCTGAAACAATAGAGACAAACTTTCCAATTTCTCTGGCAACTACTGTAAAGCTTCAGAATTAGCTAAGTGAAGGGAATAAGAGAAAAATGAATAAGGGAAAAATCAACCTCAGGTGAATATTCAGAAGGAGAAACTTGACCCTCCACAGGAAGAGTAATCACTGGCATCACAGCAGGAACAGGTTTGGACTCAGATGGTGAAGGGTGACCATAATACTTTCAATAAATTGATGTGTCACACATGGTTTTTATGTCTATGACCATGCGTACTGAGAACGTAGTTAGTAGGACTCAACTTTTGTTTAACCTCATAAGGTCCGGCAAACCGGGTCTGGAGAGAAGAGCCTGGCTCAGGCAATAATGCCAACACTAGGTGTCCAAACCAAAAATAACTCTTTCATAGCCTCTTGGGAGGAGCGCAGTGCAATACCTGCCATTTCTCTCGCTAAACCCAACTGTTCACAAAGAACTTGAACCTCTTTTAAAATAGTCTTTTCCGTAGGATAAGAAGACTTTGCCAACCACTATTCTTGTAGGGCCTTTAAGGGGCCTCTCACAGTATGACCAAACACCATCTCTGAGGGGTTAAAGCCAAGAGATTCTTGCACAGCATCACATACGGTAAATAATGAAAGGGGCACCCCCTCATCCCCATTTCTCCCCATTTCCACACAGAACATACTCAGCATAGTTTTAAAAGTTTGATGAAAGTGCTCCAAGGCAGCTTGTGACTCCACATGATAGGCACTGGAAACTTGGTTGGAAATTCTCAACTCACGCATTACTTGCAAAAAAAAAAACATGACCTGAAGTTTTCCCACAATCAGTTTGTATACACCTGGGGAGTCCAAATGTAGTGCAAAATTTAATAAGGGCTGCGACTACTACTTTCGATTTAAGTGTTCGTTCGGGAATTGCTTCAGGGGACTGGGTGGCAGCACACATAATAGTTAACAGGTAACAATTCCCGGAGCTGGTTTTAGGCAATGGTCTGACACAATCAACAATAATCATTTCAAACAGATCTGTACTTACTACAATAGGTTTTAGAGGAGCAGGTGGAACAACCTGATTAGGTTTCCCCACTAAGTGACAAGTGTGACAAATACTGCAGTATCTTGCGACATCACTCTTTACACCAGGCCAATAAAAATAACGCAAGGCATGCTGATAAGTCTTATGGACCCCTGCATATCCAGAACAAGGATGATCATGAGCTAAGTTCAGAACATGACTTCTCAGTGAGCTGGGAACCATCACGTCAAATGCTTCCAACTAGCAATCCTCAGAGCTGAGAGGGGACCATTTCCTCATCAGTACCCCATCTTCAATTAAATACAATGACTAATGATGCTCTAATTCAGATGGACCTGTTACAGACTCAAAACACTGATACTGAAGGGTCTGTTTGCTGAGCAGCCACTAACTGGTCACGAGACATAGGCAAATTTACCTCTGGGCTAGGATGGACATCTACTTCATGTGGCATCTCAAAGTTACTATTAAGCTCCTTACAGGGCCCCACTTGAGATAGAAAGGATGATCAACTATGTCAGACAATTTCTTTTGTTGGGCACGCGTTAACACACAAACAGGGAACACGGGAATGCTGATCACCAGGCTGAGAAAAAACACCCACAGGTTCCAAAACTACTTCAGGTAAGGAGAAAATGCTATTTCCAGTCATGTCATCCCCTAGGATGGCTGAAACCCTTGCAACTGGTAGCGCTGAACACAAGCTACCTTAACCAGCCCTCGGCGTCAGTGGGAAACTGGGAGGTTGCTGTCAGTGACCTAAACTTCCATGGCAGCAGTACCGGCTTCCGCCACTAAACTTCCACATCGAGCCTTCTCCCTTCATCGTCCAACTCCCACTCCCGAACTCGCAATAGCTGCACCTGTTACTCTTGACACCGAATTTCCAATTCAAGTTCTTTTAGCGCGAGTTGCCAACCGAGGTCTACTGCACCGGGCCGAGGCTGTTTGTCAAGACCTTTGTCAACCTTATCCTCTGGTTCCGTCATGGCCTCTGCCCCGCCAGGAACCTGGAGAGGCTGGGTAGGCTGGGTAGGCTGTTCGGCGACTCCCGGAAGTGCTTCACGCTCAGGTAGTACCTAATGAGCCACAAGTGCCTCATACAACACTGCTTTGACTACCTTTTTGCTAGCTGTACACAGAATCAATATCCTCTAGTGTAGGACAGCATAAACGCAGCTAAGTGAAACGCCATAGTTTCCACAAACACAATACCCCAAAACAACCTGACTCACCAAATATAAAGAGGTCTCGGACGAGCCCCCAAATCTGTTACGACCCAGTCTAGGTTAGGCCGCGCAGAATAACCAACTCGCGATTCAAATGATCTCTAAATAAGGGAAGCCAGGAATGACAGACACCAACAGGTTTCAACAAAAGTTGTGGTATATTGTAAAATAGGCAAGTGTATATATAACTGTACATGGAAAACAACCCGGGCATGATTTCAGGGTGAGCCAAGACCAAAATAATAAACAAAAGAGTTCTTAGTTTTAAAGCTTCCTTATCCTAAAAGAAAAACAACAAAAATAGAAAAGCACTTCCCTAATGCAAAAACAGAGACCAAAAGGACCCCACTCCCAAAAGAAATGGCAGCCATACCCCTATTGCCAGTGAACTAAGTGATACAATATATACAGTGATAGATATATGCACAATGGCCAAGTTGCAGGGAAAAAAGCAAGCTCAATGTCAAAAAAAACAGGCACAAGTTAGAACTAAAACAGTAGTCAAAACAAAGAATACTATTAACCACAAGGGTAAACAAACAAGAACCAAAACACAGTCGCCTAACACACAACCACACGAAAACCACTTCCACCATCCCCCCATCTCTTATCTCCTTTTCCTCTTTAAATATGGTAGCCTCTGAGTGATGTCATCGTGGGAGGCTGGAGCAAAGCAGGCTAGGGCAGACTGGAAACTCTGAAAGGGATTTGGACCTGCACACAATACATGGCACAATACACACAAAACAAGACTTCCCACATCAACATATTGTGGGTTGTAACAATATAGTGTGTTGAAACCTAAAAGACATAAAACATATGAATCATATGTACAGACACTAAATATTGTTTTAACTGCACTTTAAAATAATAAGCATTAACAGAAGTCCAGTCATACCAAAACTGTACAGCTTAACAGTTAACTTTAACACTTAAGCTCCTATATTAATGATTAATCTCAAATCTCTTGGCCTGTGTGCACAGAGTTTGCATGTTCTCCTCGTGCTTCTGGGAGAACTCCGGGCAGTCTGGTTTCCTCCCCCAGTCAAAAGACATGTGTTGTAGGCTGATTGGCATCTCTAAATTGTTTGTACTGTGTGTGCGATTGTGAACTGTGATGGGTTGGCACCCGTCCAGGGTGTCCCCCATCTCGTGCCCAGTGTCCCCTGGTAGAGGTTTCAGGCTCCCAGTGATCCTGTATACTATAGGATAAGCAGTATGGAAAATGGATGTTTGAATCATGTCCTGAGGAAGGTGTCAATTGACCCCAAGGTGGTAGTGTTATGTAGTGCTTGACTCTTCAGCAGCTGTTTTGAGCTGTGTTTTTTTTTATCAGTGCACTTAGCTAGCTAAGTAGATCAACAAATGTTATTACTTTTTACTCTAGTCAGTTTCTGGGCAAACAAAACTGGGCAGCACACTGGAGCTTTTACATGGCCAGTTGGCTAGCTATGAATTTATCATTTGTCCACCTCGGTTTGTAATTTCCTGTTACAGAATACTTAAAACATTCTCTGTAATCCTTTATTTAAGTTTGACCATGAAGACTTTCACTGTACAGTCTAGTTGTCTGTGGGAATCATGGGTCATGTGTAACTGGCTGTGAAAGATTCTACATATTCATATTATTTCATCTGCAGACATCACAACTCTCCCAGAAGTTGAATAATTTTGATTGCAACTGTATTTCACAGTTCTTTTCAGCAGAAAACCAAAGTCTGAAAGAGAAGGTCAGTAGAGCTGATGTGTACATATTTCATTGTTGAGCATAACCTGCCATTCCAGGTGTGTAAGCGCACAGGCAAGCTATTCAGGAAAGTGGCCATACAGTATTTATCATTTGTGAGAAGGAATGTGCCATTTTAGCCAGGTACTATAATGAAACACAGGGTAAGGTAACAGTTGGATGTGTAGACTTGCCAGTGTGCAATGATGCCAAAGCTGAAAACATATTCAACTGCATTTCATCATCCATGCATGACAAAGGCCTTGAATGGTCTAACAGTGTAGGATTTAGCAGTGACAACTGTAATGCGATGATTGTCAAAATTACTGTATTGTCAAGAGTGAAAGCAAAGGCCCCTCATTCTTACAGTGTTGGCTGTCCAAGTCACCTGGTCAACATTTGTGCCAAAACTGCTGCTAATGATCTCTCAATGTCACCTGAAAAACTGTTCACTGACATTTACTACTACTTTGAGAAAAGTTCCAAATGAAGAGAAGGCCTAAGACAGTTTCAAGAGTTCTGCATTGTTGCCCAGCAGAGAGTATAAAAGAATTGTCCATGCTGGCTCTCTTAAGGAAAAGGTTTGGACCATCTGCTGTACCAATGGGCAGCTTTTCTTTCATATTTTGAGTAAAAGAGTGAGAATCAGAAGTCATCTCATATTCAGAAAAGGCTCAAAGACCCCCAAATGAAACTATGTGGATGCTTTCTCCATAATGTCACACAATGGTTTGACGGATTCAATTGGAATTTTTCAAAACAAGGCACCTGTCCTCTTCAAGTTGGATCAGAGCGTACAAGAGCTCCTGCATGACATGGCAAGCAGATTTATAAAGCCAAAGATATTGAGAGAACACAACATTCAGGAGATAGATGTAAGCAACACTGAAATTCAGCTCCCAGATGAAGAGCTTTTTATTGGGTACCTGGCATGGAGGCAGTTGCTAAGTGAGTAAGGACAAGAGATGACCCCTTACAAAGCAGTTCTTTAAAGATGCCAGAGCATTCTAGGTCAGGAGCTTTATTAAAATCTTGGAGAAGTTTCCAATGAGACCAAATCTTGAAGAATCTGTCAGTGGTCAATATGGAGAAAGAAGATGAGGTGAATCCAGAGCAGATTTTGATTTTGGCAGAGAGATTTCCAAATGTGATCAAGGCAGATTCCAGTTAACAGCTCCACTTGGAAGTCCTGGATTATGTCTCAACTAACCTTGAGGGACTACAAAAGTTTGCAAACTGATGATTTCTGGGGAAGCTGTCCAAAGTTCTGTGAGCACAGGGCAGTCGAGATTTAAAGAGCTCTGCCAGTTGATGAAACTGCTTTTGGTGCTGCCAAATTCTAATTGTGATATGGAAAGGGCATTCAGCACTGTGCATCACATTAAAACGGAATTCAGAAGTCAGCTGTCTCACAAAACTCTTATGAATCTGGTGTCTTGCAAAATTAATTTGTAGTTTTTGCAGGTTGGGATCAGGGCCGGACTGGGACATAATTTCAGGCCAGGAGTCTCAGAACAGGCCACCTTATATACCCGCAACAAATTCTGAAATGACTGGCAACCATATTTCTTCTTTTCTAAATTCAACATATTACACAAAGTATGTCCATCCCATAAAAACATAAACAAGCAACCCAGAGGTAGTGAAGCAGTCCTAATTTATATCAGCTTACATGGGTGTGCCAAGCATTTAACAAACACCAGAAGTGCAAAGCTTGCAGTAACTCTCTACATTTCACTCACAAAGTACATTAAATGCAGAAGAAATTTAAACAGAAGACACTTTTTTGTGTCATTTTTCATGTACCTGTCACTTCTTTACCTGGTCTAATACTATGAACAGAATTGTCTCCACATTGTTGGAAAATGACAACTAAGCACAGAATCTAAATTTCTTTTAGTTAAAATTAAAGCATCACATTACAGCAATGTTTTTTGAGACTTAAAAATACTTAAAATACTTGAGATTTAACCATACTCTATTTTTATTTATTTATTTATTTATGTATTTATTTATTTATTTATTTAACAAATATATTAAAGCATATTTAATTTATCTTATTTTACCTCTACCGGTCATCACAGGTTGACCCTGAAGTGTGAACACTGAACAGAGCTAGTGTCAGGTTGACTCTTGTCACGAATCGTGACGGAGCAGAGATAAGGCGGATGCAAGTGCAGGATAACAGTTGTTTATTTAAAGAGACAGGCAGACAAATCCTAAACGTGATCCAAAACGTAATCCATAAACATGCAAGAGGTCAGGCGATTGGCAAACAGGCATACACGGGGCAAGGCAGGAATCTAGGTCGTTAAACAAAACAAGACACGAACTAAGGCTAGGGACTGGAAGCGGATAATCCAGCACGAACTCGGCTATGGCGCGAACTGAACTAAACTAACTAACTAACTAACTAACTCACTCACTCACTCACTCACTCACTCACTCACTCACTCACTCACTCACTCACTATTTACGTCTTCTTAATCTTCCGCGTTGTGTGCTGGGACGCGCGTGGTATATATGCGGACATGATTAGCGTGTAAATTGCTATCAGCTGGGAGCAATACAGACCCACGTGAATTCCCAGCCAATGACGGAACAGGGAGGAGACATGACAAACAGAAACAAAACACACGTGTCCCAATGTCACTACGGTCGACAGCGGAAAAGCAGGTGCTCGCGCATTTGCGCTTAGAGCACACTGCTTCAAGGGGGAATCGTGACAACTCTCTCCACCTTGTTGTGAAAAATAGGAGAAAAAAGTTTATTTTAACCTCACATTTGGGCAAACATTATTTTCTAAATTGCATAAATATCTGTTAGTACAATAATAACTACATCACGACAATATCTATTTAGAAAAATCCTAATATTGAACATGATGTTGCCTTTTATGACTAATAGCTTGGAAAAGTGTTTTATTGTTGCTGTTGTTTGCCCAAGCTGTATTTGTAACTTCAACGTTTAAAATAACAACATGGACGGCCCCCTAAATGTACTGTACGTAAATTTGGATATGTGTCGGCTAAATGACTTAGTATTATAACTATACAGTAGATAACGTTGTCCTTTAGCATATTTTGAGTGCCGATAATAATAGTGCTAATGTTGTTAGTAGTGAATCTGTGGTTAATACTTGATTAGCTAAGTTATGGAACACAAAGCTACAGTATTTACAGGTGAGATTGACCTGCCCTTGAAGCCCTGAACAGGTCAGTAATTTTGCTACATTTCACATGCCCTTTCCCTCTCTGCTCTATCTGACCGCTTCCTCTCCATCCTTGCTCTGAGGCCAATGGTAGCGTTGCAAGTCAAGACTAACAGATTCATGATTTATTCTAAATTTATTATCAAATCCCGAATTCGGAAAGGATCAATTGAGTACATCAGACATGCAATAGCTAATATAAATAAAATAATAAAGATGTAATTCATTATTTAATTAAAAACAAACAAACAAAAAAAACAGCAGGGCAGCTGGCCAAATCAGTCGTCAGGTCACTGGGAATTCTCCCGATGGCCAGTCCGTGCCTGGTTTGGATATCTGCATCTGTAAAATGGGAGTTTGTTGAGAGATGTTTCTATAATATAGACCTTTTTTTGCAATACGTTTCATTTTTTTATTGTGGCTGGGAAAATTTCCATGTAATAAAATACTTGCATTATAGTGATTGGCAAGATATGCTGTTGGAAACTTAGTAGGGAGTAATTTATTTCACACTGAATTCTGTAATCACAACATCAAAAATGTGGTGACTCATATAGTTGAATGTAAACGTTTGTATCCTCCATGGTTTCTGAATAAAAATATACATCTTTTCAAACATTTCAAGAGGTGAAGTATGAAATGTAATCTGTAGCAAGACAGAAATCCAAAACATTGCTCAAAATCAACACCAAAAATAATTTGAAGAAGCAAATGTTGGCCCATTATTCTGTCTGATTATACCTGATTGCAGAAGGCAGTAGCATCTGGCTGAGCTATAACAGAATGTCAAGGAGATTGAGCAAAGATTAACCAACCAATCTGAAAATTAGACCAGAAAATGGGGGAAGATTTGTCAGGAAAGTGGGAGAGAATATTATAAATGAGAGGATCCTAAATCTGTTGGAGGCCGTTACAAAGGTAAAGGCTGGGTGTAAATATCATTAGAGTATATTTGTATCACATTCCATCAGATGTATTATTAATATCTTTACATATACTGTTTGGCTGTATTTGTTCCTTAGATAATGAATGAATATTTGTGAAGCCTACCATACTAAATGTTTTTTGGTATAAAATAGATTTCTTCATTTTCTCTTGTCCTAAGGGTATGCAATCTTTTGCACTCAACTACACATATCCAGTTTTAACACTACATTAAACAATGTCTTGAAGAAAATAAGTGCATCATATGGTTCCCTCTTCCAAATAAAGACGTAAATCATTGTGAATCATTCAGTGAACTGAATCATTGTCATGTTTTGTGATTTATTACACACCTCAATTTATAGTCTCATAACATTGTCGAGGCACATTTAGAAAGGTAGCAGTGTTGTAACGTTGTCCCGTAACCCCTACCCCCTTGATTACAAATCTTCTTTACTTGGAAGTCACTTATAATTTATTTTGGCATTTATTATGCATGCCTTCGTTTTCAAGCGCACCCATACACAGATGCACATGTACACCCTAATGCCGCAAATTCGCAGATGTTCTGTCTGTGTTCACCTCATCCTCTCTCCCACCCCTCCATCTGGGTATTAGGTTTAGTCATAAGCTCTTCCTCTCATCTGCTCGGCTTGCTCTCACAGGCAGGTGCTGTCTGCTGGCCTCCACTCTGCAGCCTAATTGGGGACAGAGAGAGAGAGATAGAGAGAAGGAGACAGACAGAGAGACAGATGGAGAATGATATGGAGGGAGGTAGGGAGAAAAATACACAATGGCTTGAGGGTTCCAGCTCTCATCCTCAGCCTGGCTATTTAATGAGTGGAAAAGGCACATAAACAAACAAGATTAATAATATAGGATGTCTCTCTCTCTCTCTCTCTCTCTCTCTCTCTCTCTCTCTCTTGCTCTCTCTCTCTCTTGGTGTCTGTCACAGCAGGTCTTCTAACACTCTTTACAAACCTGATTTAGAGCACAGTACCAAAGAGGAAAGAGCGAGAAAAAACACGTCAAGGATAAGAGAGAAAGGGAAATCAAAGGAAGGCAGAGGGATTATGGGATGGGGGGATGTGTGAGACAACGTGGAGGGCTCAGAAACAAAGACCGATTAGGTAGCACATGAGAAATAGAATATATATATATATATATATATATATATATATATATATATATATATATATATATACACACACACACACACACTGAACACTTTATTAGGAACACTATACCAATACTGGGCAGGGCCTCCCTTCCCAGAACCGTCTCAGTTCTTCAAATTCTTCATGGTATGGGTTCCACGAGATGTTGGAAACATTCCTTTGAGAGTCTGGTCCATGTTGACATAATTGCATCATGCAGTTCCTGTAGATTTTTCAAGTGAACTTTCACTTCAAAAATCAATGAATCTCCTGTTCTACCTCATCATGCCAAGAGAACATTCCCCACACCATTACACCACCTCCTGCAGCCTGGACTGTTGACACACTGCAGATTTGGTCCATGGATTCATGCTGTTGGTGCCAAATTCTGACCCTTCCATCCATTCATCAGACCAGGCTACATTTTTTCAGTCTTTAACTATCCAGTTTTGGTCAGTCTATGCTCACTGCACACTCAGCTTTCTGTTCTGGGCTGAAAGGAGTGGAACCTGATGTGGTCTTCTGTTGTTGTAATCCATCTGCCTCAAGGTTCGATGTGTTGTGCATTCTGAGATGTTTTTCTGCTCACCACAATTGGTGCCATTAATGCCACGGAATGTGCAGGAGACAAGTTGGTTCCTATTATCACTTACATTGTAGCAGCTTTAAAGAATTATTCCCACACTAAGCTTTTTTCTCTCTTGAACCTAATAAGACAAAAAAAAAGCACACAGCTTGTCATGTTACTGACAAAGCAGAATGTACAACCTACTCCATCCTGAAGACAAAGCAAAGACACCTGAAGCTCTTTACATAAATGTTAAATAATCATATTTTTAAAAAATATTTTTCTTTCTTAAATAAAAACACCTTTTTAATCTGTTTACTATTAGTCTTAGATTATGTGGAGTGTCCTCCATAAAAATCCCTGTGTATTAGCTGTTCATAGATAACGTTAGAATGAGTGCATCAGTATAATCCTGTCATTTAAATTACAACTGGAGCTACTGTCATGGCTGTGCTGTAATCCACGCCTTCTGATTCAAGCACATTCCTGTGGAATAATATATGCATAACAGTAGTGTAATAATACACATGCAACTTGTGAACATATTAATTAAAATATACGTCTTTTAATTCCTAATCTAGAATAAAATTCATCTACATTAATGCATAGATCTGTTAATATTATCACATAATAGTGTTTAAATATAAACATATAGTATATAGTCAGTCAAGCATGTCAGAAAACACAAGGTTTATCGATTCAATGTCAATATCTCTGCCGTCAAGGTATTTGCCATATGAACTATTTATACCTATAATTTGTCATGTAATCCAGCAATATTTTGTGCAGTTGTAACTTAGCCCCTGGCAAAGCTTGTGGGTGACAAGGACATGGTCTGGTTTTGACACAGTACATTATTCATTTACAGTTTCTGATATAGAAAACATTGTTTATAATTCAGCAACCTATGTGTGTATTTTAGTAATAACGTTTATGTTATTATTTGTGTCATGCTTTTTCTTTGCAGGTTTGTAGAGTCTAGGCAAACACAGAGTCTGTTTTACACAACTCAATTCACAAGATGGAACTTTGGGTACTGCGTTCCAATATACTTATGCCTACCAATAATGTAAAATGATTGGTATTCCCTACTCGACTGGAGAGGCATTGCTAGTGCAGAATATGTATGGCAATGTCTGAGAAAGTGATTTTAAATGTTGAATTCCCCAAACCCTCTCCAATAAGGCATTTCTCATTAGCACTAAGGGAAGTGCTGGGCTGTTTAATTATTGGGCTCAGTGATTCTAAGAGCCAGACTGTGTTAATTTAAGTCCTGCTCCACAAATTCACTCAGCACTGAGGAAGGGATGAGTTTTACTGCCATCGGAGAATTATACAGATGTAGGCTAATAAACACCAGCAGGATTTCAATTCATATTTTACAACAGACCCTCCTTTTATTTTTCATTACAGCGGTTGTGTGTTATAAAGAACCTAATGCTCCTTGAACTCACTCAATGTGAACCAGGCCCTTATTTCACTGCACTGAAATTAAATGCAGACTTTTTCTGACTGGTAAAAATGAGGGATGAAAAGCTTTGATAATAATTCTTGGTGAGAATGTGTGTTGTTGTAGAGCATATGCATTGCTGTCATTCTGGAACACAGTGCCACTTGACAGGTTAATACTGAAGCAATTGGGCAAAGGGCAGATAAAAGTTAAGTGCACCAGGCCACTGATTCATACATCAAATGCATCATGATTTATGCCACGTAATTATGACTGTACCCTATTGTATGAAGAAGAACATCAAGAGAAAGCTTTCTGAAGGCTTGTGACTTGATTTTATGTTGGTCTTAAGCTTTCTTGCATGCCTACCTTCAACATTCATTGGTAGAATGGTGATCAATGCATTGGTACCAGATGTCAGTGTGTGTTTTGCAAGCTAGGTTAGCAGGGTCTAATTTAGTTGTGATGATGGCTTCACGACAAGCCAGCGAGTAATGCTAAATAATAGCCACTCTATGATACTGGGTTCATGTTATGAATGTAACACAGTCCCACTCATCTACACATCTCTTTCCACTGTGATTCAGCGTTGCATTTATCTACTGTTTGGAGAGGTGTTTCATGCCCTCCAAACATTCGCCTGTTTAGAGCCTGATTATATGCTGTGATGAAACAGCAATCGGGGCCAACCAATTAAGTGCTTGACAGACAAAAATACATTTCTGCAAACAATCGAACAATCAAAACACATATTTTTATTCCTACATAATCTAGACAGGACTGATTGGATTTTGTTTATATGTGTAATCATGAGATAGGTCAAGCTGCAAGCCAGAGATAGGAAAAGATATGAAGGAGGAACAGCCTATTCTCCAGAATGTGACTATAAAACCCGCATATGCAAAAAGATAATCAGAATTCTCCCACTTGAATATCTCTCAGTGTGCTATGAGAGGGTGCTATGATTACACGCCTTATTTACAGAGGATATTTAGTGCAAGTTTTTAATTTTAACAAATTTAAGATTAGTAGTGTTGTATTTAAATATAAAATTGTGTCTAAAACATACTATGGTTCCACAGTTTTAACTGACAATTTTAAAAAGCCTGCGTTAAAAAATATATATATAAAAAAATAAAATATTCTGAAATTATAGTATACAATCTCTTGGCACATCCTTATGTATAAGTAGCAAAAAACAAAAGGCAAGAAATAGATCAAATCCAAAAACTGTGTTTTTTTCTTTGAACGATATTATAATGACATGAAAAATACTGACAATGTAAAATATTTTACACTGTCATTATTTATCATGTCATTTCAGTCTGTACAGGATTTTTTTTTTTATAATTGCTGTGGCCAAAAATGCTTGATTTTGCTGCTGCTTTCTTTTCTTTCTTTTCTTTTTTTTTTTTATTTACGATACAACTTGCAGAATTTTTTGTGCTTTTTTTTGTAGAAAAATAGTTGAATTGGTGAAATTTGAACTGCAGTGAGACCTTTTAGCTGTGTTCATGTTCAACACGTGAATCAAAGAGGGCTTTGGTTGAATGAGCATTGTGATGATGTCGCATGACACATCGTGGCCCAAATCTGTGGAAAATCTGGGGGTAATTGTGAACATTTGCAAGTTCCTCTGAATACTGTGGAGTTTGCTTGATTTTGTGGTAATTTCTGCGATTGCAAAATTGCTACATCCCACAGTACTGTCATTGTAAGCTGAAAGAAAGTGTGTGTGTGAGAAAAAGCTGCACAGTGAAAAAAAAAAATTAATTGTGTAGCGCTATTTAGCCCAAAATAACCAGTTGTTATTTTCTAGTAATGGCCAGCAATGCCATGTTGTACTTTTGATTTGATAACCGTCATGTATGATAAAGTTACAAAAATGCTACAAGTGGTAGCATAAATAGCAAATAACCATAAACATAACAGTCCTACTTTAGAAATAGGCCTGTCGTTTTGAAGTAGACAATACTGAAAATATTACATTACATCAGTAAATGCACTGTATCTGAACAAAATTCTTTTGATTTAGGCTCAGACAGGTCAGCTTGTGTGAACACCTGAAAGATGTGCAGGTCCTAAAGGGTACTTCATTAGTAGGGACAAAGCAATGGTGTAAATGTGTGTGTGTATGTGTGTTTGTGTGTGTTTGTGTGTGTGTGGTCAGTTTAATTCTAAGCCCGGAGCAATAATAACACAAATGGTCAGTTGTCAAGGAAAAGCACGTGTGCTGGGTCAGTCAGTGCTCCTGTGTTCAGAGGAGCTCACAGCAACCAAGCAGCATTGTGTGTGTGTGTATGTGTGAGTGTGGGGGGAGGGGGGGGGGGGGGTCGAGAAAGAGTTACTTGTAGTCAGGAATGAGAAAAAGTCCTGTTTGCTCTTCATTGCATTGTTTGATGAGAGACTCAGAGTGTTTCAGATCTATTACACGGTTGCAACTGTCCTCTATTTGTAATGGTTAGTAAAGATTAACCTCAGCAATTTCTCCATGTTGAGCTTCAGCATCCTGAGCCCATGCATTAGCATTGTCTGTGGTTCTGTGTTAGCAGGCCAGAGCAGTACAGTGGCCTTTTGAAGGGCCATTGCTCCAGTGCTAATGGCCATGAATGGCGCTCATTGTTTTTGAGCTCCTGCTATCGTCTGTCTGCTGGTTGACAGCTTTTCCATGAAAGACTTGACCTGCCAGCCATAATCCACAATTATCCACAATCACAGGCAGAGTGATGAAGAATGTCAGGCATGACTCATTCTTCTCTCTCTGTTTTGTCCTGATAACTTCCCCCTTGGCTTTTAAAGGGCTGTTGGTGTTATTTGCTGTCTTAACCCTACATTCATTGGTCTGTGACATATTATCTTTTTCTAGTTCTCTTTATATTTGACCGAGATTATCCTGTTCATGCGTACCTAAGGGACTGTGGCCGTCACTGCAGCTCTATAGAAAAGTGGCAGTCTAAATTTGTTGTTTGAAAGGTGTGAAAGCTATCTTAACTTAACAGGAAATGCCAGTCCTAAATTTGGAAGATGCCATGTACTATTTGTGGTTTTATTAACAAGTGGTTCATATATCAAACATTTATTGAAAAACATACAGTGGGGGGAAATATGTATTGAACACGCCAACATTTTTTTCAGTAAATATATTTCCAATGAGGCTATTCACATGAAATTTTCACCAGACTTTGGTATTAACTCAAGAAATTCACACATATAAAGAAATCCAAACATTAACGTCCATAAATGAAGTTATGTGTAATAAAGAGGAATGACACAGGAAAAAAGTAACATGCTAACTGAAATTTATTTAGTACTTAGTGGAGAAGCCTTTGCTTGTAATGACAGCTTCAAGACGCTTCCCGTTTGATGAAATTAATCGGCCGCAGTATTCAGATGTGATGTTGGCCCATTCTTCTAAACATACTGTCTTTAAATCTTGTTCAATTGGATTCAAGTCAGGTGATTGACTGGGCCATTCTAACACCTTGATTATTTTTTCTCTGAAACCAATTGAGAGTTTCCTTTGCTGTATGCTTTGGATCGTTGTCCTGCTGGAAGGTCCACCCATGTCTCATCTTCATCATCCTGGTGGATGGCAGCAGATTCTTCTCAAGAATCTCCCGGTAAAGGGCTCCATTCATCGTTTCTTCAATTCTATGAAGTCTTTAAGTACCATGTGATGAAAAACAGCACCACACCATGATGATTCCACCTCCAAACTTCACTGTTGGTATAGTGTTTTTAGGGTGATGTGCAGTGCCATTTATTCTCCAAACATGGTGTGTAGTATGACAGCCAAAAAGTTAAATTTTGCTCTCGTCTGGGCAGAATACACTCTCCCAGTATTTCATAGCTTTGTCCAAATGAGTTGAAGCAAACTTTAAATGAGCTTAAACATGTCTTTTCTAGAGTAATGGAGTCTTGTGGGGTGAGCGTGCATAGAGGCCATGGTGGTGGAGTGCACTGTCTATTGTTTTCTCTTTGACGATGGCACCTGCTGCCTCCAGGTGTTTCTGGAGCTCTTTCCGAGTAGTCCTTGGCTCTTGGGCTACTCTACTGACTATCCTTCTGACTCCCTTGTCAGAAATCTTGCGAGGAGCTCCTGTGCGTGGCCAGTTGATGACGGAGTGATGTTGCTTCCACTTGCGCATAATGGACCCAATGGTGCTTACTGGAGGATTCAGAAGTTTTGAAATGCATCTGTATCCGATTCCATCAATTTGTTTTGCAACAATAAAGTTGGGAGAGCTCTTTACTTTTACCCATCATGAGATGTTTCTTGTGTGACACCTTGGTAACGAAAAGCCTTTTTATAGACCATCAATTTACCAGCCCAGCTGATGTTAATTTGCACAGATAGGGTGTATAATTACTAATGGATTTCAGCTGGTTCCTTGTCTTACCTTGCTTTGGAGAACTGCTTGTTCCTAGCTTGTTCAATACTTTGTTCCTCTGTGTCACGGATCGTGACGTAAGGAAGATAGGACGGATGCAAATGCAGTTAAACAGTTTTATTAAATAAGAGAGACACAGGCAGGTAAATCCAAAACGTGATCCAAAAATGTAATCCAAAACATGCAAGAGGTCAGGCGATTGGCAAACAGGCATAAACGGGGCAAGGCAGGAAACTATGTCGTGGTCACGGAAAACGGGGTCAAGATACAAAACATGAAACATAAGCTATGACTATGAACTGGGAGTGGAGAAACCAGCGTGAACTAAACAGACGAATCTAAACATGAAACATGACATGGACAAGAACTATGACTAAGACTATGACTAACTGTGGTAAAGAATCAATACTAAGGTTCTAATCTAATCTAATATACTATATCTATCTAAGTTTCTTATCTATTCTAATATTCCGCGCCGTGTGCTGGGAGGCATAATGAGCGTCGTAATAGCTGACGGCCAAGGGCAATCCGGACACACGTGAAACAACAACCAATGACAGAACGGGGAGGAGACATAAAAGAAACATCAACAAATGCACGTGTCAAAATGTCACGATTGTCAACAAGGGAAAAGCAGGTACTCGTGCACATGCTCGTGCACGCGCTCTCACATGCTCCGCAGAGCGCTGCTATAGCGGAAATCGTGACACTGTGTCATTCCTCTTTATTACACATAACTTTATGTATGGACTTTAATGCTGTAAATTTTTATATGTCTGAATTTCTTGAGTTAATACTGATGTCTGGTGAAAATTTAATGTGAATAGCCTCATTGGAAATATATTTACTGAAAAAAATGTTGACATGTTCAATACTTATTTCCCCAACTGTAGTAGATCTAGCATAGCTGTAAAGCTAATGAGTTCTTCAGTCTCTCTCAGTAGTTTCTTATTAATATGAACTCATGTTGTGTTCATTATCACCTTGCTAAAGTATGTGTTATTCTCTCCAATGTAATTGACCTATAATTAGGGATGCACTGAAATAAAATTTAAATTTAAACTCGAAGACAAAATTCAGGACACGTTGTCACGCAAACTGAAAAAAGTTATATTAAAAGAGAAAAGAAATATTCTTTTTATTACTTTTCTTTCGGCTTTTTTCACTGGCAGAAATTTTGGTGTATCCCTTCCTTTAATTTTAATGATAATCAAATATTTTTTTTATATATCTAACTAACATTTAGTTATTCTTAATAAAATGAGCTTGCTCTTCTATCCTTTAATATTAAAGAGATTCAAGAGTTTATTTGTCACGTGCGCATACAGTATGTAACAGGTACAGAGATGCAGTGAAATGAGATATGGCAGCTCCAGAGACGGTGTGTAACAACAAAATAAATAGACAATACAGACAATATAGCAAAGCATATTAGGTAAGGAGGAGTACAAGACAATAATCAGCAAGACAAGCATTCAGCATTCAGCATTCAGAATAACAAAAGAACACTGTCTACAAAAAATACACATATGAAAATGTATGTGTGTGTATATACATATGCATGTTTATATCTATGTATGTATATACACAAAAATGACCTGTGCTTATATATCATGTGTGACATTCGTTTATGGTACTGTGTGTGCACATTACTTGGCGCATGCAGGGGAACTAGAATAATTTTCAGCAGTTCAGGGTTCTGATGGCCTGGGGGAAGAAGCTCCTCCTTAGTATGTCAGTCCTGGCTGTATGAGTGTGCAGTAGCTTACCAGACGCAGCCATTGGAAAAGTCTTTTGTTGGGGTGTATGGGGTCCTTGGAGATCTATACTGGTCCTGCACTGCCTAGTGTAAATGTACTGCAGTGCTGATCTGGTGATCTGTTCAGCACACCTCACCACCATCTGCATGACTTGTCCTCAGCACTGCAGTTATCGTACCAATGAGGATGCTCTCTATGATGTCATATAAATGGACATCTGGATAGCCAAGGAGATGTCGAACTACTGTATGATGATGTATTGTGGATGCAGTGTTAAAGTGATCAGAACAAGTCCTTGCTGAAGCTCCTCACTCTCTCCATCAGTTTCCTGTTGATCATAAAAAATGTGTATGTCTTCTGTTGTTCCCTTCTTCTTCATCCACAACCTGTCCCTTTGTCTTACATGACATTTAGGAAGAGGTTTTTAACCTGGCACCACAGGAACAGCCTCTCCACATTGTCCACAAAGGCTTTCCCATCATTCTTGTTTATCAGGTCTACCACCACAGTGTCTGCAAACTTCACAGTGGTGTTGTGTATTACACAGTCATGTGTGTGTGTCTGTATGTGTGTATAGGGAATACAGCAGAAGGCTCAGAACACAGCCTTGGGGAGCTTCAGTGTTGAGAGTGATAGTGTTTTTGGTGAAGTCACCTATTTTCACCACCTACAGCCATCCAGTAAAAAAAAAAGAAAAGTCCAGTACCCAGCAGCAAAGTGAGGAGCACAGGCCCAGCTCCCTCTGCTTACCGAACAGCATGAGGGAGACTGTGGTATTGAAGGCTGGACTGTAATCAAAGAACAGCAGTCTTACATAGTTCCCCACTCCCCATGATGAGATGGGTTAGGGTGGTGTGTAGGACATGGGAGATGGCGTCATCCATGAATCCATTTGACTGGTAAGCAAACTGAAGAAGCTATAGAGTGCTGGGAAGAGAGGACCAGATGAGGTCAACAATAATAATAATAATAATAATAATAATAATAATAATAATAATAATAATCGTTTTTCATTTTTAAAACTATTAAAACTTTTTAAAATCTTTTTTTGCACCAGAAAA
Organism: Ictalurus punctatus; assembly: GCF_001660625.3. Taxonomy (NCBI): domain Eukaryota; kingdom Metazoa; phylum Chordata; class Actinopteri; order Siluriformes; family Ictaluridae; genus Ictalurus; species Ictalurus punctatus. The sequence goes on from NC_030421.2 coordinate 20,086,479, forward strand.
TGATTGGACATCATTAAATACGTGTAATAATTATTAATAAATATCAATATCAAAACACATAAAGAAGATACTTTATATTGTGCTTTATTGGCTCTATCTCCAAAGCTCAGGCTTGAAATTTGTTGCGCAGTCATAACCTTACAGCATCAGTGAGTTCACTGCTGGCATAAAGCCTTGCCCAGTGAATCACACATCCACATTTTGCCATGCAAACACCAGGTGCCTAGTCAACAATCAAGACCTACCTGTGTGAAGGCCTTTCTGGCTCAAACAGTTGTTGAATCTTTTTTTTGGCTTGATCCCCATTGTGTGGTGAAATTGTATGAGTTTTTTTTGCTGATGACGGCCAATTTCTGCTTGTGTATCTTAAAGTTCCTGCTGAGTCTTTCATCTTTAAGAAAAACACCAACAATTTGCTGCCTCTTCCAGCTGTGAAATGCATTCAGTTAGGATCAAATATTTAATAGAATACTATCTAGTACCTTTTCATTAATTACAGTGGTTTGTGAAAATGATTTTCTTGCTGCATTATTGTGTATTGGGTTCTTAATAGGCCACAAGAAACCTGGCCTTTAAATGAATCTGAATGGTTGCTACCTAAATACAAGCTAAACGTTTCAGTAATTTCATTAAAGCAACTTGTTGTTTCATGTGGAGTGCAATTTGTGAACGCTTTATATATGGTAGTAGGCCATTGTTAGTTTGTAATTTGTTGAACTTGACCAGGCTCGTTAAAGTTTTTATGACTCTTGTACTCACTCAAGCATGTGTGTGGCAAAATAAGCAGATTTCAGTAACAACTTCTGCATTAACAGTGTTTCTCTTTAGTGTTGAAATTATACTGGTGTTTCTGTAAAAAAAAAAAAAATAAATAAATAATAATAATAATAATAATAATAATAATTGTTCAATCACCCTTAATTTGTGTCTCTTGAGCTTCTTTTAAAACATTTAAAAAGAAATCTTTATTGGAAAACAAGCTGTTAACAGTTACATACTACACATACTAAGTGCTTGTGTTACAGTACAGTCTTGAGCTTCTTATCAGCCTCTTGTGAATGTTGATATGATTTTACCAGGTCACAAGAATCTCAGCGTATTAGCTCAGCATGCATATAAGGTTTTATTGGGTGAAGCAGATGAATTACATATGATAGGTTAGACCATACACGAACAAGAAAGACGTAAATTGAAGTTTGTGCAATTCATATTTAAGTAGATAAAATGTAGCTGAAATAGAGGGTGTGATACTGTAAACAAAGAAAAAAAAAAACAAAGCCAACTTTGGATACAGTAAAGTCTGAACAGGAACTAACCTTAATTGAATCAAATATTAGTAGAGCTGGAGTACTCGATCCGAGACTCGGACTCAAGCAGACTCGAGTCAAATTATGAATGAACTCGGACTTGTCACGCAGTCGGGTCAATTTGTACTCGGACTTGACACAGACTGACATTTTGGACTCTGTAATTTTTCAGAGTACAATTGAGTCCGCATCATGTGTAACATGAAAAGAAAGATAAAAAATAAATAAAAACGGAAACATCCCACCTCTCCTGGAAATACCCGTCTAGAGGGTATGCATTGACATCCCTTTCTCACCGGAACACAAAATGGCCGGTTTAATAGGTGAAGCTGCTATAACGCTAGTATAACTAACGATTATCAGCTTAAATTAAAGGCAGTTGGACTCGACAGTGACCCTTACAACTTTCCCAAGAACCTGTGGTCCATGGACATTGGCATGTGGCCAGAAATCGGTTTTCCCGACATTTAAATGTACCTGATTTCGACGCCGGGGAAATACAGTAAGCAAAGCCTGAAGATATACAAAAGCCTTGATGCTTGTTCCTACTTCAAAGCGGGATTTGTTGGAGAAATTAAAGTGACAAGAACACCAATAAACATTCTGGTTGTATGTGGACAGGTATGTACAAATATTTTTATTTTATGATATCATTTTATCTGGTAAACCGTAAGCTAGCTAGTCCTAGTTTGTTTTTAGCGAACACTGCTTCCACTTACTAACGTTATATATTTGTGAAGGTAAACACAGTCAGAGAATGAATGAGCCCCAATTATTCACCAAAGGATATAGGCAGCATTTAAAAAGAAATATGTAGCAAATTATTCATCGTTGTACATGAATACAACATGCCAAAAGAACTTATATTTATTACTGCTCAAATTAGTAAAAAAGGACTGAATGGTGTTTTGGCACTCTGTGAAAAGATAGCTCAGAATTTTGTTTAATCTGTTAGTATAGTCGATCGCGAAACAGCTTTTTCCCATTTTATATGCGTTTTTTCTGTGTTTTCATGGAATTCAGGCTGTACACTAATGCTGCCACTCAGTCTTTTTGCCACTCAATGTGTGTGTCCATCACACGCATACCCTCTATACTTATAGCTGCTAATACCAAGAGCTAGCGAGAGACCAATAGGAGCAGAAAGCGAGTGACAAGAGCGTGAGAGTGACATAGAGCATATATACTTAATACTTAAAATACTAAAATACTTAAAAATAAGTAAATACTTAAAAATATGTTTGTGTGTGTGTGTGTGTGTGTGTGTGTGTGTGTGTGTGTGTATATAAGTATATACATATACACAACCCCAATTCCAAAAAAGTTGGGACACTGTGTAAAATGTAAATAAAAACAGAATGCAATGATTTGCAAATCTCATAAACCCATATGTTATTTACAAAAGAACAAGGTTTAAACTGAGTAAATGTACCATTTTAAGGAAAAAATAAGGTAATTTTTATTTGATGGCCGCAACATGTCTAAAAAAAAGTTGGGACAACAAAAGGCTGGAAAAGTAAGTGTTACTAAAAAGAAACAGCTGGAGAAACATTTTGCAACTAATTAGGTTAATTGGCAACAGGTCAATATGTGTGGGTGAGATGGGGTTGCAGAGGTGGTGGAGCTACCTCCCTGAAATGAGTTTTTGCAGGGTGGGATGTCAGCATAGAATAAAGATAACAAGAAATTAATGAATGTCTCCCTGCCACACTTGAAGCACGTGCACAGAAAGCCGACTCATCGTGCGTGCAAATCTCTTTAGCGGCTTTTTACGCTTGGACGGTCAAATAAATACACATACTGTACATCATGTCAAACCGCAGGTCTGGCTGAGTATTCATGCAAGATTCCATTCTTGAATTTCACATAAAATGTAAAATGTACTTCTTAATGTAGCAAATATTATAAACCCTGCTGATAGGGTTTTTTTTTTTTTTTCATTTTAGGAATTCAAATGAAAAAAGTTACAAGAACAGAGCTGTGTTCAGAAATGAGTTTGATGCCATTCATAGACAGATTATAAAGCAGTAATAAAGCATGAAGCTGGTTGTTATGACCTGCTGCTAAATGTAAATCTACTCTGTACTTTCCCTCTCAGCCTATATAACTGTGGGGGAGAGGCATCAAATCATAATATCTCGAACTTGAACTGGAGGGCACAATATAGTGTGATACAATAACAAAACAGATTAATTTGTATTTTCATACATTTGTAATTTAATAAGTTCTACATATACCTCTTTATCCCTTTTTTTATTGAAACCATTTTTTGATAGGAAACTAGGTGAGGTTTGATGACATGAAATAAAAATATTAAATGGTAGTGGCAAGATGTAATGGTGGTATTTCTTGTTACATTAATGTTGCTGTTGGTTTGTAAAAGTTAAAATATTAATTTAACAGCTCAATGTTGAGTTTACAATTGCAATTTCAAATCTTTTTTCAATTTAATTACTTTCTGGACTTGGCCTCAGCCATTAAGGACTCGAACTTGAGTCCGACTCAACCCCTTTTGGACTCTGACTCGATTTGTTAAGTACTTGGTCTTGACTCGAAAGTAGACTAAATATCATTCTGGCACAAGCATATGTTGCATAGCAAGGTATCAAACACTGTCTGTGTCCAATATACAATGACAGTAGGTACTGCATTTGAGGCAGTACGTACTGCATTCCCGTTGAAAAAGTACGTACTAATCAGTATGTGTGTGCATTACGGCTACAATCCCGGACAATACTACATCCGCCATGTTAGCATTGTCATGTGACCTTCGACATCAGCATAAACACAAAAATCATAAACAAGTTAACAGTTAATTTGGGTATTGTTAAACAAATCCTGTTTAACCAAGGTTTAATACTTATAAAGAACTGACGCTGTCTTGTCATGTTTTTTTTTTTTTTCTGAGTGCGTCTGCACCAGTCCCATTGCATCATGGGATTTTTTGACTTGCCTAGTGTGCATCGGTTGCATACTGCAAAATCTCGCCAATAGTAGTACGCCATCCAGGTATTTATCGCCTACTGTTTCTCGCATACTTAGAATTCAGACATACTACCGCTTTCATGCATAAGTTTTGTGCTTTTAATGGCATACGAGACATACCGTGTTCATGAAACACAAGCAGTCACATAGTAATGCAGTATGGTAACATCAGTATTTCCAAAATGTAGAAAGTCTCTGTATTCTCAGTAGCCTAAACAATTTACAGGGTAAAAACTCTCCACATTTTGAAAATATCCATATTACTTTACTGCATACCCATGTGAATTTTTGCATGTTTATGTTTTCAGAAAAGAGGAGGGAGAAGTTAGGCTCAGTTCATGAGCCCAGAAAATCTAACCATATTCCGTGAAAAGTAGAAACTTTATAAAGTACATGAAGTGAGCAATACTTATGGCAGAATGTTGATAATCAACATATAAAAAGGTGCTGCAAATAAGTTGCATGTGAACATTTTTTTCTATGAGACTGGATTTCCAGATCCTATCCCGGGAACACTCAATGGGCCTCACTCATGAAACACAAGCAGAACAATTTTTTGTGCAAATCGTTCATGAAAGTGTTCGTACTCTCAAAATGTTATTTGTTATGAAACAAATTTACACCTGCTGCCGCTTTGTGCTCTTTCAGGCAAACTGATGACAATAATTAACTAATTATTTAAATGTGAAAATAAATTATTTATATAATTAATAATAATAATAATAATAATAATAATAATAATATAATTTATCATCTATATTCTGAACATTAATAGTAGTGTCACAGCTTGGTCCGATCAGAACTCAAATTCCCAAGATGCAATACTCACTTCTCAGGCACACATGCGCTCACCATCCCCGGAGTTCTGATCAGACACACCTGGCACCAATCACACACACACACACACACTAGTACTTAGGGAAGACATCCACCCAGAATCTACGCGAAGTATACGCTCAGTAGCATTAGTTCTCTGCGTTACCAAGCCGTTCTAGTTCGTTTGTTTCTCGTGATCCTCGACCCTTGTTTTCAGTCTCGACTACGCTTTCTGGATATCCCCGTGTGTATTATTCATCCGATCTCTTGACCCTTGCCTACTCTACGACTACGCTTCTTGAACTTCCCGATCCTACGCGCTTCACCCGCCTCCCGCTCCTGCTTACGTACTGTTTCGAGGTTTGTGACAGAATACTTCGCCAGCTAATGGAAGAAGCGGGAGATCGCTGGCCGCACGCCATCGAGGGACATGGCCGGATGATTAGTGAACATGATCGCCGTCTCGCCCACCTAACTGAGCAGGTAGCTCGGTTAAATCAAGCTGCGCCGTCTTCTACGGCGCCGACCCCACGCTTACCTCCCACTCCAGCACCGGAGAAGTATGATGGAGATCCCGCACGCTGTCGAGGTTTTCTGCTCCAGTGCTCCCTGTTTTTTTCCACGTACCCAGACATGGCGGAGAATCAGAAGATAATCCACTTCATGGAACTTTTAACCGGGAAAGCTCTCCTCTGGGCTACTGCGGAATGGGAACAGGAGGGGAACCGTATCAGCACGTTTGAACAGCTGACATCGCGCTTCCGCACTGTATTTGATCACTCTCCAGACAGCCGGGAGACTGGGGAGGACTTATTGTCCTTGGTGCAGGGATCACGTAGTGTGGCGGATTATGCCCTCGAATTTCGCACTGTGGCCGCCCGGAGCGGATGGAATCAACCCGCTCTAAAAGCTATGTTTCGCCGAGGATTGAATGCTGACATCTTAACGGAGCTGGCGTGCCACGATGATCAGCTGACCCTCAACTCACTCATCAACGTAGCTATCCGCCTGGATCGTCTACTACGTAGCCACCGCCCCGTACGCGGTGAGGCGGAAGCACCGACATCTGAGAGCCCTAGTGAACCCATGCAGCTGGGACAGACTCGGATGAGCATGCAAGAAAGAGAACGACGGAGCCGTGAACACTGTTGTTTCTACTGCGGTGAGAGGGGCCACTTCGTGCAACAATGCCCTCTCAACAGGGCTCTACCCGAGGGGAAACCAAAACTGCCAGACCACCTCAGGCAGGGGTGAGTTTCGAACCCATTACCCAGCACTCTGTTTGGTCTGCCTTCGTATTGCCTGTTATATTGGGTTACTCAACTGTATTTTAGAAGCGCTGATCGACTCGGGAGCGGCGGGGAACTTCATTGACCAAGAGACCATACTCCAATATAACATCCCCGTTCGTCCTCTCTGCACCCCCCGCCGCGTCCAAGCCATTGATGGGGCCCCCATAGGAGATGGCTTAATCACCCACTGTACCGAACCCATTAACCTCCGCACCAACGCTCTTCATCAGGAGAAGATCACATTCCATGTCATTGTGACTGCCCGGCACCCAGTGGTTCTCGGTCTCCCTTGGCTCGAACATCACAATCCACAAATTTCGTGGAATCAAAGGGAAATCACTCGCTGGTCAGCTCACTGTGTGAATCACTGTCTTCAAGTCCCTGTGATCCCCGTAGCATCCACATCCATTGAAAGCCCGGACAAGGCAGACAACGTTCTGATCCCCAGTGTTTACCACGACCTCATAGAAGTATTCAGTAAGAAGAAGGCTAGCGGTCTACCTCCCCACAGTGATTACGACTGCGCTATCGATTTGCTCCCAGGCACTACACCACCACGAGGGAGGGTCTATCTGCTAACGATCACTGAACAGAAGGCCATGGAAGAATACATTCAGGAGGCGTTGCACCAAGGGTATATACGACCATCCACTTCTCCAGCATCCGCGGGGTTTTTCTTCGTGGAGAAAAAGGGAGGAGGTTTACGGCCTTGCATCGACTACCGAGGACTAAACCAATGTTGCGTCAAGTACCGCTACCCACTCCCTCTAGTACCATCCACTCTGGAACAATTACGCACGGCCACCATCTTCACGAAACTAGACTTACGCAGTGCATACAACCTGGTCCGGATTCGAGAGGGAGATGAATGGAAGACTGGGTTCAGCACAACTTCAGGCCACTATGAGTATCTGGTCATGCCGTATGGGCTTTCTAACGCTCCCTCGGTCGTCCAATGTTTAATTAACGACGTGTTACGTGACATGCTGGGATGCCATGTGATCGCCTACATCGACGACATTCTGATATACTCTGACTCCCGGGAAGAACATGTTCACCACGTTCGCCAAGTTCTACAACGACTGCTCCGTCACCAGTTATATGTTAAAGCCGAGAAGTGCGAATTCCATAGAACCACCATTGCGTTTCTGGGATACGTCATCAGCCCCGAGGGGATCTCCATGGACCGAGACAAGGTCCAGGCAGTAGTAAGCTGGCCCACACCCACGACGGTCAAGGAACTACAAAGGTTTCTGGGGTTTACGAACTTCTACAGGAGGTTTATCAGGAATTTCAGTGAAATCGCCAACCCCCTCACAATCCTGCTAAAGGGGAAACCCAAACGCCTGGCATGGAATTCAACTGCCCAATCCGCCTTCGACAAGCTCAAGAAAGCCTTCACTACTGCTCCCATCATCAAACATCTGGACCCATCCAGACCGTTTATAGTGGAGGTGGATGCGTCAGAGACTGGGGTAGGAGCCATTCTGTCCCAACGATTTGGAGAGAAGCCAAAGCTCCATCCGGTGGCCTTCTTCTCGCGGAAGCTTTCCCCGCCGAGAGAAACTACGATGTGGGAAATCGTGAACTTTTGGCAGTTAAGTTAGCGCTGGAAGAGTGGAGACACTGGTTAGAGGGGGCTACACATCCATTTGTCGTCTTCACAGACCATAAGAACCTGGAGTACCTTCGCACTGCAAAGCGACTCACACCTCGCCAGGCCCGATGGGCCCTATTCTTCACCAGATTTCATTTCACGTTATCCTACAGACCCGGGTCCAAGAACACAAAAGCTGATGCTCTGTCTCGTCTTGACCAGACAGAACGAGTCAACGAGCATGAGGAGTACATCATTCGTCCTTCATGTGTTATCAGTGCGCTAGAACTCATCATCTGGGCACACACGGTACTTGGTACAGGACATCCAGGAACACAACGCAACACACCATCTCCTAGAAGAGAAATACTGGTGGCCCAATATGGAAGGAGACATACACAAGGTGGTGACGTCCTGTTCATCGTGCGCACAGAGTAAAGTACCTCGGACCCTCCCAACTGGGAGGCTCAAGCCCTTACCTATACCCGAACGCCCATGGTCACACATATCTGTAGATTTCGTAACAGACCTGCCTAGATCCCAAGGAGATACCACAGTTCTCGTCACAGTGGACCGGTTCTCCAAATCCGTACGTTTCATTCCCTTACCCGCTCTCCCCACTGCATTCAGGACAGCCGAACTTCTATTCCAGCATGTGTTCGGGTATTACGGCATTCCGGAGGAGATTGTCAGTGACAGGGGCCCGCAGTTTACCTCCAGAGTGTGGTCCAGTTTCATGACCAAGATGGGAGTGACAGTGAATCTCACCTCCGGTTATCACCCACAAGCCAATGGACAAGCTGAACGAGTCAATCAGGAACTGGGGCGATTCCTCCGTACTTTCTGTGCCAATAACCCAGAGGATTGGAGCAAGTTCTTGCCATGGGCCGAGTAAGCCCAGAACTCACTATGTCATTCGGCTACCAATCTCACACCTTTCCAGTGCGTGCTCGGTTACCAACCTCCACTGTTCCCGTGGAACGCAACCCCCACCGCAGCTCCGGCCATTGACCACTGGTTCAAACGTAGTGAGCGTGTCTGGGACGACACCCACCGATGCCTGAAAGAGACCACAGACATGTACAAACACAAAGCAGATCGCCGCCGCAAAGAACACCCTAATTACCAACCAGGCGATCGGGTATGGTTGTCCACAAAGGACTTGAGACAAGCTCATGGCTGTAAAAAACTAGCGCCAAGATACACTGGACCGTTCAAGATCCTCAAGCGAGTCAATGAAGTCACCTACCGTCTGGAACTGCCACGACACAGCCGCATCTCCTCTTCATTCCACGTATCACATCTCAAACCTGTTGTCAAAGGTCCTCTAGCCACCGAAGTACCAGCTGAAACTCCTCCGACCCCTCTGGAAATTGATGGACAACCGGCTTACCGCGTCAAGAACATCCTCAAATCTAGACGCAGGAGGGGCAAGCTGGAGTATTTGGTCGAGTGGGAAGGTTACGGACCTGAGGAACAGTGCTGGGTTCCCAAGCAGGATATACTGGATCCACAGCTTACCGAGGACTTTCACGTCACTCATCCTCATCTCCCAGGTCCACGACCCCGGGGGAGGCCAAGAAAGAACTCTGCTCCCGGAGTGAGCCCTTTGGGGGGGGGGTTCTGTCACAGCTCGGTCCGATCAGAACTCAAATTCCCAAGATGCAATACTCACTTCTCAGGCACGCATGCGCTCACCATCCCCGGAGTTCTGATTAGACACACCTGGCACCAATCACACACACACACACTAGTACTTAGGGAAGACATCCACCCAGAATCTACGCGAAGTATACGCTCAGTAGCATTAGTTCTCTGCGTTACCAAGCCGTTCTAGTTCGTTTGTTTCTCGTGATCCTCGACCCTTGTTTTCAGTCTCGACTACGCTTTCTGGATATCCCCGTGTGTATTGTTCGTCTGATCTCTTGACCCTTGCCTACTCTACGACTACGCTTCTTGAACTTCCCGATCCTACGCTCTTCACCCGCCTCCCGCTCCTGCTTACGTACCGTTTCGAGATTTGTGACAAGTAGCCTATAACGTTTCTAAAACAGTACATAATACAAACACAAAACATTTACTCTAAACTTTATTTTTTACATTTAATTGCATCACATATTTCTCTTAGGCTTGCAGTTATTTCTTTTAATGTGTAATTTATTGCCAACACATCTTCACACATTTTGTCTTGATTGTCCAGCACTTCTTGTCTTTTGTACAGAGGTAGAACCTCGGAATGTTGTGGGCTGAAAGGGTCTGCCTGTTGACGGTTCGGTGGCCTCATGGGAGGAAACAGTTGCCATTTTATCTTTAGGTAGAACAATAAATTCAGCTCAACATGATGTGACTTTGTGGATTTCCTCTTCTATATAATAAAAGGAGTTAGTAAATTGTCTTTGCTTCACCACTTCGAAATGGACCCAATTTATTTGATTAATAAAATAGTGACATGTAGACTAAATGTGTTTATTTATTACTTTATTAACTTTATTTAAAATCAAATTTGACACATTATAAATGAGATTGGAACGTACAGATATTTAACTATCAAATCTGAGATTTACGAAGCATTTGTCAATCCTGAAGAGAGTTTTCAGGAAGGCCCATGCATGTACATGCAGTTCATATAGACTCCATATCATGGTTCTGCTTATGACATGTTAATTGTCTTACTGTCAGTTGATTTACAGTTCTGTCAGAATCATGACTTGATAAACTAATTTCTCAGCGTGATTTTAACCTTCATTAGAACATTATGTAAAGCTGGATTTTCTCCTGAGGCAAAACTCCAAACTAGCTTATTTACAGCACTGACTCGGCACACTTGGTTCAAAAGATGCAGGAAGTAGTCCAGCTCTTGTTTTCTTGATTGGTGGAGTGCGCAGCCCACATATCTCTCTCCTGATGGATTAACCCTGTGTCTGAGAGTGAGAACAGTAAGACTGCTGGGGTGTTGGGGCTTCACAGAAAGGAAACTGGGAAGCAGGTCATCATTCATGAACCTCTCTGTACAAGTGCAGAGCCACAGGGACAGTCAAAATGCTAGTTTCCTTGCCCCTAACCATTTGCGTCCCTCCAGATTTACAGGGCATCAGCTCTCAGGCTGCTCGAAACAGCACTCATCCATGACTGGACAATGGTGGGAGTGACAGATAGTTGAGCAGAGTGTGAGGAAAGAGGAGAGAAAAAATTCTCAGCAAAGCCCTTAATCATAACTGGCAGAGCACAAGGATAACAGCAAACAGGTCTTACAGTTGCAGAGGTGACTCTGTTCCTCATGGCTAGAGATTGTGTTGGCAGCAGTGTTGGTCCTTACTTTTGGCATCTGGGATTAAATTTTACTTGACATTCTTTATATTACCCTCCTGCCCTACAATTACTTTACCCCCCCCCCCCCCCCAATGTTACTCTCCCACCTTCCTATTACTTACTCTCCTACCCTCCCTTTATTTTACTCTCCCACAATCCTATTACTTTACGCTCCCACCCTCCCTTTACTTTACGCTCCCACCCTCCTATTACTTTACTCTCCCATCCTCCTATTACTTTACTCTCGCACCCTTCTATTACTTTACTCTCCCACCCTCCCTTTATTTTTCTCTCCCACCATCCTATTACTTTATTCTCCCATCCTCCTATTACTTTACTCTCCCACTCTCCTATTATTTTACTCTCCTACCCTCCCTTTATTTTACTCTCCCACCCTCCTATTACTTTATTCTCCCATCCTCCTATTACTTTACTCTCCCACCCTCCTATTACTTTACTCTTCCACCCTCCTATTACTTTACTCTCCGACTCACCCCCATAATGTTACTCTCCCACCCTCCCTTTACTTTACGCTCCCACCCTCCCTTTACTTTACTCTCCCACCCTCCTATTACTTTACGCTCCCACCCTCCTATTACTTTACGCTCCCACCCTCCCTTTACTTTACTCTCCCCCCACCCCCATAATGTTATTCTCCCACTCTCCCTTTACTTTACGCTCTCACCCTCCTATTACTTTATGCTCCCACCCTCCCTTTACTTTACTCTCCCACCCTCCTATTACTTCACTCTCCCACCCTCCTATTACTTTACTCTCCCACCTCCCATGATGCCTTTTATCCTACCAAGGTTCCCAGGGCATCATAGACCCATGACAGCACAGTTTTACTACCATACTTAACAGAAAGCGATTAGGTTCTTATATGTATAACCATATTTCTTATCAAACCTAAGTCACCTTGAGTGTTTGCTGCACTCCGGACCATAGAACCAAGCTCCCGTCAAAGTTCTGGTAGGATCTAGCAATCCAAAGGCACTTGCATGTGTAGTTAGATGATGCTTTCTTCTGACACACCTTCCAAATAATTTGTCCTGGAAATGGTGTCTGATTATAGATTTGGACACTTGGTGACCCCAAAATGCTACCTTCCTTTGAAAATCTCCAACAGTGGTCCTTAGAGAAATTTTTCACCATGTGGTACATTTCATTGTCTGCATTTAATTGTTTTTAGGGGAAAATTATACTTGTAATCTCTTCAAGGCAGGTTCATTCAGCTTATTGCCAGCAGATATAGCCATTTTCAGGCCATTACTTGATTTATGAAGGTCAACACACATTTTAATGAATGACTAAGGGAATCCGGCCCAGTGAAACAGGGAGTCTTGGATGATTGCCTGAAGGTTTCAGGTTAACTCAAGAAAGAAAATAGTGACTAAGACACTTTCTTTAATTTTTGTTTAAATAATTATAGAGCTAACTGTAATTGTGTTTGTTTGCCAGGGACCACTGCAAGCTGGCATATTTGCTGTATGACTGGGCACTGCAAGTTCAAGGACTTGAGTGTGATGGAGAAACAGTGGCAGTAGCACAATGCTTCTAAAAGTGTCTTATTTCAGATTTTCTCATGCCCAAAGTGTGACCGTTTGCCCTTTCTGTGGAACTTCCCTGAGGGTTGTAAGCTGCTTTACTAATGCTGCATGACAGCTGAGAAGGTTTGCAGTGTATTACTGAATGCGATCTGTGTTTTCACTGAATCTGACCTCACACTATTTGTCAAAAAAGGAAGGAGAAGTTCGAACAGTGCGACTAGCTGTTTTGATAGTCTGTGCTAAACTTTCACTGAACCTCCCTTGTGGATCCTTCTTTTCCGTTCCGTAAACAAACTCAAGTGTTGAAGTGATTGATTTTGACCACAAAAAAAAAAAAGAATGTCCACTACTGTAGACCATCTGGCAACTTTTGTAGACATGCAGAGATGCAGATTAGGGCTCCTGCTGAGCTTGTTGGGGCTGTTAGCGTTTAATCCTTAACACAGGGTACTAGATCAGATCAGCAGCATATGGCTTAATGAAGATTAATTATCCAATAAAATTGATCAATGATGCAGTTCAGGTACAAAGCAGAAGAAAAGACGGCCATAACAGAGATGGAAGAAGGGAATTTTGTGTGTGTGTGTGTGTGTGTGTGTGTGTGTGTGTGTGTGTGTGTGTGTGTGTGTGTGTGTGTGTGAGAGAGAGAGAGAGAGAGAGAGAGAGAGAGAGAAAGTGTGTGTGTGTGTGTGTGTGTGTGTGTGTGTGTGTGTGTGTGTGTGTGTGTGTGTGTACACTAAAGCATGCAGCTGTATTTCAGGTGCAGCATTTGCAGTGTAGGGTATGTAATTTTAAATGCTAATACAGCCATCAATGTTGAGAAATGACTGACAGCTCTTGTACATAAAGTGTTCTGATATTGAATGCACACGAGGCAATTATGCCATCTTAGCTGGAGGTGCTCACTCAAGGCCATTGAAGTGCAGAGTGAATCTGCTTTGGTGCTAATTAGTAATGGCTCTGAGTTTAAACACTAACCATTTTCAGGTGCTAAAGAGAAAATAGCTCATTACAATAAATAGCTATTTCACCAGCATGGTACTGATAGCTAAGCATAACTCTGAACAGTGCATGTGATGCTGCCCTGTTTAAGTCTGTTTTGAATTTTTTCCTTTCTTTTTGAGTAGAAGGTTTCTGATGATGTTTGCTATCTTAGAGATGCACTCATTTACTCATTTATGCAGAACAAGTGCGGTGATTCAGTTTAATTAGCTATTAAGCTGAAAATGCAACGCCGGGTTAAAAGTACACTTTGTTTTTCTTCAAAATTTATAGGCAAAACATTCGAGGACTCAAGGTTTAGTAACCAAAGGACAATGTAGTTATTTTGTTTACAACTCCATTATATGCAATGAAATCCATACCCTCATGTTAATAGGGGTAATATGAGGATAGAGTCGCTCTGAGTTACGCTGTGCAACTACATCAAGTGTACCATATACAAATGAAGACAAAAATATTGTCTGTTTTTTGGGTGCTGCATAGATTAAATTCAGGGCCCACGTAGGCCAAAGAGGGATTAATATTGTGATTAGCATTGAGGTGCTGGGCAATGCATGTGATGCGTGATTTACTTCCTCACACTTCACGCGCTTTACAGGAAGCCCAGGATGAGTGTGCAGTTGTGTGATAAGGGTGATAAGATTTATGTGAAAAAAGGTGAAAACAAACACATAACTAAAGTTTATGAGCTGAAAATGAAAGGCTATGTGAGAAAAATAGAAATGATTTTGGTTTTCATCCTCATAAATATATTTACTCGCATAGCCAGGAACTAATAAGTGCTAATGTTAGAGTTGAAGCAACAGGTCTGTGGATTTTCATGCACATTTCTTATGATTCTGCATAAGGTAGATTTCAGAAGAAAGGACTTGTAACTTTAAATGTAAAGTTACCCCTTTAACAGGCAGTTCAACCATAGATTTCACACATTTATCAGTGTAATTCCATATTTATATATATATATATATATATATATATATATATATATATATATATATATATATATGTGTGTGTGTGTGTGTGTGTGTGTGTGTGTGTGTGTATTCCAATTAAATGTTTTAGTTTGAGTTCGACAAGCATAAAAAAAAAAATCACTTTATAAATGTATCCATTTCATTTAAACTGTATTTGATCAAATTAAATTGGACCAACTCAATTACATCTCATTAAATGAATCAGTCTTTTATGAGTTGGGGCTATACATATTTATTGGATGGATATCCTGTCCTCCATTCAATTTTTTTCATCCAATGAGTTATTTTTATTATAGTTATTTTTTGAGTGTAGTGCACTATTTGAGTGTCAGCATTTTTATAATGTTGTCTGAATTCTCAGTAGACAAATTATATTCCCTGGATAATTTACTATATTATTACTCATAATTCAGGTTAAATCCAGTGTACAACCAATGCACACTATAGCCAGACTAAAGTAACACAGTGCATTCCTTTCAGCTTGGTATTTTCTTTGATTGTAGAGCCAATCAAGTTTGTATAGAAATGTATTTAATAAATGTTCTTTAATAAGGACTAAAGTGAAATGTTTAATATGTGGTATGTTTAATGCCTGTGATGGATCTTCCGCCTTGTGCCCCGAACTCCATGGGATAGGCTCCAGGCTCCCCCACAATCCTGTGTAGGATAAACGTTATGGGAAATGGATAGATGGATGGATATGTTTAATGCAGGAAATCACTTTTAATACTCCTGTATTTATGGACAAGTCTAGTGTTTTGGGGTTCTTCTGGTGTTCTGCTGATCTGGTGTTCTTCCTTGATCACACAGTTTACCAATGTTTTTCCTGATGCACTCTCATGTTCGTCCCCCACACATTTCAAAAGCTATGCCCAAATACAGAACATTGTGTATAATCTTCTTTGGTTTAAATATGGTTTAAAATATTATCCCCCTACCCACATAATTTGTGGGAGCAGAGAGCAGAGAAGAAGAAGCAGCTGTTTGTGGAAGTATACAGCCATAGTTTTTTTTCTGTCATATTCTCAGCCTATTTTCAATACTTTGAAATTAAAACCAATTTAGTTACATTTTAGAACAACTTAGTTCTGCTTTGTGTAATAAATAAATTCCTCATAATTAAATGCTTTTAGAATATAGCCTAGTCCCAGGCTGTTTTTCGCTCTCATATGCAGTGATTTGGTGAGCTGGCTACCAAAGCTATCTAGATTGCTAGATTCATAATTTAAAATGTTTTAGGAAAGTTGCTTTCAAATTGCTAAGTAAAATGAAAATATTATTATGAGAAATTTGCCTGTTTCACTAGCTGTTTAAAAGCATGTCTGTGGTTTTCTATCTGTTTTCTTTTCCAAAAATGAGCGATCATCTCTTGTCAAGAATTAGCACAGATAATGTGCTAGTCATTTCAGGTATCCAGTTACATGTATCATCCTATTGCCCAACCCTACTAGTGCGTACATCCATTTACAAAATATAAATAAAGACAACATGAAATAAGAATAAAAGGAAACACAGTCACAAAATCACTTAAAAGGGTTATGCTGATTTTACCTGCTGCCATTTAATTAGGTAATTGAACAACTGAGTCAACTAAATGAGTGCTCATGTAAGGCCCTCACTCAGGTGAAACACTGTTAATGGCTCCTAAACTGCCTTCTGGACTCAGGCCCAAGAGGATAAAGAAAATTCTTTTCCTCAATTTATTTTAAGAGCTTAAATATTAGCTCAGCAATTCAATCTAAAAGCACCCTGCTAATCAGCTGTGCAACCACATGTGCTTAATTTATGAGCTTAACCACAATAAAGAACATTTGTCCAGGGTAGGTAAAAAGAGTTATTGTATGGGAAAAAGGGAAAAGTGGCAGATTAGAAAATGTCATCATTTAAGTTGTAACAGTAAGAAGAATGACTATAATAACAGTACTTAAATTGTGTGTCTACTTTGGTCTTCATCTCATTCCTACACAAAGTCTTATCATGAGTCTTATCAGCTAAGATGTTGCTTTTCTTTATTAGAACTGCATACACATTCAAAGCTTTAAAAGCACCTTTGAAATAGATATCGCACTTAACTATAACTCTTCTATTCTTTTATCACTTGAGAGTCAGAATTCAACAATGAATGGATTATAACAAAGTCATATTAAACTGAATGTGATTAAAAGACTGATGATTTACAAGCCGACATTTTAACTGTTAGTCACTTGCTTGAATAGGAAGTGAGTTTTATCCCCTTCCCAATGAATGTTGGAAAGACATTCTGACACTTGTGTGTAAAAATACTATGCACTATTTAGCATACTTAATATGGAGCCAGGTTTTAAATAGAAAGCACCAGTTAGTGTGCCTTTAATTGAAAAGCTGTTGAGATGTGAGCTCACTTCATCTCACATGAAGAGTTAAGTAATGATGTGGAAATGGTCAGCTGTAGCAGGCTGCTGTGATGAATGCAGCTTTAGACTTTAATGCAGCTCTGAAATGAAAGCTTTCCTTGAGCACAGCTCTAATTATTCCTTTCATTTTTTTATGTGCTTTCTACAGTAGTGAAAACTTTTAGTTTTACTTTCTCAGCTGGTGAAATCACATGCTGTACATTCAAGCATATTCTGCACTGAAGTGATTAACTGTCATTGGGACACTTGGCAGAGAAAAATGTTTGAAGCCTGTAGTGAGAGACTTTTGATTCAATCATCTATTTAGCAGATGGATAAAGAGTATATTGTGAGGCCCATGTGTACAAGCTCTGATAAAGATTCTGTTGCATTGTAAGAGTCTTCTATAATGTTACAATGTGCCAACATCGATTAGCAGGACGCACGAACACCCTAAGGACATAAAGGACGGCCACTAATCACTACATAAACTAAAATGGCCCCATTCTGCCTGACACTTTAATACTTTGTTTGAATGGCCACCCCCCTATAATGGAATTGGCACCAAAGTATTGGTGGTGCAGAATTTACTGTCACTGAGTGAGAATCCGCACAGTGGGAGCGAGAGAGGTTACGTTTTAGCCCCAAAGATTGCCCATTACGGAGGTTAAGTTTCTTTTTTATGGCCAACTCGTCATTGTTGCCCTGGTCGAAATTGGCTGGAGGAGTTAGAGGGCTTTGCTGAGACTGAGCAAGAGGCTTGGGGAGAGGTGCATCTGCCACTTGCTCTGTGTCAGCACTATTAGCTCCCTGTATCTGATGAGTTATCTTGTCTTGTAGCATGTCTTTGTCTCGTCTTTGTGAGGATATAAAACAACGCAGCAACTGCAAGCACCCTGGATTTGTGATGTCAACTTAAGGTAAAGAAAAGAGACTTAATGTCTACATGGTCGTGTATTTATTGTATTGTTTACCAAGTGTACTGTATATACAATATATGGAAGTAACTGCAGTGTGCTGGAGTTGCAATAGTAGATGTAGTAAATATAAAATGTAGTACACAAAGTTCTCAAAGAAAAACACGTGATCTCATTGATTTTGACCATGGCAATGGTATTTCAGAAACTGCTGATCTCATGGGATTTTCATTCAGTAAAACAGTCTCTAGAGTTTACAAAGAATGAAAATGGTTTGGAAAAAGATGAGATTTTTTTCAGTCTTCAGCTATCAAGTTTCATTGAGCTTGTGCCAACTGTAGCCTCAGATTCTTGTTCTGATTGTTGGCTGTGAGAAGTGGCACCTGATGTGTCTTCTGCTGTTGTAGCCCATCCACCTCAATATTCAGTGTGCTGTGCATTCGGAGATGCTTTTCTGCTCACCATGGTTGTAAAGAGTGATTATTTGAGTTACTATAGCCTTCCTGTCAGCAGAAACCAGTCTCCTCTTACCTCTCTCATCACCAAGGCATTCCAGCTCCTACTGGATTATTATTATTATTTTTAATAATATACACATATATAGTCTAGAGACTGCTGTGTATGAACAAACTGTCCGGCACCAAAAGCAATGGCACAGTCAATAAGATCCCATTTTCCCCCTTTCTGTTATTTGACGTAAGCTTTAACTGAAGCTCTTGGTATCATGTGTATCTGCATGATTTATGCATTTCGCTTCCTCCACATTATTGGCTGATTGTATAAATGCATCACTGAGAAGGTGTACAGGTGATCCTCATAAAGTGGATGTTCAGTGTATGTACATATATAGGAACAGATAGTGGGTACAGGAAAAAATAAAGCATAGTACATAGTACATAACATTTATAAGAGAAACAGGATGTTTCTGACAAAAGTGCTTCTGAGGTTGCAGGAGGTAAAAGAAGTTGATTATCAAAAATATGTAGTTGATTCTTCAACTATTAAAAGGTACCTCCATAACAACAAGCTTCTTGCACACCATTAGCATGTTTGGCCTAGAAAATGGGAAGGAAAAAGCCACAAAATGAAAATATGGTAGTGCTTTGGATCTGTTTGGTGATTGGTCATGCATGGGGTCATGGAAAGGTTGATGGCATCATGAATTTTGCTAAGGAACAGCATATTTCCCACCAAAACTTGGTCACCTCTGAGTTTTAAAGAACCGTAGAGCTTTAAAGAACACACATACAAACTTACAAACACACCCAAATCGACACTGGAATCAGTGTTTTGAAATGGTCAGCTCTGTTTATGGATTTGAACTCTACTGAAATATGTGGTCTGAATTTCAGAGGGCAACCTGCATGTGCAAACATAAGAATATAAAGTAGCTTGGAAATTGTAGATAGAGGAATGTTCCAGTCATCCCACAATCGCACGATTGTGATTTCATGCTACATGAAATCACAATGAATGAAATAATCGATCAGTCAATCAGTAACATTTACCCAACTATTCCAGCAAGCATGTCAGGAAGATCAATACTAAAGTTCTGTCAGCATGCACATCATGTCAGCATGAGCAAGACAACACACTGCGCTCCTTATTCTAGCTGCTGCTATACTCAGTGCCAGCCACTGTGGGTATCAGAAAAGTCACTGTAGCCATTCTCAGCCATCCGCTGAGAATGAAAAAAAAGAGAGAGTGAGAGTTGGCAGGCAGTGAAGCCAAGCACTTGTGTAGATTTCATAGGAAAGCACTGCCAGTTGCTTGGTTTATTCTTGCAAAAACAAATCCTTGTCAGACGCCATTTTCTCCCTTTGACTCAAATGACTCTATTTCAAATTACGCAGACTCAACTGCTCATTAAAATGTTCCCTATGTCATGAGGGACACAGACTCTTATGTATATATGCATGCTTCTGCTTGGCATTGTGGAGGCTATAAGGAATTGCTTGGTGGTGACCTGGTGTCAGGTTCTAACTACAGCGGATTCTGTTGTATCTGATTATTAGACGACTCTTAGGGCTTATTTATAAAATCATACTGGGTTTGACAGTGTGCAAGTAAGGGGCAAGATATTTCTTTCTGCATACTTCAATATGTATGTCCTGAAACTGTGGAGTTACTATACAAAAATGGTTCTCAAACTGCAAGAAAAATCCCACTTAAGTTCTATTAAATTCAATTCAATTTAATCTGTATAGCACTTTATACAATGGCCATTGTCAAAGGCAGCTTTACAGAAATATAATTTCCATTCATTTTTGAAAATACAATTTTTTAAAACCAGACTCAAACGGGAACCCATCCTCATCTAACACCGGGTTCTAAATTATTTCTCTTCTGTAAATGTATACTTTAACTATATATATTTTAACTATATATTAATATAGTTTAACTATATAGTCAAAAAGTACAACTGTTTAACCAGGAACTTATGAGTTTATGCAAAACGTATGAATATGAGCATCAGAGTCATTTACTTAATAGTTTATGCAAAATTGTGGCATTTTTATTAAATCTGATTTGGTTAAAAAAAAAAAAAACAGTGGTATGTTTTTAAAAACAGTAGATGTTATTAAACATTAGGAGGCAAATGTTTAACATTAATTAAGAAATAAAACATGATAGGGTGCACAGTTAAAGGAAAATAATGACAATAATGACAGTGTGGTGTGGTGCAATTTTGAATTTATTAACAACAACCAGACAATTGTTTTTATGTTAAGCAGATGTCTCCATACAGAAAGCTTCAAAATATCAACCATTATAAATTGTTTATTTTTAGCATTAGAGTATGTGGAGCATCTGCCATATAGATCCCTGTGAATGAGTTGTTAGAATCGAAACAATACTGTATTAGAAAAGCACAATAATAAATTGCAGGTGGCACAAATATCCAAGCTGTGCTATTATAGAAAATGAGTTTAACACCTTCTGGTCAATCAGATTTGAGTATTCAACAGCACTGTTGTATAAAAACAAGTAAGTATGTGCCAACTAATCACAATTCCTAATCATCCTACTCCCACTTAATGAGCTTACTATAATAGCGTCAGAAATGTTTTGAGCGTACTCTTTGATTCAGCTCCCCAGGATTTAAGACTGATTGAAACGTGATTGATGTTCCAGTTTGAACCCTTTTGAGAATCTACACCCATAACTATAATGCCATGTCTTATTTCCTTCATTTGTAAATGGTGATTGGTGTTATCAATGCTTCAGCTGCAATGGTGGCAGCAATATTTGGCTCCTATAGTCACTTATTTGTCTTTCTTTAGTCTACAGAAAAAGGAAGATGATTCAAGCCGTAGCTGATTCAGAATGTTCAGCCTGGATCTCTCGAGTCTGTTGGATGCTAATCATATCTCCGTGTGGCTAATTGCCATTTCCAGGCAGTCTAGCTCAAGGGCAGGATGTGCAGATTGTCATTTCCTTGTCTTTGTTGAGCTGCGCGTTCAGGCACAGCAATGAATTACACACAAACACACACACACACACCTTATTTTCTTGTACTACTATTGTATAATGCTCTCTCTCTCTCTCTCTCTCTCTCTCTCTCTCTCTCTCTCTCTCTCTCTCTCTCTCTTCATCTGTTTGGCTAATGGCTTCCTTCAACCACCTAAGGGAGTATTTTTCACACTATAGCTAAGATCTCAATGCCAAGAGTGGGGTCAGTGTTAATAAAGAGACTCTGGGAATAGAGTGTTTACATAATTTTGTAGTTGTAGGAGAATATGTGATGTAGCCAAGTACACTAGTGATACAGCTATAGCACAAATTCTAACCTATAGATTTAAGTTTATGAATGAATGTTTAGGCATAGTTCTTATCCTCTCTTGATAACTTTATTTGCGTAGCACATTGTGTTTGTGACCTCGGCAAAAAGCTATTTCAACTATAAGCTGTAGTGTTCTGTCCTCATAAAAATATTATTTGTCAAGTGATTTTTCCACCCCTGTTATTATCCAAATTGAAATAGCAAAATTGATGATTCATAACTGAGACAGAAATACTATGTCGAGTGTTGAGTAGAACTGTCACGGTAACCGTAATACAGTGAAACTGTGTATTAATATAATCGGCTATAAAATATAATAGGCTACAATAGAATGAAGAATGTATTACAGTGACAACAAATTCTGACACCTAATACTGCAGCAACTAATTGTGACAGCGAATCAATGGCAGTAGCAGGAGAAAGAAAGCTCAAAACATGAGCATGAACAGAGTCAACCGCAGACTTTTGACACAGATGAAACTGTCAACGTGTGACAGAAGAACTGACCCGGCAATCCATCATTGGCTAAAGCATGCCTCTATGCTACTTTTTAGCATTTTATGTCCTGATTTGAATCAACAATGTTTACACAATACAGCTATGATTTGTTTTCCCCATATTGCATGTGGAGACCACATATGAATGTTTCACTACATCTGTGTTAAATATTACTGCATTAAATATGTGACACACACACACACACCCCTTTTTTCTGGTACTATTATTTTATCAAGCAGTCTCTCTCTCTCTCTCTCTCTCTCTCTCTCTCTCTCTCTCTCTCTCTCTCTCTCTCTCTCTCTCTCTCTCACTTACTCTCTTTCTCTTCATTTATTTGGCTAATGGCTTTCTTCAGCCTCCTAAGGGAGCATTTTTCAAACTATAGCCAAGCTCTCTATGCCAAGAATGGTGGGGTCAGTGTTAATAAAGAGACTTGCTCTGGGAATAGGGTGTTTACACAGTTTTGTAGTTGCTGGAGAATCTGTGATGAAGCCAAATTCCCTAGTGATACAGCTGCAGCACAAATTCTAACCTTTACATTTGCAAACACAGCTAACATCAGCACTTGCTTTGTCAATGTATATAAAATGTAATCTGTTTGTGAATAAAGTGCAGTCATTGACACAGATCATTCACATCATCTACTGTTTTACCACTTGTGTCAGCTCTTATTTTAAATTACAGTGTGTCCACTGCAGGTTAGTTGAGGCCTGGCCTGTGAAATGAGGTATAAGGCAGGGTGTGTGTATGTGTATGTGTGTGTGCATGTGTGTGGTGTGTGTGTGTGTGTGTGTGTGTGTGTGTGTGTGTGTGTGTGTGTGTGTGTGTGTGTGTGTGTGTGTGTAAAACATTTTCTGACTGGGTGAAATAGGGTGTAAGAGTGTGTCGACATCTATCCTCATCTGGACACCCTCTTACTTGCCTCCCCCACCACGCCAGGGCCTTGTTGACATTTTCATCTGCGTCGTGTGTAATTTATGTAACGATAGTGTTAAGCCTGTGCACACTCCATAACCGTGTAAATGCGAGTAGTGAGAAAAAGAACAAATTGCTTTTTTAAATTGCCTAGACAAGTATCCTGCTTTTACTCAATAAAGACAAAGTACACAGTTCTGGTAGGAATATGGGCTACATGGGCTCATGTATTCACGGCAATGAAGCATATGTGGGCTAAAACATCCTGTATATTAGTTACATAAAGGATAGTTGATCTACTGCAGCCAAAAATGGTACAGTGGGGTTTATATGTTCCTTATACATTCATCATACACAGTGCCCTCCACTAATATTGGCACCCTTGGTAAATATGAGCAAAGAAGGCTGGGAAAAAATGTCTTTATTGTTTAACCTTTTGAACTTTTCTATTTAAAAATCACAAAAATTCTCTGCTCTCATTGATATCAAACAATTGCAAACATAACACTAGTTTAGCAAAAAAAAAATCTTTGTTAAATATAGGTGTGCAACAATTATTGGCACCCTTTTAGTCAATACTTTGAGCTATTTCCCATTGCCAAGATAACAGCTCTGAGTCTTCTCCTATAATCACTGATGAAGTTGGAGAATACATGGCAAGGGATCTGAGACCATTCCTCCATAAAGAATCTCGCTAGATCCTACAAATTTCGAGGTCCACGCTGGTGGACTCTCCTCTTCAATTCACCCCACAGGTTTTCTATGGGTTTCAAGTCAGGGGACTG
Organism: Ictalurus punctatus; assembly: GCF_001660625.3. Lineage (NCBI taxonomy): Eukaryota > Metazoa > Chordata > Actinopteri > Siluriformes > Ictaluridae > Ictalurus > Ictalurus punctatus. The sequence goes on from NC_030421.2 coordinate 20,110,582, forward strand.
GGATGGCCATGGCAAGACCTTGATTTTCTGGTCAGTAAACCATTTTTGTGTTGAAGTTGATGTAAGTTTTGGATCATTGTCCTGCTGGAAGATCCAAGCATGGCCAAGTTTAAGCTTTCTGGCAGAGGCGGTCAGGTTTTCAATTCATATCAAGTTGATATTTGATAGGGTCCATGATGCCATGTATCCTAACAAAATGTCCAGGTCCTCTGGCAGAAAAACAGCCCCAAAACATTAAAGAACCACCACCATATTTAACCGTGGATATGAGGTATTTTTCCACCTCTCTGTGTGCACCAAAACCACCTCTGGTGTTTATTGCCAAAAAGCTCTATTTTGGTTTCATCTGACCGTAGAACCAGTAGTGTCTGGCAAACCGAAGATGCTTGAGTTTGTTTTTTGGATGAGAGTAGAGGCTTTTTTCTTGAAACGCTTCCAAACAAATTGTGGTGATGTAGGTGACTTGGAAATTTTTTGGCCACTCGAACCATCCTTTTCACAGTGTACTGAGACAATATAGACACACATTCAGCTTCAGCTTGATTCATAACGTTGACTGGAACTTCTGAATTATTGCCCTGATGGTGGAACTAGGCATTTTCAATGCTTTTGCTATTTTATTTTAGCCACTTTCAATTTTGTGAGGCTCAACAACCTTATGCCGCACATCACAGCTATATTCCTTAGTATTACCCATTGTTATGAATGACTAAAGGGAGTTGACATATCTGTTACCTCATATTTATACCCCTGTGAAACAGGAAGTCATGGTTGAACAATTTCCTGTTGCTAATCACCCAGGCGTACATTTTTTTATATATATACATATCAATCGGAATATACTTAAAATATATGTTTTCTCATATGAATTCATATTGGTGCCAAAAATTGTTGCACGCCTATATTTAATAAAGTTTATATATATATATATATAAATCTGTGTTGGGTTTGCAATTGTTTGATATCCATGAGAGCACAGTATTTTTGTGATTATTTTTAACAAAAAATCAAAAGGTTAAACAATAAAGATTTTTCACAGCCTTCTTTGCTCATATTTACCAAGGGTGCCAAAAGTACTGGTAGGCACTGTAGATACTTTAGCAACATCATAGATGCAGTGGTCCAGTAATTATATGATGAATGTATAAGGAACATACAGTAGATACTAGAGCAACATCATCAATTCAGTGCTGTATTTTGCTGTGAAGCCTGTTGTCATGTATGTACATTTTAAAGAGCCATGTTTCTTGCTGTGGAAAAGTCTGTAATTAGAGCATCCACATGTTCAGATGCCGCAGATGTTTTTATATTGTGAGAAAAAAACACATACAGAATTCACATGCAGCTCTTAGAAGGGCATATGTCTCATTTCAGTTCACAAGCAATAAACTAGATTTAATTGGTCTCATGTAGCATCTCATATGGAGACTCAATTAAATTGTTGTTAATAATAACGGTGGCTTAGTGGTTAGCACGTTCGCCTCACACCTCCAGGGTTGGGGGGTCGACTCCCATCGTAGCCCTCTGTGTGCGGCGTTTGCATGTTCTCTCTGTGCTGTGTAGGGTTTCCTCTGGGTACTCTGGTTTCCTCTCCCAGTCCAAAGACATGCATGGTAGGCTGATTGGCATGTCCAAAGTGTCCGTAGTGTATTAATTATTGTGTGAATGTATATATGATTGTGCCCTGCAATGGATTGGCATCCCGTCCAGGGTGTACCACGCCTTGTGCCCCACGCTGCCTGGGATAGGTTTCAGATTCCCTGTGACCCTGAAGGATAAGCGGTATAGAAAATGGATGAATGGATGGATTATTCATCTTCACTTTAACCCAGCTAAGGGTTGCTGAGGATCTGGGGAAGACTGGGTATGAGGCAGAACATACCCTGGATGGGACATCTATACATTGCAAGACATGCCAGGCACGCTCATTCATACGTAGGTAATTTACCTACTAGCCTACTAGAACCTGGAAACCTGTACAAACATGGGGAGAACATGCACAGAAACTCCACACAGAAAGTGAAATGAGTTCAGGATTGAATTAATGAACCTGGAGCTGTGAGGCAGCAACATTTGAAATCTATAATAATAGTAATAATAATAATAATAATAATAATAAGTAACACAAAATTAATACATAAATATTAATAATCATAATGCTTACCAACGTTGAACAGCACAGCTAAGGTTTTTTGTTACCCTTTTCTTATCTGTATGCTTGTGAGCAAATGTTTGATCAATCACTCAGTTGAGCTAATAATTCAGATTTCTCCCATTGTCATACAGGTCTTAGCCTCACTCCATAGCCCCCGTTTCTACAACAGAATTGGTCACCCACTTGACTGGAAGAGATTGGATGTTTCAAATGGATGCTTGATATTTCCTTGTACCAGATTATAGAGCATTACTACTACTCAGCCGTAACTGAATATGTGACAGCTGAACAGTGGCGAGTGCCTCTGTCAGTCAGGAATTTTCCATCTGTGTATTCAATCAGATTATACTGCACTCGATTTCACACTGAAACTGTGATCAGATCTAGGCTGCAAATTCTGTGATGGCTTATCGAAACCCCTAGCTCTGAAGCCTTCCTCAAAGTATAGGAGTGGTTAGGAGGATGATGCTGTTTGAACGCCCACTTGTATGTGTATATGTATGTATACACAGTAGGTTCACTGTGAGTGACTGCAGTAATTAGGTTTGACTTAGAAGACAGCATCTTCCAGTCTGTCTCTAGACAATCACATCATGCTTCATTTATATGTTTCTGAAATAACAAAAAAAAGTCACTTGTATATTTTTTCTTTAGTTGTAAAACTATGGGAAAAGATGTCTCCACTCCACCAAACATACAGTGAGTCTCACTGTATCAAACTCTTGTGCAATAGTATGAGTAATATGTGCAAGTCTTTTTCAACTTAGTCATGACCTATAAAAAGGGAAATCTAAGGGTCCTGGCCATGGTGGTACTGCACATAGAATTGTAAAATAAAAGCTCCAGTCCCCTCTCTAATTGAAACCTAACTGGCTAGGCTAGAAAGTGGTTGCTAACATAATGTAATAATGCATGGGCAGCTAGTCAGCTAGTTAAGTGAATTAATGCAGACTAAATGAAAGGAATGAGTGTATATATATATATATATATATATATATATATATATATATATATATACACACACACACACACACACACACACACACACACATATACATATATATATATATATATATATATATATATATATATATATATATATATATATTTGTGTAGAGCCTTAGATCTTATCCTTTCTTGATAACTTTTTTACGTAGTACATTGTGTTTGTGACCTCAACAAAAAGCTGTTTCAGCTATAAGCTGTGGTGTTCTCTCCTCGTAAAAATATTATTTGACAAGTTATTTGTCCACCCCTGTTATTATCCAAATTGAAATAGCAAAAGTAATGATTCATAACTGAGACAGAAATACTATGTCAAGTGTTGAGTAGGACTCCCACGGTAACTGTAATACAGTGAAACTGCCATGTTATTTGGTAATTTTTATATAACTGTCAGTGTGGCAGTTTTTATTGAAACAATGTTAAAATATAATAGGCTACAATAGAATGAAGAATGTATTACAGTGACAACAATTTCTGACACCTAATACTGCAGCAACTAATTGTCACAGCGAGTCAGTGGCTGTAGCAGGAGAAAGAAAGCTCAAAACGTGAGCATGAAAAGAGCCGACCCCAGACATGTGACTCAGGTGAAACTGTCAACACATGACTCAAAAACTGACCCGGCAATCCATTATTAGCTAAGGCATGCCTCTGTGCTACTTTTTGCCATTTTATGTCTTAATATGAATCAACAATATTTACACAATACAGTGATGATTTGTTTTCCCCATACTGCATGTGGAGAGCACATATGAATTGTGTTAAATATGTGATCAGACATAAGATGGATTGAAACAGGAAGGTGAAACTAAATTCCTGATCAGTGAATGGTAAGACAAATTGTGGCTGTGATTGCTCTCATGATGTAAATAATTTCTTGAACATACAACTCAATTGTAGTGCAGAAAGGTAAATTGGTTGCAATGTAGGTCATAAACTTTGTCAACATTGCTTCTTAACAACTTAGCAACTGACTTAAACTGACAACCTGTTCTACGGCTTCAATGCCACCAAAGAAATATGTCATTTTGGGATACCATGGTAACTCAATAACACTTTTTATTTTTTTGTTAAAGAAAGGATTCCTACTTTGAGCCTCCATAACACACTCATACGTATTGCACAAATATTTTATAAGGCATTGCTGATGGATATATGTTAAAACCTGTGAAATGACATTATATTGTCCTAAGCTATTTGAAACTGTTGTATATGTGTTTTTTATCTTAGCAATTAAATCTTTGCATTTCTATCTGCTATGACGGATTGTGAAATTTTAGATGAAGTGTTCACTTGCCATCTTTGCTTTTGGGTGGTGTATTTATTGTATCTAGGAAGGAAAGGGAAAAACTCCCTGAGACGATATAAGGCAGAAACCTTGAGAGGAACCAGACTCAAAAGGGAACCCATCCTCATCTGGGTGTCATTGGATAGTGCAATTATAAATAAATAACTCTCTTCTATAAATGTGCTACCACTATATGGTCGTATAGTGCAGTTGTGTAACCAGGAAAATTTATTACAGTTTTTACATGAAGTCTGTTTTGTTGAACTTCTCTACTGTTCACTGATGGAGACTTGAGTGCAAAATTGGTTGTGGAAATTGCAGTCCTAATGCTATCATAGCAATTGTAGCCCTTGCCATCATAGCATAACTGTTCATATGAATTGAGGTCTAAAGCCATCTTTATGGTTTTTAATTGGTACCATCCTCAGTAATCTCAATAATCTTTAGGCTGCACCATGTGGAGCCATCCTCAACAGCAGCATATGTAGGGCAATCAAGATGGTTCAGGCAGGTCCAGAGAGCAGAAGGAGATCACTGGTATTTCAGGAATATCATGTGTTGCTTGACAGAAACAGAAAGGGAGAGTTTATTAGGCATGCTTATTGCCCTGTAATGGTTAAGGACAATGTAATTTGTGTGAGTGCAAGCAGGAACTAGGGACAAGACTAGCTGTGACAGCATAACTAAAAGGGAGAGCCAGACAGTAACACAGACATGAGGGCTCCCTGGGACATAAGGAGGCCAGCCACTCCACCAGCATGTGACAGCATCTAAACATCCCAGCTCACCACAACACTCTATGCCTGTGAGCCCTCTAGATCGGCTCCTTTACCTAAGAAAAAAATTATTCACAAAAGGCTCGACTAAACAAATATGTTTTCATCCTGGACTTAAACACTGAGACTGTGTCTGAGTCCCGAACACTAATTGGAAGACTGTTCCATAACTGTGGGGCTTTGTAAGAGAAAGCTCTTCCCCCTGATGTAGCCTTCAATATTTAAGGTACCAACAAATAGCCTGCACCTTTTGATCGAAGTAGGCATGGCAGATCATAAAAGATCAAAATTAACCTGGAGCAGTTTGTCACTATGTAACTAAACATCAGTAATTTTGTATTTTGCAAGACCATTCAGACAGGATTTACAGGATGATCCGTGAAAACTCTCGTGTTTTATTGGCTGACTTTTTTTAAACCAGTAAAGTGGTTGAAACAGAAACACTAACATCCTCTCATGCTGATGCAGGAAAACAAGGTGTGTAAATGTCTATATGAGTTCCAGTTTACGTAAACATGATATGAGCTAACATACTTTGCTTTGCACTGTAGCAGCTAAACCACTTGACTAGCAAAACCAAACCAGCCTGGTCTCGAGTTAGATAGGCAAAACGTTTTTATATTTTATCGGTCTGGTAGTCCTGCAAACAGTGACAACACCCGAGGCAAGTTTTATGATAAATCCAACTTTTTGTCCAATTTTCACATTTCTTAAGCAATTATCCCTCACATGCATGAAAAAAAATGCAGGGAAATGGTCTATTTAGAAGTACGTTTTAAAAAGGTTTTTCATGGAGAAGAATCTGTGATCAGCCCCCTATGATTAACAGTTCAGCTAACACCCCTGGCACTCACTCACAACTAATTGTCATCCCATTGATTGAAAACACCTGACTATAGTTTCACCTTCAAATTAACTGCTAATCCTAGAGGTTCACATACTTTGCCACTCACAGATATGTAATATTGGATCATTCTCCTCAATAAAGAAATGACAAACTATAATATTTTTGTCTCATTTGTTTAGTTGGGTTCTCTTTTAGGACTTGTGTAAAAATCTGATGATGTTTTAGGTCATATTTATGTAGATATGCAGAAAATTCTAAATGGTTCACAAACTTTCAAGTACCACTGTACTTTTTATAGGAGCATGAATTCAGTGCTCAATCCATTCATTTTAAAATGATTAAGCAGTACAAATGAATGTACATGAGCACGAATATGCTAATCCTAAATATTGTCTTGGCATGAAGGGGTTCTGATTTGCAACATGCTGTGTTGCATTTCCACTCAAATGGAGTGCTGTCTAAACACTGATAATCTTTATCACAGTATGGACTCTAGTGTTTTGTGAAGATCCAATGGGTCCTTTCCTAAGCTTGTGTAGGCCAGTTGTCTCTGATTTCCAATGTTGATTATTGTGCTACACCTGTGATTTCAGTCTTAAAACAGTCAGTTGCCTGCTATTATGGCCCACAAGAGCTTTGGTGGTTGGTCGCGTGGGCTGCAGATCATAAAAGGTTGGGAAACTCTGCTCTAAGGAAACATCTAAGGAATTTCTTTAAGCCATTCTCAAAGTGTGTAAGACATGGTTCTTCAAAGAGCAAAAACAGTTCTCTTTACTAATGATGTATTCTCAGTTGATTTGCCTGGCAGGCTTATTCTTAGCCTTATGATTCCTCTGTTAATGATTGGGTTTCTTTGAAGCAATAACAGGTGATGAGTGAGGTTTTTTTTTTTTTAGCCCACCAAGGGCTAACATCATTCATGCATCTGTGATTTTTAGCAATATGGCGTGCTTGGCACTGAGACGAAAACCTGTGTGGTTCAGTGAGGGTTGAGTATGTGAGGCTTGATGCTATTAGAGTGGAACTAGAGGTCATTGTCTGAATAGTTGTGGTCCATGGCTGCAGAAATCTGTCAGACTCATTCATTGTCAAAGTGTGTCCCGTGGAAAGAGGCTTTAGAGGATTTTGAAATGCTGTGCTGTTTTAGTCTTATTTTTTTCCTTCTCCTATTGTCTCTTTCTGTGCTGCAGTCTTCCACTCAAAGTGAAGTCAGCTCAGCTTTTCTTTTCCACTCTTTCCACTTAACTCTCTAATTTAATCTCTTTGTGATTCTCTTTATTGCAGTCTGTCTTTGTCCTCAGCTTCTTGCTGCGCCCTATGATTCATTCTTAGCTCATGCCCTTCTCTGTCCCTCTTTTATCTGGTAGCGGTGATATTATGTGCAAGTGTCTCAGAATCAGTTCACATATATATATATATATATATATATATATATATATATATATATATATATATATATATATATATATATATATATATATATATATAGAGAGAGAGAGAGAGAGAGAGAGAGAGAGAGAGAGAGAGAGAGAGAGAGAGAGAGAGCGCTCAGTTGTAGTTTTTCTGGATATCTGTGTGGGAGTTCACGTGTGCATGTGCACTAGTGTGCACGCACGTGTGTGTCCTTCAGCAACCTCGGCATAAAACTCACTCGGATGCAGTGGAGCTGACAACCCTTCCAAATCATCTATGCTGTCTTTGACAGGCCCAATCTCCTCTATCTCTCTGCTCCCATCTCATTTTTTTTCTCTCTTACACACTTTTGTTCTTCAGTTCTTGCGTTCTTGCCTACATACTACAGAAGGGATGATCCATCCTCTCTGTTTCTCATTTAAATGAAAATGTTATCATTGTGCCATGTTTCATTTATCTGGAGATGGAAAGGCAGAGACTTGAGCACGCTCTCCCTGTCTCTCTCTCGCTTTCTCTCTAATAAAATTTTTGAATTAGGGCCTTACTTACATCATTACTTACATCATGACATACAGGATTGTTAATTCACTTGTGTTTATTTTATGATTTATTTTTTATTTCTCTTTGTGGATCCATCATTCACCAGCAAATTAAGAGTAACCTACCTGATGATCTGCACACTGTCTATTTTCATTTGGATATATACAGTATATTGCATTATATGACCAGTGCTGTGTTTTTTGAGCCAGGTCCTGGATGACACACAGAGAGAAGAAAGAAAGAATGAGTCTACTGTAATTACAAAAAAAGTCCTTTCAGAGGTTTTGAATTAGTTTTCTGATTCAAACTCAAAAATGATTTCTAGTGTATGTCCTCCACAGTTAGAAGATCTTAAACTAATCAAGGTGCCTGTGGTTGCCGCATTCCAATTAATGCATTTAATAAACTCAGCGCAAAGAACTAAATACACTTAGAGAAAGTGAACGCATGCATGCACACACGCGCACACACACACACACACACACACACACACACACACACACACACACACACACACACACACTTGCACTTAGTTGCCAAGTTCCTGTGTAGGTTTCCAGGCAGATTGAAGCATTAGAAACATTTATACGTTCTGCTTCAGGGAAAACTGCAAAAACAGCTGTACTGTGGTTACGACATTACATTTTATTGTCACCTCACCCAAGAAAACTGTGTGAATACATGGCATATGTGTTGTGTATGTGTGAACATGTGCAGCAGAGCAGAAATGCATTGTGGGTCAGATGGATGTCAAGCTGTGCTGCACACCTCAGTGGAGTGTGTTAGACTGCAGAGAACCTGGTATTACAACAGTTAGCAATGCTGTCCCCATCAAACCCACAGCACATTTCACCCTCTAAAACACATGGGAGAAATGCATTGCACGCCAAACAAACAGGAGCTGTACTTAACTGAGACTTCTAGTTGGCACTAGAAATATATGCACTGTAGACTACTGAGACATCCGTGTGTAGCGCAGAACTCAGAGCAGGGAAGCAGGATTTTTTTTTTTTTTTTTTTTTTTTTTGCATGATAGTGTGTGTGTGGCTGCCTGGGAAATTCTTCACATGCTTTCCTGAACTGAAACATGTTCCTCTTCTGTGAGTATCTCAAGTTATAATTTATTAAAAATCTGCTTTCCCCAAAAAGTTCAAAGGGAGAAAATGACATTTACAGATTAAATTTCGAGTCCACTGAAAGATGCACTGCTGCCTATTTCTATATTTATAACCCTAAAAACAACAGCCTAAAATTAATTAGAATTTCTCAATTGGAAATCACTTGAATAAAAGTCACTCACAGCATTTAAATACAAGCCTAATCCTCGTCTTTCCACTCAATTGATCTCTGATCATGCTAAATAATCATCAAAAATAATTGCTGAGTAATTTTGTAAGTTCTTGTAACAAAGCAGTCTCGGGCACAGAATATGGATCCATTTGCAAAGAGTTTTATTTGATCAAAAGTCAGAGACAAAACACAGTTCAGGGTCAAAAGCAGAAAATGCTAAACATGATCAGGTCAGATGAATCCAAAAATACACAGTGCTGAGAATTGTCAAAAAGGTCAAGCAAGAATCAAAATCAGCATCAATAAGGGCTAGGAAAAAAGGAAAGAAACACAATTACTCAATAAATCATATGCGAAAGGTTATCCAGAAAGCTACGGCTCAGAGCTTAAGAGGGTAAAGGCACACAGTAAGGCTTTATGTCTAATAAAAAATTCCATTTGCTTTTTTCAAGCGTTCAAACAGGAAATGGGTGCGATTAATGGAAGTTAAATTTCTGGACGTGCCCTCTGGAGCTCAGGAGGGGAAATGTCCATGCTGGATGATACAGTTATGTTCTTTTGACTAAATTTCTTGTTATTAATGTGCTTTATTAGATGAAGATGTGATGGTGCAGAATCATCTTGGACATTTTGACAGCCTCTATAAGATTATAAACTGAATTGATTAGGTTTATGTCAATCTCACTGTGGCATGTAACATCCAAAAATTTGATCAAATAATGAGAAAAACACACTTCCTTAGCAAGGTTTTAGACATCTTTAGGTGTTTGTTAAATTGCCTCCTTACTGAACATCATCTTTGTAGGTGGACAATCCACGGAAAGGTTAGAATATATTTGTTTTCTTAAAGTAGAAATGTCAACGTGTATTATTTGCAGAAATTGTGTGGTCAACACCTGCTTTTTCAACAATTTTGGCAGGAAAAATTTTCAGATGCTGTGACATCAAAACGCTATATACAGTATATCGATGAGGGAAGAAAAAGTAGCCTTTAGTTGTGACATATATGTTACAGCACATTGAAATTCTTTTTGCGCATATCCCAGCTTGTTAGGAGGTTGTGCAGGGCCAGCCATGATTCAGTGCCCTTGGAGCAGATAGGGTTAAGGGCCTTGCTCAAGGGTCCAACTGTGGCAGCTTGGCAGTGCTGGGGCCTGAACACCGACCTTCTAAACAGTACCCCAGAGTCTTAAGCATTGAGCCACCACTGCCAAAGGGTCTGGCCTGAGTTGAATGAGAATAGGAGATCTTAAAAAAAAAAACAGTGCTGCAAAACCCGGTTATTCTTGGAATATTTTATATAGCTAAACATTTTATGCCTATCCAATTATACAACTGATAATGAATCACATTAAGTATGCATAGTAATACACACTCACCATCCACTGTTGTGTGTGATAATCCCAGGACATCAGCAGTTTCTGAAATACTAAAACCAGCCCATCTGGTACCAACAACCATGCCATGGTTAAAGTCACAGAGATCACATGCTTTCCCCATTCTGATGTTTGATGTGAAGATTAACTGAAGCTCTTGTCCTGTATCTGCAGGATTTTATGTATTGTGCTGTGCCACATGACTGAATGATTGCATAACTGCATATCCAATGCAGGTACATGTGTTCCTATTAGTGGACAGTGAGTGTATATTGCAGTGGAATGTACACAGTTTTTAGAACATTTAACAATGACAAGAAACAGAACATAAATAACATAAAAAGAAATGCAGCTCATGACAATTCATTTTTAACTGTCTTCTGACTGTCTTCAAATGATGACTAAAGACCTGCCTCTTCATGGAGTACTTAAATTAGCACTTTGTTATAAAAAAAAAAAAAAAATGTGTTGTGCTGTCTGTGTGTTTTTCATACTACATTACCTCCCCAACAGAGTTTTTAGACTGATGGGATTCTTAATCTGTGACCTAATGAACCGGTATCAGGACATATTTATTGATAGCGACTTCAAAGCACTTTTGTAAGTTGCTCTGGGTAAGGGCATCTGCCAAATGATCTGCCAGAAATGTGAATGTAAATGTTAAAACTGTTATTTTTATTAATTTAGTCATACATTATATTGATTTATCTAGAAATATGAAACAAAAGATTTCTCAGAAGCAATATGACTGTTATTAATCTTTACTAAAAATGACCACTGCTAAATATTTTGAATCCGTATTTGACATGCCAGTGTCTGTAAATATGTTCTCAATGCAGTAGAACAATTGTTCTAAAACAGATTCTGATATTAATGTACGTGTCACTTTTTAACCAGTTTTGTTTAACCCTTTTATCCTCAATTTCAGAACTACATCGCATTCCTATAGTTTTTACTACAATTACAGAAAAATTCATAGTACAGGGTGTCCCAAAAGTCTCCATACACAGGGGAAAATTAACAGTTTTTAGCAAAATGTCTCATAACATTTTTATAAGTAGTTTTTTTTTTTTCAGATAGCCTTTAAGAATGCCTTTGGCAAAGGAAGAACGTATTGAACTCATTCTCATGGCTTGATCAGTGTCACGTAATCCACGTAATGGAGGTTAGGATGGATGCAAGTGCAGATAAGAGCTTTTAATAAAGAGAGGCCGGCAGACAAATCCAAATCATGAGACAATAGCGTAGTCAAGAAACAGGCAATAGGTCAAGCGATCTGTAAACAGGCCTGAACTAGGCAAGGCAAGAATCGTCAACGAGGAACAAGAAACAAGATCAGTGAACATAAAACAAAACGAGGAAATGGTTACAAACGCTTGGTAAGGTGAGAAGACTGAATATTGCCTAACCATGGATGCAGCAAGAAGACAGAGGAGACATCATGCCAAGGTAGTAAGGAACACCCTACCGAGACTCAACCCTATTAAGCTTCCTCAGTGGGTAGCCACGGATCCCCCAGAGCCATACATGGAAACGTGACAATCGGGAAGTTGTCACAAGGTCGCGATGGATTTTAACAGGAAACATGTCAAGCACATCACACACGACATTGCTGTCAAACTTATAAACAAATTCAAAAAAACTGGAAGTGTTGCACACCAACTGAGAAGTGCACGTCCACGAACATGCACTGACGAAGGCACAACCAACGTAGTGCTGGCAAACATAATCCCTTATGTATGGAGACTTTTGGGACTTTTGAAGTTACTGAATACTATGTTAAAAATAAACACATTAAGAAGAAGGGGATATTTTGTTAAATGAGTATAAAAGACAGAACATTGAACAAAATCCTCCCAGCCAGTGTTATTGTTCAGTTATTTATGAGGCTCTTTATTTAAAAAAACAAAACAAAACAAAAAACATTTGGAGTGTGGACCCATGCATAGTTAGTAATGATAAAGAGAAAGATGAGTCTCCTCACCTCCTCCTAGCTGATCCAGTCATACAGACTGAATTACATCATGCTCCTGTGGTTAGTGTCCATCCCACAGCTCCCAGGTTTCCCTGTCATAATAAACAAACAGACAAAAGGAAGCTGGCAGTCAACAGGAGAGAGAAAAATAATTAACGCCTCATTCCCATGTATGACTAACCCTAATATTTTCACCCCATGTCAGAAAATAATTGCCTTAGTCAGTGATGTGATGCTGTGATGTTTATTTTGGAGGCTTATGCTTCAGGCTAAATATTTCAGTGCTGTATCTGATTATCAAGCCTGCATTAAGCAGCATTGCAGCACGTTAAGCATGAGCACCTGACAAGCAGATTCTAAAAAAAGACAGACAAAGACAGACAGGGAAGTACAGGTTGCATCCAGAGCTAGGTGTGCTGGTACCTGCCATGCTCCTTTCACCCTGCACTCTAAAGGGAATACATTGAGACAGGCAGGACAGGAGGGCACAGATGGAATTGCCTGACTGACAGTAGTGCAGACATAAGGAATGTTTCAGAAAAAATAGAGGGATTCAAGGAAATGCAGCTAGATGGCATTACAGCAACAGACGCTTCAAAGGACCGTAGGCAGCTGTTACGGAAGCAGATATTTCAACGGCTTTAGACAGAATGTGTTTTGCACGTTGTGAAGCTTTTCACGGAATCTGTGTGCCGAGTTCAAAATGTTGGTAGTTTAAGCACCACAGAGTGAGGCATAAATATTACAGTCTATCTAAGAGTAGAAAGAGAGTAAACAGCAGTTCAGGGCCCTGCCTAGGAAACCCATGCAATCCACATCAGAAAACATTTTCTTGTTAAATAAAGCTGTAATCTCTTTAATCATACCCCTTTCCTGATAGTGATATAAAAAATAAATAAATAAACAGGCGCCTTCCTTTAACCATGCGCTGTTATGCCACTCGTTTGATAAGGAGGTGATCATTCATGAAGACAAGCTTATCCCTGTTAATTTTGCTCTATTTTATTATACCAGTGTGTGTAAGAAAGAACAAATGCCATAAACAGTATATGTGTGGTTGTGCATTTTAGAATGGCCATTTTGGACCCACCATTTTGAAATTCACAATGCTCTTAAAAGGCAGCATGCCATTGTTGTTTTGCAGCCTGATTTTCCGAGAGGAAAATGGCTTATTGGCTTTTGGTGTTTAAGGATTTTAAACTGGAGCCAATTCACCACATCTTTTACTAGCTGAACAGATGGGATGCCCATCACAGGAGCTTCCAAGCATATACCACTCCACATCCTATTGATGCTTAATACTATTTCATAGCTTTTTTGTCCTTGTGGTGAGTCACCCACACTGGCCTGAAATTGAGGAGGTCCATATGTTGTACTGTATGGGAGTGACTTTGGTAAAAAAAAAAAAAAAAAAACCTTTTCTAATGTGCTTTTGCAATCCACTGTGAGAATACAAATGCAGTGTTACAGCACTGTTCTATCCATATGACTGTGCCAGTTTTATGTTGCCTGTAATGAGGCTTCAGGCAGGTCTATCATGAATGGCCACTTTACACCTCTGTCTGCCATGGACCATCAAGCAAACTCAAGTGTCCAGAAATCCCAAAGCATACTTTAAAACCATTACCATCACAGACATTTATTTCATTTCACAGAGCTGCAACACATGGCACCTTTTTATTGAAAGGTCTCAGCGGTTTTGTAAAGCTTTACTTACTGTCACTTACATGCATGATATGCTTTAGTAACTGAATTTTGTTGTTGCTGTACTGCTTTGTAAATGGGAGAGCTCACATATCACAATTGCTTGTCAGGTTGTATTTTTTCTATTATCAGTAGAGGAGCGAGTGCATGATAAAAAGTGATATAAAAAATCAAATCTCTTTTGCATGTAATGTGCTGGTCAGGCTGCTTTTGAAGTGCAGTTTACAGCCTCAGTTTGCCATAATGAACCTTTGGGGAGATATACAGAGCTCTGGATCCAGAGCCTAATTAAACCAACCTTTTATTTTGTCCTGTCATTTGATCTGCTCCAATTAAAGGTGCTCTCATCGTGGGCGGCACCTGTGCACACTCATTCTGCTCATCATTAGAGACTTGTCACGGCAGCATGAGCAGCTCTGATGGAATCATACAGTGCATCTCATAAGAAGCAGTAAATCAAGGAACATATATAGCAACAGGATTTTTGGTAGGCATTTAATCATAAACCCTTTTTAAATGGCAACATTTAGTTGGCCAAACAGCTCCACAGCATATTTTATTGTTTCTACTTATGTGTGAATTGTGTGGGCCCTCTTATCAAAATACAATGCAAGCCTACAACTAATGTTCAAGCTTGCAGCATTGGTGTGTCAGGATGCAGCAGACAGCTTCTTTCTATTTTTGTGACCAGTGAATAAGGTGAATAGCAGTGCAGTTCTAAAAATGGATTGGGTTAGATGTGCTATTGCAATATCCAATCAGCTATATTAAAAATCAGCAGTATGACTTAAGTGTGAGCCATTGGTTCTGTGCTCTGACATTTTCATAATGATGTATGAATCAAATTCACCTATTTTCATATGTTCATATTTTTCTGGTAGACAGAACAGGCTGGACTTATTTCTGGTGTGTATTTGTGAGTGTTCAGTCATGTGTGAGTCTCTAGGACAACATTTACATTGGCTAATTCAGTGAGTTTAAAGTTAATTAGTTCTATTGATTCGATTAATTACATGTTTTTCCGTGCATAATGACACATCCACTGCCCGATCTACATTACGTGTACACAAATGAGCTGTTTCTTAAGTATTCTTAATTTCACAATATTTTTAAGGGTTTCACACAAAATAATGTAATCAGTTGAAGTAACCTAACATAATAATAAATAAAGAAGCAGGCTGATAATAATGGCGTACATTCACAAAATCACTGTGCAAGAAGTGGAGACAAGATTTTTGTGTCTTTCTTGAAGTTTCAAAATGCTGTTATAAAAGGAGGTCCTGAGATGGGGTAATGTATGAGCACAATCTTGGTCGAAAGTGAGTTGGGATGTACCAATGTGCCAGCAGATGTCACACCCCTGTTATGCTGCTTCACCCCAGAAAGTACAGGCAAGTTCTTTTGTGAACAGAACAAATGCCGTACACAATATGAGTCCCAGAGTGAGGTTGTACATGAGCATTTTTTCATTGTTGTTTGTGCCCCCCGACCCAGTAGACACAGAGTAACGTAAAGTGAAAGAAAAGCAAATTAAGTCACTTTTCACTATAAAGCTCACTGCTTCTTCTGGGCAGCTCATTGCCACATAGAAGCACAGCTCACTGCTTAGTGACAGAGAGGTCACATAAATATACATGGAACAACAGGGCACAGGTATACCACGTTGTTCGCTATCCACCTAGATTGTCCCCAGGCACCTGCCTCCCAGTGCAGACCCACATTAAATCCTGCCCCATTCTTCAACATGACAGGCCTCTTTGTGGTAGGCTTGTGGGTTATGACAATGATCTTTGGCTTTGTTCTGCACGTTGAGGGTAGCAGTGACTGTGGCTAGAAATGGTCAATAACACCAGCTCTGTCTTTCTGAATTCCTCTTGTAAGTTCCTCAGAACTTACAAAGGTTTCATTATAGTGTAGAAAATGCACAGATGTCCATCCATCCAGCCATCCATTTTCTATACTGCGTATCCTATTGGGTCACAGGGAACCTGGAGCCAATTCCAGGGAACATCAGGTGCTAGGCGGGGTACACCCTGGACGTTGTGCCAATCCATCATACGGCACACTCACATACACATTCACACACTATGGACACTTTGAACATGCCAATCAGCCTACCTACAGAGGAAACCCCTGCAGCACACGAGAACAAATGCTGCACACAGGGCCCTGGTGGGAATTGAACCCCCGTCCCTGGAGGTGTGAGGCAAACATGCTAACCACTAAGCCACCATGCACCTCCAACAAGCAATGTTTTGAGTGCAAATGATAAATCAGCTTCAGTAGCATAAAAAAATAACCTGTCTGAGCTGTCTGAAAATAGAAGTAAACATGGGGGGGCATGAATGTGAGTTAGAGATGCTTTCGTCTGCGGTTGTTGCGGGGAAAAATGACAGTTGTGGAAGTGAACTATTTTTTTTGTTTGTTTGTTTGTTTTTTTCTTAATATAAAGCTGTTGAACCATACATATGTGAGCTCTATTTATAGATATGTTTTTATTTTATAACTTGAATAGGTCAGATTTAAGTGAAGTATGATTCATTTAATTAAATGTTTATTTATAAATATAAGTAACCCAAGTGTGTGGTTTGTTTGTTGAACACTCAAGCTTCTATGTGCTTCTCATATGCAAATGCACCAGTTGCTGAAAAGAAGTAAACCAAAGCCCATTTCCTCTATTTTAGCTTGTGGTTCTTTATTAGCATTATTTGCTATTTTTATTTTCTATTACTTATACCATTTTATTTACTATTCTTACTATACTTAATAATGATAAATGCATGTCTACCATTTTTCTAGTTTTTAAGTATTATGCTCAAATTTACATACATTCCATGCAGAAATGAGTTCAGATGAGCCAAATATTTGTGTAAGCTTGTTTTTACTATCAGTTTTTACTGTATGCAACTTTGTTGAATAAAGGGCAATGACTCATACAGTATGAGAACAGATGTCCTGGAAAATGGCTTGCATGAGGAGCCTGAGCTCTGTGAAGATGACTGCGAGTAAATGAAAATTGATGGGCTTTTGATTATTTCTTTAAGAATAATGTAATCAGGACAAAATGCAGAATGTTTGTGTCTAACATAATACAGGCAATCGCCTCTGGGCAAAACAAGTGCCCTAATCAAATTTTCCTGCACTGATATTGCTATTAATCTAATAAAGGTTAGAGCTCTAGAGCTCCACCATCATACTGCAGTGCATTTTGATGTCTGGACTATTTTGTATGCTATATCTTCATAACCGCCTGCCTTTTTGATCCAGAAATCAGTCTAATGCCAGTAATAAAAATGTAGCCCATACTGCAGTGGCTGCCAGAAATTGACTGACGGAGTGAAAAAGACATGCACAGAATTTATTTTGCACTAACAGAGCAGCTTCCTGACATTTCTTTTCTCCCCAAAAAAACATCAATGTTGCCATTTTCCACTCACTTCTTGACCAGTAGGTTTCAGGCTTTAAAGTCTTTGAGTGACAAAATCAATTTACTTTTTCCATATTAATCCCTTCATTTCAAACTGAAACAGTATGCATTGGCTTCTTTTAGTTTGTCACAGATTTCCCCTCATGCTGAGTTCCGGAGCATTCAACCTGCATGAACTGCCCAAAGGGTGACAGCGCACATGTCCGGGTTTTCATTACTATGTATACTTTTATGTTTTACTTTCTGCCCCTGTTACTGTATGTAACTGGTTCCTTCCTTCTCAGCTGTTTTCGTTTCCCTCTTTGTTTAGTTTGTATATTTAAACCCCTGTGTGTCTTTGGTCCGTGCGAAGTATTGTGTGTCCGTCTTTAACCTCCAGAACCATACCAAGCTTTTGATCCTCGTTCGTTGATTCCTGGTTTTTGATCCTGTTTAGTCCTCGTGGTTATTGATTCTTATTTCACCTCGTTTATCCTGTTTGCTGTTTGCCTGACCTTTTGCCTGTTTTTGACCACGTTTGTGCTTTATGTTTTGGATGTGTCTGCCTGCATCTCTTCAATAAAAGCTTTAACTGCACTTCCATCCATCTCAAATCTGATTACATGACATAGTTAAACCACTCCAGAGATGTTTTTTGTTTGTTTGTTTGTTTTGTTTTGATTTGGGTTTTTTTCTTTTTTAATTAGGGCCTTTAAACAGGATGCGCTAATTAAAATGTTGCAAGGCCTGATGCATTCTTTTAGAGGGCGTGCTGAATAAGGTACAAGCAAATGAAATGAGGGAGAAAAATAATAAGGAGCCAAAGCCAGATGAAGAGACCTGAACCACAGGTGAGGATAAATGGGAGATGAAAGGAAGCTGGATTCTGTGTGGTACAAAGACTGATGATAAATGTCACGTTGTATGTTGCTGAGGCCATCATCAGTAGTGTAATCACTGGCCCTTTTTCACTGTTGTACAGACAAATATGATTTTAAAAGCATCTTCCACAGGTTTCTTATTAATCAGTACCATCTTTGACTTACCTGTACATTAATCTCATGTCTGATGGACTCTATACAAACTTGATGTATCAATTTAACAACCTGAAAAATGCTAAATGCATAATTTGCTGCTAAATAATCTAAAACAATATATAATAGCAAGTATGGTAAGCAATGCATAATAACAATGACAATTGCAAACAATTTTAATCATCACAATTGCACATGCAGGAACCTAAAACTAAAATATAGGTAATGGCTAAAACCTAACATGCAATTTGTAAATTTGAATCTGAATAATTGAGGCAAATCTTTATTAGCTCATTAGTCCTTTAATTCAGTACTGGGTGCATTTCCATGCAAGACACACCACGAAGAGCTTTCAAAGATGCTTTCAGAGATCATCACACATTATTTGAAGTTATTATATAATTTCACAGCCATGCTAACCCATGTCAGATGTGACTATTAATTTTGGTTGGTTTGATTAATTTTGGTAATCTGATTTTCTGTGTTTGATTATTTCATATGAAAAAAAAAAGTTTATTTGCTCAGGATGGAAACAGTTATACACGCTTACCTGGTATTTAAGGGTAAGATTTCAGTAAAGTATCAAAAAATAAAAATGTATCAACATTTTAAACTGTACTGTTGATACTCTCCTTAGTTTCTTCTGTTGTTGAAACTAAATATTTCAGTCTGTCATTTAGGAGTTTTTAAGTTCACTAATTGATTTTTTGATTAAGTATTTATGTGTCAGTCATCTTTGAAGTTGAATGTTTTGTGCATCTTGAAAATCTGGGAATATTCACTTTCCATAACTGATGTTACAAAGTGAGATAGGATACATTAACACTAAAACACTACAGTTACAGTGCCCGCCACTAATATTGGCACCCTTGGTAAATATGAGCAAAGATGACTCACAAAATACTCTGCTCTCATGGATATCAAACAAATGCAAACACAACACAGGTTACCAACAAAAAATATCTTTGTTAAATATAGGTGTGCAACAATTATTGCCACCCCTATGAATTGATATGAGAAAAATATATTAGAAATATATTCTTATTGATATAATTTTGTATACCTGGGTGACTAGGAACAGGAAATTGTTTAACCATGACTTCCTGTTTCACCAGGGTATAAATATGATGTAACACATAGGCCAAATTCCCTTAGTCATTCATAACATGAATGTGAAAGGAATATAGCTGTGATGTGCAGCAAAACGTTGTTGAGCCTCACAAAATGGGAAATTGCTATAAGAAAATAGCATATGCATTGAAAATGCCCATTTCCACCATCTGGGCAATAATTAAGAAATTCCAGTCAACTGGAAATGTTATGAATCAACCAGGAATTGGATGGTTTGAGTGACCAAAAAATCTCCAAAGATAACAGCTGGAGAGGTTAGTAGCACCTTGGGGTCAGAAATTCTCCAAAACTACAATCCGAAGTCACCTACATCACCATAAGTTGTTTGGAAGGGTTTCAAGAAAAAAGCCTCTACTCTCATCCAAAAACAAACTCAAGCATCTTCACTTTGCCAGACACTACTGGAACTTCAAATGGGATCAGGTTTTATGGTCATATGAAACCAAAATAGAGCTTTTTGGCAATAATCACCAGAGGTGGTAACCATATGGAAAAGTACCTCATGCCCACGGTTAATTATGGTGGTGGCTCTGTAATATTTTGGGACTGTTTTTCTGCCAGAGGACCTGAACATTATGTCAGGATACATGGCATCATGGACACTATCAAATATCAACAGATATTAAATGAAAACCTGACTGCCTCTTCCAGAAAGCTTAAAATGGGCCGTGGTTGGATCTTCTAGCAGGACAATGATCCAAAACATACATCAAAATCAACAGAAAAATGGTTTACTGACCACAAAATCAAGGTCCTGCTATGGCCATCCCAGTCCCCTGACTTGAAACCCCTAGAAAACCTGTGGGGTGAACTGAAGAGGAGAGTCCACCAGCGTGGGCCTCGAAATTTGTAGGATCTAGCGAGATTCTTTATGGACGAATGGTCTCTGATCCCTTGCCATGTATTCTCCAACCTCATCAGGCATTTATGTATAAGACTCAGAGCTGTTATCTTGGTAAAGGGAGGTAGCACAAAGTATTGACTAAAAGGGTGGCAATGATTGTTGCACACATATTTAACAAAGATATTTTCTGATAGACCTGTATTTTGTTTGCAATTGTTTGATATCCATGGGAGCAGAATATTTTTTGTGAATCTTTTGAACAAAAGATCAAAAGGTTAAACAATAGAGACAGATTTTTCACAGCCTTCTTTGCTCATATTTACCAAGGGTGCCAATATGGAGGGCACTGTATATTTTTCATATATTTTTGGTTGCTCAGGAAACATTGGCTAACAGCTTCACTGCATAAACTACATCCATTCAAAGATTAAAATTGTGATTTTAGTGTTCATTTATCATATGGCACTTTCCTGTTATCATTTATCATATGGCACAATTGTTAGAACAGATTTTCAATATGCACAAAATATTTGATGCTGTCCAAAAATGGCAGACCTATCTTTTGGGTTGATATTTTATAACTTGTACAAATATTAGTCCTATAAGTCAATATTCACCATCACCAACAATATTTTTTACAAAATATTACTTACTTATTTAAGCCACAGATAGGGTGAAGCAAATAGTTTAGTATTCACTATGTGTGCTATCTGCTATGTAACAGAATAGCGTTATATACCCTACTTAGTGCAATATACACTGATATACATAACATTAAAACCACCAGCCTAATATTGTTTGGGTCCCCCCTGACCCGTCGACGCATGGACTCCACCTCTGAAGGTGATCTGTTGTATCTGGCACCTAGACATTAGCAGCAGATCCTTTAAGTCCTGTAAGATCCTCGATGGATCTGACTTGTTTGTCCAGCTCAATCAGATTGAAATCTAGGGAATTTGGAGGCCAAGTCAACACCTTGGACTCTTTCTCATGTTCCTCAAACCATTCCTGAACAATTTTTGCAGTGTGGCAGGGTGCATTATCCTGCTGAAAGAGGCCACTACCATTAGTGAATACCATTGCCATGAAGGGGTGTACTTGTAAAACAGGTGGTTCATATCAAAGTAACATCCTCATGAATGCCAGGACCCAGGGTTTCTCCGCAGAACATTGCCCATAGTACTTCTTATAGTACATCTTGGTGCCATCTCTAACCCCATGAAAGGCCGTCCACATGATGTAAGAGAAAATGTGATTCATCAGACCAGGCCATTTTCTTCCATTGCACCATGAGCCAGTTCTGAAGGTCACGTGCCCATTGTAGGCCCTTTGTGCAGTTGACATGGGTCAGCATGGGCACTCTGACCGGCCTGCAGCTACACTGCACCATACACAACAAGCTGCAATGCACTGTTCTGATGCCTATCTGTCATAGGCAGCATTAACTTTTCCAGCAATTTGTGCTACAGTAACTCATCTGTGGGATCGGACCAGATGGGTTAGCCTTCACTCCCCATGTGCATCAATGAGCCTTGGGTGCCCATGACTCTGTCTCCCGTTCACCAGTCATCCTTTTTTGGACCACATTTGGTAGGTACTAACCACTGCATACTGTGAACACCCCACAAGATCTGCCATTTTGGAGAAGCTCTGACCCAGTCGTCTAGCCCTCACAATTTGGCCCTCATCAAAGTCGCTTACTTTGCCCATTTTTCCTGTTTCCAACAAATCAGGTCAAATCAATGCAGCCTGACTGTTCATTTGCTGCCTAATATATCCCACCTCTTGACAGGTGCCACTGTAACGAGATAATCATGTCACCTGTCAGTGGTTTTAATGTTATGGCTGATCGGTGTATGTAGTGCATGCCATTTCATATTCAACCCTTATTTGAAAATGCAGTCGTAAGAGCAAAACTTAAAGCCTTTAGAAAGTGTATAAAGTGTATAAAGTGTACCTAAATAAAAATACGTTGACATGTACACTTTATTTTAAAGTTTTATATATAACACCACTTCTTTTTTAAAAAATATGGTCCTTTCATTCAAAAGTGTTGCCAAACTGCAGCTGTGCCTCTACTTTCTCATCTCACATGTTATTGGCTCTTGGCCTAGCAGTACTCGTCTCTTTCCAGGCTAATAGCTAACAATAGACCTACTCTAATAATGCCACTGGCACATAGAATGAAAGAGTTCATTCTGGTGTTGTGTGCTATTCTGTTTTCAAAGCCCTTCACATTGTGTTAATTGCATGAACTGACAATGTGACAACGCAAAAACATATGATTAAATGTGCTGGAAGATACTAGACAACCAGAATTTAAAAAATACTACAAAACATATAAAGTTTCTGGTATAGCAGCACTTTATTTTCCTAGATATTTGAAAAACTCATGATGTGTTTGTCATGACGAAAAAGACAGCAGTGTATATTTTCAACAGTATCTCCAGGGATTTTCTGTAGTAGGGGATACAGTTTTAGGCGTTTCATTAACATTCGTACAGCAAAATACCAAATGCCAAGAAATTCTTTAATTAAAATACCAAATGCCACATAACCTTATTTAAGTTTCATAAGATCATATTTTGCAGAAAGACATGCAACTATTGGATATTTTGTTTAAAATTTAAATTAAATGTTGTCTTTCTGAGTCATACCTGCATATTGTAGGGGAATTTACAGTTAAATTTACAGTTGAATGAAGACCAGAAGTCAAGAGATGCAATCAACTGAAGAATAGTTTGCAGTTTCATCAGCAGAAGTCAGCCTCAACACTCAGCAAGGAGTTTGTAGGCTGCTCTGCATACACACTCATTATATCAACAGTTATACTCTCGCACTATCACTAAGCTAGTCATTACACCAGCTTGAATGATTCTGATTGGTTAAGGCATATATAAATTTAGAAAATTTCCACATATGGCTGTCCGTCAGAAGAATATCTCCATCGATTATCTGGACATCAGTCACAGTCTGGTTTAGGCACACCGTGAACCACTGAGGTCATCAATCTGAGTTTTTAGGCTTCATTTGTTTCGTCGGATGGTCAGTCCACCTCTGAATGTCCTGTGACAACAGAGTGCACGCACAGATACACAGCTTCTTCAAGGTTGGATTGGGTCGAGCTTAGCTTTGACCAGGAAACTTTCCCAAAACAAACGGATTAGATATAATTTCTCTCAGTAAGAAGTTCAGACGATATTCATCATTATTCTCTAGTGACTGAAGATGAAAAGTAAAAGATGCTTTAACTAAGAATAGTAAATCTCATTAGCTTTAAGAACCATTCAAATCATTTGATATTTTGAAAGATAAATGTTGATTAATAACTCATTACAAATCACTCAATGGATATATACATATACAGTATCTCACAAAAGTGAGTACACCCCTCACATTTTTGTAAATATTTGATTATATCTTTTCATGTGACAACACTGAAGAAATGACACTTTGCTACAATGTAAAGTAGTGAGTGTACAGCTTGTATAACAGTGTAAATTTGCTGGCCCCTCAAAATAACTGAACACACAGCCATTAATGGGTTAACCGCTGGCAACAAACGTGAGTACACCCCTAAGTGAAAATGTCCAAATTGGGCACAATTTTCCTTCCCCGGTGTCATGTGACTTGTTAGTGTTACATGGTCTCAGGTGTAAATGGTGAGCAGGTGATCTTGGTTCCAAAACGTTTTTGGCTCAGCTCTGTATTTCTATGCATAATCCAATCACATTCTTACTGCTGATGAGTGGTTTGCATCTTGTGACATGGCCTCTATCTTTCTGCTTTCAAAGTCTTCTTCGAATGGTGGATTGTGATACCTTCCCCATGCACCGTGGAGATCTTGCTGATGTCACTGACTGTTGATTTGGGGTTTTTCTTCACAGCTCTCACAATATTTCTGTCATTGGGTGTTATTTTGCTTGGCCGACCCATTCTGTGTGTATTGCTCAATACACCAGTGATTTCTTTCTTTTCAGGACATTCCAAATTGTTGCATTAGCTATGCCCGATGCTTGTGCCATGGCTCTGATCAGTTTCCCCAATTTTGTATTGAAATGGTATTATATGGTATGGTATTGAAACAGTATTACTTAGTATGGTATTAGAACGGTATTGGAATAGTTTTGCATGGTATTTAGGGCTGTAGGTATGTAGGGCGGTATAACTATACAGTATTGGTATTGTGATAAATTATGTCTCAATAAGTTATTGTATAATGGATGTCATGGAATCTATCTATCTATCTATCTATCTATCTATCTATCTATCTACCTATCTACCTATCTATATATATGTGTGTGTGTGTGTGTGTGTATATATATATATATATATATATATATATATATATATATATATATATATATATATATATATATATATATAATTACAGTTGATCATCAAAATTGATCATCAATCATCAAAATTGGAAATGGTGCTGGAAAGGTGATCTTGGAATGGTATTGGAATGGCTCCACTGGCTTCCAGTGGCTGCTCTTATCAAATTCAAGGCCTTGTTGCTTACGTACAAGACCTTGTCTGGAACAGCACCCCCCTACCTGAACACTCTCCTGAAGGCTTTCATTCCCTCATACAATCTACGATCGATTAACGACCGACACTTAGTACTACTCAACGTGGCTCAAGATCTTTTTCCAGAACCTTCACACTAACTGTCCCTCAGTGGTGGAATGAACTTCCAACCTCAATCCGGACAGCAGAATCTGTCACTATCTTCAAAAAACAGCTAAAGACCCACCTCTTCTGTGAGCACGTAACTAACCCCTAAAATGCCAACCTCACATTATCCTTAAAAAAATAATACATTAAATAAATACATACATAAATAAATAAAAATATGAAAATAAAAAACTTACTGTGGCTCTTACACCTCTACTCTGCACACTTTGCTTTTCTAGAACTCAATTATAAATCTTGTGTGGTAGGACTACTTGTATTGTTCTCCGCTTGATATATCACTTTGCCTGTATTTCCTCACTTGTAAGTCGCTTCGGGTAAATGAATAAATGTGAATGTAAATGTATTAGATGGTATGATATTGGAATATTAAATGGCATGATATTGGAATTGTATTATATGGTATAGTATTAGAATGGGTTTGGAATGATACTTGAATGGTATTATAGTATGATATCTGAATTATATCGGAATTTTACTATATAGTATAGTGTCGGCGTGATATTAGAATGGTAAAGGAATGGCATTGAAATAATGATTAATGAATAATGAGTGCAGTTACCTTGCAAACCCCTTCTCCTCCACACCATGGCCACTGGGATTATCAGACATCCACTCCACCACTTTGAGAGGTCATGAAATGGTCATGAGTTAATGAGGTTTCATTAGATAAAATCCTATGGCATTGGATCTCCGGACACCAGACCTCCAGTTTTTAACAATGGGAATTTTGATAGCAGAGCAGGAAGAGTGTCTCTGTTGTGAAGAGTGCACAGCATAATAGGACTCCACTTCCCCTGAAAAGTTCAGCCTTTAAATTGACAAGAGCAGAGTTTACAATATTGAGATATAGGGGCAAGCCACACAGTCCTTCATTAAATCAGTCTTGGGTTGTTTTAGCGAAGGCCCAAGCAACGAACAAATAGAAAATTTTGGAGTACATCTCACATTTGTTTTGGTAATGAGTCTTGTTTGCTGAAGCATCTGTTGAATGTATGTCTCTGCTGAAACAGAGGGTTCAGCTGGATGCAGTTTATCATCATAAAATTGTCTGGGCTTTATTCACCTTGGATACTTTATTTGTCTGAATACACTTGGTGAGGATTGTGTCCTACTTACTTGTACATGCACGCATGTCTACAGGTGGTATGTCATCTGCTGAAAGTACAAAAATAGAAATATGAGCATAGCATTTTGTTCCATCATCTCCCACTTTGTGGTCAAATCAAATGTGTCACTTGCCTGGCAACAAGAAAGCGCTTTCAGGCAAATGGTAAATGTAAGTCATTGAATTGAAACACTGTTAGATTGCAATTCTCTTTTCATTTGAAGTTTGCTTGTGGGTGTCTTGTTTGATAGTTCATGCACAGAGAAAAAAATATCTCTTTTAGGAGAAATGACAGTGTTTCAAATACATGCCTTAATGAGCATTGTCAACACTCACTAAAGGCATAGGTCATACTCATTCAGTTAAAAATAAAGCATCTCCAAAAAAAAAAAAAAAAAAAAAAAGTTTAGGACTCAGGTATAAGTGAAGCTGATATCTAACGCTTTTCCTCGTAAGTGATTATAGCTGTTTCATGTGTTTAATTTCATGTGCCTCAGTTTTGCTGAGGATATGGATGTGATGATTTTCAGCTTTCAGTAACAGTATTCTTGTTATAATCCCTACTTCACTGAGGACACTTCTAGTTTTTTCCTTTGTCACACTTCAGGAGAGAGAGAGAGAGCAGATCATTGTAAACTAATGAAGACATTAGTGGGTGAGGAAAAATCTCTCTTAAGTATTCATTTGAACTTGATTTGATTGTTCTCTAATTTGACCAAGACAAAGGATAGGGATTCTCCTACAAGGCAACAGAATTAGATTTGCTGTGATAAAATGGCATTTAAAATGATTAACATAGTATGACTGACACCAGAGGGAAAGTGTGCAGTGCTTAGTCTTCTGTGCAGGTGATGCATGGATTGCACTCAAGTAGGATTCATGGGTATATTTTGATATAAACCATTCTGTGTAAATGTATGCACTGAGAAAGTGAGATCTGAGAGGGAGTCATGTTTTAGGAAATAGGAAAACTGGTGTTTCAAATTCATTTCATTGTACTGTATGTATAATTAAATTTTGCTCAGAGTGAAGAGTAAAATTTAAACAAAAACAAAAAAAACCTTGTCTATTGTAATTGGCTTTTGGCCTTTCACTTGTAACATTTTTTAGCAATATATCCCCTAGTAATAAATGAATTAAGAACCTTTCAGGCCAACAATGCACTTTCAGCTGCTTTGGTCAATGTTGGAACCAGAGCTCAGCTCTCATGCCTGTAGTGATGGTGCTGCACATAGATGCTCGGTTTAATAGTTTGAACTGTGGAGCGGATCAACTGAGAAGGATCAGTAATTGTATGCCTGTGCTGTGGACTTGGCTGCAGGCTAACTGGCAGATGCGCTTCCGCTTGATAGCAGCATTCCGTTTGAGCTGGATCAGAGGGGACTCTGGAGCAGTGAAACGATATTAGCCAGATTAATGTGCTTCTATCAATGTCGTTCTTCTACTCAGCTCATAAAGAGCTAAATGGATTATACTGGGCTTTAGGAGCAACATGTTGAGCTCAGCGGCTGCTTGGTCTCCTCCTCCTCTGGCCTTTCCTTTTTTGTGCCTGTTCAACACCAGTCTGTCTCATTGAAATCTATGTTTCTCTAAAATGTTCCACCTTTTGACTTACCGTAATTGCCCTGTGGGAGATTGAATTTGATCCCAAGTGTGGAGGCAGGGCAGGTGGAGAGAGAGCTCATGCTGAGAAATGGTCTGTGTCAGGGGGAGGCAGTGTGCAGAGGTTGACTCGTTACATGGGGAGCAAATTGGTCAGTGGTGGAGACAGGGTGGGCTGTGAGAAGGGTCACTATGGGTTCAGCTTGACGGTATGAACTGAGCTGCCTGTGGGCATCTACGGGCATCCAGACACTTTTTCTGTTACTGTGGGCAGATTGATGACTTGCAACCCCAAAAGGAGGTGTATTTCTAAACGCTTCAGTTTATTCAGGTGCAATTGCTTTAGTTTGAAAACCAGCAGTTTTGGGGTGGTTGATGAGTTGCTGTGAAGCACAATTTCCACTAGTTTGAGTAATGGCCCTGCTTTTAACTCCTCACACTGCTTAGCTTTCATTGTGGGTGGAAGCTATTACAAAAGGCCATAATCATCCAGGAGAGTGTGCAGTAGCCTCTGTGCCCTTGGAGTGGGTGGCTGAGTTCAATGCCGATTTTGAAAAGTCCTAGACAGATTTTTTTGTCAGGTTTGGTATCATTGTTCTGTAGACAGTGCAAATAGAAGGTCCATCGTGTCAGTGTTTGGATGGTGTTTAAGTTCAGTAGTACAGTAGCTTTGCTTCGCCAACAAAAGAATAGGCAGAATGTGAGCACCAGCAGCCGTGGCTTTTGACCTTTTTTGGACAGAGATGGCCTAGAAGTGGGCAGTGTTGATGGAGGTTTGTATGTGTGGGCGAGTGGAGGGCAACCATTGCCAGGTTTTCTGCCACAGGGGAAACCTTCTGGGACGAAAAAGGAGGGAGGTAGAAGAGCCAACGAGAGAGAGAGGGAAAGGGTGAATTAACAACTTTGTTTAGTTCAGCGGGAAACAGCGCTTACTCTATTGTGTATCATGCTGTAGTTTGTTACCCTCAAGGTCTTTACCTCTTATTATCTGCCTCTTATTATTCTACATTTTCACAACTCGTTGCATTCCTTCAATCTCTTCTCTATCCCATTTTTATACTTTTTGAAAGCTCACTTTACCTACACTGTTGTACTGTGTTTCACCATTGTGAAACTATATTTGAGAAGATTAAAAAGTGCAGGAGTCCACATCAATTTGCTCAGCCCTAATATATTTATTTCCTGCAGTCATTATATCTAGTTAATTTGTTTCTGGAACACTGCGCCATAAGATAACTCTTTGTGAGTTCTTGAGAGGTTGCTGTGGGAGTGTGAGTGGGTGTATTTGGGGTGTTATTATTATGCGCTGGAAGACAGATGGAACAAACACCACACACACACACACACACACACACACACACACACACACATATATACATATATATATATATATATATATATATATATATATATACATATATATATACATATATATACATACACAGCACTGTGCAAAGTCTTAGGCACCCTTTTTTTGTGCAAACTCTGTTACATATTTTTATTTTATGACTTCTACTTTATCGAGTCAGTACAAAAGCATGTGAGATTTCCAAACATTAGATTTCCAGCAGAAAATTAAATGTTACAGAAAAATGTTTGTATGTCATTAAATAAAGCAGCATATTAAGTAGTAAGAGACCAATTTTCAGACAAAAAAACACAATGAAGGCTGCTGGGTTTTGCTGCAAAAATAAGAAGCAAGTTCAACAGTCAAAATTCTCCAGAAGAACTGTGGCCTGTACAGCAAGATGCTCAATAAAACTTACAGCTCATTTCCTTAAAAAAACTGCACACACAAACACTATATATATATATATATATATATATATATATATATATATATATATATATATATATATATATAGATATATATATATATATATATATATATATATATTTATATATTTATATATTTATATTTATATATATGTGTGTGTGTGTATGTGTGTGTGTGTGTGTATATATATATATATATATATATATATATATATATATATATATTTATATATATATATATATATATATATATATATATATATATACATATATACATATATATATGTATATATATATATATATATATATATATATATATATATATATATATATGCAGTATCTCACAAAAGTGAGTACACCCCTCACATTTTTGTAAATATTTGATTATATCTTTTCATGTGACAACACTGAAGAAATGACACTTTGCTACAATGTAAAGTAGTGAGTGTACATCTTGTGTAACAGTGTAAATTTGCTGTCCCCTCAAAATAACTCAACACACAGCCATTAATGTCTAAACCGCTGGCAACAAAAGTGAGTGCACCCCTAAGTGAAAATGTCCAAATTGGGCCCAATTAGTCATTTTCCCTCCCCGGTGTCATGTGACTTGTTAGTGTTACTAGGTCTCGGTTGTGAATGGGGAGCAGGTGTGTTAAATTTGGTGTCATCGCTCTCACACTCCCTCATACTGTTCACTGGAAGTTCAACATGGCACCTCATGGCAAAGAACTCTCTGAGGATCTGAAAAAAAGAATTGTTGCTCTACATAAAGATGGCCTAGGCTATAAGAAGATTGCCAAGACCCTGACACTGAGTTTCAGCACAGTGGCCAAGACCATACAGCAGTTTAACAGGACAGGTTCCACTCAGAACAGGCCTCGCCATAGTCGACCAAAGAAGATGAGTGCACATGCTCAGCGTCATATCCAGAGGTTGTCTTTGGGAAATAGATGTATGAGTGCTGCCAGCATTGCTGCAGAGGTTGAAGGGGTGGGGGTCAGCCTGTCAGTGCTCAGACCATACGCCGCACACTGCATCAAATTGGTCTGCATGGCTGTCGTCCCAGAAGGAAGCCTCTTCTAAAGATGATGCACAAGAAAGCCCGCAAACAGTTTGCTGAAGACAAGCAGACTAAGGACATGGATTACTGGAACCATGATGAGACCAAGATAAACTTATTTGGTTCAGATGGTGTCAAGCATCTGTGGTGGTAACCAGGTGAGGAGTACAAAGACAAGTGTGTCTTGCCTACAGTCAAGCATGGTGGTGGCAGTGTCATGGTCTGGGCTGCATGAGTGCTGCCAGCACTGGGGAGCTACAGTTCATTGAGGGAACCATGAATGCCAACACGTACTGTGACATACAGAAGCAGAGCGTGATCCCCTCCCTTCGGAGACTGGGCCACAGGACAGTACTCCAGCATGATAACAACCACTGCCTTGCTAAAGAAGCTGAGGGTGAAGGTGATGGACTGGCCAAGCATGTCTCCAGACCTAAACCCTATTGAACATCTGTGGGGCATCCTCAAACGGAAGGTGGAGGAGCACAAGGTCTCTAACATCCACCAGCTCCGTGATGTTGTCATGTAGGAGTGGAAGAGGACTCCAGTGGCAACCTGTGAAGCTCTGGTGAACTCCATGCCCAAGAGGGTTAAGGCAGTGCTGGAAAATAATGGTGGCCACACAAATTATTGACACTTTGGGCCCAAATTGGACATTTTCACTTAGGGGTGTACTCACTTTTGTTGCCAGCGGTTTAGACATTAATGGCTGTGTGTTGAGTTATTTTGAGGGGACGGCAAATTTACACTGTTACACGAGCTGTACACTCACTACTTTACATTGTAGCAAAGTGTCATTTCTTCAGTGTTGTCACATGAAAAGATATAATGAAATATTTACAAAAATGTGGGGGGTGTACTCACTTTTGTGAGATACTGCATATATATATATATATATATATATATATATATATATATATATATATATATATATATATGCAAATTAATGTGTGTTCTGTGAATAAGACGTTCCAAATATCATGTTCCAGATACAGATATGATTTTTTTTTTTTTAAAGCTTTCCAGGAACGTTGGCTCAGAATCTTGTTGAGACTGGAGGTCTGTATCCGGACTGGGATCTTGTGGGACGCAATAAAAAAGCAGAAAGTTTTCTGGGCAGCCAGATATGATGCACAAAAGATGCAAAGAAAGATGTCCAGCATTTATTGATTCATCATTTTAATTTGTTTAACATTGAAGAATACATTTGCTAAGACAGATTATGCACTTGAGTGATGCAGTTGAGATTCAGGAACTATCAGCCAGAATTCAAAGCCCATGGTTACAGACCAAGCTGACATTTCTAGTTAAGGCCTAGTTCAGTCCTACAGATACAGATACAGATATAAGGAGCACTAAAGAGATACAGATTTTGTCATTTATTTAATATATTTTGTGCTCTGATGTTAAGGGCTTGAAGCATGTGAGTGTAATGAGATGGAAATAACACTTCTGAAAGCATTTTTTATTTTATTTTATATACATATTTATACATAAGTAGTTCAACTTTCTTGTTGTAAGCACGAACATGTATGTACAATGTCAGACAAGACAATTATGTGGCTTTATGAGGATGTCGGATAATACTTTTTCAATTTTACACAGACAAGGAATAGGACACATGTTTCCTGTAGTACCTACTTACATATAACATTACAGGTAGACATTGCCCCATGTGACCTCTTATTAATATGCTCTCTTTATGCATATATGCCCGAGTGACTCACTAAATCATCCTGAATCTTTATTTAATCTTTATTTAAATATTATTTAGGATTTCTTACGTTCAGGCTTTTATGACTAATAGATTAAATAAGGGTCATATTTTAAATAAATTCATAAGCAGTTACTTGAGCTAACAATTGCTCAGAAGACTGCACACTCTTTGAGTGTTGTTGAGGTAAAATTCGGTTTTACACATCCATGTGCAAGACATTTCAGAAATTGTTCTTGAGAAACTTTCTCAGCTGCCCTGCTGTGATGTGTGTGTGTGTGTGTGTGTGTGTGTATGGGTGGGGGGTGGGGGGATAATATCTGCAGGGTTCTGAGGTTCCTAGAGTGATAAATTGGAGTGGTAAATGGATATCCTTTTTTGTCCTTGTCATCAGATCCATCTCTCTCTCTCTCTCTCTCTCTCTCTCTCTCTCTCTCTCTCCCTCTCTCTCTCCCTCTCTCCTATCCCAGCAACATCTATATAGCAGGGCAACATTTCACATGTTTGTGTCCTGTATGTGTGTGTGTGTGTGTGTGTGTGTGTGTGTGTGTGTGTGTGTGTGTGTGTGTGTGTGTGTGTGTGTATGTGTGTGTGGTTGTACCTGTGTATTCACAAATAGTTGGCAGGTCCTAGTCTCTGTTGGCAGGACAGTAAGTACAGTCTTCCTATAAAAATGTAAAAGGAAGTAAGAAGTAAGTAATTCAGTATGTCATTAAATCAAAGTGGCAACACTGCAGAGTATATAAATATTGTTTGAACTCTTAAGTGCATGTGTATGGTTTGCACATACAGTATCATAACTACATTCAGGTTCCGATGAGTGTTATTCCCATTCACTACTTTTCTTTTTATTTTCTTTTTCTTACATCCACTCTGTTTTTCACAGTGTTTATAAGAAGGGTAATATTGATACTGCTGTGGGCAGTGCTTCTTATATACAATTTACACTTAGCAGCTGCAGACTACTATGCTAAATTATAGCTTATGCACCAACTCCTTTTTACAGCGTTCGTACAAGGTGCTTGAATTAGTTTTTTAAAAATTATTATTATTTAAGTACTGGAAAACTTTGAATATAGCCATTTTTATCTTGTGGTGTTTAAAAAGTGACACCCTGATGGTGACGCTCACTTACTGAAATGGGAACTACACCGGGATTTTGCTCAATTGAACGAAAAAGTGAGTGTTTCATTATTATTATTTTGTTTTAAATGCGCTAAGGCCATGAGTTAAGCTAAGCTAACTGGCGCTTGCGCTTTTGCCACAGATAGATGGCTGCAATGGCAAAGAGCACACAGTGCTTCTCCTTCATCTCATAGGATATGATGCATATATACACTGGTGAATTTTCTGTAAGATCGAACTCCCTCCAGAATGTTTTATTTTAGCAGCAAGAAAACTGGTTTGTTGTCAAAAGTGGAATGTTAGTTGTGCCACCCATGTTACTATGGCAATTAGTAGTAGGAACGCCTATTGGCTACTTCATAGTACAGTGACTGGCGACTTGCAGGATTAAAATCACATTAAACCCGCTTAAGATCCTAAGCTAAGCTAAGCTAAGCTAAGTGGCTACTGCTGCAATGGTGCTGTTTTTGCTAGTGAGCACGAGTAGCTATGGATCACTTGCGCTCTACTGTCTTCACGACCATTGGTAGTCGCTGCACCAAGTCGCTCCAAATTTGCATGAAGTTAAACTTTTCTCAACTTTCAAAGTCGCTGGACACGCCCACAACTAGTTGCCAATGGTCACTGTTGCTCATGTCGCTGGAAGTCGCCAGCTCTCATTGAAAATTAATGGTCTCCATTCGCTTTGTTGCTGTGAGTCACTTTATGTGTGAACGTACCTGAATGGTGATTTCAAACCAAACGCGAAACAATTGATCGCCTTCATCTAATTCACGCCTGCATGATTGGTGGCACTGACCGAGAATGCATTTTAAGCCTGCACCAGGTGGCACAACCAATTATTCAGCTGATCAGCCTAAGCCTATTGTCTTTGACCACTGAGTCGAATCATCATTTAAATGTTGGTGCATAACACCACAAGGCACAAGAAACTGGTATCAAAAAGTTCTCTGTTCTCAGACACTAATGATCTGTAAACACCAATTTTCTGTTTATGAGACCAGCTACTGTGAAACAACTTGTTGAAATGGAGAGAATAAAGTTTTTATTTGCATTTCCTTCAGAATTGTGGAATTAATTATTATTAATTTACAAGAAGGCATACAAGGCAGAACTATCGGTATCAGTCGATATCACTCGGTTATTGACATCGGCTGAGAAATTTAGTATTGGTGCATCCCTACTGAAGTTACAGCACACCCATTGTCTTTATCTTATGTGTGAAGTGATTTTGTCAAATGACTTCATGGTTATAAATCAGGATTTTAGCAGAGTAGCAGCCTGGAAGTGACTGCTGGTTAACATGTAGTCTTAATGTGCCGCATTTCAGTCACTATTTCATACGTGTTCCTTCTGACAAATGAATCTCTTTAATAGTTAAATGAGAACAGCTTTATTGGGAATTCTGCTCTATTAAACTACAGTATGTGAGCTCAGAGAGTAGGAGAGAAGCAGAGAAGCAAACAGATGTAAACAGCTGACACTAGGCAGAATGCAAATACAATGCGATGATGTAACGAATATGCTAATTAGTGCATGGCATCATCTAGTGACCTTTAATGACTTTCCACTGAAAGTTGTTGGTAGTAGTACTCCTGTCACTCACCTGGAATATACTGACATTATGGTGAAGACGAAGCAGTTCCTGGGAAACGCAGATTTCGTCCAGCATGGCTGGAAAAGGCACCATATATAAATTGGTTGTGTTGTGTTATTTTGATGATTTTTTTGGAATTTAAAAAGAAAGACTAAGGATTATGTTTGAATGGCATCTCTTATGGGGGCAAGGTGGCTTAGTGGTTATCACGTTTGCCTCACACCTCCATTGTTGGCTGTTCAATTCCTGCCACCACCCTGTGTGTGCAGAGTTTCCTGTTCTCCCCGTGCTTCGGGGGTTTCCTCCAGGTACTCCAGGTTTCCTCCCCCAATACAAAGACATGCATTGTAGGCTGATTGGCATCTCTAAATTGTCCGTAGTGTGAATGGGTTTGTGAATGTGTGTGTGATTGTGCCCTGTGATAGGTTGGCACTCTGTCCAGGGTGTACCCTGCCTCGTGCCCTGAGTCCCCTGCAATAGGCTCCAAGCTCCCTGTGTAGATACAGAAAAGTAGTAAAGAAAATGGAAGGATGGATGGATGGACACCTCTTGTATAGTCCTTGAAAACAAAAAAAAAATTGTGCTTGAAAAGTCTCGAAAGACCTGGAATTTCATTATGAAGAATCTGTACGAAACCTGAATTATATGTTGGCATACTTGCTTCCTCATGTCAAAGTAACACGATCATGTTTTTGAGGCTTGCCTGGCTATAATATTGATTGAAAGGTTCTGTTGGTAGTTTTGTAGGTATGATATAGATATGGCTTTGAAAGGATATTTATGTTTTATGTTATTCTTATTGTAACCTTTGTGAGTTCTGCACTTCCTCTGCTTCAGAACACTGGCACTGGTTCTTACAGTATAATCAACCAAAACAAAAACGTGCTCTTTTTTTCAGTTTTCTTTTGCTCCCAATATTTTAATTAGTAGCCTACTAAATGCTGAATGTGCTCTTGAACAAATGGTCTTGGCAACATTATTGGCAAAATTATTAAGAGGCCTGGATCAAGGATCTATGTCTGATGTTAAAATGAAGATTAGTTTTCATGAATGTCAGTTGAACTACACAAGTCTTAGAACAAAGACAACATATAGATTATCAGGATTTTCTTCCTGACTCTGGCTGGGCAGTAATCCAAAACCGAATTAGAAGCTGGATTCTCTGTTACTTCTTCATATTTGCCACTGGACTGTGGCTCAGGTGGTAGAAAGTGTTGTGTACTAATCGCAGGGTTGGTGGTTCGATCTCCAGCCCACATGCGGAAGTGTCCTCGGGCAAGACGGTGAACTCCAAGTTGCTCCAAATGGCAGGCTAGCATCTTGCATGCGTGAATGGGTGAATGTGAAACAGTGTAAAGTGCTTTCTAGAACCGCTAAGGTTAAAAGGTGCTATGTAAATGCAGACCATTTACGGTTTTCTGCTGGAAAAGATGTCTGCTGGTTTTAGGTTTAAACAGCGATCGGTGATGTATTGACAGTTTAAGGCCTGTGCAGCAGAGCTGAGGAAACTGTTTGAAATGCAGAACAGAAATTAAACTGTAGAGGTAAGAGTTATGCAAGTTCTTCGGTGCTAATGTTAATAGAGCTTGCATTGCCTCTTTAATATGAACCTTTAAAAACAACAACCTTGCAAATTCCTTGCAGTTCTTCCATTTGTGTTTTTAGAAATCCTTTGGATCCTGAAAGTATGAAGATTTATTTATGACAAGGACTGAAAGGTGAAGTCCAGCTCATAAATCTGCCTTCCCTCAAGTGCCCCCCTCCATTTTCAGGGTCAGATATTTGCTGGTAATATGCTGAGAAAGATTTGTTTGTGGGTGTGTAAATGTGTGTGTGTGTGTGTGTGTGTGTGTGTGTGTGTGTGTGTGTGTGTGTAGGA
Source organism: Ictalurus punctatus (assembly GCF_001660625.3). NCBI lineage: Eukaryota > Metazoa > Chordata > Actinopteri > Siluriformes > Ictaluridae > Ictalurus > Ictalurus punctatus. The sequence goes on from NC_030421.2 coordinate 20,147,925, forward strand.
GGAAACTTTCAAACAGATAAAATGAGCTTTAGAACAGATATGTTAACTTCACAAACTGAGATCTCTCCATTGTTTATATTCCATGCTCTCTGTCAATAATTCTACCATCCATAAGCTGTCTGAGTTGACAAAGAAACAGAAGCTGTGGATATAGTCAATAATACCACAAGAAGAGAAAAAAACATAGCTTCATGTCTAAGTGAATCTATCTTCTGCATCAGTGTGCATTATGAATAACCTCTCCAGTATTCTTTAAGAAGATTCAGTAAATGCTAGTGGCTATGCTCACCTTCATACTTTATTAAGTGCTTTCTGGAATGCTCTTTAAACATTAATAGGGTCAAACGTCAGAGCTCCGTCTCCTCCCCTCTATCTTTGTATTTAGATTTGCAGCAGTCCTTAATCCCTAAACAGGATTACAAGATTTAGTCCATTCTTTTTTTCCTGCTCAATTTCTCACTCCATTATGTTTAGGAAGCCACTGGATTATCATATCATTATAGAGTTTTGGTACCACACATGATGCATTTCTTATTGCTATGCTGTAGAAACATCAAAGACACAGATTCCAAGCTTATGTTTGTTTTCTTATGATTCCAAGCATATATCATGTAGGTTTTTTCACTTGCTTTCCTAAAATGCATTGTGATATATACCAGGGTCATACACTGATGTGTCCCTGAAATGTGGTGAAAGTATCTGGAGTTTGAAAATTTCTGGGCCTGGGCTGAGTGACACACTGAAATATTAACAGTGAAATGCAATTCAAATGGGACTATAGGCCTGGGGTCTGTGCAATACTGATGAATTGAGAACCTATGACTAGAGTGTTAATTACAGCACAGATAGATAAACAGACAGACGGACACACACACACACACACACACACACACACACACACACACACACACACACACACCTGCTTCCTCCTTATAATACTCCTGCTTTTTTCCTTCAGTCTGAGAAGAGTTCATAAGCCATAGATCCAAACGTCTACACAGGCAGATAAAGATTAATGTCTTGACAAGAATATGGCATCCTCCACCTGTTTTTGTGCCATAAACCTGCTTCCTCTGTCAGTGTCCCTCAGAGTAGCACTACACATTGGCATCCTGCTGCTCCTCCCTATATAGGACCCCTATGTAAAGTCATAAAGAAACTCAAAACCCAATAACTTTCAAGCCCATATAAACCTCTGGAAGAGTGTGTTATGAACATGGACACATAATTTTTTTATTTTCTTGCCAACTATAACACTTCTACTCCTTTTCTCTCCATTTGCTCCACTCATTTCCACTCTCATTACCCCCAGTGGACAAGGTTAGATTTCATTTGCTATGCTTCCCCTATCCTATTGATGTTCATTCTTCTTTTGCTCACATGTTCACCTCCTTCTGATTGTGTCCAGTGTCTAGAACCATTTGAAATTGGAGAGGTAAGGGTTATACAATTTCTTCAGTGCTATTGTTAATAGTAGCTTGCATTGCCTCTATAGTATGTTCTTTAGACAAGAACAATAATCTGAGCCTATCATGGGCACAGACTCACCAAAATTGGACAGTTAAAAAACACCATGGGGCATATTACAGAAATGTTCTATCTTAAGTCTTAAGATCTGATGAGTTAAATTAGGATTCTTCACAAATTCATATTACAGAAGCAAATCTTAATTTAGGATTCTTATCTTATCTTGCAAAATCTTATCTCTAGTTAGGAAATCTTAAACCGCACCATCGAGTTCAATAATCAACTCTCAGGTCTGTTACCAAACAAGCTGCTACTGTGAAGGAAACATTAGATTATAATGGAGAAACAAAATTGGCATGCTTTTAACTTCAATGCTACAGAAAGAGAGGTTTTAATAAGCTCAGTAGAAAAAGGCAAAGCCTATTTTATTCGGTAAGTTTTCACCGTCACTCACTCACGAAGACAAAGACAGAGAGTGGGCAAGAGTCACCAAAAATGTGTCCGCGGTATCTGGCATTTACCATACGCCAGAGTATGTGAAGAAAAAATTACCACTCTAGCAAGTGAAACAAAAATTAGGCTACTCTACAGGCAAGGGAGATAAAGAAAACAGTAGAGGGAATGAGCCACGCTCCATCTCTAACCCCTTCAGAAACACAAATGTTGGGTGTCATTGAGAAGGTGCACTATGAAGGTTAAATGAAACACAGCTGGTTATTTTTGTAACATTTGGAGTGAAGGTACCTAATAAATGGTAGGGCTAATATGAACTTTATATAGCTATAATATGATTATTGGCACAGGCATCCCTGGTGGTTACGAGGTAGGACTGGAGTTGGAGCATCATGAACTGACAACAATTCAGCTGTCGGACCTGGTGGAGGGAACATCAGTAGACGTCGTTTTGCATTAATTCTCGACTTGTTTATAGGTTTATTTCTGTGCATGTAATTTAGCTGTTGGTATTTTACAGCAAAAAGACAGAAAGTCACCTCTTCAAGCCATGCTGCACAGTTACTGGAGGTAGAGAGGGAGAAACTTGAGTTGATCAGAGAAAGAGTAGCCGCTGAGAGGGAAGGGTTACAATTAGAAAGAGAAAGACTGGAGCTGGAAAGGTCACAGCTGTGCAAAAGGTGCAGGAATTGTAGATACCTTTTTGTAGATATTAGTTTCAGATTCTTTTGATATGACTTTTTCTTCTTGATTGATAAGTTACCCATTTCTTATTTATGCATTGCAATGAATATTTAACTAAATAAAATCATTTGATGCCATTTATTATTTTGGGGCATTCTATAGCTGTTTCTAATTCGCAAAAAATCTTTGAATAAATTGATTCCTCATGTGGAGTCTTGTGTTATGTCCTTGTAGTTGAGGTCTTGATTCGTCCTCCTCTGCTACTTCCACTTCTGGGTCAGGTAGTTTTGCCATTCTGCACATTGCCATTCTGCAAGACAGCTGTGGTTTTGATGAAAAGAGCAACCTTTTTCTGGGGAATACTGGAGGGGGCCTCCTCTGGAGTCATGGCATCTCCATCTAAAATGTACGAATAAGTTTTATTCACTTTAGCCATTTTGAGTTGTCTGTTTATTTTAAATGCTTTTGTTTTGGAATACCTGCTCTTCCAAACTCCAAAGAGACACCCCTGTCTGGCCCTGGACCTTTTATGTGTCTGGTTATATCTTGATTGTAAACAGGACAAAATATAATAGACAATCACATTGCTTACATAGTATCACCACTGCCATTACTTTATTAATGCTTGTATAGTATAGTATGGTATAAAATAATAGAATGCATGACAGTGTAGTTTAGTACACACCAATACCCCCTTATTAAAGATCTACATCCATATGTCATATGGCATTTCTACTGGTGTTTGCAAATTGATCACAAGAGTCATCAGGAATGGCTTTAAAGGATATGCTGAATCACCTAGGAGCCCACCATTTCACCTACTTTCCTCCAGATAGGCATTGATGTCACTGCAATAAAGGCTTGTGTGGTGAGGACTATACAGTTAACTCATAAGGTTATGAGGTGATCATAATAGTATACTGTCAGGAACTACTAATAAAAAATATATGTTAACTGTATTCCAGTAATTTTATTAATGGGTTATAATGCTTTATATTAATCATAATTGTATAAATAGCCTTTAAAAGCTATCTATTTGGTCATTAAAATAGGCTGGAAATTAATGGCTAGGTGCCATTAAACAAATGTTTAGGTTGTAAAGATGTAATGAGGCTGCAATGATATACTCAAATATTTATTTATTAATTTAATGAAATCTGTAATCTAACCCTAACCTACCTTGTATTACGAATGAAGGCATCATGTGTTGCCCCAGGCCACCTTGCCACCAAATGCTTTATAATCATATTATGGCCTGTACACTGAGAGCATAGTACCCTTTTCAGCACACATATGCCGCCTCATCCTCTCCAGTTAGGGGCCTTCATTGGAAACAGTGAGCCATACACTAGTCCTATTACCCCGGCATCCCGCTTGCATGGAAAAACTTGGATTTGATGGTTGAAAGCTCCTCTCCCCTTGGAAACCGAATGTAGGTAAGTGCTAAAGGACTGATTGCCTTGGCCACTTCTGTTAAATTTTTATATATTCCAGGCTGTGATATTTTTGTAACTTTTGGTGGCAGTAAATGTAGGTAAAAGATGCCACTGCAGTCTGCACTGACAGGTGGAAGGCGCACAGCCATCATGTTGCTGGGCCAATCCAGCATCTTTGGGTTAAGTTTCTTGCTCAAGGGCACCAGTAGGCAACGGGAGAGTAAAGACATTACATCTGACAGGAGTGGAACCCAATGTGGTCTTCTGCTGTTGTAGAAAACATCTACCTCAAGGTTCGATGTTTTGTGCATGCTTAGATGCTTAATTGAGTTACTATAGACCTGTTAGCTTAAAACAATCTGACCTCTCTTATCAACAAGGCGTTTCCACCCACAGAACTGTCGCTCACTCAATGATTTTTGTTTATTGCACCATTCTGTGTAAACTCTAGAGACCATTGTGTGAGAAAATCCCAGGAAATCAGTAGTTTCTGAAATACTCAAACCAGCTCTTCTGGCACCAAGAACCATGCCACAGTTAAAGTCACAAAGATCACAGTTTATTTAGCCCCATTCTGATGTTTGACATGAACATTAACTGAAATTCTTGACCAGTATCTGCACGATTTTATGAGCAGGTACACAGATGTTCCTATTAAAGTGGCTGGTGACTGTATGGTTGAGAGAGAGAAACAAAGAAGAGAGACCTATGAACAGATATGACAATATTGATTTGTCAGTGACCAAATTCAATTTTGTAAACTTATTAGTAAGAAAGTACAAGTGGTTTGTTTACCACATGAACAGGAACTTTCTGGGACACAACACAAAAATACAAGAATAACCTCCACTTATCTGAGTTAAAGAGCCTATAGCTGTGCCACTGGGCTCTGTCTGTGGACGTATTATGGTGCCTCTGTGTCTGTGTGTGTGTGTGTGTGTGTGAGTGTGTGTGTGTGTGTCTGAGAGTTGCTATTCCATTGCACTGGATACGCTTGCACTACATTCCAGTATTGATTCTCTTTCTCTGATGCTTTCTACCAACAGATGAAATGGATAAACTACTTTTGAATAGCCTCTGAACAGCATGATGAATAAAATTACCAGTATTTCAGAAAGACCTCTCTACACACTAGTCCTGCTCTCATGCTCCTGGAACATTGTTTTAATGTGGAAGTCATGTTGGCACAGCAGGATGAGCATTGTTGTAAATGGAGAATGAGATTGAACACCAGAGTTGTTCTCCGTTAGTAGTTGTGCGTGGGTGAAATGAGCAATACTGTGACAAATGGAGAAAATAGGGGGTGTACAGCAAAACATCCCGAATGAAAAAAAATAGGTTGTTTTGTCATGGAGTGCATACCTTTGATGGCAGTAAATGTAGGTGTAAGAAGCTACTGCAGTCTGTCTGACAGGTGGAAGGAGCACAGCCATAATGTTGCTGTGCCAACTCAGCATCTTTGGGTTAAGCTTCTTGCTCAAGGGTACCAGCAGGGAACAGGAAGGTAAAGACATTACATTCTGCAGCCCTGTAGTCTCAAATCAAAAGCACATTGCATCTGCCCTTGGATTAAGACCAACAAGCCCCTGGTTCATAAGACCAGCAAGTCCCTGGTTCGTAAGATCAGCAAGCCTTTACCCACCATGCTTTGCTGCCCCTGAAAGGTGGATGATAGAGAGCAAGTTAATAAAACAGTCTAATAGCGTGTGGTGGAATTGGAGTGAGAGTTTGCTGTTGGTTAATGAGGGAGTTATGGTCACTGGGATGTCATTGTCTCTCTGAAGTTTCTCTGCCAAGTTATTGAGGTGTATCTTTGTGCAGTGCAGCCAATCATGTTTTGTGTTTAAAAAAATTTGTCTTAGTGAATTAGTCACTTAGTCTTAGTGATGCAGATTAAAAACCTGGTCCAGTGCAAATGAAGGATTAAACACGGTGTGCTGCTTCAGCTCCACTTAAGTGACAAACAAGCTCTTTTGATTAAACCTCATTAGTTAGCTCACGATATCACTCTTCTCAGATCCTTATGGAAACCCTAAGCATCCAGGCATTATGATTTTTTTCTTTCTTGTTTTCTCATGATCTTGAATTAATTTTCTTGTGATCTCGACATAACAAAAGTTGTTTTCTCGTGATCGCGACTTAATTTTTTTGTGTACTTGACATCCATCGTCCCAAAGTTAATGGGTTTTTGGTTAAATTCCTGAATTAAGGTCTGTGGTTAACAGAATCTCAAGATATGTTCAAGTTTTATACTCTGACATAAAATACATCAGTAATACTCCACTCAGGATTTTGTTAAGCTTTTATGTGTCTTGAAAAACACGGAAATGAAAACATCATCACAACAGGAAAACTCATCTAGTACAGCCTCATGGTTTTTATACTCGCGCTCATGCAAACTATTCCAAACTATCCAACTTGCAGATTTATCAGTTTGTAGTATTTTCCAACTGTAGTGTTTTTTTGTTTTGTTTTTTAAATAAAGATTGAAAGAGTTGTCGTGGTGATGTTGAAGTCAAGTAACTGTGGTGTAGTTTGTTTATAGTCTAACATTAGCATTTTACTTCTGGCGATTGTATTTAGGGTTCAAAATTCATAAAAGTTGTGATCATTTGTGAAGATTATCGTGATGAACAAAACATATAAGAATCCTAAACTTTTGTTGGTCTCGGAGCTTATTTGCAATGGAAAAATCCTATTGGATTATTGTTGAGGGAACCAGGGTAATACTAACTTCTAGTGTGGCCTACAAAAATACGCCATCCCTGGAGGATTGACGACTTCCACATTAGTGTCTGACACATGAGAAGGGAACTCTCTCTTAATGCGGAGATAAAGTCCATCTCTACAGCGGGCAATTATTACTTTTATGATGGCTAAGATGCCAACGTGCGTGAAACACCAGTCCCATTCACAAGATCACAAGAAAATTAAGTCGAGATCACAAGAAAACAACAACAACAAAAAATGTATAATGCTTGGCCACTTAGGGCTGCCGTAGATCCCAATTTATGAGAATACTGTGTGTGCGTGTGCGTGTGCGTGTGTGTGTGTGTGTGTGTGTGTGTGTGTGTGTGTGTGTGTGTGTGTGAAGAAGCTTTTAGCAGATTGAAATTCCAAGGTGTGCCACTTTTTGACCTTACCAGTTAAAAATGTCTGATGTTGAATTTCCCTTGTGTTATTCAGCGTTAAATGATTGCACAGCCACCTGGAGACAGTTCAACACAGACACACACACACAGTCACACACACACACACACACACACACACACACACAGACACACACCCAGGTGACAGAGTCATATAAGGTGAGGTTAATAATCACCCTCATTTCCTGCTCTCACAAGGATGCAATTACAGAGCTGGCACTGCCCTTTACCCAAGTGCAATACGTCTCACATGCATCACACCAGCTAAATTAATCTAATTTATCTAGTGTGACTCAAAGACAATGGGATTACACTGACATACAGGATGAGGATCATTGAAGTGTTTACTCAAGTATTATGGGATTACTGCTTTGCCCAATTAGACTGACTATCAAACTGCATCATTGGTGCTTTAGCATAATTGGTGAATTGCATTGATCAAGTTTTATTAAAAAATGAAGTGTATACATTTGATTTTCTAAATTAGGTACCCTGCACAAGTATTTCATATTCTATTCGTTAAATTCATTTTCAGCACAGGCATATGTTATAATTGTAAATATTATGATAAGTTTGCATAATTTATGCAAAAACAAATATATTTTTTCTGTATAGATACATTTCCCAGCTTACTTTTCTGGGTATTGCCCAGCACAGTTTTTTTGGTCTGCCAAACTGATGTTAATATGGGTTGTTTTTAACCCAGCCCTTTTTAGGCTGTAGTAATCACTCCATTGAAATAAACAGTTCATTTACAGAATAATTACTGTAATGGTTAGGGTTATGTTAATGTGTTTGCATTTCACATTAGGTCAGTTCTCTCTGAGTTACGCTTTCTCTCTCATGTAGCCTTTCTTTCTTTGATGCTTTATATTTAGGCCCTCTCAAAGAATGATCTCACAACCATATAAAGATACAATACATTTTCAGTCTACATGAAATTATAACTGTAACCCTTTTAAGGTTTAAGGCTGAAATAGATTTTTCACTAACAAAATTAGTGTGAAGCACATTAAAGGTACATTATATAAGTTTTGGCCCTATTTTATTGAAAAATAAAACTGCATGAATTTTGTGGAAGAACACTGTGCTTGGTTGTGCTTCGGCTCTGCGTGCCTGTGCTGATGAATATGGGTCGTGGAACCAGTCAGTGTGAGGGAAAATTAAACACTAACATCCTCTGATGCTGAGCAGGAAAACAAGGTGTGTAAATGTCTATATGAGTTTTAGTTAACATGAACATGATATGAGCAGAGCATAAGGACAGATAATGTACTTTAAAAGGCACTGTAGCAGCTAAACCCATAGCTTGCTTGTGCCTCCCCTTGGCTAGCGATACCAAACTAGCCTAGTTAGAAAAGTTAGAAAATTTGGTCTATCTGGTAGTCCTACAAACAGTGACACCCGAGGCAGGTTTTATGATAAATCCAACTTTTTCTGATCACGTCATACATTCAATTCAATTCAATTTTATTTGTATAGCACTTTTAACAATGGACATTTTCTCAAAGCAACTTTACAGAAACATATAAACACAGGATACATATTTTAAGTGTGTGAATTTATCCCTATTGAGCAAGCCAGTGGTGACATTGGCAAGGAAAAACTTCCTAAGATGATATGAGGAAGAAACCTTGAGAGGAACCAGACACAGAAGGGAACCCGTCTTCATGTGGATAACAATGGATAGTGTGAAAGTAAAGGGAAGTTCATTATGGTTTTTATATGAAGTTTTGTTGAACTAATCCACGGTTCACTAAAGGAGACTTGAGTGCAAAATTGTATGTGGTAATTGCAGTCCTAAGGCCATAGCAGAAACCGTAGTTCGAGCACCTCAACGCAACTGTTCATGTGAAATTGAGGTCCAAAACCATTTCAATAGTACTTCCAGCAGCACCATCCTCAGCAATCTCGGCAATCTTCAGGCTGCACTGCTTGGGATCGTCCTCAGTGGCAGAATGTTTTCAGCCTGGACTTAAACACTGAGACTGTGTCTGAGTATCGAACACTAATTGGAAGGCTGTTCCATAACTGTGGGGCTTTGTAAGAGAAAGCTCTTCCCCCTGCTGTAGCCTTCACTGTTCAAGGTACCAACAAATAGCCTGCACCTTTTGATCGAAGCAGGCGAAGTAGACCAAAAGTTCGCTCAGGTACTGTGGCATGAGACCATTCAGTGCTTTATACTTTATGTCAATAGCAGTATTGTATAATCAATGCAAAATTTTACTAGAGGCCAATGCAGTGTGGATAAGATAGGGGTGATGTGGTCATATCTCCTAGTTCTAGTAAGGACTCTTGCAGCTGCATTCTGGACTAACTGGAGCTTGTTTATGCACCTTGTTTATACACATACATTGACAGCTAAGTTACCTCAGCTTCCATAAAACAAAACTTAGGCTACTACCTGCACTTGAAAAATGCATGGAGAAGAATCCGGGCTCAGCCCTGGATGATTAACCGTCCAGCTATTGCCCCTGGTTTTAGCTAATCGGAAACTCTGATGTTTTTAAATTTATTACTTTAAAAAAGTTGTTAACATAACGATTGATAGTCTGATATGGTCAAACTGGTACAGGTGGTGGTAGATGTGTTATACTTGGAATAGAAGTGAATTGTTCTTTATCATAACTAAAAAAAAAAATTGAGATTATTCTACTGCTTCACTACTAGGCTCGAGATAAAAAAACAGTTTAGATGGAATTAGACTAATTAGACATCTGAAAATGTTATTAATTTACCTACCCATTAGGTTTATAATTTGCACGGTCCTTGAAAATAAAATCCACCATACAGAAATCACCCTTTACAATAGATAATGCTTTACAATGAACTCTGTTAGAGCGCTACATGGGTATCTATCATTTCAATAAAATATCTTGTCCCGACGGGTGTAAAATATAGATACTTATGGCTTACCATAGTGAATTAGAGTAAGACAAAAACACGGTTATGAAGATGAATTTATCATGTACTTACTCGTTATTTCAATTTTGTTTATTTTGAACAGAAAAAGTTACATAGTGTACCTATAACTAGATAAGACTGCGAAGTGGGATGTAATGATCTGTTTTGCAAAGAAACATATATGTTAATCTGTCAGACCTCTATCAGGAAGCATATAGAGTATAAAAAGAGACAGAAGAGTTTATAGAAATGGGTGAGCAGATGAGTGATACTGAGTTGACTGGGACTGGTCAGCTATAACTCTTAACTGTCCTGCAGGCACTCTGGAGGGACTGCTGAGGGACAAGAGCAGCAGCTGTGTTCTGATATAATGTGATAAGCACTGTATATCAGAACTGTAAGATCAATATTACAACACCAGCATACTTACAACCACATAGCACTAACCCAGTCGGTACATTCATCATTAACATATGCATCATACTGTAAATCACAGCATGAACATGAACCTGACATTAATCATTCATCCTTCATGCATATGACTGGCATCACCAGACACCCAGTCGGTTTAGTAAGGAATAAAACATGATGGGCTGTGCTGTTTTAGGAAAATAATCAATGATTTACAACCCCAAAAGTTTACCACCCCAAACTTGATTTATTAGGCTCCAGGTTCGCCGCAACCTTGTAGGATAAGTGGTATAGAAAATGGATGGATGGATGGATGTCCTTACTGAAAACCTCACCAGTGCACAGTCTATAGTTTTTCATTGTTAAATAACAGGTTGTTTTAAATGCACTTTTTGTTAGGCTTTAATTATGTGATTATCTGCTATATATATTGCTACTATAGAAATGCTAATACATTAGAATCACTGGATTAATATATATTTGTGTTTTTGCCACTGCATCAAAGCCATGCTATTACAGAAATTAATTAACAATTTCTGACCAGTCAGATTTGAAAATTCAACATCACTGTGGTATAAATATAGTCAATTCATCATTAAAGATAATTCTAGCAGTATATGATGCTTACCTACAGAGATACTTATAATTTTAATGAGCTCTTTTGCATGTAAGTGGCCAATTTTCTGTCTTTGAGAATGAAAGACCTGAACATGGAAACAGACACAGTGCAATCAAGTTGCCAGGGCAGTCTGAAGCCATCAGTGGTTAATTGCCTGAAGGAAATTAGAGACCAGCTGGACATTACAGTGTTTCGTTAGAGTGCATAAAAAAGCGGCCATGTAGCTGTCAGGACGCAGCGAAGTGTGTGTGACACTGTGCTGACAGACAGCTTCTAATCCCCATCAGCTGCCTTTCAGCTTTTATAGTTCTCTCTCTCTCTCACTCTCTCTCTATCTCTCTTTATCTCTCTCTCTTTCACACACACACACACTTACTTTTTTCAGTTCTTTGTCTTTCTTTTTCACAATAAAAACAGTTCCACAGTTTTTTAGAAAGAAAGAAAGCCTTTGTCACATATACATTACAGTTAAATACTTTTCTCGTCTCACGAAGTTGGGGACAGAAATGATACAGCACCATGATACAACAATGATAAGGGCCTTGCTCAAGGGCCCCACAGAGCTGAAAAAAGTTACATTTGGGCATGGTGGCTTAGTGGTTAGCAGGTCTGCCTCATACCTCCAGGGTTGGGGGCTCAATTCCCACCCTCGCCCTAGATGCGTGGAGCTTGCATGTTCTCCCTGTGTGTCAGGGGTTTCCTCTGGCTACCCTGGTTTCATCCTCCAGTCCAAAGACATGTGGTGTAAGCTGATTTGTGTTTCTAGATTGTTTGGTATGTATGCGATTGTGCCCTGTGGATTGGCACCCCCTCCAGGGTGTCCATCACCTTGTGCCCTGAATTCCCTGGGACAGTGACTCTCTGTATGATAAGCAGTACAGAAAATTAATGGATGGCTGGACAAAAGTTACATTGAGGGGGCTGTATAAAAAATAGGTACATTCAGGACATAAGTGGCATTTTTACTCTGTATTTTACTCACTGATGATAGTGTGAGCTTTGTTTTCATTCCATTTTTTAAATAGAAGACTTCATTTAAGACTTGAATCAGAGGATTTAACTCTTTCTTGCTTGAGTAGAACATTCTATTTGTTGACTCTGTGTGACAGTGATTGAATATACATGCACATCAAATTCTATTTAAGGTCTGTATTTGGGTTGTAGCCATATTCTGAATACGGTGTTTATATTTGTACACGCATCAGAAAGTTCCTGTATACATGGTATGCCTAAGTTGCCATTCCGAAATACTTAGCCTACATTAAGCATCTGTTAGCATGCACAATTCCTTGTGGACTGAGCATGCACATATATCTTTTTTCAGTAGATTTTCTGAATAAGGTGCTTACATGCAACAAATTTCCGATTAAAACAGGCATCTACCAGGAGTGGGAATCAGAATTTGGGGAATCCGAATATTGTCCTAATCTGAATCAGGCAATTTTTTAAAAATTGCGGGGTTTACATGACTCAATATTCATTAGAATATTGCCAAATTCTGATTAATATTGGAATATTGATACACATGTAAACGTAGTCACTGTCAAAAAGAAGTTTCCTTTGTGTTTAAAATAATGAAAAGTCTTTAGTGACATTCAACTTTGAACCTACAGGATAAAACATAAAATCAGAGCCAAATATTTTTTTAATTCAAAGAAATAATTAATGTAAGAGTCATTTTCTGAACAGAATGTAAAAAAAAGTCTGCGGTTGGTCAGATTTAAAATAACATATTACACGTAGTTTACATAATATTAACTTTCTCCTCAAAATGCGATTTAATTGCTTATTCTAAATTTATTTAATTTTTTCAATTATGTGGAGAGAATGTGATCAATTCACATTAACGTGATATAATTATGTTATGAAATCTCACAAGGATGTTGATGCTGACGAAAAAATAAAATACTTAATTAATGCAAGTGTGGTATAATATCACAGATGGGGTCTCTCAACACCAGCAACCTAGCTGTGATCCTCAGCTTGGGTAAGCATACAGGCTTCAATATTTTTTCAGGGCTTTGTAATTAGATAATCAAATTATGTTGGATTCATGAAAACAAATTGTGTTAATTTAATTCAGTTCAATCGCATAGAACCAGTGTACACAATTGAATTAAGTAAATTCAATGAGTAGGTTTTTCATAATATCTTTCCTAAAAAAAAAAAAAAAAAACCTCATCTGATATGGTACTGATGAAAGGGTTTAAATTTGGGTTTCTAGGACTTCAATTAATAAAATGCTGAATTTAATCCAGCAAATACAATTACAACTATTTAAAAAATGTATTTGAACTAACATTTTTTTTGTTATTCTTCCGGATTCTTCTGAGCATCCATTCCAGACATAAGATGGATACATTAAAGAATTAGGCCACTTTATAATTATTCCAAATGACAACAGTGAATCATTTAATGCTATGCTATAGTTTTGCATTCTTGAAGCAAATCTCCTTCTGCAAATCTGATACCTAAAATATCTCCTTTCCTTTGGCATATTTTTAACTTGATGTATTTTACTTAAGAATCGAGGTGTTTAAGTTTCCCCTTACACTCGCCTGCTTTCCCTAATGCACACACAGCTTATTAAAGTTATGTTTGCACAGACTCACACTCTGAAATACACAAGATAAAGTGTTCTGTCTGCCACTGAACTTCAGTGAAATTACATATTGATTCGCAGTGCACAAATCAAGTTGGTCTGCTTTCAGTACACACAAAATCCTACAGAATACACCGTAATAAATTCTGATAGGTTGATGGATAGTGATGACTTAAAAAAAATTCACTGAAACAGACCTTCTGTATATGCAGATTAAGACATATGATTTTCATTTTCATTTCATTCACAATTTTCATTAAAAGCCTTTACTTCAGTTGCTGGGTGTCCCAGTACAGAGGGTAGAATGGATGCCTCATAGCTCCAAGATCCCCAGTTCACACCCGAGCTCAGGTTTCTGTCTGTGACGAGTTTTGCATGCTCTCCCCAATGTCCACATGGGTTCCTGTTAGGGGTGAAACGATCCAACGATTTGGACCAATACATCAATTTAAAAAGTAATGATTGAAATGAATTGATGAAAAAAATAATTAATTGATTATACATTAATTACTACCAAAAAAGAATAAACAACTAGTGTGTAAAAAGTCATTTATATTTTTAAGTAATTTAGAGCTGATGAGTAAATCATTTAATAGGGTTCCAAGCCGATTTGTCCCTGTCTGCATCATCATCATTCATGAACTAAAGATAGGCTTATTCTGAAGAAAGGTCACATGTTGATCAGGGGCCTCTTCCATAAATGAAATCATATCATATTGTATCATATCGTAGCATAACATATTCAGTTGAATTGCCAGATATCGAATGATTTCCTTATGAATTGAAATCTTTTGTATTGTGTGGGAGTCTGAGGATTATACCCTCACTTTCAGTCTCTGGTTTCCTCCCACCTCAAAAAACATGCCAGGATGTGGATTAGCTCCTCTAATTGTCTCTAGAGTTTGTGAATATGTATGTGTACTGTGCCCTGTTTGTTTTTGTTTCCTTTTAAGGTGGAGAGGTAGATATTTATAGTTTCTATTAATTTCATGAATCTATTCTCATATTTAAATCAAAAACACAAATGTGGGCTAACTGAATTAGTTCCAGCCATAACCAGTCACTTGTTTAATGACCCATTGCAGTTTGAGCCAAATGCTCCATACTGCTTGGTAAGACACGTTTAAAATTCATTTTGCCGCCAGCTGGCTTCCTTCCACTTACCATAGAGGATAAGTAGCAGAGGTCTAGCCTACAATAAGTTATATTTAAAAATGAGTATAATATTTGTAGAGGAAACTGGCACTGGGAAGCCACTGAAATCAAAAGCTCAGTCTTTGGGTTAAGAAATAATGAAAATCAGAATGAGTCAACTGGAAATAGTCTGACCATGGATTTTTATGTTTGCTAGAAAATCTTTTATACACTATAGGTACCAAACATCCCTTAATACTTATGCTGTCTGTTTGCAAAAAGTACAGTGGCAAGAAAAAGTATGTGAAACTTTTGGAATTTCATGGTTTTCTGCATAAATTTGTCATAAAATGTGATCTGAACTTCAAGTCAAGGGTATTGACAAATATAAAGTGCCTAAAATAATAACACAAAAAAAAATTCTGATCTTTCATGTCTTTATTGAGAACAACCAAAAAAACTCATAGTGCTTCTGGAAAAAGTATGTGAACCCTTGAGTTAATGACCTCAAAAAAGCTTTTTTTTTGCACACCTGGAGTCTCGTTAAGAAAATGAGTTTGGAGGTGTGGACTACAGCTACTTTGACTGATAAAAACCCCTCAAACTTTTGGAGTTTGCTCTGCACAAGAAGCACACGCTCACGTGAGCCATGCCTCACCAAAAAGACCTTTCAGAGGATCTACAATCAAGAATTGTTGATTTACATAAAGCTGGCAAGGGTCACAAAGTGATTTCAAAGACTTTACAAATTCACCAGTCTACAGTTAGGCAAACATTTTACAAATGGAGACACTTTGGGACTGTTACGACTCTACCATGAAATGGGCGCCCCGTCAAAATGACACCAAGAGCACATCGAAGACTCATCAATGAGGTAAAGATACAACCCCGAATGACAGCCAAAGATTTGAAGGCATCATTGAAACTGGCTAACATCTCTGTTCATGAGTATACAATACGTAAAACATTGAACAAGCAGGGTATGTACGGCAGGACACCACGAAGGAAGCCACTGCTTACTAAAAAGAACATTGCTGCACGCCTGAAGTTTGCAAAAGAGCACATTGACACTCCACAGCGGTATTGGCAAAATGTTTTGTGGACTGATGAAACTAAGATCGAACTATTTGGAAAAAACACACAGCACTACATCTGGCGTAGAAAGGGCACGGAATATAATCAAGAAAACATCATCAAAACCGTAAAGTATGGTGGAGGAAACATCATGATTTGGGCCTGGTTTGCTGCATCAGGGCCTGGCCAGCTTGCAATCATTGAGGGGAAGATGAATTCCCAAGTATAATCAGATAATTCTTCAGGATAATGTGAGAATGTCTGTACGTCAGCTGAAACTGTGTAGAAGTTGGGTAATGCAACAGGAGAACGACCCAAAACACTGGAACAAGTCCACAACAGAATGGCTTCAGAAAAACAAAATCCGCCTTTTGGAGTGGCCAAGTAAGAGCCCAGACCTCAACCCAGTAGAGATGCTATGGAATGACTTGAAAAGAGCCATACACATGAGAAGTCCAAAGAACATGACAGAGCTTAAGCAGTTCTGCCAGGAAGAATGGGCTAAAATTCCTCCTGAACGATGTGCAGGTCTGATCCACAGCTACAGGAAGCGCCTGGTTGAAGTTATTGCTGTCAAGCGGGGGTCAACCAGTTATTAATTCTAAGGGTTCACTTACTTTTTCCACTGCCATTTTGAATGTTGAATGAGTGTATTCAATAAAGACATGAGGGAGCAGAATTTATTTTGTGTTATTATTTTAGGCACATCATATTTGTCAATACCCTTGACTTAGATGAAGATCAGATCACATTTTATAACAAATTTATGCAGAAAGCCATGAAATTCCAAAAGTTTCACATACTTTTTCTTGCCACTGTATGTCTGTAGTGAGATCATTTTTCTGCCTTTTTGTTTTGAGTAACCTCTGTAGAATGTGCGGAAGTTTGTTCAAAAGTCCAGAAAAAAAAAACAGATGTCAGCTTTGTTCTTTTTCTATATATTTTGACAATGTATAGTGGTTAAGGTGATGTAGGTGAGATAAACAATATGTACTTGCTTTCGTCTAAGCTTTTCTCTTTTGAAGACATTTTCCAACATAATGCAAAGTTTTACTTGAAATATCTAATTCCACACAGTAGCACTTTAGGCTATACCTTGATCAGTTTGTCATTCATGTTTGCAAAGAGGTTCACCTGGATGACTCTGCACATGAGCTGAGCAGTTTTTGGAACAGAGTGTGAGAATGATGTTTGTTGACTACTTATTCTGCAGCAGTCTTTGTTGGCTGCCCCACTTACACTTTTAGCTATTTCATTCAGAGGGCAGCACTGTGTGACCTGAGCTCTGGAGGGAGTTGGCTGAGTTACAGCAGGCTGTCATTCTCAAAACATGCATGCCTTGCTAACTCTACATGGGTCTGTGGTACCACAAAGGTCATGTTTCTCATCAATGCAGTGCCTGAGCTTGGTGGAGATATGCTCCTTAGAACTGCAGGGCTCATAGAGAGGTTATTAAGCAAATAGTTTTGTTAATGAGAACAGGGTTGAGAGGCATCAGTACGGTCTAATCAGAGCATGTTTTACGGGAGGTTTTGCAATCAAAGAAGGTCAACAGTGCTTCACCAAATTCTTTTTAAACAATTCAAAATTCTCAAAAGAAGCAGCTTTGATCAAAGGTGATTTGTTAAAAGATGGAATTGGACTCATTTGGACTCATATTTTAGTTTTTACTATTTGGTGCAGTGATAATTTCACAAGCTAGACTTGAGAGTCTGGAGTCTTCATTACATAATGTGGCCTACTTTTGGAGAAAAAGGTCATTTGACTAACATTGCAAGTGATAAACAACAGATTTTTTTTCCTGTAACCTGTCTGGAAACACATGAAGATACAGTTTTTACTCACTGCTGATTATTTTAAACATAACTTTAAAAAACATCAAGTTATCAAGTGGGTTTTTTTTTTCTCCTTCAGTTCAGTGATTATATCTTGCTATATCTTGTTTTTTGTTTAATTATTATCCCACATGGCAGTGCTGAGCCAGTCAGATTCATGATCTTAAAGCTTGTGGCAAGACAACTGTACCAAAGATATCAGAAAGTCCTTTAACCCATGTGAGGAGTGTTTGAGAATAGAGCATTTTTAGGAGGCGGTGGAAAGATCAGAAATATAAAGCTCTAAGGAATAAAAAGCCTAATATTTGAAAGGATTTTGTTCATAAACTAAATCTGTACTAATGGAGTCTGTGGAATTTATTTTTACAGTTAAAGAGTCTCTGGCTTTTAAAAAAATTGAGAATACCTCATTTATCAGATTTATTTAAGGGTCTGTATACTGTCAGCTGAGTGTGCTGGTGGCATCCCATACTGTGTGTTCTCCAACAGAAGCAATTGGCAATGAACATCAATGAGAAATATGTGCATTTATAAAGACAGCTGCTCAGAACATCAAACATACAGTGCATTGTACAAAGAGTGTGCAGCTTGTATGTACAATAGTACAGGCTAGAGTAGTGGTCAAGGTCTCTTGATATGCACTATTAAAGTTAGTGGAGAATAGGTGGAGTTAAGAGGGGCATTAATGTTGATCCTGGCACTTATGTATCCTCTGCTGCTGATATAGAGTTTAACAGTGTGAGTAAAAACTGCACAGGTTTGTCCTCTCATTAAAGTTACATGTTGGGAAGAGTGTTGTGGCTTTACACTTGAGAGCCCATTAGCTCCAGAGTGGAGCACACTACGGATATTAGCAGGGAGGCATCTCCCTAGCTAAAGTTATGCCTCTATTTTGTTTAACACTTATGCAATCTGCACACCTCTATCTCTCACTGGTTCGTATGTGATTTCTCTGTTTATATCTGCTTGACCCTTTCTGTTTCTCTCTGAGTGGTGGGTTGTTGATGTTGATAGCACAATAAGGGCAGATAAGGGCCGGGAAGTAGGCTATCCTGGTCTCAAACACTTCGTTTAAAAATAAAAGTTCCCCTTTGGGCTGCACTTACAGTTAACAACACAATGGTTCCATTAGGGAGCCCAATATTGTACTGGAAAATGCTGACAAGCATGCTCATTTCCTTCTGATATACAGCCTTAAAATACCTGTAATCAATCAGGTTTGTTTGGGTTTTTTCAAGAAACAACCCCTGATTGGCATACAAAAATAGGAGCACCTCTTTTTATGTCTGCACTTTGTGAACAGGAAATTTCTGTGGGGGATTCAGACAGAAATTGTTTAGCAAGATAACAGAAAAGCTGTAAATTGCAAATCACAGTACATTCGCTGTGATTTTTCAAGTGAATATTGTTGCTGCTCAAAGGAAGTGGTACAAAGGGACAGAAAGCAATGAGGCCACTGTCAGCAGGACAAATGTGAGACTTCCTCTGTATTGATTCATCTTTTCACATGCTTGTCCATTGCTATCAAATGTGTGTAAAATTGACCAGGTGTAAAAAACAATATATCAGATATAATATGCTTTAATGATAGCTTCTTTTTTTATTTGTGATGATGAATGATTTTTAAAACTTTATACTCATATACTATGGTAATATACAAAATAACCTTGGATATAGCCGTATTATATTCAGATGGCCTGATTTACTAAGATTCTAAATAAAGAGGACTAATTTGCTTGTGCATAGGAATTGTGCAATCAGTCGGTGTCTTGCAAGGAATAATTGCATAAATAACACCATGTGCAAATTAGGGGAGGGAGCAACATTTAGGCAAGGTTTTTATGTGTGTTTATTGTGGGTGTGACTGAATCTCAAAAAGATTTACAGAAGAGTAAAACACATTAGTAATTGCACATCAAATTTAATGCTGATTAAATGGTGATAAACTGTTAAAGAATTTTAAAATGTGTAGACATATGTATGATACCTTTTCACCAGCTCATATGCTGTTAACAATGGAAGTGTAAACTTGTAGGGAATATATACTGCAAATCCAACTATATTGTGAATAAATTAAGTCATTGTTGCAAGATACTTTCTCATTATTTTGACACATTATGATATTACACAAAACTGATATTAAATAATTGGTCAATTTTGTCTTAAAATGGTGGAGATTATTTATTTATTTATTTATTTATTTATTTATTTTGCTAATTTCATACCTGCCCTTTGATTTGTATTAATTCGCCCAGGTGATCTCTGTCCCTGAAGTAACTAACAGGCATATTAAATCACACTGCCAGTGCTAAATTTAAACTGTATGAATTGGCTCTCTCCTATGTTTTACATGTTGACGTGGCAACATCTCAAACTGCATATTGATTAGGGCAAACAAAAGAGAATGTTGCTTTTTTCATTTGAGCACACTCCTCCATAGACCCTGTTTGTACTATATTTGCAGGTGTTAGGAAGATTTCCATGTCATTTTACAAATGTAAGTAAGTTAGGATCTGGATTTTTCTTTCTTTTATTCTCTATTTTATGTTTATGTATGTTAGCGCTTTCCTCAGAATGGGTTCAGCTGCCCTGAGACATAGTGTGAACAGCAGTTTGAAAAGATGCAGAGTTAGCCTTCACCCTCCCTGGTTGGTAGCTGTGATGTGATAAGAGAACACTAGCTAGTGGGTGGGAATTGGCAAAATAACCAAATTTGGAGATAATTTGATTTTTTTTAAAGAGAGAGAGGGAGAGAGACAAGACATGCACAAAGCAGAGTAAGATATAAGGAAAACAATATAATTTCATAATCCACAGTGGGCTGCTTATCAGGACTTGCCAACTCATGATTGAAACAACAGAACTCAAAATTCAAATGTCAAAATATCTTTAGAGGTTGATAGAGCTCGCTCTCTCTCTCTCTCTCTCTCTATCTCTCTCTCTCTCTCTCTCTCTCTCTCTCTCTCTCTCACACACACACACACACACACACACACACACACACACACACACACACACACACATACACACACATACACAGGCTTACACTAAAATAGAGCATGCCCTCCAGCTCTGATACCTTATAACATTTGCTCTCTTGATGGCTTACTACTTAAAGTGCTAGCTCTAGCCACATGGCCCATATCTCTTTCTCCCAAATGCACGTTGGCTATTTCATATACAGGCTATAACAGGGTGTATTAAGAGACATGCAGTACATCTTGTCCTCTCATCAGTGTTTGTCTTTAGGGGCCAGGCTGCAGAGGAAGAGGTGTGAAATGGGGAGAGAATACTCAGGCATTTCCGTTTCTCTCTCGTCTTCATGACCTATTCTGATGTTGTGATGGCGGAGCCGAATGGATTTGGAGGCACTAAGCCTGCATCGGGGAAATGGGATTTTATGCAAATACAACGCACCATAAGTGTGGGGCAGCACAATGGGGCATGTAAACTTGACGCCGGCTCACCCAGGCTTATTTCACACTGAGCAAGTCAGATTATCCGCATATTAATAACCTTTTTTTGGAGGGATGCAAATGCGGGAAGAAGGGAAAAGATATTGTAGTAATATTTGTGGTTGAATCTGCTGTTGAAACTGAATAACATGCATACTAATATAAGTGCCTTATTAACTCAGTCCTGCGTGAGTGAAACAATTGCACAAGCTAATGGGACTATAGTAGCCCCTGGGACCAGAAGAAAGGTTTCTCAGCACAGGAAGGCATTACCATGGTCACTGTCTAGGTTTTGTCTGTGTCTGTGGTGATGTTTGGCTGGTGATTAGTGGTTTTATAATGGGAGATATCTGGGATGAAATAGAGTGTCTGAGTAATGCCAGAGAAAACATTGTGGTGGGTTCAAAGCTATGTCATATATACTCTCTGGCCAGTTTAATACAAATGCCTGTACACCTCCCATTCATGCAATTATCCAGGTCAGCAGATTATTTGGTAGTAGCACAATGCATAACATCATGCAGATACAAGTACAAGAGCTTCACTTAATATTCATGTCAGACATCAGAATGTGGAAAAATTTCATCTCACTGACTTTGTGGTAGGGTTGTTGGTGCACAGTAGTATCTAGAGTTTACACAGGATGATGCTTAAAACAACACTGTACACCTAGCACAGTTCTCCGGGCAGAAAAGCCTTGTTGATGAGAGATGGCAGGAAGGCTACGGTAAGTCAAATAACCACTCATTACGACCATGATCAGCAGAAAAGCATCTCATAATGCAGGACACTTCAAACCTTCAGGTGAAACAGAAGACTATGTCAAATTCCACACCTGTCATCCAAATACATGAATGTGCATTCGACAAATCTGCAGCAATTTTGTGATACAATCAAGACAACATCGACCAGAATCTCCAAGGAAAGTTTCAAACACCTTGTGGAATCCATGGCATGAATGATTGAGGTTGAGGGCAAAGGTGTGTCCAACAAAGTATTAATTTAGTGTCCCCAATAAAGTGGCTGGTTAGTGTATGTCTGTACAGTGTTGTTAATCTCTGCAGTCCTACCTCAGATGCATTGATGAGACAATATAGGGCTATGTGTGAGTTTTACTTTTGTTTGCCAGAGTACATCCTCTGACTGTGTGTGTGACAGGGAGAGACATGGAGAGAGAGAGAGAGAGAGAGAGAGAGAGAGAGAGAGGGGAAGTGAGAATGATAGCCTAAGGAAGTGCTTATTTGTGTGTATTGAAATTGCCTTTGATGGGAGGCGAGGCTAATGCTTGCCCCTGCTTATTGTTCTATTAGTGCAGCAGCTGTCCGAATGACTAATGTGTCCAGTTAAGTCCACTAAGCTTGCATACATATAACACTTCACTGCATCCACAAACTCAATCACGAGTCCCTCTTTTTTATCTACACCACAGGTGCTTTCTGCAACTCTAGCGTCAGTGGTACATATCATTTGCATGAAAAAAAAAGCAACTCTCATTTATAGGCTATAAAGTTCTGTTTTAGTTTTCTGTAGAACTACACTGCCGTTCATGTTGTTCTTTCTCTCTTTTATTTTCTTGTAAACACACAGTCTGTCAGCTGGGCATGGGGGCAGTATCTCCAGGCATGTCTGTTCTGAGTATGTATGCAGATGGCCCATCTGTTGCCTGGCCCCGCTCTCTATTTTGCCGGGTCTGAGAAGTAGAATGCACAGGTTTCTTATCTGCCCATCAAATCCATCAGTCATCGAGCTGCATGGCATATAGTCTGGCTTGATTCCTTGATCGCATATTCCTGTCCTGCATGGCTATGATGAGTGACACAGTGCTTGTGTTTCCATATCCATACCATAACCAGAACCTCTTGAGTACTCATAGACATAAGATCTGTCTACTGTGAATTATTGCAAGTACACTTGGTTAAAAAGGATCTATAGTGTAACTAACTTGGGATTAACATGATCTGCAGCAAACTTGCTTTTCCCTGTTGTTATTGCATTTGTACTTTATGTCTCATACTTTGCTATTACATCCCGCATAGTATATATACCTCTCACATGCTCTCACAACACTGAGCATGCAGCAAGTTGACACAGTCACATACACAATCCTCACTATCAGCTAACTAACAGAGGCCACTCATGCAGTCAAACATGGAGCATAGTCTCTTTCTGGAAAGGAGCTTTCAAATTGATAGCCAAGTGTTCAAGAAATCCAGAGTCCAGCAGGTTTATCTCATTAAAGCTCTAACGCCTTTGTCATGTTATGCCTTCTGCTAGACATTATACAAAGGACTTTTTGTTCTGAAAATGCTGTTGCTACTCAATCGACAGAACAGAACTGACATAGCATCCTATCATTTTTTTTTTTGGCTTAGTGTAGGCCTTTACCTTGATATTGAAAAAAGGTAAAGTGGAAATGGTAGATTAAAAATGTACCTTTATAAATTGCCTTGTTAGTTTATGTCATCATCATATTTGCTTCATAGTTAGCACAAATATGTGGATCACAGGAAACAGGAGTCTATCTGAGGCACTTGCCTAACCTATCATCGTGTCTTAATTAATTACTTTGTTTAATCACCTTCCCAACGTAAGTGTACTAAGATGAGGGGGAAAGGTGTCAGGTATTATTAAATTTTATCATATATTTTGAGTAGAATGGTGAAATATTATTTAGTTATCATTTGATTTTAATCATGGGGAAAAAAAGGTAGTGGAGGAACATTTTTTCATCAGCAAAATTAGTGCTACTTCAATGCAGAGGAAAAGCCTTCAATTATCGCTCTGTAATCGGTCAAATAAAACCTAAGTCATTGTGTAGGTGTCTGTGTGTGGACAGATTAATCTAATTCTGATTAGATTAGAGGAGTGTAACAGGTCTAATTAAGATTAGGTTTTTAAGATCAGCCCAGGAATTGCATTTGATACTTTACCATTTTGCTTGCTGGGAATTTATACTTTTATTATTACATTTATAGAATTATTATAAGTCATTATAGTGATAGTTAAGAAATGGTCAGAGACAGTGCTAGAAGTTGTCACTAATTTGTACACAATTAGTGGCTGTAGCTGATCAGTTGTTATGTATAATTTGTCAGCCCCCCCAGCCCCCACCTTTACTCTGTCTATTATTGAAAACAGAGCACCACAGGACCTTAACTGACCAGATATTATTTGGATGGTGGACCATTCTCAGCACAGCTCTGAAACTGACATGATGTGGTAGTGTGAGTGGCGACAGTAGAAAGTGTATTTTTGGCAGTAGTGAGCTACATGATGTCTGTGTCATCAATGACAACTGACATAAACCCACATGTACGTTGTCAAAGGTTACACTTATTATTTCTTCTCATATAAAGTCCAGAATGCAACGTTCCAATCAAAATAAAGTATTTCTCCTACACGGGCTCAGAAATAGGTACAAATAGGTATGTGTGGAATGGGTTAAGGGGATGGGTTTTTGAGTTCAGTCTCTATCCCTTTTTTGTAATTCCAACAGTAGAGAAAATCTTTAAATTATATGAGTAGATTTAGAGGCACCAAGGGTTGCTACCTATAATAAGCTCTCAGGGTCTGACTTGCCAGTGCTATTTCTTTAGTGCAAGTTTGATACCCTTAGTGATTGGATGTCAGTAATACTGTGGAGTTCTTTCCTAGCCACAGGAGCTGACTGGCGTACCGAGAGGAAGGTCATGAGCGAGCAAGGTTTGCATCATGTGCATAATGACACACAATGATTGAAGAAAGACTGCTCTGGTCTGTGAAGTGTTCAACATTGCAGAGCAGTCACTGTACCGATGGTGAGAAAGGCAGTTAAGCTTAACTATTACAGTTACAGAATTATAATGATTAGTTGTAGAAATATAAATTTTTATATTATATTATATTATATTATATCATATTATATTATATCAATGGAATTTTTTAGGATTTTTTTATATTATATCAATTTATTTTTTACTTTTTCAGGTAATAATCTGGGTTTTGTGTTATTTTGTGTAATTCGGTGTTATACACTATGCTGTTTAATTATCAATCTGATTGGACAGAAGGTGTTGATTAATTTATTATAACAGCAGCTGTGACAGTAGTTGTAGTTGTAAATCAAATCACAGTTTTATATTAATGCACTTGTTCTACTACATAATCATTTCTACAGTAACAGCTCTTTCACAGGGGCTTATATGGTGGATGCACCGAATAATCTAATAAATAAACATAATCTAATAATAAATGGATTAAAATAGGCATGGTGTTATTTACAGATCAGTGATATGATAAAGCTTTTTGTAAAGAGACTTTTTGTGTAACATTTATTGAAGGAGCATTTTGTAACAGTCAGTATAGTGGCTGTGGCTCAGGTGGTAGAACGGGTTGTCTGCTAATCGTAGGGTTGGCAGTTCGATTCCTGTCCTTCACGACAATGAACCCCAAGTTGCTCCCGATGGCAAGTTAGCGACTTGCATGGCAGCTCTGCCACCATTGGTGTGTGAGTGTGTGTGTGTGATTGGGTGAATGAGACACAGTGTAAAGCGCTTTGGATAAAAGCGCTATATAAGTGCAGACCATGTTTTCTGCCACAGGAGTCTTTAGGACATGACTTTGAGCTTTCTGTTGTTGTTTTGTTTGTTTTTGTTTCCTGTAGCATGACAAGCTGCATTTTGTGTGTTATTAACTTCAAGATAGAAAAAAGAGGCTGGTAAGGAAACATTTTTGGCTGCTGTAATGTAAGTGACAACAGGAACTAACTTTCCTTTTAGATAATCTACCAGTTTAAATATAACTACTCTACAAACAGTTAAAAATGTAATATGTCATTCATTAAGGAATTGTACATTGTAATAATTGGCAAATCACTAAGAATGAAATACTTGAGGATGTGCTCTTATTGGAAAATAGTCAATAATCAACCTTTGCTTTGCATTGGGCCATATCACACAAACCTATTGTTAATTATTTTCCATTTCCAAGTATTTTATTCCTTACTTAACAGACTATTATAATCTACTTACTGTTCTTTTTAATGTCAATGCAACAAATCACTTTTCACAGTGAAGTTAAAATGATCTGCATGCTGCTTTTTGGTTAAGTGATTAAATAATCTCAAGCAAAATGCATTGAGTCTCTGCAAGGATGCCAGTGTTGCATATATGCATATTTGTAATATTACTAACAGTCAGCAGGTACAGAAGTGTGTGCTGGAGGTGATTATGGATGAATGTTTACTTTCTATTTTCTTACATAGGGCACCCATTGTCTTGCAGGAGCAGCTGTTGAGCTGCAGTCAGTATCCGAGCCTCTGATTCCTCTGCCTCTCTGCGGGCATGACTCATACTGGATCACTGCCTATGTACCTCGCAGCATTGAAATATCATAAATTATATCCATGCAAGGCTGCTGACCTGGTGCTCACTCACTGCAGTGACACACCAGGTCAGACATACTGCACAAGGGTCAAAAGGCCGGAGTCTGTCGTTTGCCTGAATGCTTGCACAGGGAGGAGCAGGCTTCTGTCCCAAGATTGATGTGTACTGGAGCACAATGTATTACTTTTATGCCTCAGTGCAACATAGTGACTCAGCAGTTTGTGATAGCTAACTTGGCGTGGTGGCTATATGTTAGCATACTAGCCATTAAAATCATGGGAAGTATAAGATTATTGTACAGCCCTGCCCTGGAGTGTGCCTGTCAATAAAGCACATTTTCATGAAAGCAGATATCGATGCAGTTATGATTAAGGTTCTCTTCATTTATTGCATTCCGTTTCCTAGTAATGGAGAGGCAGCAGCTGCCACCCTCATAAAGATCAATATAGAGTATAGGCATAAAATTAACAATAACGTAATAAATGGTAACATCTTACTGTGTCCCTCTTCAGCGTGATCAGAGCCAATGATGATTTATCATATTTTACCATTTTTTTATTATTTTTTTTTACATAGTCTGCTCCATTCATTTCTCTGCATGAGTTAAAGCAAAGATATAGTTTATAAATGAATAAACATATTATATATTAATATTTATATTAATATTATATTAATACAACATTCACCCTCTGGATATTTGACTGTTTGAGATGATTATTGATAAATCATGTGGACCTTCAGCTCTTGAAGAGTGGGAGTTATGTCAGTGAAAATTGTGTAGACAGTGATGGAACAGTGGAGTGTGATGAATAGTGTGATTTCAATCGGAACAGTGAAATGGAGGGTAAGCATGAATAATTGATGCCAGACCCACTAATATCCCTAGGAAGGAATGTTCATTAAATATGATGTGTTGAGGGTCACAAGAAGATGCCTTTATTTGGGCTATATTAAAAATCCATGTAGTTCATGCCAAGTGGGAGCACTTCTATAAGAGAATTCCTACTGCAGATCTTGTGTCTGAAACTTTATCTATAATTGAGCACATCTCAAGTATTCTAAAGGATTTCTATAAAAACCACTGATACATTTTTGTCTCGCCGATATTCTTACCACCAACATCCAATATAACATATTCCTTTTTGAGTAAAAACAAACAAACAAACAAACAAACAAATAATCAGCTGTACAAATATTTCAAACACTGGGCCTTATTTATCAATCTAAAAGTAAAGTAAAGTAAATGCGTGTAAATGTTTTAGTAAGCGGAACTTAGCAAAATATTTCCACCAGATTTAAAGTTTGTTTTGGAGGTCTCCTACAATAGGTTTACATGCATCCAAGGTCAAAAAACACTTTCATTTTCTCATAATATATATTGCAGCATCTCCTCTTTTCTGACAATGTCTGAAACAGTTCGATCAAGGATCCGGTCTCTCTAAGCTCCTCCTTTCCGAGAGCCTACTCTGCTCTGATTGGTCAGACGGCCTAGTCTGTTGTGATTGGTCTATCGCTTACAGCGTGTGTCGGAAAATTAAACGTCCATTACCATATCTTAATTTCAGGTCCAGAGGCTTCTGTAGCAGTATAATGACGGGAACACAACAAAAGGTTGGAGTTAAACTGCTGTGGTATCATTGTAAAAATGAATTTTAAAGACTGACTCTTCACATCCTCATCCTTTGGAAGTGCTTGCAAAGCGGATTTGCTTTCACACAGCAGAAAACATCGTCTTCTCAACATGGCGACAACACGAACCAAACTCTTCCAGGCCTCAGCTACAACTATAGTGTTTAAGGGCGGGTCAAAGTAGACATTGTTCATAGGCAGCCAATGAAGACCATAGTAGGGTATTATGCAAATGTTTTACAAGCCTACGTAGGTTCGAGCAGGAAGTAAGGCTGGATTTACTGAAGACTCGTTTCAGGCACTTCAGAATTGGTTCTTTTGGGAAACAATAACTCCATTTGTTGATCTTTGCAACATTGCAGACCTTTTACATTCACAAATAGTTATATTACACACTACATGAAAGGTAATATATGAAAAAGCATAATAGGGGCGCTTTAAAAATGTTTTGAAAATGCTGATTTTCTTCGTACGTGTGTTTGTATGTCGATTTTGATCACATCTAGGCAGCAAGGGGTAACAAATCCTTGAAAAAGCAAAAATCTGGAACAAAATTATAGAAAAGATGGATAAGATGTGAATTAGGTGAGGTGAAAAGAAAATGGTTTGACATGAAAATAGATTAAAAATATATACTGTACCCAAGTGATCATAGACAAGAAGCACATCACAATGGGAGACTTATTTTATTCAAAGCAAACTCTCGGTCAACTCTCAGTGACTGTCCACCAGAATGCACCAATGTGCCCTCCCCAAACCCATGCTGGAAAAGCAGGAGGGCATGTGCTGTCACAGGAAGCCTGATGATGGAACACTATGGAGCATGTGGCACTGCAGCCTGAGACATACTAAATCAGTCACTTATCAGTCACTTAGTACTGGCTCTAATAAAGTGTATCACAGCATAAAAAGAAAATGCTGTGGAAAAAGGAACTGACTTATACACTGCCTGAGTCATTGCAGCCTGTACCCCTTTTTAGACAATGGCATACTTAATTGAATGGTTGGTCTTATTTGTCTTTATTTGTGGATTTATGTATGTTTGATTGTTTACATCAAAGCACCATTTTTTGATTTTCTGTTTAGTTCAACAATTTGTATTCACAATCTTCTCCAGTCTCTGTTAGTGTGTAGTCCCTCTGCTCCAATGTTTGATTTTATGTGTTAATAGATTCTTGGTTTTTATAAACAACCTCCTTTAGCACACAGTAAATAATTTATTGCACTGAAGAGGGACATGGGTTGCCACTGGGAATGTGCTTGTTGTCGTTATTAATTACATATTGGTGAGAATGGTTGGTTTTACTGCCTGTAATAATTAGCTTGAGATGTTGTAGACTGTAATTATGTCATAACCATGGGGCCCTATAAAAATAAGTGTCTCGTGTGGTTTATGCTCCCATGGATGGTCTGTGTATTAATGTTCTGTCACAGCTGGCTTATTTGCATGCATTATCTAAATGTTCCAAAAAGATTGGAGAATGTTGCTACAAAACCATTAATAATAAGGTTTGTATGTGTCTACCAAACAGCCCATGGTCCCATAGAAATTTAGTAGTTCAATTTACATTAATAAGAACTGTCAATATCAAATGTCCAATTGGTGTGTCCAATTTATATAGAGAAAATTCCAGCTCTAGCCAGATTTCCAGCAGCCGACTTTCCAGCTTTCCCTTCTTTTAACCACAATTGGACACCTGGTCTAAGAGCATACAGAAAGCATGCTGGGATTTCCTAAGGGAGATATATAAATAGCTTTCCCCCAGCAAGTTGTAGGCTACCTGATGAGGAGAGAAGCTGAAGAACATGGAGGGTGTCTTGCTCTGGTTTTACTTCTTGGCATGCACTCCTGTGTTTGGCAGATATTCATACCACACTTGTGTCAAATTGATATCTCTCAAATAGTACCTTAGAAAGTACAGATAAATATATCCAAGATTTAATTATTTAAAGACTTACTTCAAGACTAGAGAGAACATGTGGCTTTTTTCGGTGTAAGTACTTATCTTTCATATTTTGACCCAGTATAGATATTGCCAATTTTAAAATAGGTCTCTCTGCATCCCATGACAGCACAACCAGTTTGGGAGAGTGAAGGCAAGAGCACATTCCTTCTCTCATGTATGAAACCTGCCATGGCATATTTTTAAACTGCCAGCCACTCACTGGAGCTGAGCTCTTCAACGAAGCAGAAGTGAATGCTCAGCTAAGCACTCGATTCTCCCAATGAGCACATCTACTTGTGCCCCCACACACCACCAACCAGAGCCACATAACACAACTGGGACTTGAACCTGGATTTCTATTGAAAAGTACATTTTTTTCATTGATAGGCCACAATTTCACCATGAATGCATTCATTTCTTAATGATGGTTATGCTTTTCTTGAACGCTCTTCTCTTTGTCTGTCTTTGTGTGTCTCTGCTTCTAGGTCCTTATGCTTTTCTCCTGAGAATGTATAGACTGATGAATGGTAAATAAAAGAGATGGTACCGTTGGGAGATAATGCATGGGTTTACTGCTAATATCCGTATAAAGGAGGGACGCAGGGACACTTAATAAACCAGAGAAATTAAACTGTCAGAGTATTTCATAGTGGCGTTATGTCTGATCCAGTCTCTCTCTGAGTTTTGATACTCATTTTTCAGTCCTGTGATGTTTAGACACCTCAGGGGGACTCTGATCTTCTGAATGTATTTTTAGTAACAGGAAACTGTTCATGAAACATACGGGGTTGTGTGTACACATAATTAATTTTAGGCCATTAAAGTATGGATTTATCACAAATTTACCTTTTAAGGTTCTGATGGATACTTGTACATGATGCATTACCTGTTAATAAAGCCCATGCTGTTTTGCCCTTATTCACTTAGTGTTTTTATATAGACTCATTGGGTCACATATCTACAATTTCTATGACACAACATTAGTTTGAAAGCTTTCTTTTTTTTTTTTGGCAAGGAGGGAAATAGATGGACTTGCCCTTATGTATCATGCTCTATCGTGCATCACTGTTACAAAGATACATGTGCTTCAATTTCTCTCTCTCATCTCTCTTTATTAACCTGATAAATTGACCATTTTTCCTCTATGCTTACACAACAGCAGACATACCTTACAAGCTGTGCATCCATTCATACTCTACTAAAGCCTCTTTTGGGAGATATCTTGAGAGTTTGTTGTTTATGATAGATATTGTATACTTTAATTTACTACCATGGCATTTATATCATATAAGCCAGCAACTAAAGCACACTGGATCATCAAGAGCACAAGTGACAGTAATGTAGCTGTGTCAGTGAGCTAGATGGTGTGTCTGCATGAGAGCTCTGTTTGATGAAGTACACAATTAGTGGCTGTAGCTCATCAGTTGTTATGTATAATTTGTCACACACACACACACACCCCCAGCACCCACCTTTACTCTGTCTATTATTGGAAACAGAGCACCACATGACCTTAACTGACCAGATATTATTTGGATGGTGGACCATTCTCAGCACAGCACTGAAACTGACATGATGTGGTAGTGTGAGTGTCGACAGTAAAAACTGTATTTATGGCAGTAGTGAGCTACATGACACCTATGTCATTAATGACAACTGACATAAACCCACATGAACATTTATAAAGGTTTAGTCCGACTGGCATTAGATGTTGTCAAAACTAATGTTAGGATGACAACACGAGTGACATACAGTTTTGTTGTTTACTTTCTGGGCTGGTGTACATTAGTCCACTATGACAACTAACTTGAAGCTAAGTGCACTTCTGGTACATCAGTCACATAGTGATGATGATGTGACACAGGAGCTTGCCAAGTGCAGTTCACTGGAAAACTGAAAAATTGTGAGCTATTTCAAAACATCCTCTGCGGTGTCCATTTTACTTGGCACTTGTCTGTAATATTGACATGAAAACCTGTTTTGTTATGTAGGTTATGTATATTTTCTCTAACCCATAAGTGATGTGATAGTGATGTTGATGTCACTGTCATGACAGTTATTTTCTTTTAATTAAAGTAAGTTTAGGATACACAGTGGCTTAGTGGTTAGCACGTTCACCTCACATCGTCTGGGTTGGTGCTTGCATGTTCTCCCCGTGCTGCGGGGGTTTCCTCCGGGTACTCCGGTTTACTCCCCCAGTCCAAAGACATGCATGGTAGGCTGATTGGCATGTCCAAAGTGTCCGTAGTATATAAATGAGTGTGTGAATGTGTATGTGATTGTGCCCTGTGATGGATTGGCACCCTGTCCAGGGTGTACCCTGCCTTGTTCCCCATGCCTCATTCCTCCTGGGGTAGGCTCCAGGTTCCCCATGACCCTGAAGGAAAAGTGATATAGAAAATGGATGGGTGGATAAAGTAAGTTTAAGGGCTGTCTCAATCTCAAAATATTTTCAGTGCACTGGAACGTTCGTTCCCTAAAAAAATCCCACAATGCATTCACACCTGTTGCACCCTCTATGGCATTCTCTGCCTACCATACCAGTGGGACTTCTGGTTTGGACTGGGTACAGGTTTGCTTTTCACTTCTTCCTGAATATACTGTCATTCTTCTCTTTTTGAAGTTTGGATCTCTGCTTTTGAATTCCATGTTGTCACTGTTTAAACATCTTGGAAACTTTATATTATTGGGGTCTATCATCCTCTAGATCCTCTTGAAAACTTCATAGACAAGCTCAATTCCATTCTCTCTGCATTTCCATAGGATGGCCTCTCTTCTACCAACCCACAAAGTTGACTATATCCTTGACATTATCTTCACCAAGAACTCTACAACATGAAACCTCATTGTAACTCCTCTTCATGTATCAGAACATTTATTTGTGTCATTTTCTCTTCCTCAAAATTCCACTTCCAGCTCCTACTGTTACATTCAGAACAAACCTTGACTCAATCTTCATTATCATATTCTTGTTCCTTCTGCACATCCCTCTCCATATCGCTGGACTTGCTTTGCCCTCACACCTCCAAGCCATCTAAACCAAGTCTTTCCATCCCCTGGCTTTCTGACATTCACTATTCTGAATTTTTTTAAATATAAAATGCTTTGCAGAGTTGAGCGCATGCAGTGTGTGTCTTCTTTTCCTCTTCTATTGCTATCACCAAGATGGCTTTATTTTGCTCACTTCATATCAATACCAACACATCTCTGACCCATGTAAATTGTTCTCTACCTTCTCTATGTATTATGAAATACCTCTCCTGCTCTTTTGCACTCCAGAACTTTGTTCAGGATGTCACTGAAATTTGAGCAGCATTCAGTTGTCCAGCTGTGGTGGAACGAACCCATACACACAATGTGGGCCCAACCTTTCACTCGTTCATGCCAGTAACTGAAGACGAAGTGGTGATGCTTATGACAACTAATCATCAGATAACCTTCGCACTTGAACCAACACCATAAAAAATCTCATGTGACTGCTATGATCAATATATCTTTATCAAGTATTCTGGTTTCCTCAAGTCTGCTTGTGACAAACCTCTGCTTAAGAAACCCATACCTTAACCACACGAATTCTGCTAACTACAGACCTATTTCACCCCTTCTATCCCTATCCAAGACCCTGGAACATGCAGTGTTTGGATAGCTGCATTCATACCTTCAACTAAATGACCTCCTGGATGCCAACCGGTCTGATTGCAATGCAATGCAATGTATTCTACAGTGCATTCAACTCTCCTTACAGTCACGGAGGCTTTATACAAAGCCAGAGGGTATTCTATGCCTTCTTTTCTCATCTTCCTTGACCTTTCTATGACACTGTGAATCACCAGATCCTCATTTCCAACTCTTGCCAACTTTGGCATCAGGAATTATGCTCTGATCTGATTCTCATCATACCTACAGGATCAATCGTACTGCCTACCACACAGTACGAGTCTTACTACTGGAGTCCCTTAGGGGACAGTACTTGGTCAACTCTTGTTCTCTTTGTATATTATTAAATCACTGGCTCAGTGACCAGGTCTTTACTTCTCTTTTCAATTTCCCTACAGAATCTTTCAGACCATATCAGACAGCCTTTCTGACATCTATTCATGGATGAAGAACCATCATCTGAAACTCAACATTGGCAAAACTGAACTGATACACTAACCTGAGAAAAATTCTCCCCTGCTGGAGGTGTCAATCAGCCTTGATGCCCTCACAGTCCAGCCAGCACACACAGCTGAAAATATCTTGGTTTGATTTTAGATGATGGACTCAAGTTTCACAATATCATCACATCAACCACCATATCCTGCAAATTTCTTCTTCTTCAACTATCAACTTGCTTGCCTCCCATCATACAGAATATCTCTTCTACAGAGCATTCAAAATGCCACACGACTGGCTTTTTTTAGTAACAAGAATCTAATTTGAAATGATCATTGTTGTGTTCAAGGTGTCACAGGTACACCTCATCACACTTCAAAATTACACACTGGCATGTCTTCAACCTCAGAGCATTCTGGAGCATTTCAACATGCTTGTAAAGGAAAATCTTTGTGCTTCAAAGCACTAGCTCTACAGTTGTGGAATGAGATTCTACCTATACTCAGAATGGCCCCATGTTTCTATTCCTTTCAAAAGGTCTAAAGTCCTTCCCCTTCAGACAGTACCTAGGATAAAACCTTTACATTCTGTGCACTGACTTTGCATTCACCTACTGTATTGCTTCTATGTGTTTAATTTATTTCTATTATTGTTTATGAACTTAGCTTGAAATCTTTTTTTGAAGTCTTTTTTAACCACCTAGACCACTCAAGCACTTGCACAAATGGTTATGAGTACTTGCTGATGTGCTAGGTACATTGTATTGCTTTGGTGCTTTCTGTCTCTCAGGATAAGTTTGCTGAATGACAAAATGTAAATGTAAATGTCAGTAAGTGCTTACAGTATACAGATGCCGTGTAGCCCTATATTACCTTTAAACAAAGTGTTGGATTTTAAGCACCTCAATGTCACTGCTGACTTGAAAACAGCCCACAAACTGAAAATAAACAACTAACAGCAGCCATGTGGTCTGCAACTGACACGAAATGTACACCTACAGGTTGGACCAACAAGGTATCATGTATCCAATATGACTCTACAGTGTTAAAATCCCACCAAGATGTGTTTGATACATTTGAACTAACACAGACTATTACTAAAATGCCATTGTCATGATCCATCACCCAAATATGATGGTGCTTTTCCATTGCTGAAAAGGGTAATCAGGGACTGAGGAACTGTGAAATTATCTACTGTCTCTAATATTACAGTACAAATTGTGCCAGTATGTACAATAGGTGTAAC
This sequence comes from Ictalurus punctatus, assembly GCF_001660625.3. Lineage (NCBI taxonomy): Eukaryota > Metazoa > Chordata > Actinopteri > Siluriformes > Ictaluridae > Ictalurus > Ictalurus punctatus. The sequence goes on from NC_030421.2 coordinate 20,183,426, forward strand.
TGTTATGAATGTCAATTGGTGTAGATACAAGAGAGCTGCAGCTAATAAACTGTCCAATTAATGTATCACACAAAAGACAATATTCTGTTGCTCGATTTAAACTTGGTTACACAGATGTACATACATGGCTTATATATAAATTTGTTATATTCAAACATAAATATGAGTCTCTATGTAAAATGCAGTAGTGAAAGGCAGGATGCATGTGCAGGTATTAAGTGAAAATCAAAAATCCATTACCAATGTCCATAGCATAGGTCAGTGAAAAGACAGCATCAAACAAGGATAAACCATAATACGAAAACACAAGCCAGGTCAAATCCAGGAAACAGGAAGAAGTCTTGTCCTAACAAGACAAAAAAGCACAATAAGATTCAGAAGCAAAGACACATGAGTGTATAAAAGGGAAACATCAAGAGATCATGTGGACAGTGCCTGCAAGGCCTGTCGCAATAACTACTTTTGTTGGATGATATATTGTCATAGAAATAATTGCAATAAATGAAATTATCATCTTTCTAAGACCTTTTCATGCTAATCGTATAATCATAATTATCATTTTTCACTTAAATATTTCCAAAATTTGAATTCTATTTAAATTCTAAATATATTATTTCAGTTAGGGGAAAATACTAATGGACACCAGATTTTAAAATCAACAGTCCACAAGAGAGTGCAATAAATAATAATTAAAAAAAAAAACATAAACAGTGCTGTGGTTTACTGTATTGTTTGTTGCAAAGAACAAACCTGGCTGTTAACAAAGTGCATACATTTTTAATCTAAAGTGCACAAAATTATAAAAATCAAAAGATTTAACCTAGGCTGTCAGCTTCCACTGTTAATATTCACACTGTTTTAGTCATAGTTTTTGTCTTCTGACTAAAATATCCTTTCAATTTAGCCAATATTCATGATGTCATATTTATTAATTTTAGTCAATTTTACTCTGACTAAAATGGCATCGAATATTAGTCAGTGGCATTTTAGTTGACAAGAAAATGCAAAAATTAAACCAAATATTCACACATTTTATATATTAACTTAAAAATGTAATGTGAAGACTGCCCTTGTTGTGGAAACCTGATCTTTTGAAATAACAACATTACAATGAGTACACTACTGTAATACAATATTGTGAATTCTTTATGCTTTACTTTTTCATTGTCCGTGTTTTAATGCATTGTTACGGAAAGAACGTATTCACAATGTGACTTACCATTCTACCTAGCGCCTTACTTAAGTTCAAATTCACTGCATTTTGTGCAGAAGCAAGTTGTAATATTAGGTCTATGTTGTGTATGTCTGATTAAACTCATATGTGTATAGGATGCGTTTGGGTGAGTTAATTAAACCGCTAGCAAAGCGCTTCACTTTACCGGTGTTACTAATGTTGATCACGCAGTTTAAGCAGGTCCCTGACATTTCTGACTACGACTGGATTATTTGAAACACTAGAACTGGGCGGCTGTGGCTGAAGTGGTAGAGCAGGTTGTCCACTAATCGTAGGGTTGGCGGTACGATTCCCAGCCCACATGACTGCACATGCCGAAGTGTCCTTGGGCAAGACACTGAACCCCAAGTTGCTCCTGATGGCAAGTTAGTGCCTTGCATGGCAGCTCCGCTACCAGTGGTGTGTTAGTGTGTGTGTGAATGGGTGAATGAGACACAGTGTAATGCGCTTTGGATAAAAGCACTATATAAGTGCACACCATTTACCATTTAGAACTATTCTTTCTACATTTCACTTCTTCAAAAAACATTGTTAGTTCATTGTTCATATTGTGCGTGTCAAAATAGTATGTTTTAATTAAAATCAGTGCTATAGCTTGCTACACATCTTACACTCGAATGCACACAGTTTTTGCATTTGATGGTGCATGTTTATCTTAACTTTGACATATATTCAAAGTTTGAATATTTATTTGACAGACCTAGAGCATACGAGTGGAAGCAGCGCAGATGGCTAAAATATTGGTGACATTCATTTTTATGTAAACAACCACGCATGTAAGCACAATGGGCAATATCGATGTCAGCAGAAATGATCATGTCCATATATCGTACTATGCGTCGATAACATAATTGTCATGACAAACCTTACTGCTCGCAGCTCTTTGAGCCACACACCAAGCAGAGGAATCTGTGACACTCTATAGATCTGTGATTATATCAGTATATGTGCACCTAACAATAGAAGTGTAAAATAATAAGAAAGGATGCATTCCAAACGTTTGTGTACCAACTGCCGTTTAGCAAGTTGGATATTCTGAGAGATCAAATGCATGAATAGAATATTCTAACTTGCCACCTATAGAACACATTTTGCTCATCCGCAGTTCGAATCCTTCACTGAAAAACCAAAGCCAGAGTTAGCGCTATGGTTAAACAAACTGCAGTAGAGTGAGTATCTTATGCCCCCATGGTGTTGTTTTTGAAGGACCAGGTGCATGTTTTGCACTGACAAGTCACTCAGTAGGTACTTGTGACCAGGTGCGTCATGTTGAACATAATGACTTAGGAGACATGCTGCATCACATTGTTTCTATTCCTCCTGTATTGCCCCTCTTTCCAAGTCTATCATTGCACTCAAGTTTGGCCTCTTCGTGGTGATTAAAGTACTCTGCCACCCTTGTCTCACTGTCTTTACTGATGCTTGTAAACAACAGAAAGTATGAATGCCTATAATTAGCCAGTCATATTTAATTGATGAAGAAATGCACAGAACATCACACTGTCTAAAACATAAATTAAATCTAATTATCTAAACTTAGAAATACACAGTGACAGCTAACACATTCATATGAGCAGACGCGCACACACACACACACACACACACACACACACACACACACACACACACACACACACACACACACACAGTAGTGAGTGGAGTGAATGTGTGGTGTATAGGGATTTTCTGAGGGCACAGGCCTTGCACCTGTAAGTGGTTAACTCTATTCCAGCTGGCTCTGTTAGTGAATGGAGCCAGGCTTCTCTCTCTCTCTCTCTCTCTCTCTCTCTCTCTCTCTCTCTCGCTCTCTCTCTCTCCCTGCACTCTCTCTCCAGAGACACAGCATTCTACCACACAGGCTAGAATAAGTGCTTGCGACAGCTGTGCCTGACTTCTGGCTTACTCCCATCCCTGTTTCCCCCCTATCATTTTCTATCTCCATACATTACCTTCACCTGAAACAGGAAGAAGTGCTATTGAGATATCTCTTTCTGTAGCCCCTCTTAAAGCAAATGTACTTGTAACTGTGATCCCCTGAAGTAAAATGCACCCACTGATAGTATCATCAATACATAGAAAGATAAGATGCTAATGACCTTGCAAAGTGACTCTAAGAATCCGATTCTAGATGTTTAATGTGCATATTACATATATTATTATTATTTAAAACCATGTTAAGACCACTTAACTGGAATTTGGAAGGGGAAATAAAAGTCATATTTGTGAAAAAAAAATTCTCATGAATAGATACAAGAGAACTGACTACAAAGCTCATCTCTTGTAGGAACTAACTATGAGGCTGGGGTGCTGGTGGTTAAGAATTCATTATGGTGAAATTGAATCAAATTCTTTGTTGAGTCAAATTTATTATCAGACAGGAATTGACTCGACATAGGCTGACCTGCCTGAATAAAGGAGATATGAACATGCTGAATCCAACACTTCTGGAGGACAATAACAGGCCTGAATGCTGGCAGAGCTGCAGATGGGGCTTGGAAATAGGGCTTATCACCTGCGACTCAGTGCCTGGGAGATGGAAAGTATCTAGCCACTTCATACTGAAGCCTGAGCAGGTCTGAATGCAAAGAAGACTGTCTCACTTGAATTGAATGGCGTTGAGCACAGCACATATCGTAATAAGGGTACTGACCAACCAGACCAGACAGAATGACAGTAAACGCAGATGCATATGCATCTTTAGAAAATCATAGATTTTCTTCTAGTACAATATTAATTTTCTCCCATTTCCCTCAAGAGATGTATTCAGTGCTGAAAGCTATCATTATTACATTATAAAGTGCTCACAATCTGTGTCACATGTAGAGTAAACAGTTTTCTAAAGAAATCCCTCTTATAGGTAATGCTTGTTTTCATGTCACATTGGATTCAAATTCAAATGAGTTTACACGGGTAATAAGGGCCACGCTGAAGATGGTAGTTATTTTCTGTCACTGCTGTCAGAGTCGTGCTGTGTTAATTAATGAGGAAGACAACATGAGTGATGCCTTGAGCTGAAAACAGCTTTTCTGTGTCCAACAGAACAGATAAAAGAAAACAGGTCAATAAAAAATGTATTTCTACACGGTAGCTTTCTTATTATTTCATTATGTCTGCATCTGTAAGAAAAAAACAACAGAGTCATGAAGAGTTTAAATAGAATAACTTGCTCATGTTACTTCGTGTCTCACTTTGTTTCAAGACAACATACTAGAAGGGACCGTAGCACTCCTCAGTAAATATGGCCAAGTCTTGCTTCTTAAACAGTCCCAGCCTGCTCTTGTCTGACCTACTGACTGGTATGTCAGCCAGCAGAAATATTAAAAGATCCTCCATCATCCCAATTTCAAGTTCATGGGGCTTTATTGTCATTTCAACCATATACAACTGGTACAGTACACAGTGAAACAAAATAATGTTCCTCCAGGACTATGGTGCTACATAAAACAACACAGAGGTACATGAGACTACAAAGAAGTGTCGACACTACAGCACACTAAAGTACTAACGTTAACATAACATGCTAATTAGCAGCAAAAATGCAGGTGGTCAATACTGTATTTTGTTTGCTGTGTTTTATCAGAAGTTTAAGAAAGAAGTTTGCAAAAATTGCAGAGGTAGTGGAATGGTGTTCAGTGTGTTTGTGTGTGTGTGTTACATATTTTTATTTTATGACTTCTAGATTATCGAGTCAGTCCAAAAAAAACATTTTAGATTTCAAAACATTAGATTTCCAGCACAAAATAAAATGTTACAGAAAAATATTTGTATGTCAGTAAGGAAAGCAGCATATTACATAAGAAACCACTTTTCAGACAAAAAACATAATAACCGTTTATTGCTCTTTATAGTATTTTTATTAATGTAGAAACATTTAAATTTGTTATTTTTGAAGGCATCTTTGCTCTACAGCATTTCTTTGTGTGTGCCTAAGACTTTTGCACAGTACTGTATGTGTGTCTGGGTTAGTGTCAGTCCAGTCTCTGAGTACTGAGACGTCTCATGGCTTGGGGGAAGAAAGTGTTACACATTCTGGCCATGTAGGCCCGAATGCTTCTGTACCTTTTGTCAGATAGAGTTTGTGTAAGGGGTGCATGGGGTTATACTCAATGCTGGTGGCTTTGCAGATGTAGCATGTGCTGTAAATGTCTGTGATGGATGGAAGAGAGATCCCCTGATGATCTTCTCAGCTGTACTCACTATCCTCTGCGGGGTCTTGTGAAACCCTAAACAGTGCAATTTCCACCAGGCAGTGGTGCAGCTGCTCAGGATGCTGTTCATAGCGCCTCTGTATAATGTGGTTAGGATGGGGGGTGAGAGATGGGCTTTTCTCACCCTTTGCAAAAGTTCAGATGTTGCTGGGCTTTCTTGGCTACAGAGCTGGTGTTGAGGGACCAGGTGAATTTCTCAGCCAGGTGAATACCAAGGAATTTGGTTCTCTTGATGATCTCTACAGAGGAGCCATCGATGTTCAGCAGAGAGTGGATGCTCTGTGCCCTTCTGAAGTCAACAACCATCTCTTTTCTCAACCATCTGCACCATCAGGAGTGTCTGTGAAAACCATTTCACTGATGTTTATGTAAAACTGCAGAAGCGTGAAGCTTCTACACACTTGCTTTTATCAGCAAGCTCTCTATATGGCATGTGCAAATCTATGTGCTATTGAAAAGCACTTTTCTAAACACAGTGCGGATAGAGTAGCTTAAGCTGTCAGCTCAGTAGACATACAGTCAGTGTCTTACACTGAGGCTGATAGTGTCATTTCGCCTGCATCAGAACCACTATGCTATTTGTCAACCTCTCACATCCAAAACCAACAGTGAGCGATTCTTTCAGATTCACCAATCCTGTCTAAGTGACAAACACAAGTACATCCATCTCCAGTCTCTTTTGCATGCTTCTCTCTTATACTCCTTTGACAGTCAGTCATCTCAAGCTTTCTTAATACTGTAACTTGTCAATACATCCTATAATCCTCTTATCCTTTGACTCCCGCTTGGTCTAGAAATTGTTCCTTAAATTCCCAAGTCAGGCCTGCAATTAATAATAAATAAAGAAATAAATCTGTTTGTATTATTGCTGTATGATGTACAATTTGTACATCATTGGATTGACTGGAAATCAGCATGTTGGCACTCCCCACTGGTTTGTCACCATGTCACACAGTCCTCAGGGCCCTGTACTATGACACTGTCACTAAATATTAATGAGGCATTCCATCAGCCTCAGGAGGTCTCCGTCACCAGACATGGCATAATCACTGCATTCAAAATAGCCATCTTCCTGACAAAACACGGGCAGATAATGATGCTGATTGAATGTGTCCTCTTTTGCTCTATGATTTATGACAAAGTCACAGAATTCCATGCTGGCACAGGGTGATTTATGGTGCAAAGACTCATGGGAGTTTAAGGGGTGCACTGCCAATCATTCTGGACACTGATTGGATGGACCAAAGGCAGGGCCTGTGGTGTATGCTCAAGTAGCTTCGCATGTTTGTTTGTTCCTTTGCTGATTGCTCTAGTGTGATGTTAGCGCAGACAGGAGGTTAGTCATCAGAATACAGGCTACTACAGTCAATCATTTTGTCAGGTAATCAGAATTACCTTCGGACCCGCACTTTCCTCAAAAAATTGCCTCAAGTTATTATTCCCCAATGTGGCAGTAGTATTGGATTTACTTGAATGAAACAAAAGCAGGAAGTAAAGCAAAACATTTGGTAGAAACTAAGCAAGCAAGTAAGTAAGTCAGCTAACAGAACAATGTCTTGCAAGCTAATGTTACTGACTGCAATTTTTTCTACTCACAAATCTGATACCTTATAGTTAATATGATTCTCTCAAGTCTGGGCCACACTAGAAGATAATCAGAATGATTTTGACGCTGATTTGCCCATTCCCACAGTCACAAAATCGGTCCCAATTTGAGCTATTCTGATATGATTGTCTTCCCAGATCATCCCATTGTGTGTAATATCCAACATTCACCCCTCTAGTCTACTCACATTACAGTCGTTCTGAGTTAAAATCATAAATATTAAATGAGTAATACTTATGATTCAAATATAGCATGTTTGTGTGTGTGTGTGTGTGTGTGTGTGTGAGGGGGTTTGAGAGAAGTGGGGGCACTGTCTCATGTGAGAATGCAATAATGATGTAATGTATGAAATACGGATAACCACTAACAGTAAACTACCATGCTTACTTTGATCTGAAGTCGCATTCTGCAAGTCCTGAGTCTCCAAGAATTGTAATCAGTGGTTGGGATTCATGAGTGTAATATGAAAGTCTATGGTAATTATTTTGGGTAAATCTTTCTGAAGGATGGTGGGGGGTACAGGGGGGTATGCTAACGAGTCACAAAGCTTTCATCATTCATTCATTCATCTTCAGGAACTGCTTTATTTTAGTTGGGGTCCTGGTGGATCAACAACCAATCCTGGGAAAACTGGGTGTGAGGTAGAGAATTTACCCTGAAGATCTCTGGGTACCATGCCCACACATTCACACACTCATTCACACCTAGGCAGTTTAGCATAGCCAATCAACCTAATGGCATGTCAGGGAGCCCATGTGCACATGGAAAAAACATGCCAAACTCTGGACAGTCATTAGCCTCAGCTCAAGATCGAACCAGTGAGCCTGGAGCTGTGAGGAGGCAATGCTGCTTGTTCGCTGCACCACTGTGCTATCCACTAATCTTGCTACTACCTATAATTCATTACACTCACATTTTAAAGTGTGTTAGAATTGAATTATTCCTCATCATTCCCAGTCAGGGTATGATGATTAAAACCCTGTCTAGCTAAAGAGATACAAAGCAAAACATAAGACAGTTTGGGACACAACAGCATGGTATGCAACTAATTCATGAAGATATAATACTTGTACTGCCAAGATGACTAATGAAAATGTTTATTTAACTATTCTGTGATGAAATCTTTTTTTTTTTTTGTCTGATCATCAATAAAAAATGCAAGGCCTACAGCCAAGATTGCAGAAAATTATGACTTTGCAACTCCTCTGCTGAAAACTTTTATTATCTTTATCTTTATTATCATTTTATAGAACACTCATGACACATCCTTGGAACAGTACAGTACAGCAACACGGGAGCAAGTAATAATAAAAAAAAGGAATACAATATGCTATCTTTGGGGCATAATTACCCTGTACGTTTGGCGTGCTTTGGGAGTGACCTCTGCCAAAAAAACACAAACTCATCATCAGTGCTTTATTGACTCAGAGCTGCAGGGCCTTGGCCCCTCTCCATCAGGGAGTCCAGTCTTTGATCTCAATATCTCCACCAAATATATACACTATGAAAAAGCACATTAAACTGGAAGGCAAAGAGCAGCAGCACAAGAGACCAAAAAGACACATCTCTTCAGTCTGGACCTCTTCCGCTGCTTATTGCATTAAAGATGACAGACTGGAAAGGGAAATACTGTGATGTAAAGTTGAAGGGCTCTGTTTGTATTGGAGCTAACAGTTATATTCGTTGAGTAGGCGTTATATCCGGTTGCTAATCGTAATTGGATGTAATGGGATCCTGCCCTCATGTCTAAAGATATCTGAGTGCATACAGGCATGTTCTTTTAGTGTGCTTTTACTGATTTTATAAAATGTACGCTAGAAGTACACAAACTACAGAGCTATGAATTAACTAGGCATAAAATAGGAAGGAATAAACAAAACAAGAGAGAAATGAACAACTCTTCATGGTGTATGATAAAAAGAAAATCTAACTAAAATTGTTTTGTTTGAGAACTGGGAATTAGATATCCCAGAAAATCTAAATGAGGAATAAAGAGTCTGGTTATGAAGGGATTATGCTTGACAATCGGCTTGTTTATGCAGCTCCTATAATGCAGTGGAGTATATTGAATATTTAATTGTAAGAAAATGTTTAAACAACATAGCACACTTGCGTGTTCTCTCATTAGAATTATACATTTAGCTTCTTTAAGAGTATGCTAAACATATAGAAGTGTAAGAAAGGAAAAATATGAGTCTGCTATGCTGTGGGGACATTTTGCTGGTATGGTTTCTGTCCACGTGTCTCCTTAGAGGGAAGAGTCACTGCGAATAAATACAAAGGGCTGTATTCAGAGCTCACAAGTACAGACTTAAGCTGTGTGTGTGTGTGTGTGTGTGTGTGTGTGTGTGTGTGTGTGTGTGTGTGTGTGTGTGTGTGTGTCCATGATTTTGTATGACTGCCAGATAGTGTGTGATGATTATTTAATTTGTATGTATATGGCTATAAGCAGATTTTGCTCTTGTTAAACTCTAATCAGCAACTAATTTTGTTGCTTTATAATCATGGAGTGTATGATTTGATTAAGGAAAGATTTGCATAAAGTGGCAACCTCCACATTGAGTGTGTATTGTGGAAATGCTTGTGTTATTGTGCATTCTTTAGGGAAGACTGGCATCCCTCCATGCTTTAGGACATGACTACACTTAGGCATTACACTCCTGTCTACCTAATTACTGCTTACAGACACATGCCACAGAGTACACTCTGATATTTAATGGTGTTTAGAGTATTTTAGCCAGATTGCACTACTTGAATTAATTGCAATTGAATCATTTGTTTGGGGACATCAACCTTCATTGTTGATTTATTTAGTCCAAGACATCTAATGGTGCTGGCGATGCATTGTAGATAGATGCATACTTACATATTACATAGTGCAGTATGTGGTTATGGATATGCAAAGAAAATAATGTCACAGTACATGAATATGTGACAATAAAGGCTTACTTTCTTTCTGAAATGGTCATGTGTATAGATTTAAGCATTGGAAGAAAGAGCAAAGAACTGTGTTTCAGAGTTTCTGGTTATGAAAGCAGAGCATAGTCATTAGCCATGTTTTAAAAATGATCACAATATTTCTTTTTGGTAAACTGAGTGATGTAACTGGGGAATATGTTAAATACATTTTACTAAGCTAGAAAGAGACCATAATAGCTTTTAAATATTTATAAAAGGAATCTTACAGTGTTTTAAAGATACAAATAATATATGTGTAATTTTGTCTCAATCTTATGCATTTCAGCATTTTGAGCATGCAATACATTTATGTAATAGAACTCTTGCATAGGTCATGTACAAGTGTGTTACAATTATCCAGTCTAGTGTTCCCCAAAAAATAATAATAATTTGTATTCTGATTCATGCTGTTGAATAAAAAGAAAAAAGATTCCCAGGTTTTTGGTTTTTCTTGTCCTTAACATATCTACAAATATTTCTTTAGAAATTATAAATGATTTTTCTTTTGCTGTTCTATTTCATTTCCAAGAACAAGAAATTCAGTCACTGTTTAATTGCAGCAAATTATGCAGCAAACGACTGTCATTTATGCAGTAATGCACAGAGTTGACAGGCCTGTCATTGCTACCAAGAACATTTGTCTGAGTGTTGTCTGCATTTATTAGTTATACCACATTGAGGATGAAAAGATATGTCAAATAAAAATCAATTCAGACCTTGAATCAATTCTTTGTTGATTCTACAAGATGCAATGTATAGCATGGAATCATAAATACCCAATGCAACATAATCATGACCACCAAAATAAGATCTGAACCAGTCAAAGACTTTAAGGTGAAAGAATCTGGTGGGTCTGAAGGCACTTCAATCTAATAAACTAAATCCGTGTGCCATAAACATAAAACATGACCCTCACAATTCTTCTAACAACCTGGAACATATTATAAATAAAATATGTATTATGTGAAAGCGAACTATAGTACAGAACACTGGAGAACACCATTTGTAATTTCTGTGGTTTCGTGCCATCAGCTTCTAAGTGAATTGATTGAATCCTACAGTAAATCCTTTTCAGCAGCACTGAATGGGTTGAATGGCTCTGTTTTAAAAATGAAAAGTGCAGGACAGTGGTATTGTATAAAGTATAAAGCTGTGAATTTAAAAAATCTAGGTTGAGGTTGATTGGCAATTGTATAGGTCATTTGTATTTGTATAGTGACAGGAGCTATGCAGTATTTCAGACCGAGACTAAGAATTAATGAAGAAAGCAAGAATGGGTCTGCATTTAATATTAGTTCCTTTATAAATACTGCAGCAAGTTGGGGCAGAGGCAGTCTTAAAGAGATTTTGTTTTAATGTAATCTACTAACCATGACACAAACAAGACACAACCTAGAGAGCATGTCTATATGTTAGAGTCATAGTGCATGATACAATACAGCTGTAGTACTAATTCCTATGAAGCAGTGCCGTTGAAAAAAGAGAGTTTCACGCTTTGATCTCACCACAACGCAGTCACATGGTTCATGTAACTCTCAATAGTTCCAAACAAATCCCATGCGGTCAACCTGTTTGAATGTGTATAAGCTGGACGGACAGCAGCAGTGACTATATTTGCAGCAATTTTTGGTAAATATTAACACATAATGTGCTTTGATTACTAAGTTGACTTCTTGCAAAATTTGAATTTTTGCAAAATACAGTGGTATTTTGGGGGGGGAGGGGGGAGTGATGGAGAGACAGCATTAATCAGTTTTTTGTGTGTGTGTTTACTTTTGGAGGAAAAGGGGATTGCTCCCATAATATAGTATAGGACATAGAATAAATAGAATACATTTACAGTATGTATACATTAATATTTTTCTCTTGCTTCTGTAGTCATAATTACTCATCCTAATGTTATCTTATGTTAAGACATTCACATAAGCATGTGAATATCAATGAGTGCAAGTAACTACTCAATTTAACCCATGAAAGAAGTTTAGTCAATATTGCAAAATAAACAAGGCAAGCATTTGCATTCAGCAAAACATTTCATTGTATAATATATCCAGTGAGGGGGTAGATAACTTTTTCCTTGAATGGGAGGTCTTCATAGAAACTCATTCCACCTCCTACAGAGAGAGAAAGATGGCAGAAAGTAGGCCACTTTTATGCAATTCCTGGAAAGTGATTATGCTGAAATGAATTAATGAAATTGATCAATAAAATGACAGTGCCTATAAAAAAAAATACTGTACCTCTTATTATATGTTATTATTTAAATTTTTTATTTTTCCATGAATGTTCAATGTTGAGGGTGGGGTAAGGGAGTGTTTATAAATGTTTATAAATGTTATTGCATGTATGACTATGTTCTTTCGATGCCAAAAACCAATAAATATATTGTTAATGTTATTAACAAAATAATAATAAATAAAAAACTTTTATAGATCAAGGTCTTACAATGATTGGCTGTGCAGCATTTGTGTGCAATAAAGAAAAAATATATTAGAAAAAAGGAAAGTATTAATGAGCCCCGGTAATTTTAATGTCCTTCATAAACAGCAGAATACCTGCTTATAATAACAGACCAGTCTGATGTGTGTAGAGGTGCATGTGGTTATGTTGTATTATTTGCCCGTATTAAATAAATAAAAGAAAGAAATAATAAGAAAATCTCATCTGTTTAACAGCTGGAACTTGAGATTCACTACATCAATGACTAGAGGGATATCTATTGCTTTAGACTTCTCTATCATCTCCTAAAGGACAGAGAAATGAGGTGCTATCTTAAAATAATGTAAAATAATGTAAGACTATTAAAAAGCCATCTCACGTGAATGTTGAACAATTAATTGGTGTAATTATTAATAATAAGTTCCACTGATGATACATAGGAATGTTGACCCAGAAACAGTGTGTGTGTGTGTGTGTGTGTGTGTGTGTGTCTGTGTGTCTGTGTGTCTGTGGGTCTGTGTGTGCATGTTTATATCTTGGTAGAGACAAATCAGAAGAATCAGAATCATTTTATTCACCATATACATATACCAGGAATTTTCTTGGTGTTTGGTCACAACAAGATACAATCAACACACACACATCTCAGACAACGAAACACAATTTACCATCTTAATATACAAATATTGCACCTAATATACAAATATTACACCTTAAGTTGAAATGGTAGGCTCAATTGTAATTTACATTATAGTGGAGTTCGAAATAGCAGATGGATGCAGTTCAGGGTGAATTAAACAGAGCAGAACAATTGTGATGTATAATAAATAATAGCAATGATATATAATTCGTAAAAACCTTTAGTGCAAGATTGCTTGTTATTGGCAGGACAGCATTGTAGTGATTACTGAATTCTGCCTAGACAGCCTGGTTAATAACAGAAATTGGCATTGGAAAGAAGCTGTTCTGATGGCGTGCAGTTTTTGTTATCAGGGATCAGAATCGTTTTCCTGATGGTAGTTTTTGGAATAGGTCATTAGCAGGGTTGGAGGTGTCACTGATGATTTTTCCTGTTCATCGCTTTGTCCTGGCGATGTAAAGGTTTTCAAGTTGTGACAGAATGCAGCCAATGATTTTTTCAGCTGTCTTGATAGTCCGTGAAGCTTCCTCTTTTCTCTGGAGGAGGCTTCACCGAACTAGATGTAAGGATGCTTTCTATAGTGGCAGTATATAATTGCACCAGTATAGCCTGGGGTAGATGAAACTTGCCAACTATCATAAGAAATACATCCTTTGCTGAGCTTTCTTGTTGATGGATTATGTATGCATCTCCCTTTTGAGATCCTGTGTGATTGTAGATCCCAGGAACCTGAACAGAGTGGCAGTTCTCACTAAGTTATTAAGGATGAGCGAAGAAGGGGAAGATGTGCGTTTCATGAAGTCAATGTGCATCTCTGTGGTTTTAAGAGCGCTGAGCTTCAAGTTATTCCGACTATACCTGGAGGCTAGTTGTTGAAGCTCCTGGTGGTACAGTACTTTGACTCATCTGCCTAAAATGTCATGGGAATATTTGATCGTTTTGACCTAGTGGGGACTTCTGGCTGGTCCCAGTGAGGAAGCTGCATTTAAAAAAAATAAATGCTACAGGTTTTATTTGGGGGGGAAAAATGTAAAGTGACAGGTTTCCTTTTAGTTACTGAGGTTAAGATTAGGGTTAGATTTAAATGTAGGCATAGCATTATTTTGCTTCATTTCTAATTTTCTCAATGAAAGGTCCTTACAAAAACAGTAAGATAAGTGTGTGTGTGTGTGTGTGTGTGTGTGTGTGTGTGTGTGTGTGTGTGTTCACAAGACTGTCAGCAGAGCTTTCTGTACAAAATTGGTAGTTACGAGGTTGTGAATTCTGTGTAAGTTTTTTAAAAGCAGCATGGACCGGAAAATTGAAAAGATGTCTAAATGTAACCAAAGGTTAATGTGTTGCTTTTGCAAGTTTCAGATTTTTCAAATATTTTTGATTTAATCTACTTTGGGAGCACTGGTGTAAAAATGGAAATAGTTCTATGTCAGTGCATTTTTCTACTGCCAGCTATAGAACAGCTTTCGCTCATTCATGTGTGTACAAACATCTGTGTACATTTCATTAATTTATGATCTTGAATTATGCACAAATAAAACAAAAACAGCATAAAGATTTGCAGTATAACTGTAGGTTTGTTCATAACTTGCAATGTCATATATATATATATATATATATATATATATATATATATATATATATATATATATATATATATATAAGATATAAATGATACCGGCAATTTTTCACGCTATGGGCCTATAGTTTTAAAACATCCGATGATCAGGGCCGATTATATACTGTCAGTCAATATTTTTTATCTATTCATCTTATGCACCACTAATAAATTTCTCAGCCAATACTGATAACCGATTATTCAGAGTGATATCGGCCGATACTGATAGATCTGCCTTTTATGCCTTCTTTTAAATGAATAATAATTAATTCCACAATTCTGAATGAAATACAAATAAAGATATTATTATCTCCATTTCAACAAGTTGTTTCTCAGTAACTGGTCTCATAAACATAAAAAACATTGCTCTAATTAACATTAACACATTAACTAAATTGTGAAGATTAAAGTAAAATTTCTTAATTTATTGAATGTTATTAATTCATATTAACATTGACTGAATTCTAAAAAACCTCCTGTTAGTCTCACATTCACTCACCACAAACAAAAGCATTTCTACTTCATCATTGAACATCAAACTGGTAATATATAACATAAACTTTTTTATATACAGTATCTCACAAAAGTGAGTACACCCGTCACATTTTTGTAAATATTTGATTATAACTTTTCATGTGACAAAACTGAAGAAATGACACCTTGCTACAATGTAAAGTAGTGAGTGTACAGCTTGTGTAACAGTGTAAATTTGATGTACCCTCAAAATAACTCAACACACTACCATTAATGTCTAAACCTCTGGCAACAAAAGTGAGTACACCCGAAGTGAAAATGTTCAAATTGGGCCCAATTAGCCATTTTCCCTCCCCGGTGTCATTTGACTTGTTAGTGTTACAAGGTCTCAGGTGTGAATGGGGAGCAGGTGTGTTAAATTTGGTGTCATCTCTCTCACACTCCCTCATACTGGTTACTGGAAGTTCAACATGGCACCTCATGGCAAAGAACTCTCTGAGGATCTGAAAAAAAGAATTGTTGCTCTACATAAAGATGGCCTAGGATATAAGAAGATTGCCAAGACCCTGACACTGAGCTGCAGCACGGTGGCCAAGACCATACAGAGGTTTAACAGGACAGGTTCCACTCAGAACAGGCCTCGCCATGCTCGACCAAAGAAGTTGAGTGCACGTGCTCAGCGTCATATCCAGAGGTCATATCTCATCTGATGAGACCAAGGTAAAATTATTTGGTTCAGATGGTGTCAAGCGTGTGTGGTGGCAACCAGGTGAGGAGTACAAAGACAAGTGTGTCTTGCCTACAGTCAAGCATAGTGGTGGGAGTGTCATGTTCAGTTCTGGAAAATAATGGTGGCCACACAAAATATTGACACTTTGGGCCCAATGTGTCATTTTCACTTAGGGGTATACTCACTTTTGCTGCCAGTGGTTTAGACATTAATGGCTGTGTGCTGAGTTATTTTGAGGGGACAGCAAATTTACACTGTTACACAAGCTGTACACTCACTACTTTACATTGTAGCAAAGTTCTCACATGAAAACATATAATCAAATATTTACAAAAATGTGAGGGGTGTACTCACTTTTGTGAGATACTATATATATATATATATATATATATATATATATATATATATATATATATATATATATTCCTGTAAAGTGATTCAACAGAATTGGTTGCATTGGTTTTAAATCACCATAATGATATTATAACTAGAGGCAGTACAAACACAGCATCTATACAACACTAGTATGTGTACTTAGAGAACTCAAGCTGTCACCGTAGTAATAACAGTTATAACATCACTTAATAACAGCTCCTATGTTCAGTCGCGCCTGAGAATGGCTATCTTGGATGGCTTATGGGGATGTTCAGCGAGTGTACAATGAATGGGTACAATTTCAGTATTGCTGATTGTAACCATAAATCGGTTGCTATGGGCAGCAGCTCATGGATATCCTCATTCACGTCTCTAACCAGATGACTGCCTCTTGCCTGACTTTGCTGTAATTAATCATTTTGTCAACTGTATTGATTGACAAGCCTAGCAGTCCTTGTGTGTGTGTGTGTGTGTGTGTGTGTGTGTGTGTGTGTGTGTGTGTGTGTGTGTGTGTGCTTATATCTTTGTGTATATGTAATCATATGAATGATGTGCAGAAATGTTTGTCCAGTTCAACCTTTGCTCTGGTGCAAAGGAGATCTAGAAGAACACTAGTCATTCATTTTCTGATGGAAGGAGCTAGCTGACCTGAAACTGCAGAAATTTTCTCTCCATTTCATTTCACTGAGCTGAAAGACTCCAATTTCCATTGCACCAGCTCACACATTCATGACTTTGGCCAATGCATAGATTACACTTCTATTTCATATGCAGACTTTGACGTTCTCCTATACACCAACGCACCTGAGCAGCCCACACTCTGTAATGAAGGATGCCATATTCCTTAACCCAACCACCCCCACCCCCCTCAGCTATACCAGCTAGAGCAGATTATCACTCTGTTGTTCTCTTTAACCCTTTAAACCTTTTTAAAGATTATAGCTTTATCACGTCATCTCTTCCTTTTTCTTTTCTGCTCATCAGGTTCTCCATCTTTTGTACTGCTCCTTATCATTTGCTTCTCATCTTTCCAGGTTGATATACAGCATTTTTACATGCTGCCAGTGGCTTGGTGTGATTTTCTCATAGGAAATGAATGTGATGAATTTCTTATGACCTCTTCTCTTATCTTCCTCTCTGTCAGGTGTTCTCCAGGTCTCCATCTCTCTGAAGAAGGTAGAACTGAGCGTCGGGGAGTCAAAGTTTTTCACATGCACAGGTCAGTCCCCCCACTGTAATCCCTCGGTTTATTAATAGAAATATGCAAATGTTAACAAGCAGCCAAGATCTAAGGTTATTGTACAGTAATTATGAAGCATGCAGTCTAAAATATTAGACAAAGACTGAATATAATAAATTGTGTGTATATAATAAAAGTGGTGAAGGTATACAGTATGTAACATCTTGAGTACTTTGCTAGTAATCATGATCATGTTAGGGTTATGTTCTTTTTATTAGCTTCTTTATGGGAGCATTCAGTCTACAACTCGCAGGGTTAAATCAGTATGGATGACCACTTGTGAAGAAGGGAACTGGGGTAAGACCCAGTGTGTGCGTGTGTGTGCATGTGTGTGTGTGTGTGTGTGTGTGTGTGTGTGTATGTGTGTGTGTGTGTGTGTTTCCACTAAGCTGAACTGCTGCATGGTTTTTTGAGCTCCAGGCTCTCTAACAGGCCTACCCTAACAGGGTGAGGCATGCAGACCCATGTTGGTCATCCTCCATGTGACAACTCATTAGTTCGCCTGGTTGGATGTCTGCAGTACCGTATCTACCCACATGCCCTTGAAACATGCATGTCAACCTCTTGAGGTGGAAAAAATTCTAAGCTTTAAGAGGGACCCAAAGAAAAGCAATGATGCCCTTACAGGCTACATATATATAATATAGATAATGTTCTACATATATATAATGTTCCAGTTATAGATTACTCTTTTACATAACTTTTTCAGTAAAAATGAATATAGATTTAGCAAAAACAGACATCAGGAATACAGGTTGAATGAACTCTCGTGACCTGTATGCCAGTGCTTACTTTTATTCATGAAACATCTTGGCTAAGAGTGTGAAGTGTAATCGGTCGTTAATGCCTTTGTTAAAGCATGCCGAGGAGGTTTCATGTTGTCAAATTGAGTTTTCTGCAGCTATAGTATTCATTTCAAGTGACTTATACCGTGAGAGCTCAATACGCAGTACACACAGATCTAATATTACCATATTTTCATATGTTCTTTGCTCTGATTTCTGTCACACTCTCATACATGGCTAATGTTTCCATGGCACAATGGTGGTGGCTTATTTTAGCAAGGTTTAATCAGCCTTGTGCATAACAAATAATAAAATCAGTATATTAGCATGTGTATCCTATCAGACTTGTTTTTATATCTCTGTTTCTTAAAGTTCATTTTATAAAATGTTCCTCACTGGTCCTGTGCACACTAAAACATGCACAAAAATTGTTATCTTGAGACAAAAGAGGCAAAATGCAATACAGGCTTTTTTATTAAGCTAATAATTCAACATTGTAATACAAACAAAAGCTGTGGTAGTTTCACAGTTTAAGTTTGTAAACCCAATTTCTCAGCAACTTAAAGCTTAGAGTGCTGTGTTCTAAAGATTCAATATACAATTTAGGACTTTTATCAGACATCAAAGATCTCCACCACTTTTCGGATATCGTTTGTATAACTATACAGCTGTCATTTTGGGAAACAAAAAATTATCTATAGACATCTGTGTCCTCGCTGTCTGAGCCATGATAAGCTCATAGAGTCCAGTAAGTACTTAGGTTGCCTCCCCCCTACCTCTCTCTTTTCTGTCTGGGATGCCTGGATTGATATCCACAGCTGGAAATGCTGCCCCACACTGATGCTTTTTATGACCTTCCTGTACAGCAAGATTAATAGCAGAGAGCACCTTGGTGCCATATGTTGGCTCTCCTCATTATTTCCTGCAGGGCATCATCTACTGGGTGGTTTGGTTTTTCATTGCTACCAGACTTTGTGATACCTCTGACTTATGAACTTGGTTCAAAATGCACCTCCCGAGTGTCTTTTGTTTCCTGTAGATATAAACTGGCAGTGCAAAAACCTTACTGGTCATTAATTGGTTTCCAACTTTCTGCATTTTTGATATATGGATTTTCATTCACTTCAGCACTAGGATATGTAGTCACATGACCAATTGGATGGGACAGCATTTTCCTAAGTATGTGGTTCTGTGGGTATGTGTATGCAGTGATTGGAGAATCTATCAGCCTGGAGTGGTATAATCCTCAAGGTGAGCGTATGGTGCCCTCCCCGCGCGTTGCTCTGCACAATGAGGGAGTGCGCTCCAGACTCACCCTCTACAACGCCAACATAGAGGACGCAGGCATCTACCGCTGCCAAGCCACTGACTCACAGGGAGAAACACGAGAGGCCACAGTGGTGTTGGAGATTTACCGTGAGTTCAGACAAATATGCACGCACACACACACACACACACACACACACACACACACACACACACCAACATTTCATTAATTATCGTTAATGAAAATTTTTACGAAAACTAAAATGTGAAATCAGTGAAAAAATATTTCCATTAACTAAAAAAAAATTAAAATGTGAGTTTCCAAATAATTTTAAACTAAACTGCAACTATAATGGCCACCTGCAATACAAACGAAAACGAAATAAAATTTCAGAAACTTTCATTTTCGTATCTTAAATGTTTGGTGATCTGACTTAAAAACAGAGGTTGAAGGAGTGGATCCTTCAATGTTTGCAAATTGTAAATGACCAGTAGATGACCGAATAACGTGTATTCCATGATCAACTGAAATATATGTAGAAGCAATATATTTTCTAACATTATAGAGGGTATGCACGTGACATCACGGTAGTCGGAACTCGCTGAAGACACTGAGTGGCAAAAAGACTGAGCGGCAGCATTAGTGTACAGCATGAATTCCACGAAAACACAGAAAAAAAACGCAACCAAAATGGGAAAAAGCTGTTATGCGATCAACTGTGCTAACAGATTCAACAAAATTCTGAGCTATATTTTTACAGAGTGCCAAAACACAAATTCAGTCATTTTTCAGTCGAGCAGTGTAAATATAAGTTCTTTTGGCATGTAGTATTCATGTACAATGATGAATAATTTGCTACATATTTCTTTCTAAATGCTGCCTATTTCCATTGAAGAATAACTGGGGCTCGTTCATTCTCTGACTGTGTTTACCTTCAAAAATATATAACGTTAGTAAGTGGAAGCAGTGTTCGCTACAAACAAACTAGGACTAGCTAGCTTACAGTTTACCAGATAAAATGATATCATAAAATAAAAATATTTGTACATACCTGTCCACATACAACCAGAATGTTTATTGGTGTTCTTGTCACTTTAATTTCTCCAACTGTATTGCTTACTGTATTCCCCCGGCATTGAAATCAGGTACATTTAAATGTCGGGAAAACTGATTTCTGGCCACATGCCAATGTCCATGGACCACAGGTTCTTGGGCAAGTTTTAAGGGTCACTGTCAAGTCCAACTGCCTTTAATTTAAGCCGATAATCGTTAGTTATACTAGCGTTTTTCACAGCTTCCCATATTAAAACCAGCCATTTTACTGGATGTTTTGCCACTCAGTCCGGCTGAGGGAGGCGTGTTCTGGCAGGAAAGTGACGCCGATGCATACCCTTTATTGATGTTCCGAATCGATTGTAAGTTTGTAATAGTAAATCAGATAAAAAATATTAAGAGCCCCCCTCTGTCGCACAAATTGTTAATGCCCAAATATTGCTTCGCAACACAACACTTCATTACTCTGACTGGGAGATCACATTTGAAGATGAAGAAAAGTGCTGCCCAGCAGACTATTTTGCATTGCTGGACAGAGAGGGACAGTAAAAAATAAAACATGTACTCTGAAGGAAGTAGGATAATGTGGTGTAATCTAGCTAACAACATTCCACATATAGTGTAGCTAGCTAGCTAATTCATTGCAATATAGCCATAACTGTCAACATTACAAGTTAGCATAGTGTTATGTTAGCTACATTGTATTTTTATAGTACCTATTATTATCAACAAGGTTGTTCATACTGGACGTCGCGTTCACAATGTGCACTATAATGGTATGTTAAAATCTTACAATAAACGATATGTATAAATTTTACTCAGTTACAGTGTGCATTCATTTGGACTGTTATGCCCTGTGTCATTCATATTATTGAAACAATCATTTGATCATAAATGCTTGTGGATGATAGATCGACAGATTAGACAGATAGATGGAGGGGTAGATAGATAAAATAAATAAATAAATAAATAAGCAGAGGGAAATTATGCAATGACAATGCATATACAACAAAAAAGGGTTTTTTCCTGATTTATTTATTTATTTATTTATTTAATTTTTTTAAAAATAAATCGGGGCGCATACCCATTCACACTTCAATCCACCCCCCCACCCCTCACCCCCCCAACCCCCTAATGTTCAAACCAAATTTACGCCCATGCTCTACTGTCAAAAATTGATAGGTCAGAAAAGACCGAGCCCTA
This sequence comes from Ictalurus punctatus, assembly GCF_001660625.3. Taxonomy (NCBI): domain Eukaryota; kingdom Metazoa; phylum Chordata; class Actinopteri; order Siluriformes; family Ictaluridae; genus Ictalurus; species Ictalurus punctatus. The sequence continues at coordinate 20,205,250 of NC_030421.2, forward strand.
TTTTGGATTTTTTTGAGTATGATTACCATGCTATTATAAACTAAAATGATACGAGCAAAATCCTGGTTAAATCCAGTGGGTAGGAGCTCGGTATAACTCTGTGACATGTCAGACTGGGCTTCTGTGGAAAAAAGGGGGGTTTTTTATACTGTCACGCACACTCTCTGCATGCAGAGTGGTCTTCTGAGGTACAAAACTTCCTAGTGAGAAAGCTTTCAAAACGGTTTACTCACGTTCCCTTTTAGCGACAACATAATAAAAACACATAAATATCCAGGCTGTGCTGATGCTGAATATATTAGGTATTGTTTTACAAGGAAGATGTGTGGCTTCACTAATGGCAGCCACATGAGGCCTGATCAAAAAGGTTTCACATTAATTAATAAGGTACATTCATCATTATTGTAGCTTTTACAAAATAATGCCCTCCAGCATATACACACTTTTAGGAGCAAAGTGGGATGCCTGCAGCTGTGATGTAACTCAGTTTCGCCTTTATATTATCGTGGGTGACATTAGATGGGTTTTTTCAGCTTCATTTTGATTTTCAGGAAGGAGTTGTGTGCAAAGGACTGTTGTATGTATGTGCATGATGCACATGATGCACTGCTCATGCTATTTTCTCCTTCATATGAATTACGTTTTATAAGGCCTGATTAAATATCTTGCCAGCAGCTACAAATTTCTCAAAGATCACCTTAAACCTTGAACAGTATTATCTTCACATTTGTATTGTCTTTGTCAGTGATGATGTTTCTGATTTTGGAGTTTTTTCCAGCATTATAACCACACACCCAATACCCGTATTAATAAAGCTGATGAAACTAGGAGTAGGGTTTCAGAAAACAGAATTTTTAGGAGGATTTAGCAGTGTTGGAACACATTTTGCAGACTCATGACAAACTGAATTCAGAATCTTCCAGTTTGTGAGCCATTTCCTAGCTGTCAGTCACTTTTAAAAAAAAAATCTTTCATCTTAGCTGCGATTTCACAAGTGGACGGTGTTGCTGGTCTCCTTGAATATGGATCATGTTTGACTCCAGGCCACTCTGAAAACATTCTATCCACTGATAAATGACAGCTTTACTCTCACAAATTTATTGCCAGAAGTTCTTAACATTTGGAATTCTAGGCTTTTACCATTTGCCACATACAACCTAATGTGCATATTGTCCCTTGTCCCTGTTATTACAACAAGGACAAGAGATGTGTGTGTCTTTTAAAACAGGCTTTTCTTTATCGTTGTTACAATTTATCTGGAGAAATGGCCAGACCTGTGATAGGTTAATAGTTGTATTTTGTACACTTTGTAACTCAGTTATCATCGCTTCCACTTCACTGGTATTTTAAGAACTTTATGTATTCTGAATAGTCTGAATAGTGTCTAAGTCTGTAGTAACATCTGAGGTCTGAATGCCAGTGTGCACAATTTTGGTACTGAATCCTCACTATGCATGCTTAACTCTAAATACAGCTCTATAGCGTTTGCGCAATGTGTGTGTGTCATCCTCTAACCCTTTATCACTGTCAGTTTCTGACCAAATCATGGCTCTTGGATATTTTTGGTTGTTGGTCTATTCTAAACCCAGTAATGACACACTCATACCACCATTACACCCACTACCATTGTCATTGTCATTGTCGTTGTTACTCTGAGAATAGTCCACCATCCATTTGCTCAGTGGTGGGTCTTTCCATAATAAATAGGGTACAGAGGGGCTGACAAATTAACCAGTGAAATATATGAGCTACAGTAATTATATACTTACAAAATGCACATATATGGAACATGGTAAAATAAAATTGTACCTTATAAAATATCCAGTGATTGCAGGCACAACTCTCATGAACTCATGTACATGTCTAGTTGAGCATATATGTGTATATGTGTGTGTGTGTATATATATATATATATATATATATATATATATATATATATATATATATATATATATATATATATATATATATATATATATATATATATAGTCATGTGAAAAAATAAGTACCCCCCATGGAAATTGTTGGCTTTTTTGACATATTTGGACAAGCAAACATTTGATCCTCTTTGAAACAGTACCTATTAATACATTTTATACACTCTAGCAACTAACACATAAAATTTACATTTTGTAGTAATTTTCACAATTTTTATACACTTGATATGTATATGATATATAAATGTATACAAAATTTATACATAAATATAATATATAAATTTATCAATTTCTATTACTACTACTACTACTACTACTACACACACACACACACACACACACACACAGTGGATATAAAAGTCTACATACCTCTGTGAAAAGAATGAAACCAAGATTAATCATGTCAGAACCTTTTCTAACTTTATTGTGAAATTGCAACCTATAAATTAAAGTGAAAATCATTGAGAAACCTTTAAGGGAAAATATGAAAAATAAGTGTGCACACCAAAAACTAATACTTAGTTGAATCACCTTTAGATTTTATCATGACATTCAATCTTTTTGGGTAGAGTCTATAAGTTTGGCACATCTTGACATAGCAATATTTTGCCATTATTCCTTGTAAAAGCATTCTAACTTTGTCAGACTGTCTGGGCATCTCCTGTGCACAGCCCTCTTCATGTCACCCCACAGATTTTCGATTTGCTTTATATCCTTACTCTAGCTGGGCCATTCCGTAACCTTGATCTTGTTTTGATGAAGCCATTCATTTGTTCATTTGGAGGTGTGCTTCAGGTCATTGTCATGCTGAAATGTGAAATTCCTCTTCATCTTAAGCATTTTAGCAGAAGCCTTAAGGTTTTGCGTCAAAATTGACTGGTATTTGGAGCTATTCATTATTGCCTCCACCCTGATTAAAGCCCCAGTTCCAGCTGAAGAAAAGCAAACCTAAAGCATGATACTGACACCAATGCTTCATCTTGGGTATGCTGTTCTTTTGGTGGTGTCCTTTTTTGTACCTTTGGAATTGGTTTCATCAGACCATAACACATTTGGCCCCATGGTTTGGGATGATTTAGTTGGGTTTGGATATTTTTTGTGAGGAAGTGCTTATATCTAGCCACAATACCCCATAGCCCAGACATGCGAAGAATACAGTTATAAAAGGGTATGAACACTTATGCAACTTATGCAACCAGGTATTTTTTTTTCATAATGCCATGGGCACACACTGACCTAAATTGTACAGTTGAATATTAGGGGTTTGGACAACACCTGTTCTTGGCTGACAGGAGTGGAACCTTATGTGGTCTTCTGTTGTTGTTTTAGCTGATTCACCTCAAGCTGATTTTTTGACTGGATGATTTTATGCATTGTGCTGCTGCCACATGATTGTCTGATAATTGCATAAATGTGCAGGTGTACAGGTGTTGTAATTGGCAGAAATATGCGTGTATGTTATGTATGATTCCTCCACTAAATGCAACCCTTTTAAGCTTTCTTTTGAAGGAACTGTTTTCATAATGAATAGTTGTCATCCAAAGCCATTAAAAAAACAGCTTCCCAATCAGACCTATATGAATGCATTTCATATGATGATGTTTGACAAAGCGGTTGGTGTAAACCTAAATTTAATTCTTCCAGAAATGAGACAACTGAGGCACATGACAAGTGCAGGGAGTGAGAAAGGATAAATGAAACAAAGAGAAAAAAGAGACAAGGAAGGGGAGAGAAATGACACTGAAGAAATGGGACTGAAATGAGGTGTCATTACATGGAAGCCATGGCAGAATGACATTTTCTCAGTGGCTACAGAATACTTTAAGCAAGATGACTGTTATCCAGCTCAATTTTCATTTACATTTGTATGAAATTGATGGTAAATTCAAGGTAAATGTAGGTAAAGAGAAATAAAAACAGGGATAATGCAAGAAATGTGCAAGATATGAAGAAAATAGGAAAAGTTTTAGTTCAAGAGACAAAAAAAATTGATTTAAAGGTATTGTAAAATAAATATGCTAAACGGAAAGTCACAGAAGATCTTAGAAGGGAAGATAAAGTCATCATGTTAAAGATTCTTTATTTTAGGTGATTGTGTTCATCTTTACTGCATATAATGAATAGGTTCCTATGAAACCTCCAGAAATAATGTGTAAGTTCCTCTTTCATTTCTGTGTTTTTGATTTTGTAGCAGGCTTGGCAGTTACTGAGAGCTTTTCAGTAAGATATATTTTGAGCAGCCAAAATGTGTAAACAGGCGTGATTCACAGATCAATACTCAGAGCTGATGTTCTGACGTGGGACTGATGAAGTTTTTCATTCTCTTTAAACATTTCTTTTTTCTGAGGGAGAGACGCTGCTATGTGCTACGGTTTCCCACGCAAACTGAGTGCTCCACTTGATAGTGTGTGAAAAACTGATTTAATGGAATATCTCAACTAATTCTCACTTGTGTAACTGTGAATAATCATAGACAAAGTGCTAACTAGACTCAGTCATCTTTGCTGGAACTATTCCAACAGCAGAAGAAGACATGTCTCCTGCTCATATTTGTATTATTATTTATTTATTAATATGGATCAAAGTCAGGGATTGTTCAGATATGAAAGACCCAGCATGCTTCTTTTGATGAACTCATTAAGATGAAATGTTTTAGCTGGTGTCCTACTGGTGTCTCATCCAGGCTGTATTTCCACCCGACATCCAGTGTTCCTCGAATAAGATCAAGTCAACCCTCTATATACTGTAACTTGTATACACTGGATGGTAATGTTTCTTAGGAACGATGGCGCAATAATACAAGAGCATGGTACATAGGACTACAAGTAATGTACAATAAATACACAAATATAGTGCAGATGTATACTTGTAATGTGCAGGAGTGCAGTGATCATCAACTGGTTGTGTGAACATTCAAGGGTGTGTATTGGGAAGGGTCTTGAATAATCCAGTTGAGTGTTGGGGGGGCAGAAGTGTGCCTGATCTCCTCAGGGACGAAGCTGTTGCAGAGTCTAGTGGTGGTGGCACAGATTCGCCCATACCGTATGCCAGATGGCAGCAGGGTGAACAGTTCATGAGAGGTGTGTGAGTGGCCTCGTGGCCTTGCAGATCCAGCACATGTGATAGAAGGTCTCAGTGGTGGGAATAGAGATGATAATAATCTTCTCAGCTGTCCAATCTGCTGTAGGGTCTTGTAGTCTGATATGCTGAAGTTGCCATACCAAACAGTGAGCCAACTGGTCAGGATGCTTATTATTGTCTATCTGTAAAAGGTGGTGAGGATGGAAGTAGGGAGTTTTGCTCCTTTACAGAAAGTGAGGATGCTTAGGACTTTCTTCTTTTTAGATAAACAGATGGATTGAGGGTCCAGGTTGGGTCATCCGTTATGTGAACACCAAGGTATTTGTGTATAGCTTTTTACTCTCTTTACCTTTTCGCTTTTGATGTGCAGTGGAGAGTGATCACCACATGTCCTCCTGATGTCAACAATCATCATCTTTCATTTTATATGGACAAAGTTAATATGATATGGATGGGGTAGCACCCTGTACATGTGTGAAAGGAGTAGCATAGATACTCCCCACACACCCCAGCAGTCCAACACATTTAACCATTTGTCACTCTTTGCAGTAAAAGAGCACATTTTTTTCTGTTAGAATGTCATATATTATTCCTATGACATAGTGGTCTGTGCTGTCCTTTCCTCCCAGAAAAACTAACATTCAGGGAGGTACCATCACCTCAGGAGTTCCGGCAGGGCGATGTAGCGGAGGTGGTGTGTGATGTCACCAGCTCCCCTGTGCCTGTGGTCGCATGGTATTACAACAATATGGAGATCACTGAAGACACTGACAGTGAGTCGCTGTTTAACGGTTTGCCATGAGTGCCTTTTACAGCAGCTGGGAAAAAGAACTTTTTAGAGGAAAGCAATTTCTGCAGTGGAATAATTAAGTTTTCAAAGTTCAAAAAGTAGTGTATTATAGAAAAAAAGACAGAAATCAAGACTCAAGACAAGTTTTATTATTCTGCTATTAGGACTGACTCCAAATTCAAAGCAGCCTATTTTTAGATTGTAAAATTAAAGGGGATTGATGGAATGTTTTATCATGTGGTTTTAGAAATTGTGCCTTTGACATGACTATAGTGTAATCAAATGCCATTCTCAGCTGTAAATATAGCTCTTTTGATCTTTTAATTAGTATTTTTTTAAAATTAATTTGCCATGCCTTCCTTTTCAGAGTTTCAGCTCCTACCAAACAACAACCTACAAGTTCAGAGAGTGACTAAAGCAGATGAGGGTGTGTTCCGCTGCGAAGCCAGAGTGGAGGCCAGGGGTGAGATTGACTTCAGAGATATCATCCTGGTTGTCAATGGTGAGTTTTTCCATTATAGACAAAATGCTATAATGGGTGTGCAGTGAAAGCTCATAGTGATGCCTGGCAGAAGAGAATCAGCTAAAGTAATAGTTTTAGGTGTGCCTAGAGTACAAAAAGCAAACAAATGTAGTTTTCTTTCAGACCATGTTAAAGTGTCAGTCTTGGTGTTTGCTATATTCAGTACTTTTTTTGAACAATGGGCATACCCTGCACCCTATGTACAGTACAGTGGACAGATGTACAATTCCTTCTTGAAAGTGGTTAAAAACATTGTAAATATAATTTTAATTTCAGATGAATGATTCAATGCACAATGTCCCTGAAATCAATGCTTAAATCAGTTACTCAGTTCTGATTTTTCTTTCCTCTATTAAAATTGCCCTGTATAGAAGATCTGTATAGAGCCTCCAAGCTATTAGACATCATGATAATGATAAGTTTTGGCTGAAGATGAGCAGCGATGATATGGAGAGATTAACCATGATATTTTATGTCTGATTTGATGAGGGTGAACATAGGCCAGAGTCTCTATAGCACCCTGCTGAAATCTCTCCCACTGATCTAATAAGGTTGCTCAATGAGGTGTGGCTGATAATCTGGCAGACATGACAACACACATCAGAGGCTAACCTAAAACAAATGAAGCAAGCACACACACAACACCACCACTGAACTCCGTATAAACATATTAGCGTCTGGTTTTCAATTTGAATCAGTTTGAGACATAAAAAATATACTCACAAAAAACACAAAGACTATTCCCTCTTTGTTTCTTTGTTCAATATATGTCAAATAAATTTAAAGTTTGGGTTTTTCCCCTTATATTAAAAAAAAAAAAAACTAAAGACAGAACTGTAAAATGACCAGTTTTTATGGCATGCTGGTCAGTGCTAAATGTCCAGACTTGCTGGGTGGTTTTAAGCTTCAGCCAGATGCTTCATAGGCCTGGTTTGAAGTCTTTATACCCAATTATGTCTCATATTAGCAGTGTTGTTCCAGTTGGGTCCCTTAATCTGGAAATAAGTTAAATTAGATTATAACCTTTGGAAAATGGCTATGGATCGGCAAGAAAGTCAATGATAATCTGGTTAGACTTTGTTTCTATGCTTGACTACCAAACCAAGTGTATAGTGTGTTTATTTACATGTCTCAGCATTTCCTATCTGTGCCTATGTGTGCCTATGCTACATATAACATTATACAGTAAGAAACTATTAAAAATTCTAAGTCAATATTTTAGTACTTAGACATGTTAGTTTTCCTTAGACCTTCTAAATGGTTGAATTTTTATGGTCCAAAACAAAGGCTGTGGTTGCCATGGTCCTTCACTCTCTATGATCTGAAATGCAACAAATGAACACTGATAACAATAAAGTTTCTGTTTTTAAGGATCGAAATTAAGACAGGTGTGTATTCAGTTGTGTTTAGACATGCTGCAAGGATATCCAATTAAGTCTGTTTATTTTATTATCTTTAAAAATGTGTGTGCAGTGCAATGGCATTTTCAGCATGATATACAATTAAAGTTGACTTACAGATTTCACATTCATGGCACAGCAATAATAATCAGATTACTGATGGAATAAAAAACTGATGCACCAAAAGTGTATTCTGTCTCTTGGTAGCTCATAGTGATTTTTAATATCAGTATATTTATGGTAGTATCACAAATGCAAAAACATGGGATAGTTTGTATTTTGAATGTCATCATTATAAAAAACATAATTTTGTACAAAAAAAAAAAATAAAAGGAATAATAATTTTTTTAAAAAGGGGAGGCAGGCAGTCAAAGCTACCAATATCAGTGTAGCACACAGGCAAAAACGAGTAAATGGGAATGGAATGTGTGGCCAAGGTTTCAGATAACTAATTGACTTGAGAATTATTATTGTACAAAAACTATTGCTCTGCAAGTACAGAATACACACGCTATGTATATTATGATGTAAAATATAGTGGATTTGAATAGATTCTTATAGTTATTACAATTAAAATTTTATGCAAGTAAAAAAGAAATAGACCATTTTCTTCACACCAGATGTGTTTTCTGTCTTCAGATATATTTTTTTGTTGATGCTAACCAGTGTGACCCTCTAGCACATAACATTTCACTAATTCCTCATGTCTGTAAGGGCATATTGCTGTATTGTTCATATATAACTATATCGCTGTATAGTTTGTATTATGTTAAAACATCTGTGTGTGTGTGTGTGTGTGTGTGTGTGTGTGTGTGTGTGTGTGTGTGCATGCGTGTGTGTGTAATGGAATATCAACTGCCTGATTTACATTTAGTGCAGTAGTCTATTAATATTGAAGTGGGGTGACATAAACAGTATACAAGCACAGAACCAAAGCAGTGTGCAGTGTTTGTTCTCCTGAGAAGACAGATTTGATTATAAGAGGAATAATGTGACGTCCCCCATCACAGCCTCCATTGCAGTCAGCTAATCTGCAATCACTGCTCTTTCAAAGAGCCCTGTCACAGAAATACTTCTTATCATCCTGTGGCCTACCTCCCACAATTTCCTTCGAAACTTCCCCCCCACAATCATACATCACCAACTGATTGCATTCTCTATCACATAATAACTGCAGGAAGATTGGTGAATTAATTGGAACCAGACCGTCAGTAGTTTGGACATTTCTAAAGAATGACCCATTATGTGTGTTCTGTTTAACAAATAGTGTGTGCATTTATGGTGTCTAATAGAGAGGGAGAGCGATGTTTTAGTTGATCTAATATGCTGCCAAGCCAGCCTGAAACTGACCATGAATAAAACATCCCCTTAATTTAATCTTTTTACCCTAGCTCATACGCCATTAAATTATTGTATGCCTTAAATGGAGCATAATTCAAAATGACACCCATTTTAGATGGCAGAGTCCCATCCATTGATCAGTCCAAAACAGCTGGAGTAAGGAAACAAAGCAGGTAAGTATGTATATTGTCAAATAAATGAATGGGCTGAAAATTTTACTTTACTAAGAAAATATAAGTGTTCTACTGAAATACAAGTTAGGACAGATTTAAACTATTTTTACAGTTATGTGGTTGTTATACATTGCATTTTTCCTCTGCACAAATGTCAAGCCCCCATATATTATTACTCTATATGGTCAAATGTATGTGGACACCCGACCATCACACCCGTGTGTGGTTCTTCCCCAAACTGTTGCCAAAAAGTGTCTTTGTATGCTGTAGCATTAAGATTTCCTTTCACTGAAACTAAGGTGCCTAAACATTTTTCCCACACAAAACGAGGTCCATAAAGACATGGTTTTACGAAGGTGAGTGTGGAAGAACTCAAGTTGCCTGCACAAAACCCTGGCCTCAACCCCACTGAACACCAATGAATTGGAATTGCTGCACACCAGGCCTCCTTGCCTGACATCAGTGCCCAAACTCTTGCACTCTTGTGGCTGAATAAGCAAAAATTCTCATAGCCACATTCCAAAATCTAGTGGAAAGCCTTCCCAGAAGAGTGGAGGCTCTGATAACAGCAAAGGAGGACTAAATCTATAATGGTATGTTCAACAGCACATACAGTATGGGTATTGGTCAGGTGTCCACATAATTTTGCCAATATAGTGTACCTTTAATAAGTAATAATCTCATGGAATAAAAAAAATAGTTACATTATTTTAAGCAAGTGTTGAGATGTGTAAATGTTGATCAAAAGAAAAGAAATCTAAAGTCATTGTAAGAATTGCTTATGCACAGATCACTGTGAATAAATGAACATGTAGCTAATTTATCAGAATGTCGATGTAGATTCTCTTAGGTCATCTGGCTGACCAACCACTTGACTTTTTGTTCTCCTCATTAACCTTTCACAATATAATAAACTGAACTGGATAGGAAATATTGATTTAAAGCCGGAAAGTGCTTTTGTTTATTTATTCTGTCAGTGTTATTTCAAAGTGCAGTCACGTCAAGGCTGGTAATGCATGCAGGGAATATGATGACTTGTGAGTAAGCAGCTGTTTTACATGTGTATCTGGGTGTCAACTCAAAAGTGGCTTGCTAGGAATTATAATTTTACTCGGAGGAACCACAGGAGGTTTTATAATAATAAAATAATAATAACAACGATAACATTGTATTTCTAAGTGCCTTTCATGGTATCCAAGGACACTGTACAGTTACAATTTACAAAAAAAAATACAACAACAAAACATCATACAATCATAATAGTTAGTAAGTTATTCAGGAATAACAGCAAAGTGTATTCTTTCCCCAACAGTTCCACCAGTCTTGTCTGTACCACAGCAATCCTTCAATGCAACAGCTGACTACGGTGAATCTGTGACATTCACATGCAGGGCTTATGGCTCTCCTGAACCTAATGTTACCTGGCACAGGTATAATACACTGCATCATGACGCACACCAAGTTATTTCATCCAACACCCTGTAAATCATATTCATTACAATCAGCAAACAGTAACGATTAGCAGTAAACAAGTTCAAATTCACAAATTCACCTTATTCATCAGGATTTTAGGTTTGTGGCCTATAAAATAGACAACTAACCAACTAGTGAACTAGTAACTAGTGAAAACGAACCAAGAAATGAACATTTCACTCTTCTTTCCAGTCCAAAATGAAACAGATGGATTTCCACCAAAAGGTTTTCTGCATTTAAACATTTTTCTCTCAGACAGGAAGTCTCAGAAAAGAATTGAGGAGTCGCAGGAAAAGGTCCATAATTACACATTTTGATTTTGAGTGGACACTTTTCACCTCTAATGTGTGACAAACTCTATGAGTGACAGGTGACCCTACATGTTGATTACAGGCCTTCAATCACTGTAATTACCTCTACTGAGATTGGCAAGAGAAGGAGATGAGTCCATGCTGACCTTTTATGAATGAGTCTAACCAAACACTAAAGGAGACACTGAGAATACACTGCCAATTGAAGTACGCCTGCTAAAACTTGCACTTTAATTGTATTTCAAGTTGCAATTTTTTATTTATTTTTGCTTATAAATGGGAGTTGAATAAAGAGTGAGTAATTTGTTTTTGTTATGCTGTTTGATTTGATTGTTCAAGCCATGTTAGTATCATGACTGCACTGTTTCACCATAATCCCTCAGATATGACCTTATATATGTCATTCTTGAAATTTCTAAAACAGGATGAAATATAACTACTAATTAGTATATGTGACTGCCTATCTATATCTGATCAAGACTAGTTCAGTCATATATCATACCACTCACAATGCAGTATCATCCAGTCCTATAGCAGCACTGTTAGCACACATGACCAATGTGTCTATTATGCATGACTCTGTATTTTCACAGTATTTTGTTTTTTTTTGTTAATTTTCTGTTGACACATATGCCCCTCTGATTTAAACAGATTACATTTCCACTCAATCCACACCAAGCATTATCACAGTCTAAGCTCCTGCCATGATCTCCTCTAAAAATATTGAATTACTCAACTTCTTAATTGCCACTACACACCTTTATTTGTAGCGCTTGAGTTATATGTTTATTTTTTCCAGTGTGCAGAGAAATGACTGAATGTAACTGTGATATTTTGTAACATAGTTTGTTTTGTCTGTGTTTTTCTATGTTTTTACTTGCGCTACTTATTTTGTATCCTTGCAGCTTTATATTTCTTTTCAGTTATGTTTTTGTTTGTGCTTTTGCATTTTGAGCGGTAATGTTTGTAACAGGCTGAGACGTGTTTGTCATGTTATGTCTGGTAGGAAGGGAGTTGAACTCCAGGAGTCAGAGCAGTATGCAATGCGAGGCCGCGGCACAACACTCACTATTCGCAACATTAAGCAGGACGATGGTGGCTCCTACACCTGCAAGGCCTCCAACAAGGCTGGCGATGTGCAACGGGAGATTTTTCTCAAAGTATTTGGTGAGGATTCGTAACTCATGTATCTGCTAAGAGAGTTTATTTTTTATAATGAGATCATTTATCAGTAGATTAATATAAGCGCTCAAGCATTTGTAAATATATATAAAGCTGCATAAATTTACATTTGAAAGAATAAAAAGACATTTGGTTGAAAAACATCACATTAGTTAAATGTCAGTTTGATCTTTCATATCAGGGGCAAGCTGAGCATAAGCACCATCATAAGTCAGGATATGTAAAAAAACAACTGTTGAGAGTGGTTAGTTTCAGTGGTGCTGGATTTCAATTTCACCACTGACAATTAAGGTACATCATAATTACTGGTACATATAGTGATCATAGATCAAAATTGTGTCGCACAGAGTGACATATTTCACCTCTACCAGCCAATCAGAAACAATGTGACAGGAAATATTAAATATTAAACAGGAAATACTACATGATCAATACATGATATTACTGTCTATCTTTTTTTTAGTTTAATATACACTATACAAACTTAATCCACATCTGAATACAACAAACAACAATGTAGTATTACATTTATAGTCAACTTTAAAATATTATGTCAGTATCTCTGTTTGATGACATTTGGCTGCCTGAGGGAAAAGCCCGCTACACTGGCTGAAATAAAAATAGTCTTAATCCCTTTTGTTTACAGGTTCCATTAAAGAAACTGTATTTCTGTGAGTTTTCTATGTCCAGTGTAATATCCTATAACTATCTATATGAAGGAAATACAAAAAACAAAATGGATTTATAGACCTCCCTGCGCTTCTTACTCTGCGCATGGCAGCATTGTTTAAATTGTTTGAAAAGAATCACTAGCTTTATTTACGGTGTATGTTGTACCTACTAGGGGGTTGGTGCTACATTGAAACTGTTTCACTTGGTGCAACACATAATTTTTTTGGTAGTTTTTTACACTCAACATAGTGCCAATTTACATTCAAATTAGGCTCCGGCAGAGCTTATGTTTGGCTGGTACACATGGTTGTACATCTGATTGTGCACTTAAATGTGTAATATAACACATGCATATATGTGTATATAACATAATGTGGGCAATGAACTTCTATGGGTCCAGAGAATTTATACAGAAGAGAATATTCTGATGTTAAAAAAAAGGGATGTGACTTTTTTTCTTCTTTTTTGCCATCAGCCTCCCACGTCCAGCCCTCCAGTATTCCTTCCATAAACAGGTTCATAAAATAATTTAAGAAAATGTGTGACACACTCTTTATGGCCAAGAGTTTCAATTTAGATTTTCATAAAGCTGCCAGCATCCACTCAGATTATTCAGATAGCACCTTGTCAGCTCATGTAAATGTATGGAGATTTATTCTGTAGTCATCAGAATCCTTTCTGTGCAAGCAAAGGGCATTCTTCAGAGAGTTCATTTCAATGATGCCTAGTTATTCCATGGGAGGTTAGTTTGCAAAGGATGATGGGAAATGTAGTTTTAACTTACCAAATCTGTCTTACTTCTCCATACTAATAAGACCTATTTTTCATTCCAATAAAGTCCATGTCAAAGTCTTCGGTTTCAATTCTCTGGACATGCTCTATCTATCTAGTCTCACAGAACCTGAAATATACAAGTATCAAATGAGCGCATCTCATCATGTAACTAGTTTTGTACACTAATGAACCAAGTCTAAATTGCAAACATACATAGTTTCAGTGATTTACCTTTGCAATCTCAATAGCAGGATTGCTTTGTTTGGGTAATTCATTTTGAACATGTCAGGAGATATATTAAACACAGAACTGCTCAGTAAGACTGTTTGTATGCAGTGATGCACTGTCAGGGGTCACCGATCTAAATCTGTTGGTTTATAATATTCATATGTGACCTGTGAAACAAAAACTCTTATGTATATTTATTGAAGTAAGCACAGGAGTGCAGTTTATTTGTTTATTTATTTATTACACTATTTCACCTGGAGCACGAAGGTGTTACTCAAAGGCTTATCAATCCTGAACAAAAAAGCAAATTATCTCAAAATATATAAAATAAGGATAAGTAATTGTGCTTGTGTGCTTGTGTGCCTGCATTCCAGTTGACACCCCAACAGTCTATATTTTGGTAGTATCATACGTATGTTTTATAACATTTTGACGGCTCATTCTTGTGTAAATAACTCTGCTTACAGTTCAGCCACACATAACTAAGCTGAGGAATGTGACAGCTGTGGAGGGCAGTGCTGCTATGATCTCCTGTAAAGCTGAAGGTGAACCCCTGCCCGAGATCTCCTGGAGGAGAGCCAGTGATGGACAGAGCTTCTCTTATGGACAAAAGGTACAACTCTAGACAGGTACAGCTGGACTTGCCACTTGGTAAGCAGTAATTAGTTTTGAATAAGCACTGTAATGTGATGTGTTTCTATGATGAGAACTACGAGACCACCAAAAAACTGATGTAAGCTATCCTGATATAAATATGTGAAATACAAACATGAGTAATCATGATGTATTCATTGCACCAGAATATGTTTGCTGTGTACCCACCCACTGTCTGTGCATATTTAAATATAGCTCTCCAATGTTCGACACGTTTTGTATCTTTCAATTCTATGAAAAAAGTATGGCAATTAATTGATCCACTCATTGTCTGCTGTGTGAGCTTCAGTATTTGAAATGCACCAACCATGGTCAGAGCTGCTCAGAAGCTGGCATGCCTTTATGAAGCCACCAGTGCCACATGGCGCGTCTGTGAGATAAACTTCAGTGTCTTCCTCCATGTTCTGAGCCTGTACTGAATAAAAATGCTTGCTGCACAATAGTTAATTCAACAGGGACACCCAGTCCGGTAACATGAAAAGAAGAGGAGCTGTCAAAGAGCATTAGAATACTATAAAAGCACAGTTGTTAGGCAGCAACAATGGAGGTAAATGGAGTTGCTCTTCGGTGAAGCAGTCTGTGGGTCTTTGACAGGAGCTTTATGAAAGACATTGCCACCATGCTTAATCTAGCCACGACTGCTCAGCAAGCAATTTAAATGTCCTGTCTGATGGGAAAGGTAAAGAGTAAGCAAGGAGGGATGTGTAGCAAAGAAGAAGGTACCTCCAATTACTCAGTATTAGTATAGCAGAATTCACTGTGTAGAAATAGTCCAGTTAGGAGAGGAGAACTACTATAATGATGCACTGCCCTCTTCCTAATTCAGGTGTTCAAGGCCTAAACACTTATGTGAATGGTCTTTCATTTTACCAGTGTTTAGTAGTGACGCAAACTGACATTTTTTGTAACACACATATGAAAGGTGCTCAAGTGTGACTGAAATGATTGAGAGCTTTAATACATTATGTAAGCACAAAATAACATATATTAAAAGGTGTGAGTGACAGAAAGCTGCTCTCTCTATGTAACCTCTCATAATGAACAAAATAACTCATTCTCTCTAATCAAACAAAACACCACCATGTACAAGTTGTATCACCAAATATAACCCATAATACATGGCTAAAAAATGGTAGAGTAACAGTAATATCTCTGTGACATTTAAAAGCTTGCAAATGCTTTTGTGTAAAGTAGCCTGGATTGCTATAGGGCTCTTTTGCACTATACTGTTAGAACTTATGAAAGAACTGTATTACAAATGTATGAGTTAGGAATAACATTCCCACTGTCCTAAGAATGAGGGAACATCCTGCACAATCACTTAAATCACCTCACTGGCTCAAACTTTTTGACTTGACCTCAAGATTTAATTAATGTTTAAATACGTTCGTGTTCTTACCCATCTGAAGCTTAGCAAACTCATTTTTAGATGTGCTAAGTACAAAATTCTGCTTATTAAGCAGCAATATGCTGTATACTTATAGTGCCGTTTGAACTCTTTACAATTTTCTGTATTTCTGCATACATTTGTCCTGTTGTGATCAGATCTTCATCTAAGTCATAACACTAGATAAAGAGAACCCAATTAAACAAATGATGCAAACACGTTGTAGTTTTTATATTTATTTGTTGAACAAAACTATCTAAAATGATCTTGCTGCACTTATGGTTAGGCTTCAGTGCATGGACAGATAGTCTGACATTCCCCTGGAGAATTTGCTGGTATAATCCAGAATGCATAGGTCCATCAATAATGGCAAGCCATCCTGGACCCAAAGCAGCAAAGCAGCCCCAAACCAAGATACTTCCACCCCCATGCTTCATGGTTGGGATGAGGATCTTATGTTGGAATGCAGTGTTTGGTTTTTGCTTGTTCAGTGTTTGTGTGATGGTGGACTCACGAACACTGATATTAACTCTTGCATTGAGGCAATACAAGAGTAGCTGTAGGTCCTTAGATGTTAACCTGGGATTCTTTCTGGCTTCCCGTAATATCATTCATTGCACCCTTGGAGTAATTTTTGCTGAATGACCACTCTTTAGGAGAGTAACTGTGGTGCTGAAGTTCTTCCATTTGTATATCATCTGCCTAACAGTGGATTGGTAGAGGCAAAACTCTTATTGTTTTGTAACCTTTTCCTGCCTGGTGAGCATCAAGAACTCTTTTTCTGAGGTCATCAGGGATCTCCTTTGATTGGGGCATGGCACACTTCCATAATGTGTGGTGAACACAGCCTTTGATAGTGAAGTCCCAAGTTTATGTTCTTGAAACATGGGAGGACCTGTTAAATTCACACCTCATTGCCATTCTCTTGATTGAAACACCTGACTTCAATTACCCCTTTAAATTAAATCATACTCCTAGAGGTGTACATACATTTTCCAACAAAGATATTTAGGATAATTTTGCTCAATAAATAAATGTAAAAACTACAGTCAACCAGAATGTCTATTACTGTTGCGTGTACCACCGAAAGGCCAAGGCGGTAAATACAAACCAGTTAGTGGTGGTTTTGCAGTTAAGGGTTTACTGAATGGAATGTCGGGGGTTCAAGCCCCAGCACTGCCAAGGTGCCACTGTTGGACCCTTGAGCAAGGCCCTTGACCCTATCTGCTCCAGGGGTGCTGTATCATGGCTGACCCTGTGCTCTGACCCCACCTTCTTGACATGTTGGAAAAGAATTTCACTATGCTGTAATGGTTATGTGATCAATAAAGACTTATTGTCAATATTATCACGTGAAAATCATTCGCAAATTCACCACCAGGTGGCGCAAAGTTTTTCAAAATGAGGGGAAGATCAAATAACAGAATAAATTAATAGTAATAAAAGTTTAACATTAATATATTATTTTTGTTATTTTGTCAAATAAAAAATCAGCAGTGACTGATTTCATGTTATTATTATTTTCAAAGCTTATTAGAACAATGTACTCGAATGAAAAAATAATACGAAAACATACTCTGCTACTCTGTCAACCATGCTTATTTTTTTTTCATGTTATTTAAAAGGTTATTTATTATGTTATGTTATTTATTTATTTATTGCATTTTTATTTTATTTCATCATGTATTTCAAAATGTAGTCAAAGAACACAAAACGTGCTAATCAAACTGTTGCTGGGATGAAACCGAGCTGGGCCCGCTAACCAAATGGATAATACATTTATTATGAAGTAAGATATGTTAGTTGTAAAAGTTAATGCTGAAAGACAAGTTATTTATGTTTGCCGTTACCATGGATTTACAGTGACATGACATAAGCATGATATATGCATTATAAATGTGTTACAGAAGTAAGAACGAAATAATGTTAACTTGAAGTGTACCTAGTGTGTGTGTATATGTACCTGTTTGTGTGAAAATATTCGTTTGAATATAAAATGTTAGCTGGTATTGTAAGTTAAAAATGTAAGGGGTTTGAAGTGATTAATCTCGATTAGTGTTCCCCAAAACAGACCACAAGATTAGTTTCCCTCAACTGGTAAACTCTGATTCTTCATATGATATTAAAAGGGAGTCGAAATGGTATTTTATCAGACTACTTACATGTTCCCTCTGAGTGTCAGTTATTTTGCCTTTACTCTTTCTCACCTAGTGCTTACTCGGCCTTTCTCTATATTTGTGGCCTTTCCATTATGTTCTGTCTCATTCCACCTCCTCTGCTCTGTTTTTTCACTATCTCAATCAAACAGACATACTTTTACCTTCACATTTAAGTGTAAAGGAGATTTTTTAAAGATAAAGGATAATAAATTAGATTAAACAGATTTTTTTAAAATACCCACATACTGCATACCAACCATCCATCCATTTTCTATATCGCTTATCCTACTAGGTTGTGGGGAACCTGGAGCCTATCACAGGGAGCATGGGGCATAAGGCGGGGTACACCCTAGACGGGGTGCCAGTCCATTGCAGGGCACAATCACATACACATTCACACACCCATTCATACAGATGGACACTTTGGACATGCCAATCTGCCTACTATGAATGTCTTTGGACTAGGGGAGGAAACCGGAGTGCACAGAGGAAACCACCGCAGCACGGGGAGAACATGCAAACTCCGTACACACAGGGCTGTAGCGGGAATCGAACCCCCAACCCTGGAGGTGTGAGGCAAATGTACTAATTTGTATGCCTGCATACAAATCATTGTATTCTGAAATGTTAATCCTGTTAAACAAGTATTCTATATCTGTCTGCAAGGCAAGTGACTGGATGGAAATAAAGGAGTACTTCATTACTGAGTTCAAATGCGTACAGTTCCACGTGATTGAACTGAGTTACATTAAAATAATTTGTTTTCGTATATCCAACATGATTTGACCATGTATTTTCAATTGTCTGAATAAAACTGAACTCTGCGCTCTCACCTGAGGATCGAACCCGTGTTACAGGAACTGGAATTCTGCAACTGCGACATTACCGCTGCACTAGTACCACAAGATTTCTTAATGTAATTAATTTATGTTAATACTATGTGAACTGATCATGCTCACTTTGCATAATTCTATCTAATTAATTAGAAAGTTGTTTAAATTAAGTTTAGCATAGGCAATGAAATCACATTTTGATGAGAAACTTAATATTTTTATGTAAACCACACATAATGTTTTTCTTAGATCTAACTGACCACATCTTCCTTTTTTTGTCAGGGTAATTAATGTATGGTAGTAGTACTCTCTTTTTTGAGTAGCAGCCTCTTTTTTTGTGTTAAAATTGAGTATTTAGAGATGCTGTGGCTAAATGCTGCTTTCCATTTTTATGATACTGCACACCATTTTGTATTCAATATTCAGTGTTCAAACTCAGTTAAATATTCATCTAATATAAAGGGCCGTGTGTTTGTGGTTTCAGAGTCCAGACGAGCGTGTGGAGGTGCGTGGGCGTCATGGTGAGTCCATGCTGACCATTGTGGGAGTGGGCCTGTCTGACTGGGGCCGTTTTGACTGTGAAGCTCTCAGCAGAATTGGAGGACATCAGAAGAGCATGTATTTGGATATCGAGTGTGAGTGTATATTACTCACAGAAACCCCACAACAAAACACACACTGCCACAAATGTGTATGCCAGACACATGTACACAAATGACAACTCTTAATCACACCAGCAGGATATGAGAATCTGGGAAATATTCCCATCCCTCCTCCAGCCCATGCTGTTGTAAAAAGTACCATGTGCTACCCTTTTCAAATTGGAGTGTTTTTAGTGAGTCTATAATGCATTTGAAGGATTGAAGACATTTACCCAATCACTGGGGCTTCATCCGTTCTGAAGGGCTTCATCAGTTTTATGGGTGATCAGTGAAAAATCTTTAAAATTATAACACAAGTCTCGTCGTCCTGAATTATTGCTACTAGCTATTCAAAAATGACCCAGGTGACAGAAAATCTCCATAGATAATGTTGAATATCTATCTCCTCTCTACTGTGGGCACAGTACAGAACAGATTAGCCAGCAGGGTGACATTGGTATATGGGGAGATCACTGGGAGGTGTGTGGTTTAACGGGAACTGGGAATGTCTTCTAAATGGGGCTCAATGGAGTGAACAATCCGACAGTAGCACTCATTAACTCACCTATTCAGTCACCTGCCTATAGTGACACAAGGGACAGCATCAATCTCTATTATGGAAAAAGCGTGTGTGTCAGTGAGAGAGTGTACATGCCTGCCAGAGAGACAGAGAAAAGGAAAGGCAGAGAAAGATATAATGATAGCAAAAAACACAGAGAATGTGAAAATGATGGGCAGTGAGTCTAGATTGGGCAGGTTGTTGTAGTAAATTGCAGTGCCACATATTCAGATTGATCACGTGCCTGTATACCCAGCTGCAAGTATGCTCCCAGATGCACTTTTTGGTTAGCACATGTGTATCTACAGACTCACTTACATCTGTGACAGTCACAGAGCTTAGTCTGTTACTCTCTTCCAGTGGTTCTACCTGTGCCAGTGAGCTGTTAGCTTATATTTCCATTTCTGCTCAGAATTAAATTTCAGTTCTGTTTTCCATGCTAATCTCTAGCCAGGCTTTTTAATGTTTCAACTAGGTAATGGCTTTTTTTTTGTTACCAGATGCACCCAAGTTCCAAACCAATCACACCATCTTTTTCTCATGGGAGGGAAATCCAGTAAACATCAGCTGTGAGGTGATGTCCAACCCTGTGGCCACTATGCTGTGGCGGCGAGACAAGCTGACCATCCCTACTGAAGGCACGGCCAACATGCGAGTACACGGCGCTCCTGGCAAATCCCTACTGGAGGTACTTACACACAGCCACATCTGTACACATTGAACCATTTACTGAAGGTAACTGATATACCCAGTAACTCTGATTGTCTAAACTGTTAGCCTTATCTGCTTCTGTGCTCAAAGCACATTTGTTTCAAGGTACAGCTCAGATCCAATTCATTCAGGCCTCTGATAAATTGAGTCACCAGTTTTTCTTATTCCACTCTCATTTATCCAGGTCACTCCCATGTCAGACCGTGATTTTGGCCGATACAACTGCACAGCCAGAAACAACATTGGCATGCGGTTCCAGGAGTTTATCTTGGCTCAGGCAGGTTAGTAAACCGCCCCTCTCCAAAACCCAGAGGTACCTATCTCTCTGTTTTATGAGTGGAATTTGTTAGTCAATTCTTAATTGTAGGGATGCTTAGGAGAACTTACAGCTTCTGTTATGTGATTATGGAAATGCCTCTTGAAATGTTTTGATCTTTACCTATTGATTGTAATCATCATCATTAGTCAAAGTGCCACCGTAGTCCTCAGTTCCTTAGACTTGCACACACATTTATCACATTTCAGACTTCACATTTATTAAGATGCAAATATGTGCTATACATGTCTCCTTTTCCATCTCGTTATACTACCACTTTCTTTCCTCTAAATAGATTTAGCTTATAGACAGCAATTCGTAATTCTTTAAAAGCACATTTGATTTTAAATATATGTTATTGCTATATAAGGAGGAATGATTCATTACATTCACTTCATAGACATCGTGAATTTAAAACACACACACACATACACGCACACATTTACTATTTCAGGGGAAACAAGCAGAGGGCACTGTGTGTATTTTCTCAGAAACTCTCAGAGATTCTCCCCGGTGGTACAACACACAAGCAGAGAATCTGAAAAGCCAGAGCATTAGAATTCTTGAATAATAGTCCCCAGTCAAATGCATACATATTTCTCCCCCTCACTTCTACGACACTAAATCAGAAACACTCACAAACATTCGGCTAACATCATCGAATCTGATTTGTGGCAGGGTGGAGAGAGACGCAATGAAGTATCTTTCCTGTTTTCCTCAGCATAGAAATCGTGTTGACCATAACCATAGAGGAAGTACATGTCAATGGTGTATTTACACTTCTTGTGAAATTGGCCTATAGTCCCCAGTCAAATGCATATGTATCTATTCCCTGTACTTCTACCTCACTAAATAAGAAACACACAAACTAACTAACTCTTACTTTTCCTAACACCCATTTAATTTTTCTCTCCTACCATTCTGTTACTTATCTCCTTCTCCATCATTTGTCCCTGTCGCTCTCTCGCGCTCTCTCTCTTCCTCTTTCTTTCTCTCCCTTGATAGAGGTAGGTGCTTGTAATTCAGCTCAGGATGTCCCCTCATGCTCAGCAAGGAAAAATGAAAGGAGAGATCCTAAAGGCGATTGCGACTGGCACACGTACCTGAATGAAACCTTTCACTGTCTCTGTGTGTGGGACAGTTTACTACAATTGTGATTACTTTGAAAGGATATGATACAAACTAAATGGTGAAGATTTCACAGTGGTAGAAAGGTTTTTTTTTTATTATTATTATTCCAAGGTTTCAGTGAGCAAACAAAACCACTTTACTGTTGGGGCTAAAATATTCTGTGCCTATGCAGTGCCAGAGATTTCTACTATCTGTGCCGAGGTACATTGAAGCTATTCTTGCAGCTCATAGTGGCTCAGCAACTTACTAAAACACTTTATGTTGGTTTTTCCTTGTCTCAGTCACCCTTCTTTATGTAACTCACAATGTACACTGCAACAAATTATTTTAAACCATTTTAAAACCTAGGAGTCCCCCTCTGACAGATGTATATGTGTTTGTTTGGAATATGTGCTGACATGCTAATGTGCATATGACCATTCCAAAAATTTTAAGAAAATTCAAGATGTTTCTTGTTTGTAAGCAAGTTTTTTTGTTTTGTTTGACCAGAAGTCATGATTATGCAATCCATTATATGCCTACGATCAGGTTTTCTGTTTATGTTCTCCTTGTTGCTGTTTGTTTCAGACGTTCCATCTAACCCATACTCAGTGCATCTTAGCTCTGTGGCCCAGCGTACAGCTACAGTGACGTTTATGAAGCCAGACTCTCATGGTGGAGTTCCTATTGGCCATTACCTGGTCAGATACAAAGACATCAGTTCAAATGACTGGAGAGATGTCAAGTCACATGGAACACAAAGTGAGTGACTCTCTTGATCTCAGAATCATCTCTAGGTACAGTGTGTAACTAGTATTTAAATATGTGATGTGCTACAATATTAATTTATTTATTATATCACTGTGCTACCAAAGTTCCAACATTCTGATAAAGTCGGTTACACTTGTGGAGATAAATAAACTGATTCCACAAACACACAAATACAGAGGGTCTGAGTTAGCGAGTCTTCCTCAGTGTTGGCCAAGATTGCAATGTTTCTGGATCGCAAATTGATTTTTCCTGCACACGACTCAGAAGGGCTTACGGGAACATAAAGGACAAATCAGACAGGCAGATAAGCAACCTCAACTACTTGAAAGGCCCAAAGCTAATATCCATAATGCTGAGAAGAGTTGTGCCAAAGAGGCATGATTGAGCAAAAGAATAATTGGACTTGCAAACTTTGGTCATGACTGAGGAAAGCAACTGGAATTTTGATATAGGACTGCAATCTACATTTATCCCAAGTGTCAGTTAAATTCATTCTCTTGCTTTTTCTCTTCTCTCGGTCTCACTTCTCTCCTGCCCTCACTCCTTCACTGTCTTACATTTTTCAGCAATAGTGCTGCTGACTAACCTTGAGCCCAACACTACTTATGAGGTCCGAGTGGCAGCTGTGAATGGTAAAGGCCAAGGAGAGTTTAGTCGCACAGAGAGCTTTCAGACATTGCCCATCCGTAAGTATATTCCACTCAACAATGCAAATCCTCTCATTGCATGATATGTTCATTTAGCTTAAAAGAAACTGAATTGCTGCATAGAACACACAGTTAATCTTTATGTTATCTTGATGTATTGAAGTGATGGTATTTTTTCTCTTATGTTCTGCCAGGCCAAAAACACCCATTTTAACTTTTTACTGTTAATCCAACATGAAAGTTTATGTAATTTATCACCAAGAAAGAATGTTTTAAAACAAGATTTGTTTTTCAATTAAACTTACCCAGAGAGTAAAAATGTAAATTGGTAAAGTCAAGTGTCATACCAAGTTTAGTCACTGTCACATTCTGTCAGTCCCTTATTTACACTCCATGTGTACACGCATGCCTGCCATCAGGAGGATCCCAAACATGTCAATGTTTATATCCAACTTTACTAGATATTGTTTTATGCTGATGATAATTAAGTAATAAATACAATACGACTGGGTTTTCACTTATAGAAAAATAATCGGTTGGGGTGGTGTGGTGCTGTTACCACTTCAGTGTTGATAATTTTCCTATAACAGCATGTCCCAAAGTGTTTTATTCCTCTTATGCCACAGCAGTTTACTAGTACTAAGACATTTTTATTTATTAAAGAATGACATATCATACCTTCTGTCCACTTACAGTTAGATTTAAAGTCTGCAAAATAAGTTCATGTTATTGCTTACATTTCTGCAGGTATAACCAGTTGTTCTCTCAGCAGGTTAATAAGACAAAAAAATGTAGCTCGCCATGTTACAGAGAAACCTTGAAGCCCTTCACCCTGAATATTTTACTGTGTCAGAAAACTTTAAATGATAGCTTTACCTCTGATTGGTACACTGACACTGAAGCCTTCTAAAAGTATTAAATAAAATCTTCACAGAAAGCTTCACCATATCAACATTCGCACGCATTTTTAATATTGTAATGTGTATGGACCCTGTGTAAGTTCCTATACCTAAGTAAGTACCTACAGAAATGATAACATATTAGAATGAGCACATGAATATGAAACCATGTAGCCAGAACTACTTTTATTATAGAAATTTAATCAACATCTTCTTACCTATCAGAATCAAGAATTCAACTATAGATGCTGTAAGATGAATCTATCAGTCATCTATATTATTTATTACTAGATCAAGAGAACAAACACCAAGGGTTAAGCATTCTCATCTGTGCTGCAGGAGAACCAAGTCCCCCATCAGTGCAGGGTCAGAGAGGCATGGGAAAGGCCTACAGACTGGGCCTGGTTAAACAGGACGATGGTGGCATGCCTATCCTGGAGTATATTGTCAAATACAAAACAGTGAGTGATGATCTTTCACCGCTTTTCTTTTCATACATTCTTGACTTTATTAATTAATTACTCAGTCACCCTGGTAGCAAATGTAGAACCAATTAAGCTGTTGCCATTTTTAGTTAATAGTTGATGTGCACTGAAAATTGTCATTTAGCCAATGATTAAGTCTGCTAGAGTTGCTATAAAAGTCAACCTGTGTGCAAGTGTTTCTGCTTTAGATAAGACTGATTAAAGTCGCACCTTGTCAGTGCAGTGACTTTTTCTTCCAGACATAAGAGTGGGTTGCAAAAATAGATTCTTAGAGGCGCTTGTGTTTTTATATATAAACAATTGAAGGTAGAAGGAAATGCCTGAGCTGCTAGTACAGATCGGGGACTTGTTTTTAGAAGTGTTCAGTCTGCAGTAGAATTGCTTGAGGTGGGGTGTGTGTATGTGCTTCTTCATCCGTACAACTCTCGATTACTCACCAATTAGTCCCCAAAAGGTGAGCTGTTCCTCACTGTCAGTCATTAAAGTGGTGCAGAAGTGGCTGTCACTTTCAGTCATCCCCATATACCACATCATTTATCAGATTCAGAAAAGGCCCATGTCCTCACACAGCCGCCACAATATCACTCAACTCTGCAATGGAGTAGTCCATCAAACATGAAAATATGTACACTTAATTATACTAATATATGAAAATATGTTTAAATCTCACATTTCTTGGGAGCACTATAGTAAGTGTATATTTCCATATCAACAGCGTTTAGAGTCTTATCAGCAGCACACAAGATCTTTGATTTTTTCCAAACAAAGATAAGGACATCGTTCCCCTAAGAAATGCTAATTAAACCAGCAGAGGTGTGTGTGTGTGTGTGTGTGTGTGTGTGTGTGTGTGTGTGCAAGTGTACTTGTGTTTGTGTGTGTGCTCATTAGGAAGTTGCCCTGATATTGGTGTTTGGTTTGTTTATGGGATTATGAGCTGCTGTTGAGAAATCTGTGAATCTGTGTTTACAGATCATTTAACCCTAGAGGACATCTGCTTTGTCCCTCTCTCCCTCCATATCTCTGCTGTTGCTCCTAATTTACTCAGTCTCATCTCAAATCCTTCCCTCTTCTGTGACCCACATGGGTCCTGCATCCACATCGTCTCTCTCTCTTTCTCTCTCTCTCTCTCTCTCTATCTCTCACATACACACACACACACACACACACACACACACACACACACACACACACACACACACACACACACACACAATCCTTTCTGTGATATCTTCGTTTTATGTATGCAGAGGTAAGAACATGGGAAATGGAGATGAAGAGACATAGTGCCTGAGGCCTGTCAGGCGTGTGAAATGCATATTCAACCGTTTAGCTTTTAAAGAGATCTGGCAGTCTGAAAATGTCAAAATATGAAAAGGATGATGATTTTGAGAAGTAGAGTGTAGGCTGGAGTTTTATTGCAGTACAGCAGGCAGTATAATACCATAAACACATGCACATATATACACAGATATAAACAATGGAAACGGGAAAGGTTTTTTGGAATATTTTTGTCATGTGATTGCGTGGGAATGTTTTGTGAGATTATACAGACGAGGAGCGAATGTCTCTAAAGGAGAGTACATGGCCAGAGGAGTTTACTTCATAAATCTGCAAGTCAGTTAATCATCCTCTGTTGTGTGTGATGAAGTTAGACATGTTTTCTGGAGCAAATGCTCCATCCATCAATACAACATCCTCACCCATACAATGAGTCCAACTTGCAGCTTAAATTTTAATAAAAAACTAAATCTTGGATTAACATATTTACAGAGTGCATGTGTTTGTGTGTGTTTGATGTGTGTTTAGGATAAAGAGGACCAGTGGATGACCAAAGTGGTTCCTGGTTTGAGTGACTTTGTGCTGCTGCAGCCTCTCCAATGGAACATGCGGTATGAAGTGGAGATCACTGCCCGCAATGTCAAAGGCCTGTCTGAGCCCACCTTTGTGAAGTTCTCCATGCCACAGAAACCGGATATTACAGGTACATTCACCTCCAGAGCACATTAATTCAATATTTTCCACAGGAAGTGTACCTACTCACTTGCAGTGAAAAGTATTGATATGTTCAGTGGGGGAAATAAGTATTGTACGAGTCAACATTTTTTCCAGCAAATATCTTTCCAGTGAGGCTATTCACATGTAATTTTCACCAGACATCAGTATTAACTCAAGAAATCCGGAAATATAAAGAATTCACAACATTAAAGTCCATAAATAAAGTTATGTATAATAAATAATAAAGTGGAATGACACAGGGAAAAAGTATTGAACATGCTAAGAAAAAGCAATTCTCCAAGGCAAGGTAAGGCAAGGAACCATAAGTTCCTTAATTAATTATACCTCCGATCTGTGCAAATTAATATCAGCTGGGATAGTAAATTGATGGTTTATAAAAAGGCTTTTAGTTACCAAGGTGTCACACAAGAAACAACTCATGATGGGTAAAAGCAAACAGCTCTCCCAAGACCTTCGGTATCTTATTGTTATTCTTTATATTTGCGGATTTCTTGAGTTAACACTGATATGTGGTGAACATTTCATGTGAACAGCCTCATTGGAAATGTATTTACTGAGAAGAATGTTGACGCGTCCAATACTTAATTCCCCAAATGTATACAGACACACACACAGTATATATTTATCCAACTACAGTTTATCTACTTATACGCCGTATAAGTCATACCTAAAGACATATAAATGGATTAAATGACTATTGTTCATCAATATAAAATTTCCAATACGGAACATAAAACTGTTGGTTGAATATTGTGAGTTGTATGTTCTAGCTAGTGGCATATTCTTATAGAAACATAAATGTTTTCTTATGCAAAAATTATCCTCTGATTATAATTACATGCAAGGTTCTACATTCTACCCACTAATACTTAGCCAGCCATCACCATCACTGTCAGACTTTCAGCCCACAGAAACAATACTTTTCACTTAACACACATAAGGTCACACTTAATGACATTTAAAAGCATTAAAAGTTTGAGTCATTTAGTCTCAAGAGCTCATTGTTATGAAATCAGCAGCACTGATGAACTATTCAGTGGCTCTGAATAGCTAGCGACTGAATATCTGTGCTCCTGCTATTTGATAGATGTGAAACGGTTCAGTAAGTTCTGTCAGTGGAAGTGGAAGAGCGTAGTGTTGATTGAAGCAAAAAATGTCAGTAGTATTGGAAGCACTGCTGTAGAGAAGCAGAGTGAGGTTGATGAAAAAGGAGGCTGTTTGATTGGCTGTCCGCTCTCATTTTGCATGCTTATCGAAGGCAAAAACCCAGGAGTGCTATCAACAAGTTGGTCCTTGTCTTTATTCACACCTCAAAATTACACCGAAATTATAACCACTTTATTCATGACAATGACTATCACATAGATGAGTTAGTCTCTTTCAATTAGCTTTTGTTCAACCAAACATGCGTTGAGTCCTCTCAGCAAAATTACAATTAATATAGGCCTTTTTCCATGATGCTTCAGAAATGATTATATTTTTTTCCCCTTAGGTTTCTTTCTTTTTTTGCTATATCAAGTACACCTTAGAATAATGCAGAATTTGATGGCCTTTTTGTAAATGTTTAACAAAATTATAAATCAGGAGAAACCAGTGGGATTTAAAAAATAATAATAAAAAAGTGCGCGAGCGCGCACTTCCGGGTTTTTTAGTAACATTGACTTTGTTTACTTGGCACGTGTGTTTTGTTATGGTTTATGTCCTGTCTCCGCCACTGTATTGTTATTGGTTGTGTCCCTTATGTGTCATCATTAGTCTTAGCTGTTTCGTGTTCACCCTTGATTACATTTGTCATTTAAACCCCTCATATCTCATTGTTCGACGCAAAGTATTACATGTGTTTTCCATACTCCGAGCCGTTGTTCCTCGTTTCATGTTTCATAGTTTTGATCTTGTTCTTACCCTCATTGTTCGATTCTTGTTTAGCCTAGTTTATGCCCGTTTGCCAATCGACTGACCTTTTGCCTGTTTTTGACTAGTCGTTTGATTCACGTATTGGATTTGTCTTCCTGCCTCTCTTCATTAAAGCGCTTATCTGCACTTGCATCCTTCTCAACCCTCCATTACGTGACACATTCAGAATGTACATTTCAGAGATATAGAGAAATAGTTGATAGATTAACACATTTAAGAAGAATTGTTGATGTGTTAGTGGTGTACTAAACCGCTTTTTTGTCCACCCACTTGATATTGGACAAAAATCAGTTTGACACCCTTGATATACTCTTACATCCATATACCTGTATCAAATATTTTAGGGTCCCAATCAAAAGGGAATAATGGCATTAGATTATCTTGACCTGCATTAGGGTGCATTATTAGGGATTTGGAGTAGTTGATTTTACAATATAATCAACCTTAATCGATTGGGGCAGTGTGGTGTGACATTTTATAATAAATTATGTCACCAGTGTAAGGGCCTGTTCACACCGGGACGTTTTCCGTAGCGTTTTTTTGTGTTCACACCCACGCGGGCGACGTGCTGAATGAAAGTGCATATTCATTCCCTGACAGTAGATGGCACGTATTCATTCCCTGACAGTAGATGGCGCTTATTGAAAAGCAGAAATAGCCCGGTACACAATGTAGCGCCTCACAAATTTCCATTTCTGACACCTGCTCATCACTGAGAAGAAGCCAGTATTTGCATCTTTGCAAAAAGCCATTCACACACTATTTGTGAACTGGCTAAAGCATGTATGCACTTTTGCAAAATGTAAGGTATTTGGTGATTTGGCTGCACCAAATACTTCTTAAAAGCTAAACCATTAAAGTTTTTATTTTAAACAGTATACTCTGTTTTAATAAGTAATGATTTGAATTATATTAAAGACACAGTAACAGCATTCACATATTTTTTTTATCTAATTTTTTTGAAGTGGGTGGGTATAAGGCAACTATTATGTCCAAAAATGTTAATGTTCCTTTAAACTGATGACAAGTTGAATATGAAGGTTTTTTTTGTGGTCAATACGATAATGCAACGATGCAATAATGGGGCACTTAGCTATTTGAATAAGAGGTCAAGAATACATATATGCATATATATGCCAGGTTCAAAATAATTACAATGGACTATCAATCAGCGTATTATCATTTGCAGGGAAAAGACAAAGAAAGAAACAGTGCTATTTAGTGTAGAAAGCAACACTGAAAAAAGTAAATGGATCACTTAGAATATATTTCAGTGTGATCAAAAAAATGTAATATAGATAGCCACAACATAATAAACACACACACACACACACACACACACACACACACACACAGAGACATCTATATATACAGTATATTTATATTTATATTTAGTGGGTAATTTTGAATCTGGTTCTTTCAAAGGATACCTTGTTTATGTTTGTAGGCAGAAGGATATATTAGCAGCGAGCATTTTATTTCGGGTATGTCACTTATGCACTCTCACTAAATACTGGGTGCTTGGATCTTCTTCATCTTCTTTTTCAGCTTCTTCGTCATCAGCAAGACAGTTTTGTATTTGAGCGCCATCAAGTCTTCTTTTTATGTAACTTCAGAGGCTCCAGGCACATGAACAAAAAAAAACCCGAACCCCTGAACGTTAAAAAATGTGATGCTTTGACGCCACACATTTTACACATGGGTGTGAACACTCATTGACAGCCATTGGGGTGTTAAACTGACCGTTGTGAACGGGCCTTAAAGTGAGTGAATTCCAGAGTTCACACTAATGGCCTCAACAAGAGGTTTAATATAAGTGCTAAACATGATGGTAAAGAGAAAACCCTGTCTTGTACCTCTGCTCACTGTAATCAGTTCTGACTATTGCTAATAACATGGGTACTAGGGTTCTTAAAGCTTCTGGATATACAAATTTGGAATTTTACTTAAAGAAGAACATTTCCTAATGTGGGTTGTGCTGCACACATCCTTCTCCACTGTGCATATTATTCTCAAGGCTGTGAGTGCAGAGAGAATATAAATTCAGAGAGAAGTCAAGTCTGAGGCCCAAACTATACTATGCACTTAGTAGTATGTCAAAATACCAATAACAAATAGAATGTAACTGCTGTTCTCAACTATCCCCACA
This sequence comes from Ictalurus punctatus, assembly GCF_001660625.3. Lineage (NCBI taxonomy): Eukaryota > Metazoa > Chordata > Actinopteri > Siluriformes > Ictaluridae > Ictalurus > Ictalurus punctatus. The sequence goes on from NC_030421.2 coordinate 20,236,386, forward strand.
ATAGTAGCATTATGAGAATAAATTTTTTTTAATGTGACGGTGACATTTACTGAGTACCAGATAAAAGAGCAAAGCCTCTCAGATACACCGCTGTAATCTCATAGCACTCTGTTATATTGGCTGTAGTTATCTTGCTAAAATGCACCGTAGAGCACCAAGCTATCACATCTGGTCACTTTCAGTGTGTGTGGTTTGTTTTGTTCACCAGCCTGTCAACACTTTCAGCAACAAGCCTCATAGCATTATCATGTTAACTGAAATACAGAGTAGAGGATTAACAAAAACAGATCAGTGAAAAATATACACTCTCAGTTTCACCCAATACAACCATGTTTGGAATACGAAAATACAGAAAATTACATGAACGGGTCTCCTTAGTCACTAGCTGGCTATAATGAGGTCTTTAGCTAAAGTTCAACATGCCTCCCTGGGCAACTCACAACAAGTCAGAACTCATAGCTGCTCATATATTTGTCCCCTGTCTCAGTTGTTTCATTTTAACAAAAAAAAAAAAAAAAAATCCTATGTGCTTGAGCTTTAAATAATACAGTAGTACCATGCCAAAAATTGTGACCCTGTTCCACCAAATCAAAAAACCTTTCAGCACAGATCCAAATAACTGCATTTTGTTAGGTTTTCAGATTGCAATATATAATGCTTATCACAATGATGATATTATAAGCAATGTACCAACCTTTAATACACAAAGTATGGTGTGGTTGGATAATACTCGACAGTCTGACTGGGCTGGCCAGAATCTTAGCTAAGATCTGGGCATCTTAAAGAAATGGGTCTATATCAGGTAATAAGCAAATATCAGGAGGGATCATCTTCTTTACCCTTCCTAAAAATTAGGGTTATATTGGACGATATGGATAAGGGCTATTTGGCTGTTTTAGGTCAACAAAGTGCTCTGTTATACAACGTGAAACAATTACCCATTGTTTTCTTTAAGAGACAAAAGAGTTCTTTCTTTTCAGTGTTGGAAAATGGTTGTTGCCAAAATAAGAATGACATTTTCAAAATTAATATTAGCATAGTGGTATGAGGGATATACAAGAGCATGATCAGTGATTATCCCCAATAGAGGTGTCCATCTACCATACTATTATTAAGCAGAATGTAATTCAGTGTCAAATGGGACTGATAAACTGCAAAGAAATATAGGGCCACAAAGTCTTCAAATATCAGACTATATTTGTCACAAATTTCTCTCAGAAAAGTAATTTAATATTCTATACCTTTTTTTAGATCACAGTACTTATTTTAGATAACTACTGTCACAGAATTGGTTTCTCCTTTTGGAAAAAAAGACATCAACATCAAAAACAACGTAAACATTACCCAAAACCAGTAACTCCTTATTCCTTATCCTTAATCCTGTATCCTCAATATTATATTATAGAATATATTTATATATCTTTAGGCGCCAGACTTTCCTGTTTTTCAAGATTTTTATATCCATGTTCTCCATCTTCAGTTAAAAATTATTCTATAATCTATAACATGTGTCAACAAGAAACAGCACTTTGAGAAGTGGAGAATTAAAGTTCTCAATAAGGTTCTATGAGTTAAATGTTGCTGATTTCCAACACTAATGAAAGATGTTGGGATCATTACTAACAGTTTATTGTTGTTGAACTCTGCTCAAACAGGTACTGTAATATGCCAACAAGACAGCCTGAGCATCTCAATATAGGCACCTACCAGATAGTAATCCCAATACCAGTCAGTATAATGATTTGTTATTTGTGACAGTAACTATATATGGATATTTGTGTGTATGTGTTATCAGTAGGGTTGATGTCACTGTTAATCAGACATGTTTTCTCCCTCTTTCTCCGTCTTTCCTTTTTTTCTTATTCTACCGCCATCCCTGCTTCCATGCGCTCTTATTTATAATTCTATTGTGCTGCCTCTTTTCTGGTTCCCTCTAAACAATCCTTCTCTCCTATTCCCACCTAATGCATAATGCAATGTGCTCGGGACCACAACACAAATCGCTGGGCTCTTTGTTTTGCTACGAACTGGCACTAAAATCCCTTCTCTTCACTCCTATATATACTCCTTCCTTAACAATAAATAAAAAACACTTCCTGATTGCAATGCTTCCCTTTCCACTTATGCCAAACCCGCTTTAAATAAATCCTGTTTTTGAGCAGCCCATCTACCACCAACTGGACATGGAAATCCCACACTTCACTCTGCTGGAGCAGCGGCACTCATCGGAGCTACACTGTCACTCACTCTGCATTTGTGTCTCTGTTGATGTCATTCCATCTTCACCCTGCCACTGGGAACTGATTCGAAGACTGAGCCAAGGACTTGCCTCCACTTTTTCCACAAATGAGCCTAGCCTCTTGGGGAGATTACTGATTCTTAGCAATGCCAGCTGATTGCACTGGTGCATGTGATAGCACTCACCTGCAGCTCTGAGCTGATGGCTAATGTTTCATTCCCATGTCTCCACTTCGGCATTACTGACCCTTCTTTAAACAGAAGGGTAGTCTATTATCCTGAAACAGACCACATTGAGCACTTTTTCTGTAATTGTGGTACTCCCATTGTTAAATTTTTTATTAAATCTCCGAGATTGTACAGGTGTATCTCAAAAAATTTTAATATTGTGGAAAAGTTCATTTTTTTCTGTAATTTAATTTAAAAAGTGGAACGTTCATATATTCTAGATTCATTACTCATAAAGTGAAATATTGATGATTATGGCTTACAGCTCATGGAAAGAAAAAAATCGAGTCTCTCAAAATATTAGAATAAAGAATTTATAATGTAGAAATGTCAACCTGAGAAGAGCTCTAATCACGTAATTAACTCAAAACAACTGCAAAGGTTTCCTGAGCCTTTAATCTCTCAGTCTGCTTCAGTACACACAACCACAATCATGGGGAAGATTAAAGTAAATTTCCATTGTATTTGGAGATTAAGGTCCCAGAGTCGGGAGGAAGAGTGGAGAGGCACAAAATCCAAGTTTCTTGAAGTCCAGTGTGAAGCTTCCACAGTCCGTGATGATTTGCCAGGTCATCTGCTGGTGTTGGTCCACTGTGTTTTCTGAAGTCAAGAGTCAGTGCAGTGTCTACCAGGAGATTTTAGAGCACTTCATGCTTCCATCTGCTGACAAGCTTTATGGAGATGTTGATTTCCTTTTCCAGCAGGACTTGGCACCTCCCCACAGTGCCAAAACTACTAGTAACTGGATTGCTGACTGTGGTATTACTGTGCTTGATTGGCCAGCCAACTCACCTGGCCTGAACCTCTTAGAGAATCTATGAGAGACACCAGACCAACAATACAGACCAGCTGAAGGCTGCTATCAAAGCAAGCTGGGCTTCCATAACACCTCAGCAGTGCCACAGGCTGATTGCCTCCATGCCACGCTGCATTGATGCAGTAATTCATGCAAAAGGAGCCCCGACCAAGTATTGAGTGCATAAATTAACATACTTTTCAGAAGGTACACATTTCTGTATTATAAATTCTTTATTTTAATATTTTGAGATACTGGATTTTTGATTTCCATGAGCCGTAACCCGTAATCATCAAGATTAAAACAAATAAAGGCCTGCAATATTTCACTGTGTAATGAATATAGATTATATTAAAGTTCCTCTTTTTGAATAAAATTATGGAAAAAAATTAACTTCTCCACGATATTCAAATTTTATTGAGATGCACCTGTATGTGTTATTCATACGCATAGAGATACACATGATATGCATCTGAGTTCAAGTTGTGGCTCTTTAGTTTGTATAGATTTTTATTACTGTGTAAAATATTGGTCATTCTACCACTTGAGTGACTACATTTACATACGCCAGTACCACACAGTACTCATTAAATAATGTCTAAAAGGATTTCAAGCACATCAAACATTAATGCACTGGCCCTTGACGAGTTTTACATTAACCAGAATCTGTCCCTTTTAAATGATCACAGTACACCACAACAGTACACCACAATAATGATGTACAAATCACATTTCATTTCCTGCACATAGCATTAGCATTAGAAGAAGAGAGTGTTCTTTGCTGATGAATTGAAACTACCTGTTTTACATGGATGAGAAAATGTTTTGAATAGTGCATTTTAATGGTGTGAGGAAAAAGAGAATAAGCTAACCATAGTTTCTTACTCAAATGAAAGTGTGTGTAACTGTGCATATGTTTATCTGTGAAAGAGTGAAAATAAACTGAAATGTATCTAGGTTTGATGGGTAAATAATAGGGCCTAAAACTCAACAAAATGTGCCTTATTTATTGTCATAATAAAGACTGCAATTGGGTTCTGCACTTACCTCTTATAATTTTCTTGACAAAACATACAGGCACAACCCAAACTATTTTTGTCAATACTGAATGATAAACTTTTATGAAAAGAAAGCACCTACGTATTACAATAGCCTAGATTGGGTCTGGGAAATATTTCTGGACTGTAACTATCTTAATCACTAATTTTAAGCTAAAGTACAGTTGAACTCAAAAATGTTTTCAATCTAGATATTTATTTCCAATAACATACTAAAAGCTGAAAATGATTTTTTGTAGAGCTCAGAGAAATGGAGATCTCATTTTGAACCACAGATTTTTAGGCAGCGTCACAACTTGCATTACTCGTCAAAATTGCATTACTTTAATGATACTGACAAAAGCCTTCCAGTCTGAATGACACTTAATTCTCTACAAGAGTGCAATGGCTTTTTGTTGACTGTTCCAACTGGAATTGATTCCAGCAAATGAAATGGGTCTGTTGTTTTATTGTTACCCATTACAACTGATCACACTACTCATAAATAAACTTTTCTTTTTCAGGGAAAGAAATAAAATAAATCAGTCCAAACAGGCTGTATGCAGTCATTCATCTTAAAGCTTGATGCATTCAGTCATAAATCACTGCGCGTATTAACCATTTTCAAGAGTACAAATGCCATATGCAATCTTATATTGAATAACAGAGATTTCCAAAGACTTTGGTCTTGCAAAGCAACCATTTTAGACATTTTCCCATTGAGTGACTTTAATATTTTATGAAACTACAAAAAGCTATAGCCGCTTGGATAAATGTATGTTCATCAAGTTTTTTTTTTTTTTTTTTTTTGGGGGGGGGGGGGTTAGAAGCACTATACACAATGGCATTCTGAAGCAATTCTGAAAGAAATGTGCCACATCAGCTATGATGATGAAAAAACTATGCTTCAAAATGTAATGCCTGATTTGAAGAGCAGCTCTCAATTTTTTTATCTATTAAGAAAATGTGTATTACATCAGATGAAATTGTGACAGCTGAATGAAAAGGAAGTGTTTTCAGATTTTCTTTGTTTGCAACTGCCTAAGGAACTTACATTTCCATTGAAACCATGCTCTGCTTTGGTTCTGCTTTTAATACATGCATGTGCACAGACTTCTGCACATGAAAGCCTTGGAAACCACCTGTCCATCAGAAATGGTCTGCTGAAAATTAATATTTTTTTCCCCATGGACTCCAGGGGGTATTTTTTCACATTCTTAGGTACAACTTTACATCCACATAATGGTTTCTGAGCCATGAGCCCATCCCTTAAGCAGAGCTATCTTGCCTTTGGATAATGGCCATCCCAGGGGCAATGACTCTGTTAAACCTGTAATGAGTGGAGGGTCACCTCTGCTTGGTGAGCATAATGTCTTAATGGGCTTCTGGGTCTTTAAAGGATCGTTACAGAGCTATGCCTCACTTGTTCCCTCAGCATGGACAGTGCTTGAGCAGGACTCATATTTATATTATGAGCAGATCTCTAAATTGCAGCCTGACTTCAGTACCTTCCTTCAGGGGAGAGTAAAGGTTATGGCCACAGATTCTGACGTTTTCTTTGTCTTTTAACAGTAACTGTTTATAAATCAGAGCGTAATTTCTGTGCTTGTTCAATCTGCATTGTTGGGGGGGGGGGTTTCAGTTGAGAGATTTCTGAATTCTTTTATGTGTTGTTTTCTTGTAGATATATCAACATTATGCAACATGTATGAATCAGATTTAGTAATATGCTTTTGAAGATTACCTGTTTTATCCCAGTTACAGAAATGTATGTGAACTCTTCCTCACTCACTCAGACTCTGCATTTTGCATTGTAATTCACCTGTTGAAAGGCACAGTAGCTGGACTACGATAAGATAATCACAAAATTTTGAACTAGACGTTTGCAAGTTCTAGTGTAGCCTCTGGTTAATTAATCCATATCAATTCAATTTTATTTATATAGAATATACAGTGCTCAGCATAAATGAGAACACCCCAACAGATGTATCAGAAAATCATACTTTCTATGGGATCCTTTACAATAAAATATTCCAGCAACTCTGGTTTATTGGTTGCAAAACTAAATTGAATTTTTTTTAACAAAGTGATTTAAGACCATGGTGCAAATTAGTACATCCTATTGAAGCTTTTAGGAATGAAACTTGAAAAATGTTAGTTAACTGGAATTCAACAGCAGATGAGTCTAATCAGTCATCACACAGGTGGCTGCCAGATAACTGACACGGGTGGTATTTAACCCATAAAATATCCTCCCATCAATGCTGACAATTATGGCACCACATGTAAGAGAAATGTCACAAGTCTTGAGAAAGAAAGTAATTTCTTTACAAAAAAAAGGTCAGGGCTACAAGAAAATTAGTAAAGCATTGCTAATCAGTTGGAATACAGTAGCGAAAGTGATTCACAAATTCAAAAAGGATGGACTTGTGGCAAGCATTCCGAAATGTCCAGGCCATCGACGGAAGCTAAGACGTTGAGATGAGGAAAATCACCATGCAAGTTCATCACAGTTAGCTAAAGCTGTAGAGAGCCAAACTTGGGTGACTCTTTCGTGTGACATGATACAACGTATGCTGTATTGTGGCATGCAAGGGTGTTGTCCACCAGGAAGCCACTGCTAAAGCCCATGCACAAAAAAGCCCATGCACAAAAAAGCCCTTTTATCATTTGCCAGGGCCCATGTTGACAAAGGTGAAGAATACTGGGACTCCATACTTTGGTCTGATGAGACAAAGGTCAATCTTTTTAGAACTGATGGCATCCAAACTGTATAGCGTCGCAAGAGGGAAGAGTACAATGAAAAATTCATGGAACCCACAGTAAAGCATGGCGGTAGCAGTGTTCTTCTGTGGGGTTGTATGAGTGCTGCATGTGTCATGGAATTGCACTTCATTGATGGCATCATGAATTCACAGATGTAGTGCGAAATACTGAAAGATGCAACCATCTCTCCGCACCCTGGGTCGCCAGGCACTCTTTTCAACATGATAATGACCCTAAACATACATTCAAGGAGACTGCTGCATTTCTGAGGAAGAAAGAGATTCAGTGGCCAAGTATGTCACCCGACCTCAACCCAATAGAATGCCTATGAGGAGTTCTGAAAAGACGGGTCGAGCATCATTCTCCCTCCAGCATCCAAGTGCTGAAAGAGCTCGTTCTCCAAAAATGGAAAAAGATAGACGTGGCAGTATGTCACCAACTTGTTCACTCTATGTCCAGAAGAAAAATCATGGAGGCCATACAAAATATTAGATTTGGTAGAATTTAGAAGAGGGTTTATTGATTTTTGCTACACTTCATAATAATGAATAAAATGTAATATTTTCAAGTTCAAATTCAAGTGGCTTTATTGTCATTTCAACCATATGGATACAGTTGGTAGAGTACACAGTGAAACGAAACAACATTCCTCCAAGACCATGGTGCTACATAAAACAACACACTAACTACATGAGACAACACAGAACTAAATAAGATCTACACTTTTTTACATAAAGTGCATGTGCAAACGTTTGCAATCTACACAGGACAGTACAATACTACTAAAATAGGACAATAGGCACAGTAAGTGACAGTGTAGCGCCGACCAGTACACAGTTTCAGTGTGGAAGTGTCCAATATTACAGGAAGTACAAACAATAGGAGCCAAAGTACGTAGTAAAAAAAGTACGGTAGCAGCAAAAAACGCAATACAGTAAATTGCAGCAATAAATGCAACACAGTCAATGCAGGAATGTGCAAATATTGCAATGGGAGTGGGATATTCTTATCCTAATGATGTTGGTGACCAACCTTTTATGTTCTTAATAAAAACAAATGTTTAATAAAACTGTTTTGTCAAAATTAAGCTAAATTTAGCTGGTGTTCACTGAGAAATAGCTAAAAATCTTAATTTTCAAAGGGGGTGCACTCATTTACGCTGAGTACTGTATATATTTTTTGTTTGGTGGTGAGGACCACTCAATTGTTATTTAGGCCCTGATAAATAAAAACATAGAACTGAAGGAGGGTATATTTTCCCCTGTATCTATCATATAGCTGGCTATGTGCAATATAATTCATTCTTCTTCAGCACTATTGCCATATATTTCTATGCTAATCAGTGTGGCTTTTTAAACTAGTTACTAGTGGCATAGTACAGCACACAGACCACAATCACACCCTATTTGCTGGTGTTTGCGAGAGGCATGCCCTTTTAAATATGTACTGTACATCAACAAAAATGTTGAAATGTGGAAATGTTCCTACTTTCATTTGTAGCAATGTTGAGTTGTTTACATTGCCAGAGAGATACCACTCTGACATGCCCGCCTTGTTCTTATTAGGCAGAAAATAGATAGCTTTTAACTATAATTAAATGGCAGTTAATAATATGCACATGAATATACTCAGAGTGGTGTGCTGGCATAGTAGATAGCAGGGCTGCCTCACAGCTCCAGGGTCCCTGGTTCAATCCTGAGGTCAGGTTTTTGCCTGCGTGGAGTTTTGCATGTTCTCTCTGTATCTGCATGGGTTACCTCCAGCTTTTCCATTTCCACTTGCTTCCAGAAATCATGCTGGTAGATGGATTAGCTACCCTAAACTGTCTGTAGGTGTCTGTGTGTGTAAACGTGTGTGCATGGACTGATATCCCCTCCGGGGTGAATTCCACCTCACACCCAGTGTTCCTGGGATTGGCTCAGGATCCACGAGGATAAAGCTGTTACTGGAGATGAATTAATGAATAAAAGAACGAACAAATAAAATGTTTATTAACTGACATTTTAGTATCACAAAGAATATAAGAGTAAACTTATGATTGAGGTCAGCTTGAGATCACTAACCTTTTTTTATCAGCATTAAGAAGTGTCAGTGTTTCCAAAGCTCCAAACTTCTTTTTTTTTACATCCTCCATAGTAATGTGTCACTGTAACAGTCATTAAGCCTTATGCATGATTATATGGATCATTAGTCTGTCAATCAGAAACTACGTGCCCACCCAAAGACCTCCGCTTAGTGTGAAGGTTCCAGCCAGGCACGATCAATCGAGCCTGAATTATTGCTGCTCATCGCTAAGACTCAATTACCACTCAGAGTTAATTAATTGAGTGCGTTGAACCCAGATGCAGACGAATCACACCCATTTGTGGAACTTCAGGATAAGTAATATTAACGAGATGCTATATTGAGCCGCTAATGACATTATAAATCAACAACAAATCAGTTTAAAGAACAGGGACACATTCTTCAGAGGGGAAAAGATGTAGAAAAATGAATGCACTGCCCTGTAAGGCACTGAGGAGATGGTTACATCATACATCAAATATGAAAACCTGTCTAAGATCTGAAGTGTCCGAGTGCGTGCACAGGGTTGGAAGGGTTACTTTAAAAATGTATTCCATTACAGTTACAAATTACTTCATAAAAAATGTTGTCAGTAACGTAATCCAAGTATCACAATATGTAGGTAATGTAATCAGATTATTTTTGGATTACTTCAAGGTCACATATGTAAATAAAGTCAAGAGAAAAGCAATATGATCTAAAATATTTTTATTTAGAGCTGAAAAAGATGTTCAAAGTTTGGATTTGTTTTAAATAAATAAATAAATAAATAAATAAATAAATAAATAAAAGATCACTGTCTCTGATGTGAGTAACATTACATCACAAAAGTTAGGGTGACCATAATCTTTTTCATGTCTTAACAGTGTTCAAAATCTGTTAGTATGAATGTAGATTTTAACACACTGGAAATGACACACTATTAGCACTATTAGGATCACATAAATATATATAAATTCCTACATTCTTTTGAACGTCCATGGAATAAAATAAAATATTAGATGCCACGGGTGTACCTTCTGCCATCATTCATACATTTGAATGGCCATGTAATGTGAAGCAATGTGACAACATGATATTAAAATTGACCTTACATGGCCACGGGCATTGTTTCGACACAGGACAGCTTCATTTGCTGCTATTGTCAAGCAACTGTTTGATGCCATACACAACAGTGCTTCATCTTTGCATGTTCATTGAGAATAGGCTAATGGTTGAGAAGTAAGAATTTGCCCAATAGTTGCTGCAAGCCTTTCATAATCGACCAATTGGTGTGCGAGAAGGTGAGAATTACAGAGAGGGGTTAAAGCAAAGCAAAGATGCGCACATGTGTTGCAGTATTAGACCATAAGCACGTCATAATGAAACTAAAGCTGAATCCCAGATGTTTTCTGAAATTTAGAGATCCTGGCCCGGATGCTTTTTTAAGGTCCGAGAAAAGGAGGACGTATGGTCACCCTAAAAAAAGCATTTCAGAGAACAATGTGTGCTAATTTCTACCAAATTACCTTTGCACAAAATTGATTCATGCATGCAACAGGAGGTTGCTCACATGAGCCAAGACTGGCAAGTGAGAACCAGAACTATAATCAAGCAGCTGTGTTATGTCAAAATATTAATTTCTTTGGTTTTAAATGAAAAAAATTCATCCTGATAGTGTTCCCTTTTTTACTAAATGTTCCTGAAATCTGGTTACTTTGCTTTTTGAGGTAACTGCAACGGATTTTCAGTTACCAGTTTTTGTATCCTGATTACGTAATGCCATTACATGTATTCCGTTACTCCCCAAGCCTGGGCATGCAATATACTCCCATTATTTACAATGCAGTGCTGGGTAGCCGCATTTAAGCTCATACTGAAGAACTAGACTAGACAAAAAACACATCCTGTAAAAACACTTTTTTTATTATTATTACTGATTAACTGTGGATATGCCTATCATTTTCTTTACATTTTTATACCATTTTACCTCAAGACCATGTGCATCCTTAAGTGTTGATGTACGCCAGGTTTCTTCTGAAGCACTCCACTCCACTCACCTAACACTCTTTCTTCTTCTAAATCTCTCTCTTTATCAAATTCACCATCATTATTTCTGGATAGTATGTCTGCCTATAGATGGATGGAATATTAAGTTAATGGCAGCACAGCTCTCAGCAGCCTGGGTGATTGATATGTTTAGGCCCAGAGAATGGCCTCAAAATGTTATTTTGAGATGGATTTCTATCTTTGAATGCCTTTACAAACATTACCTCAATTCCCATGAGGCTCCTATGTAGCATCAGCCTTTTACCTGTCAGCCTTTTCATGCCAGTCAATCTGCATGACTTTGAGATTTTATATTCAAACTCAATATAATGTAGCATGGTTCATTTTTTAACATTGTGCAGCTTAAAATTAATGATAAATGCAGTTTAGGCATGTCTCATAAGCAATTATGTAAACATGTACATTGCATTTATATAAAGTGGTGTAGGTTTCCCACGATCCAACACTATTAAATATCCCTTCATGGCACAGCTACACTGATACTTACTCCATTATTAATTATTTACTCAATTATTTCTCTTGTTTTCTTCGTAATTAATACAGATGAAACAGTAAGTGCAGGCTTTGGGCAATGGCAAACCTTGTTTCTTGTTCTTAGTGCCTCTAGCCCTATATTACCCTATCTTCAAAAACAGAGCTAGCATTACAAGCATTATTTTTCGTCATTAATAATGAGATTGTCTAGCACTGGGTTATACTTAGTGTGTTTAATGGGAATCTGCTAAGAGTTAAGTTCAAAAGATAGTTGGTATATACTCACTGTCCACTTTATTAGGAACATATGCACAACTGCACATTCATGCAGTTATCTAATCAACCAATCATATGGCAGCGACTGAGTGCAAAATATAATGCACATACATTTCAAGAGCTTCGGGTAATGTTCACATCAAACATCAAAATAAAGAAAGAATGTGATCTATGTGACTTTCATCGCGGCATGGATGTTGGTACCCGAAGGGCTGGTTTGAGTGTTTCAGAAACTGTTGATCTCCTGGGAATTTCACACACAGCGGTCTTAAGAGTTTACACAAAATGGTTCTGTGGGTGGAAATGCCTTGTTGATAAGAGAGGTCAAAGTGAAATGGCCAGATTGGTTCGACCTGCCAGGACCTGCAAATAATCACTGTGGTGAGCATAAAAGCATCTCAGCATGCACAAAACATTAAACCTTGAGGTGGATGAGCTACAAAAGTAGAAGAACACATTGGGTTCCACTCCTGTAAGTCAAGAACAAGAATCTGAGGCCTGGACATAGCCTCACCAAAACTGGACAAAAAAAATCACCTGGTCTTTTTCTAGTCTTCAGCAATATCTGAATCAGTAGTATCTAAAATATTCAAACCAGCCCTTCTGCTACCAACATCCATCCCATTATCAAAGTCAAAAAGAAAACACAATGTCACATCAAAAAAAACAAGTTTGATGTGAACATTAACTGAAGCTCTTGACCTGTATCTGCAAAATTATTTCGTATTGTGTTTCTGCCACATGATTGGCTGATTAGATAACTGCATGAATGCGCAGATGTACATGTGTTCCTAATAAAGTGGTCGGCGAGTGTACTTGTCAGTTGTTAGTTAATACCAACCACTGGTAGGACACAATCATTCCATATTGATTCATTTATGCACTGATGACCGTAATGTGTCCATTGCTTTGGTTATGAGCTTTAAGCTGGCTTCACTCTAAGATCTGTTCAGTGTGGTGTTGGGTGTGAGTGCATGTGTAGCTGATGGTGTTGTGTGTCTCCTGTCTCAGCAGACTCCCTGTTCAGCAGCCTCGGTTTGGGTGCAGTAGTGGGATTGGGCATGGCAGGACTGCTACTGTTGCTCGTGCTGGTGGACATCAGCTGTTTCTTCCTGCGCCAGTGTGGACTGCTCATGTGCATCACCCGTAAGCTGTGCAGCAAGAAGACTGCCACCAGTGGCAAGAGCAAAGACATGGAGGAAGGCAAGGCTGCCTATCTGTGAGTGTCCCTGAAGGATTTGTGTTTTGTATTGAATGATTTGTGCTTTGTCTCTGCTCACTCATCTATTCACTTGCTGGGGTGTTTTTTTCAGCTCTTCAAGTAGGTGATTTATTATTTATGTGTTTATTTGCCTTAACTTCTTTTTTACGTTACACTGTCTCCATTGTTCTATTCAATTTACTTCATTCTCATTTTCATGCTCTGCACTACTGTCTGATGGAAAGTAAGTAAAACATTTATTACATGCCGCTAGCCACAATGTGGAACATAACAGCAGGATCTTCCTCACAAACAAGTAATATGTTTATTATAAACTGCAAGCAACAATGTGGAACAAAACAGCAGGATCTTCCTTACACAAGTCACATTTTGTTCCATGATATGACATAAGCTGTGTATCTATGGGATGGCCCAGAGGAAATATGTTCATTCTAGCGAGACTCTGACCTTTTGTGGAGGTGCTTTATCTAACTTCTTCATGTCTGCTGCTGAAGAAGTGTCTGTTCTTCAGTCATGTAATGTGTCTGTGAGACGTCCTCTAGCAGCTGAGAATCAAATCCTGTCACGTTTGCTTGGCTATGAGTTCAGAAGGATTAGGGGGCAAGATTGCCTTCAGTTCCAATAACAAGTAGCAGGGCTTTAAAAGACTTCTTTGATACTCTCTAACACAGACTGTGGGATGGCTAGATAGGCCCCTTCTGATTCTTCACTGTCCTAAAGCTTCCCTCTAATAACCTTGTTAGAACTGAGATGCTCCTTGTGAACAGAAAGGCTGGCTTCCAGACAGAAAAAAAAAAAAACAGAATGTGATAAAACTGTCGCACTTCATTCTCTGCAATCCATAAGGCCACACACTTCCTCAGAATATCACCATACAGCATACAAATGCGAAAACACTACATGTCCCACGTCTCAACATAATTACCCTGAAATCAATTTAGTGTCATGTGCAGACATATTTCACAAATTCTTTAATCAAGTAAGAGTGCAGTTACTCATGTAATGTAATACTCTGCTAAATGTTTCATCAGTCAAGTGTAAGTAGAAAAGTATAAACTCTGAAAAGTACATAGTATGATCGTAAAAGTACAAGACAGATTTAAAAATTAAAAAAGACATTTGCTGCACACCACACACTGATTTTACTTACGGATGGTAAATTATGCCTCTTTCACCAAAGAACTTGAGACCATGGGAAAACATTAGTTTTTAGTTTTGTCTTTCAGAATCCTTTCTCCATTGCACACATCTTTTCTCAACATGAAGATTTCTGGGGATAAATAAATGAATGAATAAATAAATAAAAGGAATTGTGTGCTTCCTATTCATATCTGTATTTGTATTTGTTTTAAATGCATTATCTGTTCAATCTGAATCATGTGTTAGGTTATATACTTATTAGTTAGCATTATAATGAATCTTGATCGTAAAAACTAATTAATGCTAAAAGGTTGCCTTGATAAATACCAAGCAAAAGATAGATTACAGTAATGGTTATTTGAAAAATGCGTATTTTATCTGACTCTTGCTTTCACATCTGTTCAAGTTTAGATTTGTTAGGAATTTAGATTGCAACCTTAAAGCTGTCTGATGCTGAAAGGCCACCTTATGATCTTATGAATATATGATTATAGACAAATGTAGTGATGTAGTGCTGGAAAAAGTCATGAGTAGGAACTAGAATTTTTTTTCTTTTTCCTTTATGCAAAGTTTATCTTTAGATGTTACTTAAGTAAGTCTAAAGTATTAGGCCAAAGAAAAACTGAGGTAAAGTACAAACCAGTGTTAAGTACAGTAACCAAGTACAATATACATACAATAACAAATCTGTCTGATTATGTCCATATTAAGGATTATTGTTTTAGTTGAAATTGACCTGTGGCATGTGCGGTACCTTTGTTCTCTCTCTCCAGGAAGCTGCCACTAAAAGAGGAGAATGGCAAAGATTCCCTTAAACCGGATACGATTGAGATTAAAGTTCATGGTGACAACAGCCTACACACGACGCCGGATGACAGCAAAGCGTAATGGAGCAGCTGCTGAGCACTTCGGGGATTGGCACAAGCTACCCAGACACCAAAACAGCAAAAACCCAGCAAGCTAATGAGAAAACAAACAAGAACATGGCTGAACAAGTCCCTTGCTAGAGACTGATTGTCAGAGGGATCCACAAAGAAACTGTGTACATATGAAAAAAGGAAACGCTACACAGCAGTTGTTTTGTGATACATCTTTCAGAGGAGGCCTCTCTACAGAAAGGCTTTTGTTTATCTGTGATTGTTGTTCTTTCTTTTAAAGGCTGAAGCTTTGCGTGTGATTCTCTGTTACCGGAAGCGGTTTGATATGTGTTTTTTTCCCTACTCTTTCTCTCACCCCAAGCTCGAAACCACAAGCACTTCTGTTTTCCAGAGAGAGTTCATATGCACAAACACGCTATTCATCCACAAAGGAATAGATTGTATCATGTCACAGTCTGACCTCTGTGTGGGCTTATATGTGTGTTGTGGTATTGGGTAATTAGTGTATTTCTGTTCTTGCCTTTTGGCCACTGTGCAGCATCAACCTCGAACAGTAGTGTTTATTAGAACGTTACAGCTGTGACATTAGAGAGACACGAACTTGAGACTCCCTTTATAGCATTCACTGGCTTTGTCCACACTTCCCCATGTCCATACTCTTGCACTGAAATGAAAACTTTATCCATTTCCATTCGAAAAAGACAGTATTTCAAACTGCGATCTGTGTGAAATGGATCCCAGCACAGAAAATAGAAATCACCTATTTCTGTATTGTTGAGGTATCATTTTTGTTATTTCGTATTGCCTGTCATTTCTGAATGTGTATATATGTGTGTGTGTGTGTGTGTGTGTGTGTGTGTGTGTGTGTGTGTGTGTGTGTGAGCACGCACACATGAGCAGAACTGTATGTGGAAGTGAATGACCTTGTGGCAGTATGTTGTGGTACAGTGTGAAAAATGTCAAATAAAAGAGAAAGTATAAAGGATGAATATGAATTGCAAACACTTTAAGTATGTAAAGTATGTCAGTTTGAGAGTATAGATTTAGTGAACATATGAAGGTGATGAAAATATGATCTGCACATGCATTTCAGTGTAAATACATAATATTACGTTTACAGATGATGGGAACAAAGGCACCATTCATGACATGTATTTGTGTAACATAGTCTTTGAACTATTTGCATAACACCTGCATTGCTTGTTGGCATTCCTTGTTAATATTTTCATAATAGGGCTTGACTGTGACAGTTTGACAGAAAGACAGGTATTATTTCCTGCAGCCCTGGGTCCTTTCTTCATTGCTGGCTACTGTACTGTATGTGCATAATCTGTTCCTTATGATTTGCAGTGTTTCTCCATAAATCCTTAAACAAGCTTTACCAGATTCTGACTCATGTCTCATTAGGCGGGACAGTCTACAAATAAACAAACATGAAAGATAAATATACATGCAGCTCTATAGAGTCCAGAATGACAGTATGTCCATCATATGTCATTTGAAATATGTAACTGAGGAGTAATGAGGACTGAGAAACATCATATACCCAGGTATTCACAGATCCAGTAAACAAATCTACATCCCCATGCTACTTTCAACCTATGATTTAGGACTCATTTTACACCCTAACTTACTAATCAAACCTATATTCACTTGGTGCAACTGGCCCCGAGTTCCACTCAGTGATCTTAGGTTAATATCTCCACCCATAAAATGTTTGGAATGTGTAAGCTGGTCACAGTCTACCAGTTAAAATTCTTATTAGGCCTTTTGAAATCACTTTTTGCTGAATCTTAATCAGACAGTGTCATGTTTCATTCATCCAGATGCGTTCTCTGAAGGCCACACAGTGTTCTGAGTTACACCTGTGCTGCAGTATTACAACCTCCTCAGTATCAGCCCAAATAAAAGTACTGAAAAGTTGTTTGTTTACTTTCAGCTTGTCTGCTACTCGGGGAAGGGGGGTGGGGTGGGATCATCCATAAACCCAACCATACTTGTGGAGCTCTTGTAATCCAGTGTAATTTTCAGCTGTAAATAAAAGTGTCCTGATATTAAAAAAAATAATAATGTGTCTCCTTTATGAGCTATCAGCTCTCACCACACCTCAAGGTTAAGTCCATAAACAGCAGGGGATTCAAAGTGTAACATTTACAAAGGATCTTGTCAGCATAGATAACTAGGATTTAAACTTTGGTGAGGTCAAGCTTAAAAGGTCAAGGAGTATATAAAAATCCATAGACTAAAGATAAAGGAAGGTGTAACACTATTAGAAAATCAGTGTGCTAGCAGGATCAAAAATATGAAAGGCATCATTATTATCAGAGATATAACCAATTTAACAGTACCCTCCGATTTCTAGTATACAGCATGCATTCATTTATATGAAAGGGTAGTATGGACAAAATATTTTAATGGCATGATTTTTATTGTTATAATTTTGACAAAACTTAATATGCGTCAGTATGCTTAATCAGTACTCATCTGTGCCAAGCTTCATTAAGGGGTTAGGGGAGAATACAGCAAGTATATATATGGAATTCTACAGGCTGTCCCAAAAGTCTCCATACATAGTGAACAATGTTTGCCAGCACCAGTCGGTTGTTTGTGGACGTCCACTTCTCAGTTGGTCTGCAAGACCTCCAATCTTTATGAATTTGTTAATAAGTATGGGAACAGTGCCGTGTGTGATGTGCTTGTCATCACAACCTTGTGACCGCTTCCCAATCCAGCCATGAGAATGATTTCAATACGTTCTTCTTTTGTCAAAGGAATATATATATATATACTATATAAACTAAGTATAAAAAAATTTGGAAGACATTTAGCTAAAAGTTCCCCTATGTATGGGATACCCTGTATTTTATTTTGTGCTTTTATTTATTTTTACCTTATTTTTAATAAATGTTGGACATATAGTATACTATGGCTGAAAGGCCTCCAAACTAGAAGTTTTCTTAAAACTACAGTGTATGGGGGGGGGGGGGGACCTGAGTCAGGGAAGAAAAGACAGATAAAATATGTATCATGTTCTTGAGCTGCTGTGTGAGTCACACTGACAATTCTATAAAAAGTAATTTATAGTCAGCTTTGTGTCAGTTGGATTTGGCAGGAATTTTGTACATACACATCATACACCAACTCAGATACGAAAAATGTCACCACACACACACACACACACACACACACACACACACACACACACACACACACACACACATACACCCCCTTCCCAGTTGAAAGAACTGTGAAAGAACTATGCTGTGCCTGACAGGAAGAAAAACCAATATGGAGAGAGAGAGAGAGAGAGAGAGAGAGAGAGAGAGAGAGAGAGAGAGAGAGAGAAAGAGAGTTTCTGTATAGTAAGCATTTAAATCTAGGTTACATTGGGTGAGATAAAGGCAATCAGAGAATTTTCATTTGCTGCTGTTTAGTTAGCACGCTAACATCTAACCCTGGGTATGTCTCAACCAGCTCCCTAGTTCAGTAGTCAGGGCACATGGAATTATAGCACTTTGACGGTCTGGTCATGTTTACCCGATCTGAGCCACAAGCAGGTCGCAGCATGGCCACATGTCAGCCAAGAACAAACCAAATAATCCATAACTGCACCTTATCTGGGCCACAAAATGTATATATATATATATATATATATATATATATATATATATATATATATATATATATATATATATAGTAATCTCAGCCTTATATGAAATCATGGAGGCATGTGCATAATGTGTGTGTGTGTGTGTGTGTGTGTGTGTGTGTGTGTGCTGTGCCATTAAAACTTTGGTGACTCATGGACTGAATATCAATGACACTGTAAGTAAGTGAATTCTGCATCAACAGCATTCAACACATAGTATCTTCTGTTTCTCTCCACTGTGCCTGTCTAAAGCAGAAATGCTCAAAAGAATAATAATAAAAAATGATTGTAACAATTCTCCTTTTAGCACGAGAATTTTCCTGAATAGAATTCTTATCCAGGCCAATCCACAACTGATATGTCACATGTACCAGCTGTGTTGCATTGTCATATAATGGAGGCTGAGACGGAAGCAATTGCAGGTATGGCAGCTTTAATGAGAAAACAACAATCGAAAACTCAGGGCAAAGATCAAAAATGAAGACACGCAAAGGTCAGGTAAATGCAAATAGACAGGAACAGGTTAAGCAGATCATTAAAGTCGAGGGCAAAACAGAATCAAAACCAGAGAAACAAAAACAGAAACTGGTTTGGTTTAGACAGAGACAATGGTAAATGAGCCTATACTTCGCAAAGTCTGTATGGATGAACAGTTTCTTTACAGGGAACCCCGACTATGAAAACTTGTATGGCATATTAGATTAACACTGACATCCGCTATATAAATCCATTATACAAAAACACTCTAGATGTCAGTTTTGTTTTAAATAATAAAAATCCTTGCACTCGTAGGCCGCTATTGCTGTTTACATCACAATGAATTCTGGGTAGTGACTGGGTAGAGATCTTGATTCTCCAGCGACCCTACAGCAATATAAACATGTCTTCAGCCTTTTCAATTTGAACCCAAGCAGAACATAAGTGAGGAGGCTAATATAGAAGACATTGCTCAAAATTTTATGATGAAACATATACTAATATCAATAATTTTAGAGAATATCAACCATCTTGCCGTCATATACTTTAGCCTGTTAAAATTCAGTCCGCCCACCAGCACCACGTTATAAGCAAATCTATACTATCTACACAGCTTCTGTGTGTACAAAGGTACGCATATCTTTGGAAAGCTAAGATTTGATTAATAAAACCATTTTGAGATACAGTTACAAGAGCAGCTACAATCAATGTCTTTGTCAGACCACTGATATACAAACAAACACGAAACGGAGACAACTCACCTCATATGAAGTCTCATAGTAGTCCACTGATTCATAACGTTCTGACAAAAACAGTCTTCCTACAATGGCAAAGGTCCAAACAATCCAATTATTTAAAAATATTTAGTCCACCTTTCAAAAGAGATCAAAACCATGCATGTACTCCAAATGGTTCAAGAACAGCTTTAATTTTACTTTGGGTATGCCTTGGCTCGGTAATTGGTAGCATTTCAAACAGCTTGAAAGGTTCTGGGTCTGGTTCCTCTCAAGGTTTCTTCCTCTTAACATCTTAGGGAGTTTTTCCTTGCCACTGTCGCCACCAGCTTGCTCAATTGGGATAAATTCACACATTTAAAATCTGTATCCTGTGTTTATATATTTCTGTAAAGCTGCTTTGAGACAATGACTGTTGTAAAATGTGCTATACAAATAAAATTGAATTGAATTGAATTGAAAGGAGAGTCTCTTGAACTATAGAGAATCTCTTAGTACCGCTAGATCAGTCAATGTCTCCACCCTAATAGAAGAAACAATCCTAGATATCTATTCAATAAAGTAGCAAAGATAACTAGGAATAAATCTACCACAGAAACAGGCACACAATCATTATATAGTAGCGATGATTTCATGAATTTTTTTCATAGAAAAATTGACAATTTTAGACATGAAATTCAGACTATTAATTTAAAATCAGGCAGTCTTATAATTAACCTTGTAGATTATAATATAGCAATATCAGATCAACGATTAGAATGTTTCACTTCTAGCTAATTTCATTAATCTAGTCATCAATATCATCAACTTGCATACTTGATCCCTTACCTACATGTTTCTTTAAACAGATCATTCCAGAGGTAATTGAACTTCTTCTAAAAATAATCAATTCTTCCCTTAGCACTGGTTATGTACCTAAATCATTTAAACTAGCAGTTATTAAACCATTGATTAAAAAACCTGACCTCGACCCCTGCCAGTTGTCCAGCTATAGACCTATATCAAATCTGCCCTTTATCTCCAAGATATTGGAAAAGGTTGTAGCACAGCAGCTATGCTCGTACCTGTATAGGAATAATATTCAATATATTATATTCAATAATATTCATGTATCAGTCAGGATTTAGGCCTCATCATAGCACCGAGACAGCACTGGTTAAAATAGTAAATGACCTACTACTGGCCTCTGATCAGGGTTGTGTCTCCTTGCTTGTGTTACTTGACCTTAGTGCAGCTTTTGATACCATTGATCATACTATTCTCCTTGATAGACTAGAAAGTGTTGTTGGCATTAAGGGAACTGCCCTCTCCTGGCTCAGGTCTTATTTGACTAATTGCATAGATGTAAATGGAGACTTCTCCACGCATACCAAGATAAAGTTTGGTGTTCCACAAGGTTCTGTTTTAGGCCCATTGCTTTTTACTTTATATACGCTACCTCTGGGTCAAATTATTTGTAAACATGGAATTAGCTTCCACTGTTATGCTGATGACACAAAGTTGTATGTTTCTGCGAAGCCAGAAGGCAGACAGCAGCTTAATAAAGTTGAGGAATGTGTAAAGGACATTAGACACTGGATGCTTAGTAACTTCCTTGTACTAAATTCTGACAAGACAGAAGTACTTCTATTAGGACCACGTGCAGCTAGAAGTAAGCTTTCTGATTACATAGTAACTCTGAATGGCCTTTCTGTTTCATCATTTGTTGTAGTAAAAGACCTTAGTGTGATTACTGACTCCGGTCTTTCATTTGATGCTTATGTAGATAATATTACTAGGATAGCCTTCTTTCATCACAGAAATATCGTTAAGATAAATAATGTAATGTTACTACACAATGCAGAAAAATTTGTTAAAGCTTCCATCATCTCTAGGTTGGATTATTGTAATGCCTTACTGTCTGGATGTTCCAGTAGGTGCATAAACAAGTTCCAGTTAGTCCAGAATGCAGCTGCTAGAGTCCTTACCAGAACCAGAAGATATGACCACACACCCCTATCTTATCCACACTGCATTGGCTCCCAGTAAAATTTCGCATTGATTATAAAATACTACAATTGACCTGTAAAGCACTGAATGGTCTTGTTCCACAGTACCTGAGTGAAATTTTGGTCTTTTACGATCCGCCATGCCTACTTCGATCAAAAGGTGGAGGCTATTTGTTGGTACCTATTTGTTGTTTACTCAAGCTTACCATGAATACACTTTTTAATGCAACGTACACAGTCCTGTCCATTATCGCATAATAAGCATACCTAACAATCTCTCCCTCTCTTTTCCTCCCTCTGCCTCTCTCCTTCTGTTAAGCTAAACATGATATTTCAGAGATGCCTGTGATCCTGACCGTTTCTGCTCTCTGGACCTGAATGATCCATCCCGATGCCCTACTTCTGGTTGGAGTTCTCATCAACTGGAGGCTACATTCTGCTACTGAGGATGGCCCCAAGCAGTGCAGCCTGGAGATTGCTGAGTTTGCTGAGGATGGTGCCGCTTGAAGTACCATGGAAATGGTTTTGGACCTCAATTTCACATGAACAGTTGTGTTGTGGTGCTGGAACTACGGTTGCTGCTATGGCCTTAGGCCTGCAATTACCACATACAATTTTGTACTCAAGTCTCCTTTAGTGAACAGTACATTGGTTCAACAAAACAGACTTCATATAAAAACTATAATGAACTTCCCTTTACTTTCACACTATCCACTGTTACCCAGATGAGGATGGGCTCCTTTTTGAGTCTGGTTCCTCTCAAGGTTTCTTCCTCATATCATCTTAGAGAGTTTTTCCTTGCCACTGTTGCCACCGGCTTGCTCATTAGGGATAAATTCACACATTTAAAATCTGTATCCTGTGTTTATGTTTCTGTAAAGCTTCTTTGAGACAATGTCCATTGTAAAAAGTGCTATACAAATAAAATTGAATTGTATTGAATTTGGGCCAATTTAGGCTCACACCCACATTACCCAGTACCAGTTGTGCCACATTTTTACCTAAAGTGGCCTAATACTGTTCAACAAA
This sequence comes from Ictalurus punctatus, assembly GCF_001660625.3. Taxonomy (NCBI): domain Eukaryota; kingdom Metazoa; phylum Chordata; class Actinopteri; order Siluriformes; family Ictaluridae; genus Ictalurus; species Ictalurus punctatus. The sequence goes on from NC_030421.2 coordinate 20,259,431, forward strand.
ATTTGGGCCATATTTGCCATGTCAAATGTGGGCCACTTTAGGCTTTATTACACATTAGCCAGTGCTTACCGTGCCATATCTTTGCCAAAATTGGCCAAAGTATGTTTTAAGATAACTGAGAAACATTTGTTGCAACATATGTGGGCCGCTTTTGGTTTACACCCAGATTAGCCTTCGTCAACTGTACCACATTTTTGCCAAAGGTGGCCCACAATTGTTTTGTGATATTTGGGCCATATTCACTATTTACCACATTTGCCACTTTAGGGTCACATCCAGATTACACATTGCCATGAGCACTGCATCTTTGCCTATAAAGGCCCACTTGTGATTTGGGATATTTGAGCCATATTTGCTATTTTACATGTGGGCCACTTCAGGCTCATATCCATTCTGCCTGGGCCAAAAGAAGGCCAACAGTGCCACATCACTGCCTGAGGTGGCCTGCATCTGGAAGCTATCTGGGTACTGAACTAGGGAGCTGGTTTAGACATACCCCTTAGCTGGCTAGTAGCTAACAGTGTTCATTTCCTGTTTGTCAGTTATTTATGCATTTCAGACTCAGTTATATCAGGCAAATTAATCAAAAGCTTTTATTGTCATATTATTTCTGTAAACCCGAAGTGATGACAATAACAGCAAAATTCCCAACTGTTAATAAAAAGTCTAATAAAGATGTGAACAACCTTTTACAAGCTTATTCAGAGCTGTGGTAATTCTGACATGATGTGAATCATTATTCTACATTATACTAATTGTGTTAGTCTCCTTAGGTTTACATTAACACTAAATTCACCTATGTTTCTACATAATTATTTAAATTCTAACAGCAGTTTTTTAAACACTGGTGGTAAATCTATCATGGTATGTTTTATGTACTGGCTTTAAGGAGACTAATATGAGGAATCTTAGTCTCAATCCAGATTTAAGTAAAGCTGTTTTGTGACAGTGATTATTGTTAAAAATGCTAAACAAATTTGTTGTTAAACTATTACAATTTAATTTAATGGTTTTTTATATATGAAAATCAATTAATGTAGTATATCTCAGGCCAAGTTTTTTTCTTCTCTCTTTGTTTTCGTGACTAATCTCAGGAGCTGCTTGGCAAATAGATGAATGAGCTCTGCCCAGATAATGTCTCTTTTCAGCATATTGTGTGTCCCTTTTTCGTTCTACTTTCCTTATGTGGTTAATGTTTCCTGTTCTTGTTTCCTGTTGCCATGGTAGTTAATTAATCCCACCTGTTGCTTTATACCCCTGTATAATTTGTTTATATAAACCCTCTGTGTTTCAGTTTTATTTTTCCATGTCTTTTTTTTAAGCGACTGTGGTCCTTTTCTGTGTTAATTAGTTTTTCATGTTTTCTCTGGTGGATTTCTGATTATGGATTAGCTTGTGTTTTGATTCCCAATCATAGACATCTTTTACAATTCTCATATCCTCAATAAACCCATTTCAAGGACATCCTGCACAAAAACTCCTCCACCTGCATGGTACAGTTATATTAGGCAGATCATAAACATGCACAAAGCCTTGGCATGCATGTAAACTGCTTGTTTAATGGCAAAGGTGTCTTTAATGGTGTATTCTAGCTCTGTGTAGGAAGGAATTAGACAGAGCTTAAGAATCTATTTTAACTAGCAGCAAACAAAGCAGGGTTTGTCAAAGGGACAGACATCAGTCGAGTCATTAGTTCTGTGGGTTTGCGCTTAATGTGCCATGACTAAGCCTTGATGCAGTCACTTCACTGAGTGTTATGACTGTATGGAGTTCCTGATGTTTAGGTTTGAGGCACTTCACTCACTCACTTCCGCTCACTCATTTTTGAGCAACTCATCTCGTGAGGTGAGACCCCTCCAAAAATTAGCCACAAATCCCTCAACCTTGACTACATTCTCAAGTAGAAAACTTAATGGAACAGCTTTACCTCAAAGTGCTATAGCAATTTACTTTTTAAAAAATGTTAGATAAAAGTCTCCTTACAGAAAACCTGACCATATTAGCATTTTTACATCCATCTACAGTATCCATTTTCTGTACCGATTATGCTAGGCGGGGAGCCTGGGGCCTATCCCAGGGGACATGGGGCATGAGGCAGAGGATACCCTGGACAGGGTGACAACCCATTGCAGGGCACAATTATATATTTTCTTTGTTAAAAAACAATGTTTTAAAATATTATACTTATTGTTAGATGTGAGCATCTGTCATGCAAGGTGGTATGAATTATTTGTTATAATAGAAACCATAATGTCTTAGAACAAATGCAATATACCTGTGTATTTCCATGCAGAAAATTAATCAACACTCTTGCAGATTTGAAAATTCAGCAGCGTTGTGGTATAAATATACTTAATAGACTGCATACATTTGAAAGGTTTAAAATATTTGTTTTTAAAGCACAGTGTTATCATTCTCATTGGTAAGGAATTTTATCATAGACCTCCTTATCTCTTAACTCTCATATTGTGTAACAGCATTGTTCATGCAATTTTCTGTTATTTCTTGTATATTTTCTATTTGAACAATTTGAAATAATCAGTACAAAATGTAATGAATGCCAAATGCCATAAATGTAATGTAATGTTGAGGGGGAGACAAGTCACACGTTTGAAACTTTTTTTTACTGAAAGTGTGAATTTCTCCTTATTTATTTATTCATTCATTTATTTGTTTGTTTGTTTTTTGTTTACAGTATATTTAAATGTGATAGTAGATATAGCTCCAACTTAATTTAGCAAAATAGTTTACTGAGTGAATTAATGTGTGTATAGAAATGTAGTATTCTCTGAATGCTTCTAGATCCTATTTAGGATTTTTCCATTGTGCACTTGCTTGGGTTAAACCGAACTGAATCATACATGCTGCTGCACGATTTATCTTCCCTCTGTGCTCTCTGTTTCAATATCATTTACATAGATTTGGCAATGGCTAATTAAAAGTCTTCCTCTTCATCAAGCCCTAATCTGATTGGCTAAAAAGTAATGCATTGGCCATACTCATTTGTGTTCATTTGAGCTTCACTGAACTTTTGATGCTGCACAGTAAGCCAGATGAACTTTGTCAGAAATCAGAATTACAGGTAAAGTGTAGTTACATGGATGTCTTACTAAAATAGGTAACCAGCAAACATCACCATAGTCATTCACTAAAGTAATAATTGTTGACGGATAACACTGTGTTCTAAGGCTATAGTATTGCAGCAAGTCAGATCTCCCAAACAACAAGCAAATGTTGGTCATCTAGATCATCATGCGACTTGGCTACCATTTTCATTACTTTCATTTCACCATTAGCTTTACCTTTAGCTAGGAAGCTAAAGCTAATGAGATTAGAGTTTATCCAAAAATAGTTTTATTCCTTTATTACCATCCTGTCACTTGCCTTGAAGACAGATATAGTCTACTCGTTTAACAGGATAAACATTTCAGAATACAATGATTATTGGTATGCAGTATGTGGATGTTTTTAAAAGTTAGTTTAAACTAATTCATTACCCTGTATCTTAAAAAAAAATCCTTTATATTTAAATGTGAAAGTAAAAGTCTGTCTGTTTGCTTGAGAGACTGTGTTCTAAGGCTATAGTATTGCAGCAAGTCAGATCTCCCAAACATCAAGCAGATGTTGGTCATCTAGATCATCATGCGACTTGGCTACCATTTTCATTACTTTCATTTCACCATTAGCTTTACCTTTAGCTAGGAAGCTAAAGCTAGTGAGATTAGAGTTTATCCAAAAATAGTTTTATTCCTTTATTACCATCCAGTCACTTGCCTTGAAGACAGATATAGTCTACTCGTTTAACAGGATAAACATTTCAGAATACAATGATTATTGGTATGCAGTATGTGGATGTTTTAAAAAGTTAGTTTAAACTAATTCATTATCCTGTATCTTAAAAAAAATCCTTTATATTTAAATGTGAAAGTAAAAGTCTGTCTGTTTGCTTGAGAGAGTGAAAAAACAAAGCAGAGGAGGTTGAATGAGGGAGAACATAATGGAAAGGACACAAATACAGACAAAGTCCAAGCAAGCCCTAGGTGAAAGAGAGTAAAGGGAAAATAACAAACTCAGAGGGAACATGTAAGTAGTCTGATAAATACCATTTCGTGTCCCTTTTCATAGCATATGAAGAGTCAGAGTTTACCAGTTGAGGGAAACTAATCTTGTGGTCTATTTTGGGGAACAGTAATCGAGATTAATCATTTCAAACCTCTTACATTTTTAACTTACAATACCAGCTAACACTGTATATTCCAACAAACATTTTCACACAAAGAGGCACACACTCACAGAGCACAACCTCACACACACTCAGATACCACGGACAGTTTGGAAATGCCAATCAGCCTGCAACGCATGTTTTTGGACTGGGGGAGGAAACCGGAGTGCCCAGAGGAAACCCCCAAAGCACAGGGCAAAGAACATGCAAACTCCGCGCATACAGAGTGGAGGCAGTAATCAAACCCCCACCCTGGATGTGTGAGCCAAATGTGCTAAACACTAAGCCACCATGCCCCACAAAGTTGATGGATTATTTTAGTTAATTGAAGAGAAATTTCATGGCAGGTTAGGAAGATACTGCAACCAGCAAATCATCACATCTGAGCATCTAGTCTCAGTCTTAACCTAGACTCAGCCATGTGTGGTGTCGGTCTTGTCTTGGTCTTGCCCCTCTGTCATACTCGGTCTTTACTCGGACTCCATTGGTTATGGTCTTGGTCTTGACTCTAATGTGCATTGGAAAAGAAAGCATCCAGATAAAAAGACACCAAGCAAGAAATATGACAAGGCCTGAGCACTGGTGTGGCTTCTTAAAGCTTTTTAAAACTTAATGCAGGGGTACTTAATTTGAGTAGTAATATTTCCAAAACATACTTAAGTACCAAAATATTTCTCTTTTTTTTTGTTACTGTAAAAATACTGTACTATTATTTAATTGCCTTTCTTTATATTCAGTTCATTTATTATTAATTGCAAGACAAGACAAAGGATAAAACAACATAGCCAGCAATTACTTACATTACTGTCATTTGCAAAACCAAGAAGGATGTATTTATTACCTATACTACTGGCTGAATGTTATTTATCCTAAATCCATTTCTGCTCCATTGTTTTATAATGGGGACTTAAAAATCTCACCAAAAATGTTAATGTGAAACTAGGCTCAACTGCATTTGATAGATGGATATTAATATTTAATCCCAATAAAGGTGATTATTTAATAGTTCCAAATACTTAGCCATCTGTCAAACATAATTGTCAGAGGACATTGCACCCAGTAAGCACCTTTCAGCATTGATGGTGCCTTTCCAAATGTGCAAGCTGCCTATTCCATAGGCACTAATGCACCCCCATACCATCAGAGATGCAGGCCTTTGAACTGAGTGCTGATAAAAAGCCGGATGGTCCCTCTCCGCTTTAGTTCTCTTTAGTTTAGAGAATGCGGCACCCATGGTTTCCAGAGAGAATTTAAAATTACGATTCATCTGACCATAGAACAGTTTTCCACTTTGCCTCAGTCCATTTTAAATGAGCAGCGTTTCTGGATCATGTTCACATATGGCTTCCTCTTTGCATGATAGAGCTTTAACCAGCATTTGTAGATGGCATGGTGAACTATGTTCACAGACAGTGAGTTCTGGAGGTGTTTCTGAGCCCATGCAGGGATTTCCTTTATAGAATCATGCCTGTTTTTAATGCAGTGCCAACTGAGGGCCCGAAGATCATGGGCATGCAATATTGATTTTCGCCATTGCGCACAGAGATTTCTGCAGATTCTCTGAATCGTTTGATGATATTATGTACTGTAGATGATGAGATATTCATAGTCTTCCCAATTTTACGTTGAGGAACATTATTCTGAAATAGCTCCACAAATTGTAGACACAGTTTTTCACAGATTGGTGAACCTCTGCCCATCTTTACTTCTGAAAGATTCTGCCTCTCTAAGATACTCTTTTTATACCCAATCATGTTACTGACCTGTTGCCAGTTAACCTGCAACTGTTTCTTTCTGTAGTAGCACTTACTTTTCTAGCCTTTTGTTGCCCCTGTACCAACTCTTTTGAGACGTGTTGCGGCCATCAAATTCAAAATTACCTTTCTTTTTTTCTTAAAATGGTATATTTCCTCCGTTTAACATTTGATATGTTTTCTATGTTCTTTGTGTTGTGAATAGCATATGGGTTTATGAGATTTGCAAATCCTTGCATTCTGTTTTTATTTACATTTTACACAGAGCCCCAACTTTTTTGGAATTGGGGTTGTAGAAATGGTTCACAAACTTTCAAGCAACCACTGTAAGTGAGTTAAACATTATTCTTTTTTCTAAATGTCTACTTATCAGAATTAATAAGTAGCTCAATTAGATGTCTTTATTGGAGCTGTCTAATATGATCGCACTGAGAAAATATCATGTGACATTCACAGTTTACATATGGTTTAAATGTGTTTACATCTGCCTAAAATAAACCTTTGCTAGCTGTAATTAGCTATACAAGCATTAACTGATATCTGTAACTGTTTACAGTGTAGCTGCATTTATAACTGTTTACCGTCATTAAGGAAATGCAGATTGTGTAAACAGTTAATTGCAATGATCACACCTGTGTAGGTGGTGATTAAAATTGTTAACTTTCAATTGGAAGTACGGAAGCACTGCTTAGAGAATAGAATGATGGAAAGGATGCATTAGGATGACAGTGGGATAGGTTGTAGCATCCCCTAAGTGCACTGAAATAATTGAATGTGTAGCCAATTAATTAAGTGAAGCAGTAGAATGGCAAAATTTACAAACTTGTTCACAATGTGCTAATGATTGAAAGATTGAAGTTGTTGACAGCAGCTGTGTTGAAAGCTGTGAATGGAAATGCTGTAGTTTATTTTTAAACTTTTCACATGACTCGACTGCCAAATCTGTGAAACCATTTTGTTTTCATCCATACTAATGTATAACGTCATGCATTATACAGTGTAGATGGTGAGATTAATTTCCTCAAATGATTACTTGGGCATGTATTTGATTAAACAGCAATAGTTAGATCTTGTGCTTTTTTTATAAGGAAGATCATAAAATGTAAAATAAATAAATAAATAAAAAGTCACCAAATATACACATGCTGGCAGAGAATTCTCAGAAGTTTTATGCTAGACTTAAACTCCATGCTCAATGAGCAAATCCGCCTTAAAGCCTGTAGGTTGAAGTCGCTCAGCTGTAATCTGCACAGCGACCGAATCTTGCTATGAAGTCAACCACCATTCAGTCCCTCCCATATACGATAATGGAGTAACACCTTTAAAAGCACACATGAGTTTTTCAAAGTTCGCGTTTTAAGGGACAAACCAGTAAGCAGTAAATCATAACAAACCTCACAGCTGCTTGAACTCACAATGTTTTTACATTTTACCTACATACATTTACACCTCAGCACACACCAATACAATAATAAAAATGAAAAACCAAGAGAGGCATCTTCAGGCTTCTTGCAGATCTCACACAAGGAAAATCCTGCTGTAAGCCTATCAGCAGGTTCTCCTCCTCCATAATCTGGCTGCTCTCAGAATCTCCCATGATACCATGAGCTATTTGGAGCACCTCTTTACCTGTGATATGGCATGCCTATGAGACAGACTCAGGTAAATAGGTTATAATTACAGAAAAATAGCTCTGTTCAGCTACTGCTTATACTGCTTAGGTACCTAACAACCTCAATGCTTCTTTCTTCACTCTTTCACTGTCCTTCACACTCATTTTCTCTCTGTGTCACACACCATGACTTAGTTAAGGTGAAAGTGCAAGGATTGATGTAATGTATGCTTGAGATAACCTTTTAGTTGAAAGCTTGAGCTGCTTTATGTGATTTCATTAATGATAAGGACTAATCAAATGCTGTTGCATTTGTTGCAGCCAAACATCAGAATCAGCAATGAAGCATTATAATGGATTTTCCATAGATGTCACAAGGGCATTCTCAATCATTCTTTTACCACACTAGATACAAGTGTTGACAGTATATTTGTCTTGCATTTGTAATGTTGCACGCTGCATGCACAACTGTGGATTGGATTTTTTATTAGCATGGTTTAAAGAGAAGGACCAACACAAGCAGGTCCTAATGGAGCAGCCCCAGGGTGGGTTAAGGCAATCAATTTTCTAAAGACTGCCAATTTACCTTCTGATCGACAAGTCATTCAGATGCAGCACAGATACTGCTTTTGGACTTGAAAACCTATGAAACCTATGACAGCCTTTATTAGGCAATTTACACATACCACATACTCAAATATTAAAGCATCCCAAGCCACCGAGTAGCATATTTGGACAGCTTAAGAAGAAAACTGAGCGCCCAGTAGAAAGATCAGACCCACATTTGCCCTTCAGTTGTAGAGGACGTGGATAGACTCTGACATTGAAGGAATGGGGCTGTATATTTTGGGGATGAATATAAATAGAGTCCGTCAGCCATGCTGTGCTAATGAGGAAAGGGAGCAACCAATAGACAGGCAAAATTAATTATGTGCTGACATTTATGGATAATAACCTTATGGTAGATATCAGTGTTTATGAAAATATATGGTATATGAACAGAGAAACAGAAATGTGCCAGATCACATGAAGAAATACATATATACCCCTGTTTATATCTCTACAGGGAACTGACATCAGTGTATCAGTGCTTTCATAATTAATCTGCAGTTATTTTTTATTACTGATTAATTCCATGCCCTTTTACTAGTGTGCATATGGTGAAATGAACAACTATAAATTTGTTTTTGGCACTCTACAACAGGAAATATTAAGGCAAATTCCTTCTGACACTAAGTTTAGATTGATTCATTGCTAGATTATAAAATATGCTGTCTTGATTTTCAAGTCCACAAACATGCATTATGGCTGATTTTATTAATTTCACAGAAATATATGAAAATCAAATGATTTTTTAAAACTTCTTCAACAGTCACACTATTTGTTGGCTTGAGAGTCTTTCTGTCACACCAATGACCTTAGTGCAGAAGTAGCTGTGGTGCAGGAGCTGGGGGGGGGTGCTCCACTGCTGATGGATGCTTGCTGTTAGCACGAGCCATACTGCTCCGGTTATTCAGAGGTTGTCCTACTTCACGGATGTTCCAGGGTGCTGTTATCAGGAATACAACAGCTCATTAATGGCTGCCTATTTTTAATTAAGGATTCAGCATATGTTAATTAGATCTGATTGCAGCTATGTCATGCAGTCACACGCTAACTGATGTTGTGGGAAATGAGCAATAATGTAGGCTGCCTGAGCTGCGATCATGTTGTGATTAGGAAACACATGTTGTCTTCATCAGTAGGCCAGATATAAACAGTGTGTATATGCTTGCATAATTGTACTGTCAATAGCTTCAAATGAGTTTTTGATATGTGATAGACACAGTCTAAAAATGGCTGGCTTGTTTTCAATCACATAGCTGGATAACTTGTGAAAAGAGCACATACTGGATTAATATAAACCAACAGGATATGTTTTTTGAGTTACCTAGGAAGCTAAGTTAAACATTCAACCCAAATTTACTAGAATGAAGAGATGATTTGTTAATGCTTTAAATTTAATTTCATTTTATATTTAAGTTTAAATTAAGGTTTGGTAACAAACTATTTCTAATCACATAGCATATAGTTATCTAATTAATATACACTCACCGTCCACCTTATTAGGAACAAACACACATTCATGCAGTTATCTAATTAGCCAATCATGTGGCAGCAGTGCAGTGCAAAAAAATCAATCAGATACAGGTCAAGAGCTTCAGGTAATATTCACATCAAACACCAGAATGGGGGAAAATTATCACTGTTTTATTGCTACAAGCAGTAAATTGTATTAATTTAATAATTGGTTAGTAGGTTATATTGTACATGCTATTTAACTGCTTGAAACTATATTTTAGTACACTGTTTATATCATAGTACATTGTTTCCAATTCAGTTTCTGCAGTGTAATTAATTAGTACTTTATAAAACATAATGGTGACACTTTACGAAAAAGGTACATACATAGTCATTATTTAATACATTAGTAAGCATTAATAAACTGTTGTGTCAATTAACTATTACTTATTATTCTAATGATAGTTAATATTATTTCCTGTATTATTAATGAAGTATTGTTATTTTAACTGTTAAGAGTGGCACATTAATAACATTCATTAATGCAGTAAAAAGACTTACTAAAGTGTGGTTCGTGTTGATTAAACACTACCTAATGATAGTAAGGATTACATTACCTATATTAATTAATCAAGCTTAAGTATTAATGAATAAGATTTTTAAAATGTATTTTCTCCTAACTACATTTTAACATTTGATAATAAAAATAATACACACAAATAAATATATTATATATTTAACACATTTAATGAAGAAAAATCTTTTTTTTAAAAACTTAGCTTGTGAAACCATATTTTGGGATTTGTTGTCTCTAAATAAATTACTTGGTAGATACAAGGCTTTATTTGATGAAGGCTTGTTTGATTTCACCCTTTGTCACTGCACGGCATGTAGGTAAAAAAAAAAAAAAAAAAAAAAAAAAGAAGATGACTTCTTGGAAAAATGAGGCTTCAATACTGAAGATAAATCAGTAGCTGGGTTATAGTGACCTAGCCGCTGGGTATCTAATCTGGTCGTAGTGAAAGATGGTGAGAGAAGTGATGATATCTGCATTGTGTCCACTGTCATTGAGATTGACCCAGCCACAAACCCTGCAGCTGAGTTGAACAAAAACCATCTAGAATTGTGTAAAATGACCCAAAACATTTGGGAGGGAAAAACACAGCCTTTGGGCAGGAAAATAAAAATAAATAAGCAGTTAGATTGCAATGTGCATACTCATCAGAGTTTAGCACTCTAATTGCAGTTTTTGATTAGCCTCAAATTACTGAATGTAGGACTGCATACTTTTTGAGTACAAAAAAATGTACTTTTCTTGATCTACTGTCAAGTGTAGGCACATATTAAATGACACAGCACTTTCTATATGTCTACCATTTGCATGCCACCAGTTCAGTTTTATATGCAACTTACATGGTTGCATATAAATTCTGGCTCTAGTAGTAATATGGGTCCTCTGGCCAAGCTAGTATCAATAGCTTAAAATGTTTCCTGCTGTTTCATGGTGCTGGGATGGTTCCTCATATTCTGGACACTCGATGAGGCAGCGCTCTCCTGAGCCTGGTAATTGCTTGGCTGACTCTGTCGTTTTCATTTTCCATAGCACGCAGTAGATAAATCAAATAAATGAGGCCTTTGCTGAGGTTAGATGTGTTTCACAGTGCAGATTTCAGCCTTTTTCTATTGTCTGAGATTTCTAACAAACACACTACTATTGATGTTCACCCAGCACATTGATAATAGTGGAGGAGTAAAGGAACAAGTTGTGCTTGATCTGTGAAGGGTGCAGTGAGAAAAAAAAACTCTGTTCTTTTACTCTATGTGAAGCTCCCTGTGTATAATTTTGTAGCATTTAAAGAAATACATTTCAAATTCTGAAATTAGTTTTCTCAGACATAGTCTGAGAAATTAATAGTAAGAACAGAAAAATATTCTGTTGTTACTAGTGGCCACATTTTATCTATTATGGCCAATTTCACTTGCAAACTCTAAGATATTGTTGGATTTTACAAGTACTGCTGAGATGTTTGATTAAATGTAATATTTTCAGTAAACACCAAGCTTTTTGTGAATGATAAATAAGTATTTAACTGTGGAGCCTGAGGGAGGCGATTTCCATGCTGCTGAGAGCTGTACCTGCAGACCGCTCCTCTCTAATCCCCCCAGGCACCTCTCCACAGCACTAATCGCTGGTGAGATATGCCAGCCTTCCCTGAGACTCTGTCCTCAATTCCGCCAGAGAGACACCATGATTACAGGTTCATTATATGCTTGCTCCATTCCTACTCCCAGCAGTAAGTAGCCCAGGGCTATCTCATTCATGTACAGTAGTTGATTAAAATCACTTCACTCATGCAAGGGCTGAGCTAAGAATTAGGATGAACAGAGGGTACTCTGAATCTGAGCATGTGTGTGTATATATGAATCTGTGAGCATGTCAGCTTTGATTCCATGAGTTATGCCTCTGTGTGATGGAAAGTGTGTTTCAGATTACAAGCTTGAGCACTGGGAATTGCCTCAAGCTCCAACACAGTAGTGGCTATAGTGTCTGACTGATATGAGATGCCACTGAAGTGTTGAATCTTCAAAGCCTTGACATTTAACATAACTTTAGCCAGAAGACTCAGAGAAGCTTTTTTTCTCTCACTTGTATGAGGGATTCAAAACAAGTGTTTGAAATGGTTTTGAGACAGTGTTAATGAATGGGGTGATGCATTCACCATGAAATATTTTAAACGTCAATATGCTTCTGTGTCAATTCTAACAAAGAAGGGCTTTGAAAGATGTCTGGACAAAAATATCTGTATTTCATTAAGCCTTTTTATTTATTTATTTATTTATTTATTTATTTATTTATTTATTTTGCTTTAAAAGCTGCATACTTTCACATATTGCCAGATTTAAGCATTTAGCATTTAAATGAAAACAGATTTTAGTCTGGTTTTAAAGTATTATTTTCCAATACTGTTGTGTGTAAAATCCGATCTTAACCCCTCTAATCTACTCATATTCATAAGTATTGAACATGTTCAATATTTATATGAATTTTTCATGAATTTATCATGAATGAAGGATCAATAGCCTAGCTGAACTACCGTCCACCATTAAGTCCTTTTCTCAAAGAAATTCTGAGATCCCAGGTTCCAAAATTCAGTATCATTTGTCAGGATTCTTACACATGAGGATAGTTTGAAAGATTGGTTAAAACTTTTAGCGTGGTTTGAGAACAGAAGGATGACCCAGAACAAAAGAGAACCTATAAAAATGCATTTTATCTGCAGAATTAGTCAATTAGCCAAGACATGTATGGTGTCTGAAGTTGGTTTCATTAATTTTGCACTGGAGCTACAATGTTAATGGAGCTAATAAACAAGGAAAGTTTATACCCTCCAGTTAGCCATCAGGCAAACTACTGTTAATAATCACTTGTGTCAAAATATGTTGTTTAACTAAATAATACAATTTGTACATGAAGAATAAGTCTGTATTAAGAACAAATATTTTCATTCATTCATCTTCAGTAACCATTTTATCCCGGTCAGGATCATGGTGGATCTGGTGGATCGATCACTGGTCATGGGGTGGAAACACTCCGTGGATGGTCTAAAAATAAATATTTAAAATATACAAATTAAGTTGCAGTTACATTACCAACACCTATTCACTTCTGCATTAAAGGTCTGAGTGGCAGCTGTACTGTTGTTGTGTTACTAATGTCAACACAGATGAGGGCTCTGATTCTGAGTCTATAGGTAAAAAGACTGTAATTTCTAATTCAGCTGGCAGCTACTACTCCTTCAAACTGTTAGTTTTGTCCAGCATACTTTTATGTTTTGGCCAAAGGGAATATTGTGTGCATTTGAATTTTTTTTTTTTTTTTTTTTTTTTTTTTTTTGGTGGTCTATAGTCTTCATGTCAAGCATTGCAGTTCCAAACAGCCTATAATTTTTATGAGTGAAAAGGGAGAGAAAATCACACAGCACATTAAATAATTGTAGAGCCACTATGTTTTTGAGAAACTGGCCCCTGTCAAGTTGTCTTTGCCTTTTGTCTTCTAATAATATGGTGGAAATCTTTAAAAGAGGACAGTGTGTCCCTCTTGGGCAGGCAGAACAGAGTGAGGTGGCCAATGACAAATGAAAGGTGCTTGGTCACTTATGATCCTGTCAGAAATGATCACTGTTATTTCACTGAACTCTAGCCAAACATTCTTCCCCCATCTCTCAGTTGCCCCTAATTGTAAACCCAGTCCCTTCTGCTGTGAAGAATGATAGTCAACTAAGAAAGGGTGAGCAAATGTAGACTGAACCCATTCAAGATTTATACAGAATTTTCTGTTATAGAAAAAAATAAAAGATGTAGCCTGATATTGTACCATAGATTTATTGCTTTTAGCCATTTAAGATTTTTAAGGCCTGGTGATCTGACTGAGAGTCATTCAAGTGCAATTTGAACAGAGTAAGTGCATTAAACTCTAGTCCATGTGAAAAGTACAAAATTAGAGGTAATTTTACAGAATTGCTGACGATTGTATTGTGGCTGTGTTGTGTCTGAAAGCTAGAAAATTTTACAGTTAATTATGTTTTTTTCCCCCTTGTATTTTTTTCTAGCAAATGCAACTATAATAATAATAATAATAATAATAATAATAATAATAATAATAATAATAATAATAATAATAATAATAATAAGCAAAAATGCATTTTGTCTGAAGCCCTGGGGGGGGTTCACTAATAGTCTTATGATTGACTGATGAATATCTAACCTACATTTTGAACTAATTTAGAACTAGAAGCAGTAGCCATACCGCTTCTATATCATTGCATAGATTTTAAAACGAACTACGCAGCAAATCTATTTTGCAACTTGCTATAGTGCCGATGTTTTAGGCTAGTTTTCCTAGTTCAGGAAAACAGATGCCAGACAAGCCTGTCTTTATTATCTGGTTAGTTGAAATATGCTTTATTTTAAACACAATCCAATATTTTCATTCAACTTATGAGTAGCTTTAGTCTCTAAAGAAATATCTAGCTGAAATAATGTGTGTACATCAAGATTGTGCTAAAATGTTTTTGTGTGTTTGTTTTGTTTTCCTAAACTAAACCAGCAATGAATTGAATATCTCAAGGTCAGTAATCTGGCCTGAGGCTGGTTGGCTCTGGAAGGGAAAGTTAATAGCAGTATCAGTGGAAAGAATGTTGTGGAAATTGATGTTTGTATTAAAAAAAAAAAAAAAAATGTAGCCGGTGCCAAAGTTTTGTTTTTTTTTGCAGTGAGTAAGCAACAGTTACAGTTTAGTAGAGAAATAATCTAAAGTACCATTTTAAACACGAGATAAATTTCGAAAGATTTTGATGGGTTTTTAGAAGACCCCAATATCAGCAACTTTCTAACTCCAAGTTACAAAAATGTTTTAGTTTGTAATTTGTATATGAGATTAATTATTAAATAACACATTTGTCTATTATAAAGTAAACCTAATGTATAACCATAAAACTCTTATATAAAGCTATAAATAAATTTCAAGCATAGTGCCAGTGAGAGTCAACAACTTTTTTTTTTTTTCTTCTTCTAAAAATCTGTCTGCCCTTTAAGGTAATTTCTAAATGTCTCAGCTGAATGAACACCCTGGGCTCCTGTGTGTTTATCAAAACCTTTAGAAAGCATCTGCTCAGGATTCAGTGCAGTGGTATAGGCCTGGAAAAAAGCATCACGTCCAATATCCCAATTTTATTTCAGGTTTGGGGAGTGATGTGGTCTTGGCATGGGCTTAATGGTGGAGGCCAGGTCAGGGATGATGGAGCAGTCGGAGATGGCAGGACCACCTGGACCCGATGGACGGCACCAGCTGTTTCTGCATGTAGCTGGTCTGAGTAGTTGCCCTGCTGAAAACTGCCAGTGCCGCTCCAGCTGCTACTGCTGACATCCTGTATCTTTACATACCTCACAAGAGACAGCAAGAGATAGAGGCCAGACAAACTGATGTAGTTCACTCACATCACCCTGACTTTGATCATTAGCTGTGTTATTAGTCATAATCTGGTATCAACAGTGACTTTCACAGCTTTTTTTTTTCATTATTATAGCAACACTGTTTTTATAGTTTAAAGAACTGCTATTTTATTTAGACATTTTAAATAGCTTTTCCTCAAAGACATAATGGCCAAGCTCATTTTCATTCTGACAAAAAGCAAAACATGTCTTTTTCATCAGATTTCACAACAGAAACAGCCATTCTAATCAATGCTTAAGCATAAGCCATATTGCAGTGGTTGGTGAATTTAGCTTTTAGCTTAATCTTTAAATCTAACTAAATTCACACACTTATTGTTAATGAGAAAATTTAGCATAATTGATTTTTTCCCCACCTCTCTAGTAATCCTCCATTTATACATTCATAGCTTATTTCCCCACAGACCAATTTCAGCTAATGTTTATGTGGGGAATAGAAGTGTAAACTGGTGAAACAGTAACAATAATCTCACTGGAAAGGAGTCAGGACATTGACTCCACAAACAAATTAAAAAGGGCAAACTCCCTTTTGCTTAGCTGGTAAAGGCAGCAGAAAGCTAAGGGCTCTGTGTTTACTGATTACTGCCAATTCTTGAAAGGTAAAACTCAAATGACTTTTCAGTATCAACAAAGAAACAAAGAAGCAAAGCTGTGGCTGTTTTGTTCTCTGGGTATATTGTGATGTGCAATGACAAATGCAATTCTAGGAAAGCACCCCATATGGCATAGATTTGTGTCCCACAGCCAGAATTGATATACAAATAGCCTCTGACAATAAAGGAATAGTTTCCATATAATCATAATGTGCCACCCAATATCCCTACAGTCAGTGAGATCCAACACTGGGAAGCCCATCATTATCATAAATATAGCACTACAAGGCATCATTGTGAAATTGGGTTACAGGTTTGTCCTCTGATGACCATTAAGGTTTCTCTTTCTCATGTCTGAGAACAATAGCTGTTCTGTAACATGCAGGAGCAGAGGAAATCTTGTGTAAAATGAAATGAATTAATATGAATGGACTGATATGCATGAATTAATTTAAATGAATATGAAAACACAAAAAATGTTCAGTTGCCCATCAGAGGAATGCTATTTCATTGCTTCATGACATTTGGGAGAGAGATGATGTATTCATAATGTGCAAACAAAATTAGTTTCTATTACTTACTTGATTATGCTTTGTATGATGTTTGTCAAAAAAACACGTCTGGTGTAAAAAATGAGGCAAAATTAATGCACATTGCTACTCATTTATTTTTTTTCAGCTTTTCCATTTTCAAAACTTTATTACTTTGACCCTTTTCAGGCCATAACTTTCAGGCAGGCTGATTGCTCACAGTGATTTGTTCTCACGTCGTAATGGCTGACACTGTCATGCGCTTTAACCAAATAAATGGAGGGTAAGTGTTTCAAGTAATTACTATCTTTTTCTATAATGATGATGGATGGCATTGTGTTTCAAGATATCTGACACTTAACCGTGACATTGAAGAGATGAAGAATGTTGTGCCCCAACAGTACATAATTTTCTTTTTTTTTACTTTCAGTTCAAATTTTAATTAAAGGCTTTTTAGCCATTCTAAATGGTTTTATTTTATGCTGGCGAAACTGATGTGTCTGTGTTTGTGTGCAGGGTTATTATTGTCTCTATAGAGCAATAAAGAGATGAACAAAAAAATAAATCATGTAACAAATTAAATGAAAATATAAGATGTATTGAGGTATAAAAACAGAATTACTGAAGCAAACCTCTGACATTTGACCCAATCCTAATCAAGAAACGGAGAACAAAATGCCAAACCCCAAGTCCTGAGTAGCCAAACATAGACACAAAACATCAAACTGCAACTAATATATTGTGGTCATACTTTATGTTACATTCATTAGCACTGAATAGCATATTTGAGGACACCAGAAGTATTCATAGAAGTGTCCCACAAGCTCCGAATAAGTACTCACCCCCTTGAGCTTCTGTCCACCTCTGTGCAATTACAGTATGTCCTCAGTATACTAAATATACCTGTTCCTGGAAGTCCATGAAAACCAAAGAGCTGTCAAAAAAAAATAAAAAATTCCACAAACCTTGATCATCCTGTGAAGCACCATTAAATCAATGATTAAAAATGAAAAGAATATAGAGCATCCACAGCTGTGTCTAGAGGAATATGTCCACCAAAAGAAACTAGGTAAGGAGGGCATTAGTTAGAAAATCAGCAATGCATTATTTTTTCAAGATTTATGAAGTGCTTATTTTCTCTTACATTGATATAGATCCAATTACTTTATAAAACATGTCATCTCATCTCAGAATACTGATAGAAACTATTCATATCCTTTATTATATAAATGTTATTAAGTGCTTATGCATGTGTTATGAAATACTCATAAAACGTTGTTTGTTTATGCACGATAACCTTCAAATAAAGTGCTACTTGTCTTTTTTAATGGCACACAGTTGTCTGTGTATTACATTTTTCTCAACCCTTCAGCTACAGAACAGAGGAACATACAAAAAAAATGCATCATTACTGACTCTTGAGCATTTCTTTGAAATAAGTTTGTTTCAAACATGACCCCAAGCTTCCCAAAAGTATGAGCTGTCTGAAATCTGCTCTTTCTAACCTTGGCAGCTTGGTAGTTGATGTTGCTTATCATGTCACATGCAGTTATGAAACCTCTGCTATGAAGTCTACACTGCTCATAAGTCTGTCCAGCTCTGAGCATAACTGATCAAGTATAACTCACTTAAAGTTCTGAGCTTTTCATCCTACAAGCCATATTGCATGCGCTTCCGAAAGCAGGTCACTTTGAACTCTTTGGAAAAAAGAGTGTGGCCAGAGGTCCCCGATTCTAATGTCACATTTAAATTCACTTTGTTCACAGTGGCAGACTGATGGATTTGGACAATGTTCTCTGATCTGCCGCTCCTGTTCCTTTAAGTCCACAGCTCAGTCCTTCGGTTCATACTGTCTCAAGCTGCTATAGTTGCTAGGCTCTGAGATGAGAGTCAGTTTCCATGGTGACACAGCAAGGGGTTGACAGGTGGATTAAGTGCATTCATTCTTGAACATTAAAGACGGCAGATGCTGCTTAATGCCTGTTGAGCTACAGCAACAAATTGAAATTAGAGAGCTCATAATATGGTGTGATGCTGCATTGTAATCAGCAAATGAATTTATAAATGGTTTTCAATCGAGAAAAAGCACAACAAGTATGTTTCCTAAAAATCAAAACAATTTATAATAATAAATACGTGTTCATTTTGCTAGTTACTGTAAAATTGTCTTTTGTTCTCATGTTGTGCAGACATTACTGGTTTATCAGTGTAATGATTCTGGAGGCGGAGGCAGATTCGCATGCATAAAGTTTAATGGAAGTTCAAATAAAACCCAAAAAAGACACTAAGCTTACATGAACAAGTAAAACCAACATAAATCAAGACCTAGGAGACAGGGGAGCAAAACGTAACAACCTGAGACAAACAAAGCCAGACCAAGAGTGAGGTGCAAACAGTGACTAAATTCACACAGCTGCTCATTAACAGAATGGGAGTCAATTGCGGGTGGTCGTGTGACCGTGACGCAGAGGTGCAGTGGCACCTCTGGCAATTTGTAACAATCAGTGTAAGAACTTTAGGATTATATCAGGGTGTCAAACTCAATTTCAAAGTAAGGCTATTTATTTCAGTCTTTTTTGTTGTTTTATAATGATGACAAAATTTTTTCATTCATAACACTACTTCTTTGCAATAACAGTAAAAATTAAGTCATACAGGTTTGCCTTTGCTCAACCTTTTGTTCTACTTCTTTTTTTTTTTTTTTAACAATGTAGGGTGCTTAACTGGTTGTTGCATTTTGACATTTAGAGTCCATCTTTATATCAAAGAGACGGACGGACGGACTTACTTAGTTACTTAATTAATTACTTTTGATCCCTGAGAATTTGAGATTTAGTACCAGACATATTTCTGAAGTGTTTTAGATATGGGTTACACACAGCATATTTATTTTAAATAGCATTTCATCCTATGGGACTTTGTTAAACATGTGCAAGCCCACATGCTCTGTTGCATTTGCTTTGTTGTTGTTTTTTCTCTTTCTCAATTTAACTCTATAAAATTGCATTGAAACCCCATTCTTCCACCTTCCATATTATGCAGGCATTAAATTAAATGAAAGTAAACAATGATGCAGTTTTGCCAGAAGTACTGATTGAGACCCTGACACTGTCAGATAGTGATCATGCTCAATGCCTTTCAAAATAATTATTGACGAAGAGAAAAAAAAATTCTTCCTTCCCAGATAATTGAACTCAGAAACAGATCAAATTAAAGCTTCTAATTCAGCTGGGAACAGGACATTTGCCAAAAAGAAAATGCTCGGATAAGCAAGAGTGCTGCTGCAGCACATCAATCTCATAAAACCTCATTTTTATAATGTATGAATTCCTTTTTTGTGCATGTGCACAGATGTTTTGCTATCAAGCTCAATCAAATGTACTTATCATTGATTCTGTCTCTCTTGCTACTCCTTTGATGCTCTTCACAGATGCTAGCCAGTTTGCTGGACAGAAACAAACACTGATATCCATGAAAAGGTTAGCTATGACATAATATTACCTTATAGTTACAACCATGTCTTGCTGAAAATAAGGTTTAGTGAGTCAGTAAGTACAGTGCCCTCTACTAATATTGGCACCCTTGGTAAATGTGAGCAAAGGCTGTGAAAAATTGTCTTTATTGTTTAACATTTTGATCTTTTGTTCAGAGAATTTACAAAAAATACCCTGCTCTCATGGATATCAAACAATTTCAAACACAACACAGGTTTATCAAAAAATATCTTTGTTAAATATAAGTGTGCAACAATCATTAGCACCCCTATAAATTCATATGAGAAAATATATTTGAAGTATACTCCCATTGATATTTTTGTTTTGTTTTTTAGTACACCTGGGTGATTAGGAACAGGAAATTGCTCAACCATGACTTCATGTTTCACAGGGATATAAATATAAGGTATCGCATAGGCCAAATTCTCTTAGTCATTCATAACAATGTGTAAGACTAAGGAATACAGCTGTGATGTGCGGCAAAAGGTTGTTGAGCTTCACAAAATGGGAATGGCTATAAGAAAATATCACAAGCATTGAAAATGCCCATTTCCATCATCAGGGCAATAATTAAGACGTTCCAGTCAACTGGAAATGTTATGAATAAACCTGGAATTGGACGTGTGTCTATATTGTCTCAACGCACTCTGAAGAGGATGGTTTGAGTGGCCAAAGAATCTCCAGGGATCACAGCTGGAGAACTGCAGAAGTTAGTTGTGTCTTGGGGTCAGAAAATCTCCAAAACTACAATCTGAAGTCACGTACATCACCACAAATCGTTTGGAAGGGTTTCAAGAAAAAAGCCTCTACTCTCATCCAAAAACAAACTCGAGTGAAAAATGTTTTGTAATGAAAAATGGGCCGTTTTCCTGATTTGCTCATTTTGTATTTTGTATTTTTGGATTTGCTCATTTTGACTATGGTCAGACTAGATTTTGTCTAGCCCAGTGTGGCCTAACGAAAATCTGAGCATTCGCATCTCTGCTACTTCCAGCGCAGCAGTAAGTCTTTTTGTGGTTGCCACTGTTTCCAGACCATACAGCACGGCTGGTCAAACCACTTTGTTGTAGATGGTTCCTTTCATTTTAGCCGGCACTCTTTTGTCGCACATGACTCCAGTAGCTCTTCTCCAGCTGGCCCAACCTGCTTGGATCCTGTGGTTGACCTCTTGTCGGGTCGTTCCATTTTTCTCCACAATAGATCCAAGGTAGCAGAAGTTATCTGCTTGTTCAATTTCTTCTCCATCATGGAACTTCAATGAGTCATGGTTTTCAGGACATCTTCGCCATCATAAATGTAATAATTGCCCACTGTAGAGACTTAAGAGATAGGGGTGTCCCCTTCTCAAGTGTCAGACACTAATGCAGAAGTTGTCAATCCTATGATGACGTATTTTTGTAGGCCACCTCAGAAGTTAGCATCACCCAGGTTCCCAATAATCCAATTGGATTTTTCCATTGGTTTTTAGATTATTGCAGAAAATAAGCTCTGTGACCAACAAAAGTTTATGATTCTTACATTTTTGTTCATCAAAATATCTTCACAAATGAACACAACCTTTATGAATTTTGAAGCCTAAATACAATCGCCAGAAGTAAAAAGCTAATGTTAGGCTATAAACGAACTACATGACGGTCACATGACTTCAAAGTGACCACCACTATGCTTCTGATTCTTTCTATCTTTTTTTTTTTTTTAAACACTATAATTGGAAAATACTATAAACTGATAAACCTACAAGTTAAAAATTAAGTGAAGGTCATGAGAAAAGAAGAAATAAAAAATAAAAAATGCATGGCCGCTTAGGGCTTCTGTACAATCCTGAAGTAAGATTCAACTAAATCCTCGACACCCATTTCTTGCATTGATTAAGCTGCTGACCTTCTATCGTTGTGATAACCATGCCGTTTTTCACAGACTTCTTTGCTCATATTTACCATGGGTGCCAATATTAGTGGACAGCACTGTAGTCTTGTCAGTGACTGATGTATTATGACCTGCCGTCCTTAATAAAATATCTAAAATGTCATTTAAATATGACTAATGGAAGAAATTAACTTGCTATTGCAGAAATTTGATCATTTTGAACATGATCAATACCGAGGTGATTAGTTGTTTGTTTGGGAGCATGGTGGTTCAATGGGTAGCATTACCACCTCACAGCTCTGGGGTCCCCAGTTCAATGAACTTGAGTTACTGCCTGTGCTGAGTTTTAAATGTTTCCCCCATGTTTGAATGGGTTTCTTCTAGGGTCTCTGGTTTCATCACACTGTCCATGCACATAATTTGCCTCAGGTGTGAATGAGTATGTGAATGTGTGTGAATCGTGCCATGCCTCAAGTTTGTTCTGATTGTTCATATTCTGTCATGAAAAAAATATAACAATAAAAAATAATTATGTACATAGTTCATAAGTTCACAAGTCCATACATAGTTCATGATTATGTACATGAGTCACTGTTCAGGCACACAGTGCTAAAAATATCCTATTGTGTTTTTTGTGTTAAATTAGATGTCTCATGTGTCAAGTAATATTTGCTATTACTTTGTTGTTTTTTAAATAGATTTTTAGAAGGGAGCATATTATAGAGCAAAAAAATAGATAAATTAATGACGAGTCTTGCTCGTCATTTTGAAACAACTTTCATTTCAACCTCTTGGATTGGCATTAATTCAGTTCTGCTCATTATGCATTCAGCATTGTTGTTCACTCAGGCCAAGGAGTACAAGACTAATAGTGAATAAATGAATGTGATAAAACACATCTCTGATTGTAGGACTGGAGCCCATGCATTTGATTAGTGAATTAATGAGCATCGAGATGATGAAACAAACACATGCTCCAAAACAGAAATGCACAGTTCAACTAATCAATGGATGTCTGCCATCCTGCCATGCCACATTGACAAGTCATTGGGTAATCCATTGCCTAGCCACTTCATGTGTTTAGTCTAAGCCGCACATCTGTTGTTCTGGCATCAGCATGTGTGGCCTTAAGTCAGGGCAGTCCAAAGAGCCTTAATTCTGGTCTGAGGGGCTAGAGTCTTCTGCCTCTATGCCAAATGGATTTTCATTAAGCTCTTGGCTGAACGACGTGCCAGAACTTTGATAGAGGAAGCGTTTCATCTATTTTCAGTTAGTGTCATCTCCCAAGTTTTTTTTTTTTTTCTCTCACTTTGCCTGCATTTTGATGTCAGGTTTTTTTTCTCCTCAAATGAATTAGCTTGCCTTTTATGGGCTTTGATGTTTTTGGGTAAACACAACTTGGACCAAAAGAAGCAAAAAGCAATTCCACACACTGAAGCAAAAAGGCCCTTCAACTTTGAGCTACAGATTCACAATTTTCCACTAGCATGATGTTGTGATAGTAATATAGGGCTTAAGATCACACTGGCTGGTCACTATGATAAGTGATATGAGAAGCTTAGACAGACACTGAAAGCTCTGACAATCTAAGCATGTAATAAAACACAACAAACCAAAACTGTGCTATCCACCACACACGCAAAGATAAGCTCACAGAATCTGGAGTTTTTTGCTTTTTAAAAATGATGACTTAATGTCACTAATGTAAACAAACATGGGTTTCGAAACAGATGATGTGTGTTTCATCTTCATTTTTTTATAATGGTGAAGAGTTAAATGTTACCTTCAACCACTCCTTAGGAGTGATCACTCTTTAGAATAAAAAATACATTGCTTCCCTTTTGTGATCAATTCTGACAGACACTTTTCAAAACACAAGCTCAGTATTTTACACACCACAGTGGCATTCCAATTTCTCATGATCTACCACTTTAGCTCTGGTACATAATGTCCTCTCCCATCATTCTCTCATTGTACTGGCTCTTATTTTCAACAAGGACATGTTTCTAATTCATCATACACACTGCATTTATCCAGCAGTGGGTTAGGAGATGGATGACACCACTTTGAATCTAGCACTCCTCCCCTCAGTCTGCAGCACACAGGATGGATGGATGCACTTTAATGGTTTAGCCATAGTGCAGCCTGCAAGCCCCACACTTAAACCCACCACTTTTTGTTACTGGCAAGAATGACCTGTATGCCAGTTATATGTTCACTTATATATTGTACATTATCATGAATATTCATACACACATACAGTATCTAGGTACCACAGACATGTATGGTCATAGATATATTACACATATTGTATGTCATTAAGCATATTACAAGTTTCCTGACTTCAAACTATCAATTCTGTGGGTAAATCATTCTCAAAGGATGTTTGTTACAGTTTGGTCCAAAGCTGGCCGAAGAATCCCTTCCAAGACAGTCAAAGAGAAAATACTTTCACTTTTTTTATATAGGAAATCTTCTTCACTTCTTCTTACCTCCCTGACTTGCCTGCTCTACACTGTACCCTGTTAGTGGGTGGATTATATAAAAAATATATCATTTTGCAGGGCAGTGGATATTACCTTCAATCTCTCTTAACTTCTACATGCTGATTACCTTCAGTCAGGATGTACTAATGGTACTGGTTGGTTACATCTCAGCATTTTGTCTTATGCTTATTTTTATACTAGTTTGGCATCGATTTATTATATTTGGAAAGTCTTTGTGGTTTTGAATACAGGATTCTGGAAATATATTTGATTTATTTATTTTATAATTTATGAAAAGTAGCATAGCCTTTTAATAGCTTTGAAGCCTTTTGTGTTTTAAGAATTACACTAATTAACTTGGGAGTGTAATGCACGCAATGCAATTACTGCTTCTATTTTAAAATGAGTTTAAAACCATCCATCAGTATCCATGGAGATCAGGGATGTGCAGAGATTTTCTCAAGGGCAGGGGCTCAAATGTAAAAAAAAAAATTTTAAATAAATAAAAAAAATTTTAAAAAAGGGCTGTATCACTAAAGAACAAATTTTTCTACTTTACTACTTTAACTACTTTACTAACTTTAAATTAACTACATAGTCTTATCACTCTAGTTGACACTGTAAACAGAATGTGTCTGGTCACAATAATGAATATGACAACGACACTACTACTATAACCTAATGGTGTTTTATTTTTTCATTTATAGAAATAATTACAACAAAACAGGAACTTTTAGTGGAGAGATGAATCCAACGAATATTTAAAAGAAAATTTAAATATTGTGAAAAAAAAAAAAACTACAGTATTACCATCCACAAATGTAGTGGCACACCCACTGTATGTCACTTACTGTAAAAGTCAGTAAAACTATTAATTTCACAATTAAATTTACATTTGGCAGCAGCACTTTGATTTCCACAAAACTGTAGCACTACTTGTTGAACTGGCTTTTTAGTCTCAAAGCTTGTCATTTTTGCCTTCTAAATTTCATTTTAGAAAGATAAATTGAGATTTTAATGATCTTACATCACAATTTTTTCATATCACTTAGGCTACAAGACTAAACTTGCCATATTAGTTAACAAGGGGCAAGTTATTATATGTATATAGTATAACTAGATTTGCAATCTTGAAAAGTGGGTTCATTAATATTGTGTGCTGTGTAGTTCATGCTGAATAGAACAGGCAATTTCAGTTCGTAGCATCTGCTGAACGTTCTCCAACTGAACGAAATGGTTTTTATTTATATTTTTTTTAAAAAGCAAAACGACAGACAGGGCAGTGCCACGGGGGGCAAGGGTGTATGGCCGAACAGAACACCGTGTAACACCAACTATCACTCTTTGTAAACATATGATGCCTTTTTTGCAAATATCTTTGCAACTTTGTTTCATATTAGCTCACCTTTTTTCACCCATGTTGATAAGGAAGCTGTCCCTTTCGCTGCCTCCTTCAGTTTTTCTTTAATTTTCTGCCGTCTCTGTCTGTTTGGCACCGTTCCTTTATAGACTATATAACATACATATATTATAACAAGGTTACTTGCATGTCTGGAAATGTAACAAACTTGAGTAGCTAGTACTTACACTTACAACACATTCCCTATCAATCAATTTGAAAACTTCCTTAAGCATATAAAAGCTGCTAAGAGGGGCACTTTTAAATAATTTAGAAAAGGGGCAGGGGCTCGAACCCCCAGAGACCCCCTTCTGCATGTCCCTGATGAAGATGAAGAGATGCAAGGTGCCCTTACTGTATTTTTTATCAAACCCATACCCTGACAAAGCCTATCTGTATCTAGGAACCTGCATACTGCACTATGATTGGCTAGTACTCAGCAGCAGTCTGTCAACTGGATAGTAAATAAGCCATGTTGAAGAAAACTTTGGAAAACTGAGTCAAATATCGAAATACAGTAGGAGAAGAAATATCCAATGCCTCACATAGTCCACTGGTTTTCTATGATTGCTACAGTGACGTAAAAGATTTTTTGACGGTCTGATTGCAAGAATGTGGAGGTGGGATCTGTCAAAATAGAGGTGGTAAAAAAACTAATCCATTTTTGTGTTTGTTCTCAAGATTACATTACTCACCTACTGCAATTATTAATATATGTCAGCAAGCTTACTTGCCCTGAAGTAAGAAATGGAAGACACTCATTCATTTTTAAATAAAATGAAGTACTGATTTGATTGAATACCACAGTGGCAGACCTAAACACACCACTTAATAATCTTATTCTTTCTAGACCAACACATTTTTCATGAAAATACTGAGCATAAATAATGCTACAAAATTATGGCTTATTTTTATGGCATAATAACAGAGCTAGGAGACAAACATTTTTGTCATTAGTTGTCCGTTGTTAATTTCTCCTCATTGATTTGACATTTGAGGCTAAGAAAATAAAATTTAATTTAATAAAAACTGGAAGTGAACCTCACAATTTACTGTTCATTTTAAAATCTGGCTATAGAGTAACAACATGCTAACATTTGCCTAACCCAGTCAAGATGTGGGATAAAGAAACTGTAGGTTTAAAGATTGAAGAGAGAGATTCCATCCTGACAGCAGCATGAGCACAGAGGCTTGATCAGACAGGAAAGAAGTGGCAGAGATAAATGAAGCAGTGCTGCAGAGCTACTATCCTCAGTCTCAGGGTCAAAGCACAGCAGGACAAACAATCCCATCAGCCCTTGCTGTAGCAATCTCCCTCTTAAAACTGACTGGCATTGCTGAGGCCAAAGGCCACTCAAAACAGCTCTTTCCCAAGCAACAAACATTAAGTATCACAGAATGCCATACCCACACCCAGAGTATCAGCATTACTTTTCAAAGAATTCTCAAGACCTATACATACATTTTAAAATTACATACTTAAACAGGTATTTATTATTTAGTATTATATCGTATGTTGGCTTGTGCATTAAGTCACAGTCTTCTGTCCACCTGAAAAACTGACTCCAGGGATCAATCTGTCCAACTGAAAAGAAGTTAAATTTATGCAGAGACAGGTATTTGCATGTTTTAATGTGTGGCCACTGAGCTTTTTTCTTTTTTTTTATTTATTAAATCTACAGTATGTGTACTTTATTTGTCTGTCTGATTTAATTTCAGTCAGATAATGTGTTTCTATTTCTATTGTACACAGCCAAATCACCACCGTTGATTTAACACCCACAGTGTTAAATCACAGATCCCAAATGTGCACATTGCCCAATAAGAAGTGTTAGTTTTATATTTTTGGGCAATTCCATCGTTTATACTGCTTTTGATTTTATGTCATTCTGGATCAGCAATGTTGGTGATTTCCTCCCAATATACCTATTGTTTTTAGTTTTTTATCCAGTGAACTAAAAATTTGTCCTAATAAACATTCAAATGGCACATTTACATTATTCCATGGTGAACAAAACATACCTGAACAGTTCCTTTACTTCTGACAGTGACGATTAATGTATAGGTTTCAAGATTTTTATCACAGTAGAGATATGCAAACATATGTCATATATGTTATAATTAATTTGCTAAACACTTATTACCATTGATGGAAAAACTCTACCACTTACTGATACATGGTGCTGTTTGCAACAAAAAAGAAAGTAAAGTGAAAGTAAACTCTGATCTGCCTTCTTTGCTTCCATGTTGACTTTCAGGTCATTTATGTTGAGTAAAGCACAGTACCTGAGCCATTACAATAAGTATTGCATGTGCTGTGGAAAAATATTCCAAATCAGCAACTGTCCATCACATTTGGTGAATGCATTATTACTGAACATGAAGGTAGGCTGTCAGGATAGTTTCATTACCCTATCCTGCTTCTGGATTAGAATAGTATGGCAGACTTAATTTTAAAGGAGTTAACCACACAGAGGCTGTAACATTTCATGCAGGATTATTTTCCAATAACAGCACCACCCATATGTACAGTAACTCCATTTTTGATTCCAATCATAAGAAACAGCTTGGCAACAATTGCATTTTTTATTATGAATGTCATATATTTTAACATTTAATAATGTGTAAAGTCCAAGAAACAAGTATCTATTATCACTTACATTCCATCAACAGCCCCTGTTCTCTCTCTCTCTCTCTCTCTCTCTCTCTCTCTCTCTCTCTCTCTCTCTCTCTCTCTCTCTCTCTCTTTCTCTCTTTCTCAAAGAAACCACAAAACCTAAAGTCCTCCCTCCTGAAGACTTTCCTGTGGTGGAAAACATAAAGGAACAGGTGTACCTCTAAGTATCACAACACTAACAGTGTGTTAAATTAAAGTCTCCTTAGAGAAGCTTCACCTTATTGGTGGTTATGTGTTTATTATTTGTTAAATACACAGCAAAATCTTTGTGAATGAGTGGTAACAATAGAAACAAACTAAAGAATTAGAATGAGTGCATAAACATAAATTTGTGGTTTGCTTTACAGAGTTGCTGATACAGTAAAATTAATCAACTGATTCTGTCAATAATTCTGTGATAAGTTTGTAAATACTTAATACTGAATTTAATATCATAATATAACAAGCAAGCATTGTAATAACATTCAGGTATTACAATAGATAGCTAATGACAAATGAACTTGACTAAAGATAAAGAAGATAAAAATTATTAGAGCTAGCACAATGATCCAGAACACACATTCTTCATTATTCTGTCATCATTCCACCTACATGTGTCATTATGGGAAAACTACAGTGTGTCGTAAACAAAATATAAGGTGCACGAGTGATCAGTAACTTTGTGCTATAAATTACTATAAATTAAAGATCCAGTATGTTTGGCATGATGTGACACAATAACCTTTGGACACAGTTTTTGGAAGTTTTTCATAACCAGCCAGTGACCAAATGTGGAGCCTGGTGGAAGCTCCTGCTGTCCACAGTGCAGAATGTAGTTTACGGACTATCCAGAGATTAACACTAACTCAGTGCTAGTAGGGGTGATCCAGAAATTGCAGTGTGAGAGCTACAGTACTGTACAAAAGTTTTAGGCACCCTATTTATTGTTTAGAACAAACATTGTTATTGATTTTTTAATGACTTCTACATTATCAAGTCAATACAAAAACATGTTAGATTTCCAAACATTATTTTTCCAGCACAAAATGAAATGTTACAGAAAAATGTTTGTATGTCATTAAAGAAAGGAGCATATTATGTAAGAGACCCCTTTTCAGACAAAAAAAAAAAACATGGTGAAGGCTGCTGGGTTTTGCTGCAAAAATTGGAAGCAAGTGCAACAGTCAAAGTCTCCAGAAGAACCGTGGCTGGTTCTGCAAGATGCTCAATAAAACTTACCACTCATTTCCTTATAAAAAAAAATAAAATTAAAAATAAAAATAAAATTAAATTAAAAATAAAACTGCAGTAATTATACCTGAGACTACTATTTTTATTCAAAAAAATTTTGTCACACCAAACATTGACTTTGTTTCATTTACTACTGTTTACTGCTCTTTACATTTTTTTTATTAAAAACATTTAATTTCATTATTTTGAAGACATCTTTACTGACTTTTGCACAGCACTGTATGTTCTTGCTGCTTCTGCTGCTCCTGATGAGATTACGTGTGACCTCTACTTTCACAGGAAGCTGAAAGCTGTGAAGTTCTGTCTCACTTGCGCTGCCGTGTTCTGTGAGACTTGTGTTAGGGAGCAATTACACTGCAGAAACATTTTCTCTCAGCTGTAACTGGAGGGAGCCAGCAAGAGACTGACTCGTATCTGAGGGCTCAGTCACATTTGCAGGTACCAGCTACTGCATTTCTAATTATAATTTGAGGTTCTTGCAATATTATAAGATTGTTACAACATATTTGTATCATAAATCATTAGTATTTCATGACTGTTCACTTTTGCTCTGTGAAGGAGATATGCGATCCTGAAATTTTTAATTTTCAATACCATATTGACAGAATAAACAGAAATATACCAATCTATAACCAGAGAGTCCAAGTGTGAAAATCTTTATACACAAAGGAACAGCTGGAGAACTCCTGACTGGAACTTTTGGATTAATTTGAGAGGCAATATGCTGAGCTGCAGAAAAAAAGACCACAGTGTCTTTTTTTCTGATGTCTGAAGAAAGAGAACACTGAGGTGAAAAGGAGATTATTTAACTTAAGAAAGAGAATGCAGAGCTAAAAGATAGATCGTGGATCAGACACCAACATTTATACATGATGGTAAGACAGCCCTTGCTTGTCTGTTACACTAAAAATTGACCTTTAGATCTACTTTCTTTCTTCCTTTTTGTTTCTTCCTTTCTTCCTTAAATTACTTCCTTCCTTCCTTTCTTCCTTCACATCCAGCTGCAATGTACTAGCATCCTTTCCAGTTTATATCCCTGCTCAATATAAATGAATGAATGGATGTTACATTACTCTCTTCAAATATTAATATTTAAATAAAGTTTAATTTCTTTTACCCCATGTTGCCCTGATTATCTCTCCACCATAATTAATATATAACGGGACTTTAATAAATACAGAAGAATGTCAATGAATACGATTTTTAAAAACATTTTACAGGAATACCTGTGCTTTTTATGTGAAGTTTTCTTAAGGCTATGTTGTCGAAATAATAAGATAAGATATTGCCAAAAGCTAATTTCATTTGCTTATCATTTTTATATTTTTTGGTGTTTGTTTCAGGTTTTTATTTTATTTATTTAATCTGTTTGTATTTAAAATGGATTCGGAGATCACACCTACACTAAGATGAATATGTAAATCTACAAATCCCTTAAATATGCAAACATACACAAATCTCTCAAAACGGAGTCTGAGGTTGTGAATTAAAACTGCTTTACCCACTATTATCTGCATGCTGAATGTCAGCTTTGTTTTAGTGTAGTTACAAAAACAACTGTTACCCTCAACTGACATAAATCTGCCCCTGTCCAAAAATATGAAAGGTGTTAGTTGTAATAAACAAAAAGACTCCCTGACGTTAATCGCAAGATATTTGAAATACAGTGCTGCGTTTTAGGCAGGAAAGGCTTCAGATTCTGTGGATTTCTGGCAGATGGAGTAAAACATGAATGGCTGGTAGCAATGAGCACAGAGTCTGAGTGAAAAAAGATTCCTTTCCTTATTTCCAGAGCGGAGCGGAGACTGGAGTTTTATGTCTGGGTTTTCTCTGACTGTTTGCACTGATCCTGTCACTTCTTTCCCTAAAACTCAAGTACTCCAGAAGTGTGTGTGTGTGTGTGTGTGTGTGTGTGTGTGTGTGTGTGTGTGTGTGTGTGTGTGTGTGTGTGTGTGTGTGTGTGTGTGTGTGTGTGTGTGTGTGTGTGTGTGTGTGTGTGTGAGGTGGGTAGCTGACATTAAGGAGCACATTACTATCCTTAAAATGTTCCTGAATAATGGAGAGAATGTATACACACTGTTCTGGACATGCAACAGTGTATTCTTGAGACTTAGTCCTTTCAATTCATAGGATAAAAGGAGGAAGTTATTTGACTTAAATTTATTCATTTAAACCCTTTATACTCCCAGGTCCTGTTTGAAGAAGCCAGACTTATGGTCCTCACTTTTGTAACTACACATCTTTCTTGTTAGTTAAACCATAGTTACTGTAATAATTCAAATCCGAAACTAAAAATAAATAACTGACTAATAAATTGGAACTTTAAGGAGCTGATTTATTTGTAGACACATCATGTTTATTAAATGTTGGCTGATGATTAAATGTTAAACATAATTGTGATTAATGAATTAATTGTCTTTACTGTGTACTGTTTACTAATTTGTGACAAGCCTAATTATTTGTTAATCTTAATGATGGTATGTTTATTAAGAAAGGTGATGGTTAACCTGTTTCATGCTATATCCTGGGTTGTATCATGTCAATTTGGCTTTTTGAAAATTACTTTAGAACATTATTTTGGTCACTGAATTGTCCATTTAATAGATTTTCCATGAGTTGTTCTCAAAACAGTGAGAGAAAGTGAGTAAGGCTAAACTGTGAGATAATGTTATGTCTGTTACATGATGACTCTTACAAACCAAGGTTTTGTTTTTTTTTTCCATTTGAAAGATTTGCCAAGCTTCATAATATGGAGTCAGATTTGCTTAAATATTATCATTCAACTGGGCAGTTTGGCATTAGGTTTGGTGGATTAGGTCACACTGTCGGTCAGCTCCTGTATTGATGTACAGCTCTTGGGTGAGTGAGCAGTAGCATCTGTGGGCTGCAGCAGCACTAATGAGAGAAGAGAGCATCTGCATACTTGCACAGATCAGAGCAACGATGAGCTGTCCTCTCCACTTAACGTCAACCTTCTCACTAACCTCCCCAATTCATTACTGTCCACAGCCTTAGCTGAAGAAATTATATTGAACAAAGAGCGTTCAAGGATTACAGCAATATTCAGGATGTAAATTTTGCATTGCAGTTCATAGTAAGTGGATTAATAAAACTGGATCAGTCAAGTAGAGTTAATATATGCCTTTTGCAGCAACATTGCAGATAAATATGTCTTCAGTATGAAAGTGCACCAGATGAGAGATTAGAATGGAAAGGGATCCAATTTCTATTGGCGGTCTGCCATGTGACGGATGGTGTTGCTATGGTTTCTTGAAGCCGCTTTTTCGAGTGAATCCCAGAACACTGGTAATTACATACCCATCTGTCCTTCCTCATGTACCACCATTCATCATCATCATCCAAACAATTCCATTAGCTCCCAATGCATTAAGAGAACACTTGTGTAATTGAAGAGAGCTGGGGAAACGTGAACACCCCCACTCTTGAAGAGTTTGACGAGGTTAATTTCTCAGGCATACTTATATTTGTTGTCTTTCATACATGAAGGCCAAATGCCTCAGTGCTTTTGCTGTTCACAATACAAGTGGTCTCAGTAGGGGACTCAGGTCTCTTTCTGGACATTTTAGCATTGATGAAATCTCAGACCACTTGTTGTTCACACCATAACCAGAGTGTAACAGCAGTGTAACACTGAATACATGCATACACTGCGTATATTACACATGTACTGTATACAAATAATATTATAGAGTAACTATTGTTTCTGTCACTGATGCAATACTATTATTACTTCTGCCTAACATCTTAATCTCTATAGCATAATTGCTAGTGCCACAGTGGCTCTATTAGTTAATCAGTCATGTTGCTACTTAACACTGCTGACCTTATTGTGGGCCACATGACCCCACACAAATCCTGGAGCTATGTATGTACAGCAACTGTCGAGTTATTTATCTATAAAGCAAAACATTGTTTTCACTCTGTACAAATCAAGTGGACCACACAATGAACCACAATCAAACTGTACTCAGACCACCTCTGTAGGCGGTCTGAGTACAGTTCACTTGTGGTCACTTTAGAGGGGTCTGAGTTAATTTGCTATGCTCACATATACTAAAAATACTGAGTCATGGCTCTGAGTCCTAAAAAGGAGAGTCTAATCAAGGGGTTAAATTAGGATTTAGGAGGTGGGGGTGTCCTACTTCCTTTCATGCATACAGTTTGGGAACAATATAATTTTATTGATGTGGCTCTGAACCACATGAAAATCATATGAGTAAAAATCATTATGAAAACCATAATGAAAATGTAATTAAACCAAGTCATCTATATACACTGTTTGTTCCTGTTTTAGTTACCTAACTTTTATTTTGGGTACCTACTTTTTTCATGCTTTATCTGCACTGGACAATACATCAACCGTACCTACCTCATTGGTAGATAAAAAATCATCTGTGGATAATACTGTTACACTGTGTCATGTGTCAGGTTTTATGTTAATGACGTTAATAGCTTTACTCAAGAGACAGGCAGACAAATCTAAATCGATAGGCAAAATCATGGTCAAAAACAAGCGTGGACTCAGGCGATCAGCAAATGGGCATTAACTGGGCTAGCACAAGAATCGAGACACAAGAACAAGTCAAACACGGTCAAAACCATAAATGAAAAAACTGAGGATCTAAAGGCTTAGTATGGGTCTGGAAAGAAACACAGAAACACTCATAATACTTTGCACTGAACAAAGACACACGAGGGGTTTATATAGTTGAACAAAACCAAAGGTAAAACATTAACAGCTGTGAAACAAAACACACGTGTCAAAAAGTAAACAAGGTCTTTGTCACTGAAAAACCCATAAGCATGCGTTGTTGGTTTCGGGAGAGGAAATCCGTAACAGACGTGACACTCTGTATAGAACTGCAACACAATATACTGTATTTCTTGCAACTTAGCGTAGCTATAGATGTACAATATACAATACATTCTATATAGGTTTATACTAATCTATACTAATAGATTATACTAATCTGCTATGCATAGATTTTCATATTTTTACCTTGAACTTTTTACCTTTAAATATTTTTCAATATTCTCAATAGTTATTTTGTTTTATCATATTTTATCTTTAGTTTATTATTACTTCATTTCTTATGTTTATTTGTGCCTTGTCTTTTATGAATGCTGCAGAAACACTCTAACTTCCCCTTGGGATCAATAAAGTGCTATCTCATCTTATCTTATCTTATTTGTTATCTGTTAACTTGGTTACATTTGATAATACTGATCCATAATTAATAGGTGGGGAATATTTATTACTCATTGCTACATTACAACCTTGTACTTTTGTAGGTTATTGTTGTCCATTCTCTCCCTTTAGACCTTTACTGGCTAAATAAAAACAACAACACACAGACCCTGCGCTCGTCTGCGGAGATGACTCTAACAAAATAAACAGACATTTACATTTTAGACACAGTAGCAATGTCATTCTTACCAGTTGGGAATTAAAGACAACGTGATCAGTAATTAATCAGTAGTTGTTATAAAAGAACAAGTACTGTAGCTAGTAGTTCTGTAGGATAAATATGTCCTTTCTACATAGTTAATAGCTAGCTATCTATAAATTACGGAACAGCAAAGAATAATTGAACTAACCTTAGTTCTTAGTTTTCCTTTGTTTGTCAGGTTTAGGTATCAAAAATATACTCAGATACTTTTACAGGCAAGTGTAAAGCCTTTAAACTGCCTAAATGTACACAAGCATCCTTTTCTGAAAATAGCAAGTTTATTCTACAAAAAAAAAAATTGCTATAATTATTTCGGTTGCAATTATACATTCCAGTGCTTTCTGCAGCTGTCTATTGGTAAATCAAATGTTATAAACAGCTACTGATGTGAAATGTACAGAATTTATATAAATACATATTTGATTTAGTTACCAAGCTCAGTATTGGCAATTTCATTTGGAAATGAAAAGTAAAATCAGTAGCAATCTAGCTAGCTACCTGTGTGACATACAGCCTTTAAATTACCTCAGATTTATTTTTTTTAATGAGGTAGGCGTAGGTGCAGCCTCTCCACAAACCTGTGTAGGATAAGCGGAATGGAAAATGGATGGATGGTAAAAACTAGTTGAAAAACTAGTTGAAATAGCATAGAGGATTGAAAATTTACAGCAGGAGGAAAGGCATCATAGACCTGTTCTCATCACAAATTTTGTATGAATTGTCTGGATTTCATTGGATTTCATCTAAGATGTAGGAAAAGATGCAAGGTTGTGCTGTGTGGTAGCTTTGCTGCCTCACAGCTCTAGGATATTTGGTTTGATCCTGAGCTTGAGTTACTGTCTGTGTGCAGTTTCTGTGCATGTTCTTTCCGTGGGTTTCCTCTAGGTTCTCTGGTTTCCTCCAATCTCCCAAAAACATGTTGGTAGGTGGATTTGATGCTATAAATTGCCCCCAGGTGTGAACGTGTGTGTGAACGGGTGTGTGCATTGTATCCTGCCCAGGGTGTATTCCTACCTCAAGCCCAGTGTTCCCGAAACAGGCCCCAAATCCACCATGATAAATTTGTTATTGAAAGTGAATGAGAGAGTGAGTGAGAAAAAGATGCTAGCACATCCGAACTCTACCCTTAATCTTCATAACATCCCAATTAAGTACTGTAAATTTTTATGAATTTGCAAGTGTGAGGCCATCAGGGACATCCAGCGAACATGGAACATTGGAAGGGAAGGAGATGGGCTGTAGTGAAGCTAGGAGAGACTTGGGGTTGTTTGAAAAGATTATACTAGAAAGTATTTACATTTTCATCAAATTATATATCGAGAGCTCAGTCACAAGTTTTGTCTTTAAAATATCTCAGTCAGCGCCATCCTCATCAGTCATTCAGGCAATAGAACTGTAAAGAGATAGGAATAGATGACATGTAAAATATTTTTCATAACAGTTTTCTCTCACTGTATATTTATGAAATAACTATTCAATAATGTTTTGTTTTTTTAATGGCTGACAGTACATTACCTGTTTATTACATTTTTTAAAATAAAAACTTTGCAACGATAAGAAATATTCTACTAAGATTTGGGAAATCTCATTAAGTTTTCATTAGGTAAATAATTTTGGTATATGAGATGTATGAGGTCATTTTGGAAACTAAATTACTTGAGAATTCTGTGGGAATTTCAGAAATTTTGGGGGGAATGAATAGATTTTATATACAATTTCAGATGATAATATTGTTGAATTGTGTTTGTGTGCATGTATATGTGTATTCATTCAACCATCTTAGGTAACCATTTTATTCTGGTTAGGGTTGAAGCAAACCCAGAACCTATCCTGGTATCACTGAGTGCAAGGTAGGAATAGCATGTTTTTATGAGGTGTGAGGAAACTGGAAGATCCTGAGTGTACGAAACATTTACAATGTGGCCATGTAGCTGATAATGTCACTTGAGTGCTTACTAGGATATGTGTTAAACACTGCATAGGTCTGTACATCAAGCAGCTTCGATGATCACAGTACATTTCCTTCAGGCTTTACTGAAAAGACTAATCACTGGTTCTCACTAGCACAGCATGATCACTCACTTTCATCCCACCTGCCTTGAGCGCCTAGCTGAAGCAGCAACCTCATCCATCTCCCCACACACCACATGGCTGCTCACACAGCTTTGATGCTACACCAGCCCTCCCATTTGGAAAAGGAGAGCATGTTTCAAATATGTCATTCATTTTCTTCTAGTAAATTCTAGAATAAAAAACCACACAAAGAGACATGTCATTTCCCCATAGAAATCCAAGAAACAATTTTATATATATTTAATACTAAAGTGAAACGTGTGTGATTCTTACACATATACTTCAAACGTTTAATGTGGATGCTCAGGACAGTACATAAACACTGATTAACAGATCATCCTGAAATTTTGGCTGATGTCTTCAACATCACTCTTGCATATATCAAAATGAGAGATTTCCCTTCTTCTGCACTCTGAATAACTCATTAAAGTCTTTTGAATGATTTCCAGCTTCTTGCAGAAAAGTATGTCACAGAAGCTTTAGAACGTACTTAGCCAACTCATCATGAGCCTATGGGTACATGCAAACAACAACATACTATAGACATGATGAATGCGTTTTCAATATAATCATACTTCCATTATTAAATGTTATAACTGTATTAGGTCGGTCTCATTATTTGATTTTGTTATTTGAATAAAAACTGGGCTCTTCTATGAAATAACTTTCATGAAAAACACACCATTTTCACACACCACTCCTTCACTTACAGAGTCACCTAGTTCACCACAGTAAGATTATTTCTAACAGAGAGCTCATTGATAAATTCATGACATCTACTGGTGAAGATTGCTTAACAAATGATTTGTCATAACATGATAATATGAAGGAAGCACAGTTTGCATTCTGACCCCTTTGCAAAATAAAAGCATTTTCCTCTGGGACTATTCAAAACGTTGACCAAAACGTTGACGTATAACAGCGATGCTGTTATAATGCTTTGTAGAGAATGTTTTGTGCAGAAGCAAAGGTTTTCATCTAAGAATTTACTCAAGTAAGATTAAATGTACTTTGATACTTTGACAATCAATTGAGTATGATGAAGAAAATATGAAGATAAAAAAAACATAAAAGTAGAAGCAAGTACTAGTATCACTGAGGTGTGCAACAGTGTGTCTTTGTGGATACTTTATTAATTTATTTATTCCAAAAGACTTGCATTCACCAATGCAATGCATGATTAATATCAATATAATGGTACTTGCCTATTGAATAGTAATGCTACTGAATGCTAATGCACACTATCTATCCCAACAGAATTCCAGTGCAGTAGATTAACATTGCACTTCATTCAAATTACTGTTTAAATTATATTTGATTGTTTGAATTAGCAGAATTTATTTCTTGACATGTGCAGAGTTAGCTCATATGTCTGCATTAAGCAAATTCATGAAAATAGACCCCACAACTTAATTTTACCCCCTGTCTGGATCCAAAAACATCTCTATGCTATGTGCAAGCATAGTTTCATTATGTCTTATATTTTATTAAAGTCATTAAATAGTTCGTAGGTGCAAGCATATTTATATTTTAAAACTAAAAGAAGAGTATTGTCCAAATAGTACATTTACTTTTAAAGGAAAGTAAAAAAAAATATGAAAAAGGAAGGTATGATCAATGTACATGCATCATAGTGTTTTAACTTTTAATATACTGTGTTTGGTTTTTAAATGTGGCTGAAAACTATTTTTAAAATTCATATAAGTTTTTTAACCCTAACCACAAAAAGCAGTTTAATGGATTAAAGAATAATGAATTCATTTATATTTCCATTTATATTTTTTAACAACAATTATTTCAATTAATAAATGTCCGTCATGTATTTTTGTCTTTGCACATGAAAAAGCTACAGCTGGCAACCTCTTTTATGTCATTTTAATGTGGCAGACTGTGTTAGTGGAGATCTGTGAATGAGAAGATTGCTTAAAACCAAGGTAAGCTGTAAGACATTGTCAGGCTGGTAGCTACTGCAATTCTGTAAACTTACTCTGGATTATAAAGGAAACACTAGTGCTAGTTAAGACTAGGTTGTTATAGTAGCATGGCTAATTGGTTTAGAAGAAGTTTCTTATCTTTAACACATACTAAATTCATACAGTTACTGTTTGGGATGCTGTCTTCACTAATAACTGTGAACCTCACACGACATTGTAATGCTACATTAAAACGGGAAAGTAACCTGACAAAAAACAGATTCCTAACACATCTAACACACAGTGCCCCCATTTCCCCTCATTTTCCTAGAGGCTTACAGCACACACTTCTGTCATGAGGGGAGATCTGGCACTGTTGTAACACTTTTTGTTATTTACCAAATCGCCTAGACAGCTGTGAAGTTTCAGCAAAAAGAACCCATGTACCTATGTCTACTACAATAAACTGCATCAGGTTTGAGGAAGTCGTGATTTTCATGTGTGTAATTTAACATGATAAAAAAAAGTGTAAGTATGTCAGGTGTTACAACATTGAATTGCTTGTGCATTCTTAGTATCTTAGTAGCAAAAAATAACCATTAAAATAAATACTTCATATTTTTAAATAATAGGCCTACTTTAGGTTAAACTTATGTTTAATTTAGGCTATTGGAATAACATGAAAGTAGTATATGTTATAAAATATAAATTAATATATATAGTATGTTGATCAGTTCAGTGGACCAATAAAATGCTCATTTCAACAGAATTTGAGAAAATGCCAGCTAGATAACTGAATAAACATAGAGCCAGCAAGTCTGACAGAAAACAACAACTAGCTAACTTAAAATAATTAACTTAAAAACATAAAAACCATTCACTTGTGTAAAATAACATAGCTACAGCTAAGTTGCATTACAGTTACAGTTGTATTAGTGCATGGGTATTCAATTAAAATTTCTAACAGTCCAGTAAGATAATATTCTGGATAAACAACTAACTTGACAAAATGGTGAAAACAGTTGCCTATTAATATTTGTTTAAATCTATAAATAAGACAATTCCATGTGATTATGTTTTGTGTAATAGTGGCACTTGTTAACATTTTGACTACTGCCATGGGCTCAGTAGACAGAGCTGTTTTGAATTTTAGTTTGTTAGAATAAGCACATACTTCAGTGTCCATTAATCTTTAAACATTCAGTTTTTACTCTCAACTTTTTTTTAAAAAAGCCACGTTGTCAGTTTGCTAATCAGACCAGTGAGGGTAAATAAAATTAAGCACATCTACAAATGACAGTGAACCCTCCTCTTTCTGATTAAATGTGGTCCAATAAATTTCCTCCAGTTAGATTATTTACATACAGTAACTGCATAGGATCAGCCACAATAGAGAATCTGCTGTTTTTTTTTACAAAATCTTGAATTGCTGAACTGGCAGATTTTTTCCATACATTAATTGGCTTTTTTTATATCAAGTACTAGCTGAAATTTGCATCCACATTATTGTCCACCAGTACCTATGTGGTGGAATGTACAGGCTGGTCTTGCTCATACCTTTCCACAATGTTGGATACATATTGCTTAATATACTGGGGTTTTTTTCTCTTTTGGCTGCTCCCATTTAGGGGTCGCCAC
The DNA here is from genome assembly GCF_001660625.3 of Ictalurus punctatus. NCBI lineage: Eukaryota > Metazoa > Chordata > Actinopteri > Siluriformes > Ictaluridae > Ictalurus > Ictalurus punctatus. The sequence continues at coordinate 20,300,462 of NC_030421.2, forward strand.
AACGAATCACCCGTCCACACACTGTATTGGTTCTGGCTCAGGTTTCACGCTGGATGCCCTTCCTGACGCAATCCTCCTCATTTTCCAGGCTTGGGATCGGCACTGAGAGTGCACTGACTCGTGCAACTGTCCAGTGGCTGGGCTTGGTTTCCTGACCAGGCATCAAACGCGGGCAGCTACAATGAGGATGCCGCATGCTAACCACTAGTCCACCAGGGAATCCATTGCTTCCATCCATTCATCCATCCATTTTCTGTACTGCTTATCCTACATTGGGTCTCGAGAAGCCTGGAGTCTATCCCAGGGAACTCGGGGCACAAGATGGGGGACACCTTGGTCAGGGTTGGGGCTAAGGTTAGGGTTAGCCATCGGAAGGCTCAACTGCACACACACTCGCACATTGTTTCACACACTACGGACAATTTAGAGATGCCAATCAGCCTACAACATATGTTTTTGGACTGGAGGAGGAAACCAGAGGATGCAGAGAAAACCCCAGAGGCACGGGAAGAACATGCAAACTCTGTGCACACAGGGTGGAGGCACGATTCGAATCCCCAACCCCAGAGTTGAGAGGGCAAATGTGCTAACCACTAAGCCACCATGCTCCCAAGCCACTGCTTAAAATATAGTATTGTGTGATATATAGTGTATATTACTGCTCAATAATTTAATATAGCTCCAGCATTGATTAGTCTCACTATGCAAGCCTACTATCTTTTAACTCTCAATGTTTTTACACTCCCTATACTTCCAAAACACACTCTTCCCTACTGGGTTTAGGCTTCTAATAAGAGCCTAGTGTACATCAGGAACTTGAACGTAATTAAAGCTCCTGTCATTATGAGTTGATACGAAAAGCTGGAAAGGTAAATACTGTCTGACACTGTTGTGTCTCAAGTTGTGTCTGACACTGTTACGTTATCCAACATATTTCTGTTTGCTCTATGTGCCATTTGTGTGTCTATGTCGGTGGTGGGATGGGTTTCTTTTGTCTCCTCCCCCTTCTCTAGGCCACGCCCACTGCATGCATACGTTCCGGCTTACTACTCCATGATCACATCTTGTCCACGCCTGCTATGGCCTTGTGCGACAGGATTGGTTGCCTGCACGTTTCTGGAAGTGTACTTAAGCCTCGTCAGTCTCCATCCCAGGGCCTATCATTGCCATTGCATTGTGTGTAGATAGAAGTGCTTTTCGCCTGTGTATGACCCTATGCCGGTTTTGACTTAGTTTATGCTCTGCCCCGTTACAATTCATGTGATACCCGTGTATATATATGTATATATTACTTTGTTAATTAACACACTAATAGTCACCCCTGTAAATAGTGCATGGTTAAGAGTGGTTTGTAGGAAGTCGGCGCCATTTGTGTTTCTTCTTTTCTCCTGTTTTTGGGTTAGCTAGGGAGTGAGGGAAGACGGTGTATTTGTATTTTATTTTCTTGTAGTTTAGTTAGTTTTCTTTGGTAAAGTTAGAGGGAATTTTTGTTTATTTTATGGCCTGGCCACCTTCTGAAGATGTAAACCACTGTATATATAAAAGGTGCTCCGTTTGGAGAATAAAAACAAAACAAACGCAATCTTGGTCTCGCCAACCCTTTTCTTTTTTATTCTTTTTTTAATTGTATGCTGCGGCCCGACCTAGACCGGGTTGTAACAGACACTGTTGCCTACTATGATGTGTTGCACCATGGTCCTGGAGAAATTACATTTTATTTCAATGTATACAAGCTATGTAGATGAATGACAATAAAACCCCCCTAGACATGACTTAACTTGCCTTGACACCACCCAGTGGTTCTTCTTCTTCTTCCACATTCTGTGTACATGAGTACATTTATGGAAAAATGTTCCTCAATGGTTCTTTAAGGGTTTATTTGATAACTAACGGTTCTTAGCTACCTAAAAGATTCTACTTGGAACACTCTGTTCTATTGCTCTTCATAAGGGTGCTCTCATCACGGGTTTTCTCAGAGGGACAACCAAAATTTTCCAAGTAGGTTTGGAGCACAGTTCCCCAACTCAGGTCCTGGAGAACCCTCTGTCCTGCATATTTCAGTATTTTTCCTGCTCTTTGAATAACCTACAAGAACACAAATGGAAACTTTTAACTATTCATTTAAACTTTTAACTGTTTAGTAAAGTATACATCTGTCACTTAAAATCCTGTTAATGACATTCTTCTGACTCTCATCTGAGCGTTTTCACTGGGATTAGTCACACTTACATTGCAATCAATTTACCCCATAAGTGGTAATTCATACGTTGGAGTGACATCATTTTCAACCTCAACCCATTTGACATACAAACTGGAAGAAAACATGGACACCTCCATGCAAGTATATTTTCCTCCCCAAACATTGAATTGTCTAGTCAATGTTATAGATTTAGCATGCAAATATGTTTGTATGTTGATCTAAAACAAATACTTGTATACTTGTATATACAGTATAACTCAATAAAAGTTAAGAAGCACTGCTTTGTTTACTTCTGATGCAGTGTGCAGCCATGTTGATTTGACATCACTCTGTAAACTGGAAGGAACTCAGTGTTGAGAAGTCCACCCCTTGTTGATGAGTAAGAATTTCAACTTGAGGAGGCGTTTTCTTTGGCTTTTCCTGGTTGGAGGTTGAGAATTACAAGTTGCGACCTCAGGTCAAATACAGCACTATTTCTTAGTGAGAGGTTTTTGTCCCAGCAGTCATTTGTGGTCAGGAGTTTGTGAGAACACAATTGTCTTTGATATCTTTACGTGAAAAAAAATGGCTTGGTTTTTTTTTTCCCCCTGTCAGTTCAGGAATTACCAAAAAATACTTCAGTTGTATGTTTTTTATTTATCAGAGCCTAAAAAATAATTGTGTTGTCCAACCAATATTCAGAATCCAGGATTTTTACTTGCCAATTATTTATGAAAATTAGGCTGTCCAAACACATTGCTAGTGTGTTTAAGAACATCTATCTATTCTATGTGGCAGACTGCTGATTTGATGATCTGAAAATTTAACATTAATGTGCTGATCAAAGTAATTTTATGACAGGCATGTTTTCAATGTATAAACATCCACAGGCAACAGTATAGGTTTTCTCAGTTACTTTTGAAGTCATAAATAAAATCATAGTTTACTTGAAGTACCAGGCTGGTCTCAACATGCACCATGAGTGTATCTCTTATATTGTTGATATTAACATTTATGTCTGAGTCTGTTTTATGTCGAATGGAAAACATTGCAATAAAAGTATTTCACTTAAAATGCAACAATCAGTTATCTTAAATCACATGAAGAAACCAGATGAACACCTAGCATGATAAGTGATGATAAAATGGAAATGGTGAGGAAATGTGCCAAAAGCAAGTCTAGATTTGTTTGTAGAGTGTAACCGGCATGTACAAGCCTTCCTTACTGGCTGATGGTAATTCATCCCAAACCTTCTAAAAGTCCAATAATTTGCATAGAAATAACTTTTGGATCAGGAGATGAAGAACCTATAGCAGAGTCACCCTCTTGACTCTCATTAATCAGAGTAAATGAGCACAACACCTACTCAGCAGTAAGACATTTCATTTGGAGACCAGCTTATACTTATCAATACACAGCACAGGGTGTTTATTGAATAAGACATTAACACTGGAAAGGAAATCTATCCTAAATATTGTCTTTTAATTTCAATCAGCTCTGCATTTTGTTTATTTAATGCAGTAAATTCTGGGAACCTCTGGCACCATTCATTAATTTTCACAAAAACTAAGATAAAGTGTTCATTCATACATCTTCAGTACCTACTTTAATCTGGTCAAGGCCAGGGTGGATCCAAAGCCTACACCAGTAACATGGTGCAAGGTGGGACTACATCCTGAATGCAGTGCCACTCCATTGCAAGACACTGTGGACACACATTCACACAATCATTCCCACCTAGGGGAAATTTAGCATAGCCAATCCACATAACAGCATGGTTTCAGGAAATGGAATGAAACCCAAAAAAACACAGGAAGAACATGAGAAACTCCACACAGACAGAATCTATCCAGAGACTCTGGAGCTGTCACATGACACACTCACATGACACCTTTCACATAAATGAGGTGTGGAGAGAAGCAAGTGCAGGTTAGGGAGTTTAATACAAAAACAAGAAGTCCAAAGGGTAATGCAAAAATCCACAACTTTAAACAGGCAGAGGTCAGGTGATCAAGCAAACAGTGAAAACAAGGCTAGGCAGAGAAGCAAGGTAGGAAATGAGAGCAAAGTCAAAACCAGGAGAACAAACACAATATCAAGGCTTGGTATAGACAGAAAACTAGTCAACTGAGTGTATACTTCAAAAATACATAGTGTTCAAATAGTCTCTTATATAGTGTGGAGAGAGTATGTGTGAGATTGGCAACAGGTGAATGTGTGTGTGTGGGAAGTGTAGTCATCTTCGACCTTGACCCTGATCTTGTTTGTAATTGGTGGTGCATTCTGGGAAATGGATGTGATATGACAGAGCCTTTTGCTTGTAGGTGCGCGTAGCTTGTACTAGACGTTGATGGGTGTGCTCTCCCAAACTTGTTCACTCCTTCGGAATAACGGGTTGACGGACGGGGAGTCGTTGGTGTTGGCGTTCCATGGGAAAAGAGGTGGCTGGTAGCCCAATACACACTGGAATGGGGTGAGGTGTGTCGCTGAGTGATGTAGGGAGTTCTTAGCATACTCTGCCCAGGGGAGAAATCTGGACCAGTTCTTTGGGTTAGACACACAGAATATTCGGAGAAACCTTCCTATCTCCTGACTGGCTTGTTCCACATGACCATTAGCTTGTGGGTGGTAGCCTTATGTTAGATTGACTGTGATACCCATCTTCTACATGAAACTAGACCAGACTCTAGATGTGAATTGAGGCTTGTTTCTTTGTTTGTTTTGTGTCTTAATGCCATGCAAGCTTCTACGGCTATTTCATGGTGAGAAATGTCTAAGGGACTTTATATAAGGTTTCTAAAATCTATTTTTCTTAAAAACTCTAAAATTGAATTAGGTTTAACTTTATTAAAAATTTATTCCGGAGTGTTGACTGAATAAAAATGGTTTCTCAAGGGTTTAAGATAAGTATAGTTTAATAAAACATGTTTCAAGGATAAAGGATTCTGACAAAACGTACATGTTGGTGAGTCTTTTCCTAATATTAAAAACTTGTGTGTCATCCTGGAGTGACCTATTCGACAGTGGGTGTAGATGATCTGGTCCCAGCAATTTGAAAACAGAGAAACATTTCTTTTGCCAACAATAGGGCTGATTTCATGGAGTTTGTTCATGGTGCATTGGTCTCACTCAGTTTGTCATTTATTGTTAATGTATGAGTTTATTATGGGTTTTAGGGCAGTGGGAGGTATTGAACACTTTTTGAAATACACTGATAATGCTTCTTTTACAGCAGTGTCTGCTTCTTCAGCTCCTGGGATACCACAGTGTCCCGGTACCCAACAGAAGTAGATATTAAAATTTTGGGCCTCTAGCTCCAGCAATTTGCAAAGAATCTTTGCAAGCGTTGGGTGATCAGGTTTTAGGGATGACATTGCTTTGAAGACATGATTTTGAATCTGTAATTATCAGAAAGTTTTTCTGTTGCATAGTCTTTATGAAGTCCAGCACTAAGACGATAACGTTTGCCTCTGCTGTAAAAATTGAGCTGTGGTTGGGGATGGACATTCCTTTTTTTTGGTGATTGATCACGAATGCAGATGATAAATGGTCTTCAGATTTTGATCCATCTTTATATATAGGGGTATGTGATGGATATATTTCTCTAATGTAGAGGAGTTGTTGTTGAAAGTCATTTGGGTGAGTTTTGGAGTTTTTGTTTCTTGTTAGGTCTTTTTTTAAAGTTCCAGGGGGTGTTATACAGAAGTGTATCTGTTCCAGTATGCTCAGATCTACTTTGAGATTTTGTGAATGGGGTTTGATCCGTATTCCAAAAGGTCGGATATGTTTTGGTTTTTGTTCATATAGGCTTGAAGAAGGGGTTGAGAAAACAGGATGGTACGCTGGGTTTTCTTTGTTAGTCTTCAGCTTTGCTGTGTATTGTAGGGCTAGTTTGAGGTGTCTGTTCTCCAGAGAATGTTCATTTGGTTCTACATACAAACTTTGAGTTTGTGATGTCCTAAAGGCTCCTAAAGCCAGTTGTATGCCTTGATGATGTACTGTGTCCAAGAGTCGGAGGTATGATTTCCTAGCTGATACACTATACATCCATAATCCAGGCATGATCGAATTAGTGTTCTGTAGAGTTTTAAAAGACTTTCTGCACCCCATTTTGTTTTAGCTAAAACCTTTAAAATGTTCATGGTTTTAAGACATTTATCTTTTAAAATCTTTATGTGAGGCCTAAAACTCAGTTTACTATCCAGAGTTATTCCAAGGAATTTGGTTTCCTTAACCACTCTGCTGTGTTCACCATCCATGAATATCTCTGGATCGAGATGGAGAGAGCGTAACTGGCAAAAAATGCATACAAAGAGTTTTGGTCTTTGAAAATTTAAATCCATTTGATACTTACCAGGATTACATTCTGTTAATTGTCAGCTGGATTCTATGTTTAATGTTATTCATGTATTTGCCTCTGTAGCAAATGCCAATGTCATCCATATAAAGTCTGCAATGGATATCTGGCCTGATGGCTTTTGCGACAGTGTTGGTTTTGATACTAAAAAGTGTAACTGATAAAATGCTTCCTTGAGGTACTCCTAGTTCTTGTTTATGTGGGTCAGATAGGGTATTACCTACTCTGACTTTAAATGTCTTTTTGATAAAAAATAAATAAATAAATAAAACTAGGGTTAAAAACTAAATTATATAAATCCTTTAAAATACCAAACTTCCGCGTGGTGTCATAAGCTTTCTCCAAATTGAAAAAGATGGCCACTGCATGTTCTTTCTGATGAAAACTTCTCGTATGTAGCTTTCAAGGCTGATGAGGTGATCGACAGAACTTGTGCCCTACTTATTTTAACCTTAACAAGATTTTCACTAGAAAAACACTAGAAAAATCTTTCAGCCTTCTTCCATTCTTTTATGGCCATCTTGCAATTATCAACCCATGGCATCCATTTGCATTTTGTGTTTGGATATATTTTTGAAATGGGATAATTTGCTATGGAGATAAGTGTTTTGGTAAAATGATTAATAGCATCTGGATCATCCTCACTGGCTTCATTAAACCTTTCGTAGCAAAGCGTTTGAAAATGATAACAGTTAACTTTTTTAAACTGCCATCTTGGTATTTGTAGAGCTTCTTCTCTTCCTTTTAGAGTTAGTGTTAATGTAAAGTGGTCACTACCACAAAGATCATGCTATACTTTCCATGAAAGGTCTAAAAAATAATTCAGGTTTGCAAATTGTTAGGTCAATTGCCGAGTATATTCCATGCCCTGGATGTAGTTAAGTGCTGGATCCAAGGCAGGATTGTCTAGGAATTCTTCTATCCTCTTTCCTTTGGTGTCACAATGGGTATTTCCCCATAAAGTATTGTGACTATTAAAGTCTCCCATGTGTACATATGGAGAAGGAAGTTGGGCTTCTAGGCCATCCAGGTCCTTGTGTGTAACAATAAGGTTCGGTGGGATGTATATGGAACATACTGTAATGGTTCTCTGCAGGGTTAAAAGCACTGCTGTTACCTGTAAATTACTGTTCATATTGATGCGACTATGAATCACACTGTTTCTGATTATATTGGCTGTGCCACCAAACATCTGTCTATTAGTAGGACCAAAAGTATTTAAAATTGTAAACCTTTTAAAAGAGAAGGTAAAATCTGGTGGTAGTTTTATCTCCTGAAGACAAAGCCCAAGGGGGTTGAGAACTGTAACTAAGCATTGCAACTCTGCAAAATTTGTCCATGACAGTTTCTTTGGATAAAAATATTTTCAGTTCTCATGTAGGGAAAATAGGAATACTTCCCCAGATTTTTCCTTTTGAGGATGAGCTTCTACTCCGACTATCCCTTTCTTTCATATCAACCTCTTTAGTTTGTTTTGTCTTTGCTATTTCGTCTTTTGCTTGCGAACAACTATATCTTCTTGTATTTCTGTTTGAAGTTTGGTTTTCTGTTGAGGTCGGATTAGGCTGAGAGTCGATTGTGATAGATTCACTTTGGGTTCCTGTATTCTTGGTCCCTGGGAGAGATTTACTGTTGTTAACATATTGAGGTTTATCTTTGTGCATCCAGGTGAAGTCTGTCTGGCATTCCATGGACTTCATAGATTTCTTGACAATGGAGGCATATGTTTTATTCAGTGTAGGAGGAGGGACAATGTCTACCATTCTCCTTGCCTCAGGGTAAGTGATCTTCTTTGTGCATCAGATTCTCTGCATTTCCCTCTCCTTAATCTATGTAGGACATTCCTTTGATGCAGCCGAATGGTCTCCTGTACAATTACAGCATTTGGGTGTTTTTGGCAGCTCTCGATGTTGTGGTCTACTTCACCACGTGTGAAACAGATGATTTTTGCAATTATTTGACCCATGTCCATATTTTTGACATTTAAAACATCGCAGTGGGTTGGGCACAAAAAAATCCACTGTGACACTCAAATTTCCGATTTGGATTCTTTCAGGGGGAAGGGGCTTATTAAAACTGAGGATGTATGTACCAGTTTTGATAACTCGTTCCTCTCTCTTGATTATTATCCTTTTCATTTACTCCTTGGGGTTTGATCTCACAGATAATTTCACCTTCATCTACATCATCCAGTTCTTTAGTGCAGATCACTCCTTTGCTGTAGTTTAATGTTGGACACGGTGATGTCTTTAACTCCAGCGAGTAGTGTGACTCGTAGTAAGTTCTCTGCATTTGCCTTTTTACAGCATTCCACTAGTATTTGTCCAGATCATAATTTTTTCACTTCTTTCACTGTTCCTGCTATTCCTGTGATACCCTTATGTATAGCAAATGGAGAAAGTTTAGTGATTGGCATATCTGGTGATACTGCCTCAAGGATTACAAACGTTGTCCACTCTTCACTATTTGGCATAAGTACACATTTATTCTCTAAGATGCAGTCTGTGTCCATGTCTAGAAACTGCTTTTTGGAAGTGTGTTTTGGCGCCATATTTTAAGCTTTTTGTTTCATCATCCTCATTCCCTACCCACCTTGAAGTCCAAAAAAACAGGGATGCACAGTGCCGCAGATTCCAGTAGAGCCAATAAATTCCAGCAGATTATGCATCAGGGCTATAAGAATGATATGCTTGAGCAGGTAAAGCAGATTATAACCTGCTCTATCCATTCGATTGGCCCTTAGCCAATGCTTACTGGGGATTCTGTAAAGTTGTTTGTTAAGCTAATTGTTAAGCTATCCCAGAACTCTCAGAGCATGTCTTGACTAGCTGATTGATTGGAGTGGGTCATTCCAACCTCCCGTCTAGTACGGTGTTGAAACAGTGGCGGTCGCAAAAACCATAATTCTCAGACACCAGGATCTCTTCCTCCAAAGACACGGGTCACAACTTACAGCAAACAAGTCACCCCTTTTATCGCTCTTTGCTAATAGTATTGGGATACTGAGGATCTATTTTACTCTAGATCCTTACAGAGAGATGAATGATGGTAGTAGCAAATCTAGATGGAAAAGGCATGTGCAAAAGGTATAATATTTAAAGTTGTAACCCTCGTAAGGGGGGCTCAAGGATTATTCTCTCTTGCCCAAGGAGAAGACCCTAGCACTACGGAGGGAAGGAGCATGCCACTGTGCCTTTCACGAGCTGCCACCAAGAAGATGGGTCCGTGCCCTAGTCGGCATGAATTTAGGCTCCCGATCACTGACGATCTCCTCCGGTATCCCCAAGCATCTTAATATGTGCTGGAACAGCAATTCAGCCATTGCGAATGCAGACGGGATTGTTGGCAGTGGAATGAGATGCAGTGAATTGGAGAATCGATCAGCAGCCACAAGGATGGTTATGTTACCTTGGGACTGTGATAAAATCAATGGAGAGATGGGACCATGGGTGTTCTGGTATGGGTAGAGGCTGGAGCTTGCCCGCAGGCAGTGTTCGAGGAACCTTTGACTGGTCACACATTGAGCAGGAGGACACTACATGATGCATATCCTTTAGTATGTTGAGCCACCAGTACTTCTCTTGCAGCAGGCGGACATGCCTCTGGGATTTGTGCTTTCGGTATGCACGCAAGTGTTTGATCCAATTCACATTCTATAGAGCTGACTACACAGGAAGGCGGTAGAATGTATTCATAGTGGGTGTCTCGAACTCCTGTGCTGTGTAGAACGGAGAGAGCATCGGCTTTGGTATTCTTGGCACTGGGTCTGTAGGACAAGGTGCACTGGAATCGTGAGAAGAAGAGGGACCACCAGGCTTGACGAGTTGTCAGACGCTTGGCTGTATGTAGATACTCAAGGTTCTTATAGTCTGTGAAAATGATGAAGGGGTACATAGCTCCCTCCAGCCAATGTCGCCATTCCTCCTGGGCTAGTTTGACTGCCAAGAGTTCTTTGTTACCCGCATCATAGGGCGACATGTTCTCTGTTACCCACATTCTGCTGGGGACAATTTATTGGAGAAAAAGGCCACGGGGTGAAGCTTTGGCTTGTCTCTGAACCTCTGTGACAGGATGGCTCCCACTCCTGTCTCCAAGCTATCTACCTCCACGACAAAGGGCTTGGGAGGATCAGGGTGCTTTAGGAAGGGAAAGGTTGTGAATGCTTTCTTGAGGTGATTTAGTGCTTCTTGGGCAGCTGGGGTCTAGGTTAGCTGCTTTGGCTTGCCTCATAGCAGGGATGTTAAGGGGTGTGCTATGGAGCTGAACCCTCTTATAAAACATAGGTTGAAGTTGGAAAAGCACAGAAAACACTGTAAATCCTTGACTGTTCATGAAGTGGGCCAATCCACCACCACCTGCACCTTGCCTTGATTCATGTTGAGTCCCTCAGAGCTGATGATGTAGCCCAAGAATGAGATGGTGTGCTGATGGGACTCTATTTTGACATAGAGCTGGTGCTGAAGGAGTCTTTGTAATACTTGAGGTGCAGGTTCCTCAGGGGATTTGGAGTATATCAAGATGCTGTCCATGGAGATGATGACACTTCTCTCCAGCAGGTCCCTTAGGACATTGTTAATGAGACACTGGAACACTGAAGGGGTGCTAGAGAGCCCATATTGCATAATCAAGTATTCATAGTGGCCCGAGGTGGTAGTGAAGACCGTTTTCCACTCATCTCCCTCTCGGATATTGTCCAGATTGTAAGCACTGCGAAGGTCCAGTTTTGTGAAGATGGTTGCTGCTCTGAGTTGTTCAAGGGATGCAGGCACCAGTGGCAGAGGATAGCAGTACTTGACAGAACATTGGCAGTAATTTATGCATGGCCTGAGGCTGCCTCGCTTCTTCTCCACAAAAAAAAAGAAACCAGCTGAAGCAGGGGATGTAGAGGGTCGGATGTACCCTTGTTGCACTGCCTCCTGAATATAGGCCTCCATGTCTCGCTGTTCTGTCTGTGAGAGTGGATACCCCCATCCCTGAGGTGGACTGGTTTCAGCCAGCTGCTCAATCATGCAGTCATACGGGCAGTGTGGTGGTAGTCTGCTGGCTTTCTCCTTACTGATTACCTCTACGAAGTCATGATATTCGGGTGGAACTTGAATTGGAACAGGTTGGTTGGGACTATTGATTTGGGATGACTGGAGACTGAAGACAATGTGTATGGCAGTAAGGATACTAGTGTGTGAGTTGTTTGTCAGTCTATGAAATACAAAGATTGCGTAGTTCCAACCATGGGAGACCTAGGATGACGGGATGTCTAGCAGAGACTGTGACATTCCTTATGGCGTGTGCTGATCTGGAGGGAGAGGGGCTCTGTGCAGTGCGAGATGATCCCTCCCCAGATTAGAGCTCCATCAATGGCTTGAATTTTCATGGCTGCAGTAAAGGATGAACATGGATGTTGAACTGGTTCACTGTGTCTTGATCAAGGTAGTTCCCTGCCGCTCCAGAGACGATTAGTGCTGTGAGAACAGAAGACACCCCTGAGTATTTGGCCATAACTGGTTGAACGAAGGCTTGGTGAGAGAGTAACTGAAATGCACCTTTGTCCCAAACAAAGGTTGAGAGGGCGCTGCCGGATGAGATGTTGTCTTGTCCGCAGTAAAAGCAGCGAAACTCTCGACGGCACATCTCTCTCTCTCCCGTTTCCTTGCCGTCGGGAGTGTGATCAAAGACAGGCCGGAATAGCTCCATAAACTGCTCATAGGAGTCGGTGGGCTCACCGACTTGCTCCCGCACCACCCAGGTGAGAGCTTTGCTGGTTAAGATTTCGATAAAGTAGGTGGTCTTGCATGCTTCCGGCATGCCTGCATAGCTGGCAAAGAACAATGGGCATTGCAAGAGAAAACCCTTGCATCGTGCTGGATCACCTGCGTATTTCTCCGGTGCTGGTATCGGAGGAAACGGGGTGTGAGTCTGCATGACGACCGGCGTGCTTTGGTAAAGACGAGTGATCTGCTCGGTCAGATAGGCGAGCTGTTGGCGGTGTTCATTCATGAGCCATCCGTGAGCGTCAATGACTTGTTGCCACTCCGGTGTACCTGCTGCTTCCATATACAGCGAGGTATTTTGTCACGTAAAGGAGGCGCGGAAAGAAGCAAGTGCAGATTAGGTAGTTTAATAAGAAAACAACAAGTCCAAAGGGTAATGCAACAATCCACAACTTTAAACAGGCAGAGGTCAGGCAAACAGTCAAAACAAGGTAGTAAACGAGAGCAAAGTCAAACCCGGGGAAAAAAAACACAATATCAAGGCTTGGTATAGACAGAGACCTAGTCAACTGAGCATATACTTCATCAATGCTTAGTGTTCAAATAGTCTCTTATATAGTGTGGAGTGAGTGTGTGTGATTAGAACTCCAGGGAAAGTGAACGTGTGTGTGTGTGTGTGTGTGTGTGTGTGTGTGTGTGGGAAGTGTAGTCATCTTCGGCCATGTTTGTAGTTGGTGGTGCATTCCGGGAAATGGAGTCGCTGGTTTGCTGTGAGTGGTATTTTGCACTAACATATTGGGACTCTCTATAGTTTTATTTTAACATTATATGTTTAAACCAAAAAAAAACTTTCATAAGTAGTACAACTCCTTTCTTTGAACAAAAGGGATAGTTTCAAAATGATCAGCACCCCACAATTAGTATTTGATGAAGCCCCCCCCCCCTGTACAAAATGACAGCACTGAGCTTCTTCCTGTAATGTCTAACAAGACTGGAGACACTTGTAGAGACGTTCTGGATACTCCTCCATTCCAACTGAAGGACCACGTTGGGGGTTTTAATGTAACCTTTCTAAACACAGCAAGGGTAGGCTATTAGTAGTACTAATTAATAATAAATAATAAATCTAATAATTGATTATGACAACCCCAAGAAACTAAATTCTGAAGACTTTTGAAACATTAAATTAGGGTTGATTATGCTTAATGCTCTCTTTAGCTAATTATGTATTGTTTTATATCCATTACCTGACTTGTGCAGGTCAACTACCATCCTTTTCTTTTGTGTTAAAAAAAAAAAGCTGTGACAAATGGAGGTTATGGTGGCGGATGACACAGATTTTAAAGAAATTTGAAAAAATGTGTAAAACCTCATATGTATACCCCAGGCAGCAGTTCCTGGAGCCAATTAAAGAAGTATTTTAAGGATGACGATTCATACATTGATTCATTTACCAGGTTTTTTTTTTTTTTAGAAGAAGATAAGGAGTCTGTCCAGTTATTTGAGTGGAAAATTTTCATCAGTGTGCATAGCGGTTATGTAATAATAATAATAATAATAATAATAATAATAATAATAAACCAGAGCTTGGCATTTTTTGTCTCTGTGGCACTTTGAATGTTCTGCATGGGTTCACCAGTTTCTTCCCACCTCCAGAAAGCATGCCAGTAGGCTGATTGGCTACATTAACTTCACCATAGTTGTAAATGAAAATATGTGTGTACTTGGTGCACCAAGTACACACATATTTTCATTTACAACTATGGTGAAGTTAATGTAGCCAATCAACCTACTATGGCCTATCCAGTGTGTATTCCTGCCCATCGTGACCATGACCAGGATAGACTGGTTACTCCTGTTCTTAACGGTGTCTAATACTCTAATGTTGACTGTATGGATGGAGTGGTAGAATGGTCTACTACTTCTAGTGGTCTAATGCTATTTGTCAGCTTCCCATAATCATAATGTATCATTTGCAATTATCCTGTCCTTCTGCCCTAGTACAGGACAATTCAATTAGTTGAGAGTACCGTAGATGCCAGATTACAAAAACAATACCAGGTGAGGGGCCAAAGGTATTCGACCAAGAAATTGTCCTTTACAACTTGTCCCCTCATTAGGCATATTTAATTACCTTTCTAAGTGCATAATAGTTAAAATAACAAAGTAGTGAATCTATACAACTATACAACATAATGCATAAGGGCACTGTATCACTGTAACAGTCATATGAGTGCAAAGTAAAGACAAATAAAGCCATTTTCATATTCAAAAGAAAGCATGTATCGCTGCATACAGTACATTTCACTAGTAGACCATGTCTGTTAGATTTATACACTGCATTTCCAACATTATTTTCACAATAAGCAGTAAAGTCAGGCTTATAATGGCACATGGGGCGGCTGTGGCTCAGGTGGTAGGTCTCTGTTAAATACATTTAGTAGTGAATTGGGAAATCTAAGCCAAATTTGATTATGTTTATATGTAGGAGAAGAAAAGGTGCTTACTCACCACAAATACAAGCACAAAAGTTTTTGCCTTGAAGTTTTTTCCTAAACACTGCCTGTGTTAATTGCAATGCTCCACTTCTGTCACTTGTGTCATAGAAAATAGGGGTCAATCTTTAAAGAGGACAGAATTCAGAACTGTTTCTTTGGATTTTTTTTCCCCAAAGAGCCAGTAAACATTTACTCAAGGACCATTGAATAGCCCTGTCCTACTGAGAAAAATTTTACTTCAGAATTTATAATATAAAGCATAACTTGGAGCAATAAGGATAAGGGCCACATTAAGAAGAACAAATGATGAAACTTGCAAGAATGAATGAAAGGACCAATTGAAAAAAATATTAATAAATCAGAGAAAGAATGGGGTACAAGATAGCCCATGTACCGTGTGTGTGTGTGCATTTTTTTCTGGTCTCTCAAAACAGGCTGGTAAAATCTGGCCCCCTAATAAGCTTTTTTTGGCTCACTAAGAAGCTTTTGCATGTGTAATTACATGCATTTCAATAAAAATAGAAAGGGTTGAAAAACATTCAAGAATTACATGTGAAAATTATAAAATAACCATTCTAACCACCATGAATTATTACACAATATTCAGCATGACTCGCGTGAATTAAAATTTTCACAGACATATTGCACACCATGTAATGAAGAGCAACGGGCTATAAATGGACAGCCCACAATAGGAGACAAAAGGAACAACTGCCATTGCCAGGCCCTTGAGCAAGGCACTTAACCCTCAAATGCTCAGTTGTATAAATTACAGAAATGTAAGTCGCTCTGGATAACAGCGTCTGCCAAATGCCATAAAATGTCAAATGTAGTACACGATTTAGCCCATATCCCTAACCCATATCCTGTTATCAGCTACATACGTATTTCACAAACTACATGCAAAAACACCAAGACCCAGAAGGTGGACAACTACCTCAACTTCACAGGAGAAATCATACAAGATAAGAAACTTGCCTTTTCTTACTGCTTAGTATGCATAAAAGATCTTGGCAATTCAGACAGAAAAAGAGACGTGCATGGATTAGTATTTACTTCCACCACCAACTGGAACACAAGCTAGGAGTGATAATAGAGTGGAGTGATAAAAGAAACAAAAAGTGCAAACATCTGAATGAAAAGCTTTAAAAGAAGGTGTTTCTCAAATTAGGCCATTGTAAAAACAGCAGCAAGTTTCAACAGGAACCAGACTATGGACCAGACCAACAATCAATAGAGATAGAACAGAGCAAACAGAACAACATTATTGTCCCCAAGAGTGACAGACTCTGAATGATGATCAGTAAACATCAGGATATCCTAATACACACACACACACACACACACACACACACACACACACACACATATACATGTATATAACTTTTCATTTTTCAAATGTTTTCAATTTTAGATGTCATTTAGTATATACAGTATAGCTATTATTTGAAGTGTTTTGATATATATGTACAGTATCTCACAAAAGTGAGTACACCCCTCACATTTTTGTAAATATTTGATTATATCTTTTAATGTGACAACACTGAAGAAATGACACTTTACTACAATGTAAAGTAGTGAGTGTACAGCTTGTGTAACAGTGTAAATTTGCTGTCCCCTCAAAATTACTCACACAGCCATTAATGTCTAAACTGCTGGAAACAAAAGTGAATACACCCCTAAGTGAAAATGTCCAATTTAGGCCCAAAGTGTCAATATTTTGTGTGGCCACCATTATTTTCTGGCACTGCCTTAACCCTTTTTGGCATGGAGTTCACCAGAGCTTCACAGGTTGCCACTGGAGTCCTCTTCCACCCCTCCATGACGACATCATGGAGCTGGTGGATGTTGGAGACCTTGTGCTCCTCCACCTTCCGTTTGAGGATGCCCCACAGATGCTCAATAGGGTTTAGGTCTGGAGACATGCTTGGCCAGTCCATCACCTTCACCCTCAGCTTCTTTAGCAAGGCAGTGGTCGTTACCATGCTGGAATACTGCCCTGTAACCCAGTCTCTGAAGGGAGGGGATCATGCTCTGCTTCAGTATGTCACAGTACATGTTGGCATTCATGGTTCCCTCAATGAACTGTAGCTCCCCAGTGCCGGCAGCACTCATGCAGCCCCAGACCATGACACTCCCACCACCATGCTTGACTGTAGGCAAGACACACTTGTCTTTGTACTCCTCACCTGGTTGCCACCATACACACTTGACACCATCTGAACCAAATAAGTTTATCTTGGTCTCATCAGACCACAGGACATGGTTCCAGTAATTCATGTCCTTCTGGGACGACAGTCATGCAGACCAATTTGATGCAGTGTGCGGCGTATGGTCTGAGCACTGACAGGCTGACCCCTCACCCCTTCAACCTCTGCAGCAATGCTGGCAGCACTCATACATCTATTTCCCAAAGATAACCTCTGGATATGACGCACGTGTACTCAACTTCTTTGGTCGACCATGACGAGGCCTGTTCTGAGTGGAACCTGTCCTGTTAACCGCTGTATGGTCTTGGCCACCGTGCTGCAGCTCAGTGTCAGGGTCTTGGCAATCTTCTTATAGCCTCGGCCATCTTTATGTAGAGCAACAATTCTTTTTTTCAGATCCTCAGAGAGTTCTTTGCCATGAGGTGCCATGTTGAACTTCCAGTGACCAGTATGAGGGAGTGTGAGAGCGATGACACCAAATTTAACACACCTGCTCCCCATTCACACCTGAGACCTCGTAACACTAACAAGACACATGACACCGGGGAGGGAAAATGGCTAATTGGGCCGAATTTGGACATTTTCACTTAGGGGTATACTCACTTTTGTTGCCAGAAGTTTAGACATTAATGGCTGTGTGTTGAGTTATTTTGGGAGGACAGCAAATTTACACTGTTACACAAGCTGTACACTCACTACTTTACATTGTAGCAAAGTGTCATTTCTTCAGTGTTGTCACACGAAAAGATATAATCAAATATTTACAAAAATGTGAGGGGTGTACTCACTTTTGTGAGATACTGTATATGTGTGTGTGTGTGTGTGTGTGTGTGTGTGTGTGTGTGTGTGTGTGTGTGTGTGTGTGTGTGTGTGTGTTTGTATATACACACACACATACATAAAATGTACATATATTTATATATATTTTCGTATCATATTTGATTCATCAGGCATTTATGACAATTTAATGACCACAACAATGTTTATTTTAGAAACACAAGCAGATATTGTTGTTCATTGCATTTGGAACACTTCAGTTGTTTTGGTTCTTTTTTTTTTTTAACCTTTTTATTTAATTTTGAACACTGAGCTTCTTTGCCATCTAAAAATACCCACAAAAAACTAATGATTGTGTATTCTGAATTTTTCACTGAATCCGTCAATATAACATACAGATTATGATAGCCAAGGAATTATTTTACTGAAAATCGAAGAGAAAAAGGCATACTGTATTATCAAGTGAGCCATTGCAAATTCCACGTGATTATCATGAGAGCAGGTTGCATATATAAAAGGGGAAAAAATCTAATTTTCCACTCTAAATATATCTTAAGATGGCAGTCCAATCTTTAATTAGTTTAATTAAATAATCAAAACTGTGTATTTGGCATTGTGGTAGGCATAAGGCAGATTTCATCATGAAATACAATACAATGACGAGGGCTTTATTACCTTGTATACTTGCTGTATGATATTTGATACACACATTTTCAACACGATTTTACTATAAAATAAGGTATGAAATGTTAAGCAATTATAAGTTGCTTCAATACACTAAATATTCATATTGAAATATTACTAACAATATAAATGTTACTCTTGCTGTAACTTTTTCAGTATTAGCAAAGATTTCCCTGCCAAAAACTTCAACACATGTCACTACATGAAAGCAGACATTTTGGATATGGCATTCAAAAGTCTGCTACTGCTTGCAGTGTATGGATATAATCTATCAGAGGGCAGAAAACATGTGTAAGATTGCATACAAAAGGTTTTTCAGGAAAGCATTGATCATGTTGACAAAATGTACAATACAATTGATACAATTGGTGCTACAGCTCTTAGACCACTAATCATTTGTCTACAAATAGAGCTTTGTTAGATAAATTATACTATATTACAGTAGAATGTTGTACATTTACAGTTATAAATGTTCATTCCAAGGTCCATTAGAGCTCTGTGTGAGTGTGTGTGTGTGTGTGTGTGTGTGTGTGTGTGTGTGTGTGTGTGTGTGTGTGTGTGTGTGTGTGTGTGTTATCTACAGTCTTATCCATAATGTGCAAGTGTGGGTGCAGGTTTTCATTCCAACAAAGAAGTAGCCACACTTCATTTCACTTGTTTAATCACATGATCTTGCATTTCAACAGATTATCAATTTGTGACTCCTACAGGTCTTTTTGTTTTGGTGGTTTTTTCCTACCCAAACCTTAACTACTAAATAAGCTGACAAGCTTCGTTTGTCTGTATTCACTGGTTGCATTTCTTTACATTATTTCAGTTATAATTTGAATACTGTTTTTTCTGCTTTTTTTTTTTGTCTTGTTTCTCTTTGTTCGCCACTGCTATGATCCAGCCCTGACCAGTTCCTGGTAATAGAATATTACCTGTCTGCTTTGGGAGATGACCTTGCAAGCACTTGAGGTCATCCACACTCTCCAATCCATATCCAGATCTTTGTTTCACTATGTTTATGGTGAGTTTTGCCATGCTTGATAAAATAATATGTTTACCCTTTACGCTTAGACTTCACCAGTCACTTCTATTTTGGCTCATATGCTCTATCTTAGTTGCAGCTGTGTGTACGACCCATATTTTACACACTTGTTGGTTACATCACGTGTGTGTGTATATATATATATATATATATATATATATATATATATATATATATATATATATATATATATATATATAAAATATATATTTGCGGTTGGATAGATGGAATACTGTATAGTATGTGTGTATGCCTGTTCCTTCCCTCAGACTGTTTAGACTGACCTGGTGTTTAGGTAGTCAGACCACTGTCACATCTGCCATTAATTCAGCATAGACTTTCTCCTACTCTCAGTGCCTTATTAGTCCAAAGACATGGACATTTTCAGTATGCTGGTTGTGTTTTGTACAGATTTGGTGCTGTTCTGTAATGACCTATTTTACCATTTCTGATCTCTTCATTCATATGTCGTATATGAAATTCTCTTCTTGGTATAGGCACATGAAGAGCATCAATATATATATATATATATATATATATATATATATATATATATATATATATATATATATATATATATATATAACAGAATTTTTTTACAGTACAGTTCTTTAATATTTGTACAGAAAGCTTAAATTATTAATAGGAAGAATCCATCCATCCATCTCCCATGCCACTTATCCTACAAAGTATCGCAGGGGAGTCTAGATCCTATCCCAGAGAACTTGGGGCACACGGCAGGGGACACCCTGGATGCAGGTGCCAACCCATCACAGGGAACTGCACACACATTCACACACTCCAGACAATTTTAAAATGCCAATCAGCCTACAACGCATGTCTTTGGACTGGGGGGGAAACCGGAGTACCCGGAGGAAGCACAGGGAGAACATGCAAACTCCACACACAAAGGGTGGAGGTTGGATTCAAACCCCTTAGACCTTAGAGGTGCAAGGTAAACGTGCTAACCCCCAATAGGTAGAATCTGTTAAGCATTTTAGTGTATTTTAAATCAATTGTCCTGGCTCTTACTTTTTTACCCAAAATAATTACAGAGTAATTGGAACTTTGGAATTTACCCACTTAATACCTAGAACCTTTGGAGCTGTAAAAGAAAGCATTACCAAAACCAGTATATCTAAAAGACCAAACACTAAAACATAAGCAACATATACACAGTACATTCAAGAAGAATACACAAATTTGAACACTGGTGAAACAAACCCCAGATTTAAGTTCATGTCCCAACAGGAGGGCAAATTCTTCTGCTCAAACGTGTATGTTTACCTGAAGGACAAGGGACACTCCTCTGAGGACACCAGTGTACACATTCTGGACATAGAAGGAAATGGGTTTAAGAGGAATAAAAGGGACAATTTATATGAAACCTGACTTTTGATCTCAAAATAGAGGTGGAGACCCACATCACTACTTGTTACCTAGTGACAATGTCATCCTGACATTTACCACAATGGTTTAATGGTTGAGGTTGTTTACCTCTCAAGACACAGGTGTACTCTCTCTCTCTCATGTGTGAATCACATGTGCAAATCACACACAGTGTTTAAATAGCTATTTATCATTCAGAACAACAGACGAAGTCTCTCAAATGAGTGTTGAAACATTCTCATAATTAAATATGCAAGTCCAATGCCAAGACTTGCTACAAGACTTTGAACCTGGATCACTGAAAAGCTTTAAAGTCAACAGTTGGATAAGTGACAGTTTTTTTTTTCTTTTTCCAACTTGATTAACCAACTAGATTGTGTAACTTCCACCTAGACAAACACCCAGTGTGCAAAACATGGGACTTAATAAAATTTTTTAAAAATGCTTCAATAGCTTAAATAGTTTAAATGTTGCACTGTGAATAGCACCATGCACTGACATGAATGAATTTACGTAACTGTTATGCTCCTTGGCACATCTTTTACAGCTGATTAATCCAAGGTGTGTTGTTCTAGCGAGTTACAATATGGTTTCTTGTTACTCAAAACTGAGGGCAAAAATAAGTCTTAAAGTCACTCTCTTGTGCATTTAACTAGCGCCTTTATTTTACAGGTCTCGTATCTCATATAATGGAATGGACATGAACAATGATGATGTAAAATACTACTGAGGGAATGTCTAAATACTCTAACAAACATGGAAGTATGAACAATATAAATATGAAACATTAGGGAAACTGTTATTTATATCTGAAAGCAGAAGTTCTTTGAAGAACAGGCCTATGGCATTTTAGAGGAAAGGAAAAAGAGCACAACCTGAGCAAATATATTTTTTGTGACTAAGAAAATAGAAAATGGTATCTCCCCATACATAATGGGGGAAAAACTGGGGAATTTGTTGTCTTTGCAATCAATTCTAGTTATTTTACATAAACGTGTATCTGCAATATGTGTATCTCTGGTTTCATATTGCTGCTTGTCTAACCCATACCACTGGCTGGCCCACCCTAATACAACATTGCCACCTACTGCACATCTTTAGAAGTACAATGCATACACCTTGGATTACAAAACATTTAGAGGCCATTAAAAATTATTTTATAAATTGTGTTTTTCAGAACAGGCTATTCAAATATTCCTCACTTGCTAATAACAATTAGTCTAAATTCTATCTGGGGCAGCCACCCCCAAATGAGAATGAGATTGAGATGAGAATACTTGTGAAGAAATCAGCATTTTTACTAAATGCTGACATTTAAAAAATCTGATATTTCACAACACCCCCAAGTCAATCACACAATGTTCACTCAGGTGTGCATGCAAAGGCACGCCAAGCACGCAACTGTTTAGCCTGGCAGACTGCCAGTTACAATCACACTTAGCCAACGCAAAGGTTTACTCTGCCATCCCTAACATCAAGCCTCTGTGTATTTTTTCACATGTCAACTACAACTTCCTGTACACAGTCCAGCTTCAGTCCCTCACTAGCACAGAGGAAGGCTGCTTGTATCATGCACTCTGTGGTTTTTACCATTTCACCCATCACTTCCTCTTCAGAGAGGCACCAGTCCTCACGCTGCTTGACACTGCTCAGCTCCAAAATACCAAACTCTGTAAAATGCCTCATTTCCATCTACAATGACAGGAAGGTTTTCTGTGATATTAGAATAAGCCAGAACATGGATCTCTATTAAGGAATCACTGTTCTAGTACATATTGAACAATATTTCCATGCTGGTATGACAAAGCTAATAGGTATACTTGTTATACTTCAGTGATGCTGTAGAAACTGTATTTTCCCAAGAGATTGACCCGTAGATAAGCTAATATCATAGTTTCCAAGAAGCCAAACTAGTGGGTATTTTGCAGTTCCCCTTTTTTTATGAAAAAAAATAAATAAATAGCTCAGCTCATCTTAGATCAGTTTATTATACTATACCAATACACACGTTTTACACACACCAGTAAAGTATTTCAGCTTCTGTCTTGCAACTTATAACCACTTCAGACAAACTAAGAACCAGTCCAGGATGGACAAATGCAAGTTGATAGAAATGTATATAACAAAACGCAGCATTTTGATTGATCACTGGATTACAAATAACAATTGAATGCAAAATATTTGACCCTTTTTACAAAAATAAAATACAGACAAAACATGATCAAACGTGAAAAAATTATTTGGTACAAATAAATTGATGTAAATGCCATTTTGCCATAAATTGTTAAGTAGTGTAGCCTAGTTATATTTTCACCACATCTAAGCATGGGAATTTTTCAAACACATCCACATTTTCTTGACATTCAGTAGTGAGTTTCACATAAGTTTTTTTTTTTTTTTTTTTTTTTTACTGGGGACTACCACTGACTGAGTTTTCCACTAAATGTCATTCCAAAGGAAAATTGAGCCACATTCTTCTAAATTTAGCTCAAAATTTAAACAGCACCATGTAACAAAAAGGGCTTTTGCGTTCTTTAATGAAAGAAAGGATATGTGTAACATAATGCACAACAGTCACACATGTCAATCAACAGTCAACACAATGAGAATCATTCACTCTCTCTAAAGAGCAAACTAGCAATCATGTGACAGGGAAGTGAAACTTGTCAGTCAGGGGGATTAATCCTCATGATATCAGACATCACATTTATATTGCGTCTACAGACAGTACATCCTGAAATTTACTTTTTGGCTTCCCCAATTTAAACCACTGCCTCATACAGTGATCATTCATTTATAATTCTTTATTTTCTCGTGTTATATATCTTTTTTGGCTTAGTAATAAAGTGTACAGAAGTAATTATACTTTCCTGTTTTGTATCATTTTAATACATTTTCATTTATTTACTCTTAAAGATAAAAGTAGAATGTTCAGTAGACTATGTCAGGTTAAGTTTTTTTAAGATCTGAAAATATTTTAGTTGCATAACACGCATGTAAACCAATATGGGACTCATGAATACCAGAATACAAGTTGGTAAGTTAATGCTGAGTAACTTCCTGGAAAAGTTTCTTACAATAAAAATAAAATCTACACCACTACAAAAGTTACACTGGTCACTGAAAGCTGTTAGAAAAGCAATTGTGTTGAGGTTCTTTTCACGCCTGATCTGATCTGTGCCCTGACATTCAATATGGCTAGAAGTGATCAGTTGGTGCCTTGGGAACATTAAAATGGTTTTGCCTGTTAGATGTTTTATGTTAGATGTTTCATGTTTGTACCGCTCATCAGTTGTTTTGACAAATAATTTATTTTGATTATGTGTGTAAGTTTTACTACAATTCAGATACAAACTCTTGGCTCTTTAATACACAAACCTGATAATGGTCTTCTGACAAAGGATTTGGAAGGCTCAGTATTGCTCATACATAGCAGAGCTAGTTACATATGTAACTATGGCAGGAGTGATGAGAATCACCTTGATACATTCTTGTGCTTGTGAACATGTATGGTCACAGTGTCACTATATATATATATATATATATATATATATATATATATATATATATATATATATATATATATATATATATATATATATTTCATTTATTTATTTATTTGCTTTATTTATTTCATTTTCTGCAGATATATATATATGTTTGGAAAGCAGCAACCGAGATTTTTGATCTGGTGTTTGGTTCTTATTTTTTCTTCTGTACTTTGTAATGTGTTAGGTCTGATGTCTAATTGAGAATGCCTTCGTTTGCATTTATTTCCTCACTGATTGTAATGATACTACTACTACTGCACTACTACTACTACTACTACTACTACTACTAAGAGGAAGAAGAAGAAGAAGAAGAAGAAGGGACCAGGCACTTTCTGGCCCGACTCCTAACAGACCAGAAGCCTGTAGGACCATCAGCACTTGTTCCCAAGGGGATATACTCAATTTGATGGCAAAACATCAAGCCATTGCTGAGATATTGCCTCACTTCCTGTTTTCAGTAGATCTCTCAAGTTGCAAATGTACTTGAAACTTGTTTGTTCATCAGGCCATCAAGCCAGGCTGCTAAACATACTGTATGTGCCAAGTTTTCTGACAATACATAAAAGCATTCCTGAGAAATGGCCTCACATCTTGTTTAGCTAATTTGCCATCAAATGCATTTTTGCGTTATGGGTGAATCATACTGCATATCAAAAATATGAGAAACAAGTTTTGTTGTGGTTAGTCTTATGATAGTGTGAGAACACGACATCTTTCAGAGAATCGTCAGAAAGAAGGTTCATAATTTGATGTTGAGCAGTTCAATGGTTATGAACAGTTTAACTAATTGATATATAAATATGTAAATTGATATACCACCCCCTATAGGTGAATTTAGACAAACCTCTTGCAGCCCTCAGGTCCTGGTCCTTCAATCACATGCAACATTTGATCTGAATATATCACAGTTCCACATATATCCCCATTTCCTGTTTTGCAACTTCACCCTTAAATTTGTACATTATGGCTGAACTGCCCCACATATCAAAAGTCCGTAAAACAAGTTTTGTTCAAGCTTTGTAATCCATATTTGATGATTTAAGTGTCCTATGGGATGACAGACACGCCCATATTAGGGTACAATAATATTAATAATAACAATAAGGAACATACTATTCCAATAAAGTACGTACACACTTTTGGTGCTTGGCCCCCTGTAACATACAATTACAATATGTTGCCTACACACCTTTGGTGTTTAGTCCCTAATAATAATTTTAAAAAACTTAAATTTAAAAATTAAAAAGACATGAAATAATCAAAGGTCTAACCCTTGCCGATTTCAGGAAGGTGATGAAATCTGTATGTATGACCATAAAACATTATTACTTAAAGATGTTATAGCATGTCTAATGAGTTATCTGTCATATATGGTATACATAAAGAAAATATATTTCATTTGTTTGACAAACACAGAAAGCCTTGGGCTCTCTGAAACCCTGAACAGAACCTATGTGTAATGATAATTAAACATGCCATTGAGTCTTGTTTATCAAAAGTTACCAAACATCATGCCGATAAAGATAGGAATGTTTTATGAGCTGTTATAGAGGATGTTGACTCTCTAGGATGCCAAACAGAATATGTGGGTTGCAGAATATCCATAAGATCTTTGAACTAACACGTACACTTGACTCTAACTTTAGACCAGGAGGGTAGGAAGAACTGCTTCTGTTTGCTATGAGTGGTTTATTGAACAGAGGGCTATCAAGTACCTGTTTGGACATTACAGTATACTGAACCTTTTATTTATTTTAATAAACATTTTAAAATCACTAAGAAAAGGTTTAATGTATTGCTTTGGTCAGTTTGAAAGTGTGACATGATTATAAGGTCCAGGCTTAGTTTTGTAGAGAACGGGACTTCCCAAAACCACTTAATGAATGGAACAAAAATATCTGGGTTTTCCCCCTAAAGCTGAAACTATGGATAGAATGTTTAACACTGGAGTATTTACACACACACACACACACACACACACACACACACACATGCTCGTGCGCACTCGCACGTCACAGATTTTTCCCTGTATGAGATCGGAGAGTTTATGTGACCTCTTGTTTCACCAGGTATACAGTTCCTGAATACAACAGCTTCCTTCTAACCTTAATGCCATGTGTAAATGTCTTGTCGTATATACTATTTTGTTAATTTAAGCATTTTATATTTTCTAAGAAGCAATACATTCAAACAGAAACAATAGGTAAAATATAAGACTAACAAAGAAACACACTGAATTTGATTCAAAAAGCAGTTCCAAGTCTTATTTATATCCCTGTTCTGGCAGTTAAAATCAATCAAATAATCAATTAATCATTAAACAAAAAAGTCTTGCTTCACTGTAAAACTGGATAAGTTCATTTAACTAAAAAAATTTGAGGAAACTAATTACCTCAAAATTTTTAAGTTGATAAATCAATTACACTTAAATATAGCAAGTTTGAGTAAAAAAAATTGTTATATCTAAGTGTATTTGGCTTAAAGAAATTGATTTATCAACTTAAAAAATTTGAGGTAATTAGTTTCCTCAAATTTTTTTTAAGTTAAATGAACTATCCGGATTTACAATGTTGTTTCTGGTATAAGGAACACTCACAACATGTGCAACATTCATAATCTGTCATTGCAATGTTCTCAGTAAATGGCTAAGAATGAACACATCAGCTCTCCTTTAAGTTACTTATTCACCTTTGATCTACATGGAAGCAGTAGCAAAAAGGAAGTAGCACTACTGTTATTTCTTGAAAAACAGCATTGCTCTCCTATAGTTTGGCCCTTTTTATCTAGGCTGTAACTAAAAAACACCCATATGTCAGTGTCATTCATATATATATATATATATATATATATATATATATATATATATATATATATATATATATATAAACTGAATCTTGTGTGGATTTAGCTATAGGACTTGGTTTGTGAATACATCAGATCAATTAACAGAAGACACAAGTATAGAAAAGCACTGTAAAGTTTATTAGCATTACAGGCATATGAAAATACACTTCACAATTGTGTTGTGTTTGTATTAAATACAAGCAAGCAAAATATCCCATAGGGAGTATTAAAATAAAAACATACCCGAAGAAAACAAGCCCAGGTGTAGATTAAAAGTGCGGTAGTAATGCCGGTAACTCAGATGCCGATCAACACTACACAAACTGCATATAACTGAAAGCTTCCAATAATTGCACGAAATAAAAATGGGGGGCATCATATTTTCTGTACATATAGTATCTCCTTTATAATTTACAGATGGGAGATATCAAGTACCGGTGACCTTTGAAACTAGAAGTAGTAAGTATATTGTAATGCAGCAGCTGGTACAGTGGTCCAAGGTATAGCCCATCATTTTCCCTGATTTAACCAGAGTTTCTTTGCACTCTTTAACTAGTTTTCTTTATTTTTTACATCAATTTATTATTAATCTATTAATATTTTGTGAAGGCAGGTTCACTTACAAAATAAAAGGTATAAGGTAATAAGTTATTAAATGTTAATAAATGAAAAATGATCTCCTGTTCTCATCTTGTTAAACCTACTCATTTCAGATGTCAACACTGATACTTGTTTTTTCCTGCTCTGGGCTTCCTGCCCAGGAAAAAGCCAAGCTTACTTAAATTACAAAGAGATTATTACTGGGGGGAAAGTAAATATTTTCACATGAAAATCACTTAACCACATATCATTCAAGTGTAAATCACATTTGTAGCACCAGTTAGTGCTTCATGCAGAAATTATATTATGCATTTGTTCAGAGATGCACAGATTCCCACTTTTTCCAATTTACTGTGTACTGGCTGTTGGAATGTACATTCCAATATATGACATCTTCACAGTAACCAAAAGATTCTCAGCAAACATCTGCTGCAAATTTATGCAGCAAAAAGTGAAATGGAGATGTGCTTTGAAGCAATTTGTGTCCTATCAATCAACATCACACACTGACACTGTTCTGAACAGCACAACTACAGCCTCATGGCCCTCATCTACACATGACTGGAAGGTCGGCAAGGTTATAAGGTGTCCCGGTTCTCATTTTATGCTTCAAATGTTCATATGTGCCCTGTATGTGAACTTTCTGCACTCTATGGTGAGCCCCACATTGTTGCAAACTCAGCAGAGGTCTTTTACCCAAAACCTTTTTTGTGATTATTTATGAGGACCAATCACAGCAGATGGCTTTGTTAAGAGCAAGGCAGAGGCCTAAACTTGTCATAAAGCAGCCTTAGAATATCTTATGTGAAACAAATCTTGTAAAAAAAAACTGTACATCTTTTCATAATTATATAATGAGAGCAATCAGCTGATTTCACCCTCCAAATATGTTGCTGTGATATTAAGCAATTTGTTTTTAGTAGGCTTGACAATATTATTATAACTGTCATTCTTTTTTTTTTCAAAATGGAAAGATTAACATAGTATTAATCGGCAAAAATGCTTAACTGATGACTGTACAGTTTCGTGACTCTCTGCCAATATCACTGAATGCCAAGCCATTGTAAAAGCATTGTGCTGAACACAACTGGAGCGTAATGAAGTTTTGAGGACTGTCCCAATTGCTCACTTTTACACCCTTGCATGCCCAATTACTCATGGACTACTCGTTCACCCCCACACAGTGTCAGCTGCAGATTTGGAGATGGCCATTCATGGGATACAATATGGCACTGGCCTAGAAAATATGTTAAACCCAATTGAATATTGATTCCAGTCATGAAAATACTAAATATAAAATTGGTACTTCTCTACATTTGTTTGTGGTTGATTATAAATCTTGCAGCACTTTCATCTCCACTGACAGTTGAAGGTTTAGCTTTTTTCTTTGCCAATTCCCACCCACTAGTCAGCACTTCCCTATAATATGACAGCTCCTAACCAGGGAGGGTCAAAGCTAGCATGTGTTACCTCCAAGTCATGTGAGGATAGACATATCTACCCTCCTCAACATACATGTAACATCAGGATTTGAATTTGAAATCTCTGGACGATTCGGCGAGCACCTTAGGAGCCTGCCAGCTCAGTGTTTTTATTGGATTCTGGCTCACTATTAAGTAACTTTGGATGCAGGTATCTGACAGTTAAATGTATGTAAATACCAATATATATGTACCTTTAAACAAGCAAGGACTATATTACAGCGATTTTTACAGAAGTAAAAAGAAGGATATTGATATGTCTACAGATTTATAATGCCCTGTGTTGGTGATCAGATCATTTTCCATGTGGTCTTCACAGTGAATTCATGCCATTATTATTGGCTCACCCAAAATGTGTCATGTTATTAGTCACACAGGTGTGTGGTCCATTATAGGCAGTTTTGCTTGTGGATCTTGTTTCACCTCCTATAACATTAAGAAAAATCTTAATTAACCATTATTACACATATATTGCTGTATATAGAAACTGTGAGGTTAACTTGAATTTTATATGAGTACTTAGTTACAAGTAACCAGAAAAAGATTAAGTAACATCCCTGAGTAGTACATCAATTTAATTAAAATTTAAAACAGTAGTAAGTAACTGTGCAGTTGAATTTCAAAACTCAGCAGTTTTTCAGGACTGTACCTGTTATGGTGTTTGTTTTGGTTACTGACAAGCAATGATTTTAGCTTCCCACCAAACTATGAAATAAAATAACCATTTTGTACCATTCTTGGTCTTCTCTGCTGATGCTTTCTGATAAGAAGTACCACAATCAGTCCAGCCAGGATTACCAGTATCATTACCAGTGAAAAGAGAACTCCAACTGAAAATCCTCTATGAGGTTCATCGTGACTCTCTGCTAAAAACAAAACAACACGCAGATAAATGTGGCTGTTTCATTGCTTGGGGGCATGATGAATATTGATCAGGATTCTGGCCGAAATAGATTTCTGTTTCGAATATCAGTTTTGTTTCAGGTTTTTTATCACGTTCAATTACTATGAGGATCATTCTTAAGAACATAAAAAGACCTAAGGGAGAACTATGGCCATATTTCCAAATAGATTAAATACTGTACTCACTTGTAGTAGACAGATCATTTATAGTGCTTCTGTTACTTTCCTTCGCAACTGTAAAAATGGCATCAGAACAATGACAACAATGTCAGTACATTACCAACCATTTAGCATTTCTACACAATAGAATCCAGTGCTGCTTCATCAACATGCGCTCTAAACAGAAATTCAAAGAACCTCAGTGTTTAATAGTTTACCTTCAACTATCAGTCGAACTTTATGCATGTGTTTTAGTCTTTTTTCCTGATCAAGAACATAACATGTAAATATCCTCTGATCGTTATTGGACACATCACGGAGAAGTAGCGAGCAGTTTCCTTTTGAAAATGACAGGAAGACTTGGGTCCTATTCACATAGGATTCATGTAGTGGATCTTTCTCCTTGCAACAATGATTCACAACTATCTCTTCGCCAATCTGCCATACGAGGTTCTTAGTATCTTCAGAGCAAGGGCATGGCAATATCACATTCTCCCCGGTAAAGACACTCATATTCTGGATTTGCTCTGCTGCTCTGCTGTCTGCAACATTAAGAGATTAGCAGATTGAATACATATACTTCAGATGAAAAACATGAAAGCTTGTGCTAACTGATAATGCAACAATATGATAACTGTACTGCACATTTTGTTTATTCTGCAGTATAAATAGAGAATACTAAATAAATTCTGAAGAAATTATAGAAAGAATGTAGTAAGATGGTAATATTATTTCTAACAACTCCCAGAGAACATCATTATGTGACTAATGGCTTGTTCACACTAGCTCTTTAATTAGGGGTTATTTTTTTTGCGTGTGTGAATTTAGCTACTGGGGAAATTCGTGGCATGTGCAAAAGCTTTAGCATCCTTAAAATTAATCCACAATTGTAGTTAGTATTGTTGTTGTTGTTATTATTATTATTATTACTATTATTATTATTATGTTAGGTATCAGAACCTGACTAACTTGATAAGCCTTAATCCAAGTCAGATGAAAACAACCCCAGAGTTTCCCCAGTACCCTCTAATCACTTCCTGCTCTGAATTTGAACCTCCTGAAATGTATTTAGTCAGTGATAATAAAGTAACTGTTGGGACAAGATCTGGAAGACAAGCATAAATCTCTGATAGAAGTGCCCCTAGGCTGGTCTTGTATTAAATGCAAAACCTCACATCACTGAAGAAAGATTCAGGATGGCTTAGCCTGTAAAATGTAGTTACTTAATACTAACATTACAAAAGAGGAAGAAAACCTTATCTGCATGTTTAAAACATGTAGGTTACATAAGCCAGTCATTTCACAAACGAGTATTGTCTGATGAAATAAAGACACTAGGCTCTAAGGCTATAACCACTAAGTAACTGAAAAGCATGTGAAGGAAACATATAATCATTGAAGTATTCTGCTGTGGCAATGAGTGGCATAATATATTATGAAAGTAGACAGTGGAGAAGAATGGATTCTACTAAATGCCAACAAATCTTGGAAACTAACATCGTGTAGTCTCAAAATTAACCATGAACTCCTAAATTGACTAAATAAAGGTTTAGGAAAGGCCTTTCCAATCCTCATACTTGAATATCTGAATAAGTCAGACAGCAGAATAAACAATGCAGGCAAGACAAATAATTAATACATTCTCCTAGCAGATTTATTAGGAACACCTGTACACCTGCTCATTCATCCAGTTATCCATGCAGTTAAAGATCACACTTTTTCTTTATTCTGATGTGCACATGAACTGAAGCTCTTGACCTGTATCTGCAGGATTTTTTTTTTTGGATTGCATTGCTGCCACATAATTGGCTGATGACATTACTGCATAAATGTGCAGGTGTACAGGTGTTCCTAAGAAAGTGGACAGTGAGGGTAAATATACATAATTATCAATGCATTAATAATTAAGAGATGATGGAAGTTCCCAGTGCAAGAATAGAAAGACTACAAGGCTACAAGAAACATCGGGAGGATGTGATTTCTACTTCCCAAACATATTGTACATGCCACATTTTAGATTTATTTTTTCAAATTTTTTTAATTAAGCAAAGGGCTTAACAAAGAAGAGCAATAAATATGCATATATATATATATATACAGAAAGGCTTCTCCACTAAGTATTAAATACATTTCAGTCGGCGTGTTTAATACTTTTTTCCTGTGTCATTCCACTTTATTACACATAAATTATTTACGGACGTTAATGTTTGGATTTCTTTATATGTGTAGATTGCTTGAATTAATACCAAAGTCTGGTGAAAATTTTATGTGAATAGTCTCATTGGAAATATATTTACTGAAAAAAAGGTTGACACATTAATGTCTTATTTCCCCCACTGTAAGTCCAAGTATACTGACAAAGCTCAATGAAGAAAACAATTCGCAGACATCTACTTATTAGTATTCTTTGGTGTCAAACGTTGTTCTTTTTTCACTTCAAGTATCTCGGTTTACAAAGACTACTTCCTTTATTACAAGGACTAGATCATAATTTTGTGTTAGCTACCATAAACACTCCCTGGTTCCCACATTCATTCAAACCTAAAGTCTGAGTCATTACAGAACTATCTGTAATCACTTTGTTAATACAACATAATATTAGCTTCAGTTAGGTGGGGAAACACCTTGTGTAACTGTGTACTGTAAAAAGACTTTCACTCACTAGAATGTGAGCTAGATGTAGAAGAGATGTCTTTAAATTAGCACATACTATAAAAAATCAACTATTCTGTCACTACATCTGGGAAAGAATAGCAATGTTTGCTTCGTATCTTCCTTTTATCTCAGTTGTGATTATTATTTAGAGCTGCACTAGCCTCAGCTATTGTTAGGATTTCATTTGTCCTATTGGGATATCCAATGTCCGATATCTGAAACTATACAAACATTGGCTTACTCATGTATGACACAGCCAGGAGCCACACCACAATAGCAGACCTAAAAGAAAGAAAAAAAGGTTAGCCTTCAAACATATACACCAGCCTATTTCAAATGCAGTTTTTGTATTTTGGAAACAAGCTAAGTATAAGCTAATACAGTTGTAGTCAAAACCTTTCATGTTTATTAAGATATCTACTCATAAACTATAGCCAATTCTTGTCATTCTTTGCAAAAATTGGCTCCAGGATACACCTAAATTGGAACAAGACAAATCATCTTCTGTCACATGTACAGGTCTGGGAACTGGGAGACAAAATTATCACATATCAGCCTAGATGTCAAGAAATCTTAAATAGATATGCTTATGTGGTCTTTGTCACTGTATTATATAAACTCAGCAAAAAAAGAAACCTCGCTTTTTCAGGAGACTGTATTTTAAATATAATTTTGTAAAATCCAAATAAGCTTTACAGATATTTTTGGAAAAGTGTTTAAACAATGTTTTTCATGCTTGTTCAATGGACCATAAACACTTATTGCACATGCACCTTTGGATATCCGTAAGACACTAAAAGTTTACAGGCGGTAGGCAATTAAGGTCACAGTTACAATAACTTAGGACACTAAATAGACCTTTATACTGACTATGAAAAACCCCGGAAGAAAGGTGTCTAGGGTTCCTGCTCACCTGCGTGAACATGCCATAGACCTGCTGCAGGGAGGCATGAGGACTGCAGATGTGGCCAGAGCAATAAACTGCAATGTCTGTAATGTAAGACCCCCCCCCCCCCCCCCCGTTCAGGTCAGTGGTGGATGAAGTACACAAACCATGTACTTGAGTTAAAGTAGAGCTACCCAAGGTAAAATATTACTCCAGTAAAAGTAGAAGTGCTCCCTTTAAACTTTCACTTGACTAAAAGTACAAAAGTATTTGCCTTCAAATGTACTTAAGTATTCAAAGTACTGATTTATTATGGCTATAATGTCCTATTATCATTTTTGTCATAAGAATTAATCAACTCAGTTTAAAATATAATTTATACTCCAACATAAGGTGTTAACATCAATTGATTGTCATTTCACAATATCAGAGCACTCAGCCTGAAAAGCTTAAAAAACTACAAACTTCAGCTAACTTAGCTGACGAATGGAAAAAAATAGCTAAAGCCTGCGTTGCTAC
Organism: Ictalurus punctatus; assembly: GCF_001660625.3. Lineage (NCBI taxonomy): Eukaryota > Metazoa > Chordata > Actinopteri > Siluriformes > Ictaluridae > Ictalurus > Ictalurus punctatus. The sequence goes on from NC_030421.2 coordinate 20,334,895, forward strand.
TGCCGCTTTGGGTTGCAGTGTTACCAATCATCCTAGAGTACTTAGCTAACTATCCAGTAACTAGTACTTAGCTAACTACTTAGCTAATTAACATTGCATTTATTTTAACAAAATACACATTGAACCAGTTTTCTGCAATTTACTGTCCGATTATTCATTTAAAAAATGACCTCCGGAATGAAAATGGTTGAGTTCTAGGGTTAGGGTTAGGGTTAGATTAGATGTTTGTTTAGATTGGAAGGAGAATTCTTGTAAGAAGAAATTATAGAGGGCAGAACAGGCAGAGAAGCCTCTTAAAAATGAAGAACTCGTTCTTCTTTTCAACTACTTCAGTAAAATCAAGCAAATAAGGCCATGGGTGTTGTGGCAAGTTAAAGTCAGGAGTTTCTTCCATCATTTATGAGGGTATTGGCACGTTCAAAACGTTATGCTGTTGCACTGATGTTGAATTGTATGTTTGCGCTAGGTAGATACCTCCAACAGGGGCAAGCAAAACAAGTTCAAAACAAAGCGTGCGCTGTACCCTGATTGGTGGCTTGCCACATGCTTCTTAATTTGACCAGTTAAGTTTTTATCCCCTCATAAATAAAAAGCAACGACTGATTTCGCAAAATGTAGTAGAATAAAAAGTATGATATTTGACTTTGAAATGTAGTGTAGTTAAAGTAAAAAGTATCCCCCAAATAGAAATACTTCAGTAAAGTACACATATGCAAAAAAGCTATTTTAAGTACAGTAACGAATTACATTTACTTCGTTACTGTCCACCAAAAAATAACAATGGAGTCCATAATACTCAAAATACATATTAACATATAGCACATATCAGTGAAATAATCCATATTAGTTAGGCAAAAACAATATTAAACACTGTGAGTTACTGTTCAGGGACTCATTATTCAATTTCTGTTCGTCACATGTCTGTGAAGCTTGTTCACTTTATGTCTCAGTTGTTGAAACTTTTTACGTTAATACAAATATTTACACATGTTAAGAAATTTGCTGGACATTTCTCTTTACATTTAGCTTTAACAAATAGCTATGTAGCTATGGAGAATTGCATAGTTAAAAACTAGGAGCAACCATTTTGAACTTTTTTAATTTATTTAGGCCTGTTTAAATTTTAAATGAGTGAATTATTGTGTATTTTTATGGTTTATTTCATTCCGTTGAATATTTTGTGTATGTTTCATTCATTCATTCAATCATCTTCAGTAATAGCTTTATACTGGTCAGAGTAGTAGTAGACCTGGATCTGAAGCATTAGAATGTAACACAATTTAACATGGCTAAGCTTTCACTGGTGTAAATCACAAGGAGGCGTGTCTGAACCATGGGACTTTTCCCTTTCTGCTGTTAGCTAGCTGTGCTGTAAGAGTGACACAGCTCTCTGTAGCCCTAGTTGTCATTTTGAATGCTGCGTTCTCCACAAATGAATATGAACGTCCCAATCACACAATCGTGATTTCTCTAAGCCCGGACTGAATCAGTGACGAAGTGCTGCATGAATGCAAGAGAGAGTTTGCTATGCATGTGAATGTGTATATGTTGCTTTGTGGTTTGTCTTGTCTTAGAGATTGACACCAACGGGTGATGACGGTGCCGATGCGTGGATGTGTCTGTACTACAGTATCAGCACCATATTTGGCAGATTCGGCACACTGTAATATTTCAGTCTACAACTCACTAGCCGTCAGCATCATTACTAAGAAGCTGGAGTGGTCCCTTACACTTGACCTTAAAGTTTTAGTGCTGACCACATCCATTGTTGTTTTCCTTAAGCTAATACACAAGTATGCTAGTATACTGGTTTGTGAAAAGCGGTGTAGTTAGGAGAAGCAAATTGTTGTTCTTTAGTCTATGTAGCCTCTCCGGATTTGAAATAACTAGGAAGATGCTTTTTCAGAGGAGGTAGTGTGGACTTGATTTAATATAATTGTTTATTACACCTCTTGTAATATTAGCTGTGTTTTATGGAAAATATCCTACTTTATTATGCAGTCCATCATGTGTATAGTCAAATCACAAGCCTCGTATCGAAGAATACAATATAATGCTACACTCATATTATGTCTGCATTTTCTCTCCAACATAAAGTTAACAGAAATCTGAAAACTTGGGGGGTTGGTCACTGGACCTTGTGTGGATAACAGGAAATTATTGTTGTTCAACAAATGAATCAGTTCAGCAGTTCAACAGAACTCTTTTTCTACACACACACACACACACACACACACACACACACACACACACACAGCCATTGGCTGCACACCAGCATACTCAGCTTTGTTATCTCCCTGATCACACTGACCCTGTGACCCATGTTCATTCTACTGTGCCACATTGGTGTTTATTGCTCTGACGTAATGTGAAAAACACAGACATACACTCGCTGTCCACTTTATTGTACACCTTGTACACCTTTACACATTCATGCAGTTATCTAATCTAATCAGCCAATCAAGTGGAAGTAACACGATGTAAAAAATCTTGTAGATACAGGTCAAGAGCGTAGGTTGATGTTCACATCAACCATCTTTGATCGTGGCATGTATACTGGTACAGGACAGGCTGGTTTGAGTATTTCAGACACTGCTGATCTCCTGGGAATTTCCACATACAACAGTCTCTTGAGTTTACACAGACTGGAGAGAAAAGAAAATAATGAGTAAGCAATAGTTTTGTGGGTGGAAATGCCTTGCTGATTAGGTTAGGGGATGAGGTCAGAGGAATATGGCCAGACTGGTTTGAGCTGCCAGGAAGGCTGTAGTAACTCATATAATCACACAAGCACAAAACATCAAACCTTGCGGTGGATGAGCTACAACAGCAGAAGATCACATCTGTCCAGTTTCAGTGAGTCTGTGCCCATAATAGCTTCAGATTCTTGTTCTTGACTGACAGGATGTGCTCTTCTGCCATTGTAGCCCATCCCCCTCAAGGTTTGAGGTGTTGTGTATTCTGAGATGCTTTTCTCCTCAGTGTGGTTGTCAAGAGTAATTATTTGAATAAATAATTAAATAATTAATTATTTAATTATTTATTACTATGGACTTCCTGTCAGCTCAAACCAGTCTGGGCATTCTCCTTTGATCTCCCTCATCAAGAATGTGTTTTAGCCTGCAGACCCTCTGCTCACAGTATGTTTTTTGTTTTGTTTTTCACACCATTCTAATCTCTACAACAGTCAAAGTCACAGAGATCACATTGTTTCCCATTCTGATGTTTGATGTAAACATAAAGCTCTTGACCTATATCTGCATGATTTTGTGTATTGTGCTGTTGCTAAGCGATTGGCTGATTGCTGAACTGCATGAATGAGCAGGTGTTCGGGTGTTCCTGTAACTGTAACTGCTGCGTGTATTTAGTGCGGTCCAAAGTCCAATAACAATTTTATTTTGCATTCTTTTCTAATTTAATACAACAATTTACTCTGCAAATTATATTATTGACATCAACTTGAGTGAAAATGTAGAATCTTTGAAATATTTAGATGAATTTCAGTATCTTAGTATTTGGGATTGTGTGCACTCAAGCTGGCATGGACTTCAGAAACTAGTACAAAACCTCATAAAAGAATCCCAGATTTTCAATGTGGTTCTCAGACTTTGAACTCCATTGTGTATATACCATATAAAAGAAAAAAAGAAAGAATTATTCTACTAATTGGGCCACCACTGTTAGTTACATAAACAAAATATTAAACACATATTTAGTGTAAATAACATCGTCTCCACTGTATACACTGTATGTGTTTGTTTGTTCAACCTGAAGGATAAAACAAAGCCTGGTTAGTTGTACCCATGTGAAGCCGCTGATGCAATAGATGTAACCAAGTTAGTTGTTTCAGTTCCTAATTTCTTATTGTTTTAATTAGCTTGTACAGGCAACTACAAAAATGTCTACTTTTACTTTAACTTTAAGCCACTTCTGACCAGTCCATTTGTTAGTTTTGGGAATTCCAGCTCTTTTTAGTGAGCCAGATCATTTGGCTCAGCTCAGCAATAAGAGCCGAGTCTTTCGGCTCCCAAACAGCTCTTCATTTAGTACCACTCCTAGCTTTTATAATTCAGCCAAATTTAGCAATATTTTGGCTTATGATTAGTATGTATGCACATATATCACTTAAATTATTCAATGTAATTATACTAATAATTATAAATAAAAATTATACTATAATTTTACATAGTGTTACATTATGTTTGGCATAAAAACCTAAATAATGTAAAAACATCAAACACTATTTCACGTGTGTTGAACATTTTATTTATATTGAACTATCCGAAACACAAACTATACTAAACAAATCACTGATGGATGTACAGGTCTAATAAGGCTGTGAGGGTTGTCAGTAGACCCTACTCCATATGATATTTTACCTTACAAATTCTACATTTTGCCTTTATGTTGTTTGTGTTATTAAAATGCATGTATTAAGCGTAACTATTAAAATGGAGAATGTTATCACACGTGATTTGTCACACGCACGTACACGTTCACACAACATCCAGTCTGTGCGTGTTCAGAGTGCGCTTGGCCGAGCAGTGTGGCGAAAAGAACCTGCTATTATTCTGTCTTGTAGCCTATTAAAAATTTATTAATTAGTTTAATTTTAAAAATAAACAAACAAACAAACAAATAAATAAAAGAAACTAAGATAAATAAGTAAATAAACTAAGACGGCAGGCGGCTCACATCGTTTACTGAAAGGATCCGGCTCATAGATCCGACTCGTTCGCGATTGACACATCACTACCATTGGTATGTGTAGTTAACTTTCGATTTCGTCGCCATTTAAGAGTTTGAAGTGGCAGCTCTCTGACCCGAAGTGAAGGTGAAGGACTTTCCTTTTTTTCACATTGTATCTTTACACAAACTTTAGATAACTTTTAGATATCTGTTCGAGTCATGTGAAGTCTTGAGTTGACTCATAATGGTTTCATATGACACATTAAGACCCAAAGCTTCGGGATACGTAAATAACTTTACTGAAAAGACATGCGCAACGAAATGTACAAAAGAGACTATAAAACAGCTACATACAAAAAGAACAATTCCAAAGAGACAAACCTTGTCATTGCTGTTTTGACTCAGTGTTCAGCTTTGGGATCTACAGCCGGCTCTGTGATTGCGTCCTGAGCGCGTGCCTCTTCTGCTCTACAGTACCTCTACCGCATGCGCTGTCTCTCTCAGGACACTCATCCAGGGGCGTAACCATCAATTCAAATGTGTGTGTGTGTGTGTGTGTGTGTGTGCGTGCGTGCGTGTTTTTTTTCTAACCTTCGTCTAATTTATGGATTTTATCTCTCCTTGCTCTTATTTGGCTTAATATGCTATTTATGATTCTGTACTTGCATGGTATATTGTATATTGCACTGTATTATTTAAATATTGCAAATTGTGTTTAGTCTGCATTATTGTATCGCATATACATAGCACACATACTTGTATATTCACACACTGTCACAACACAACAGTCCACAGTTTGGAAAGAAATGTCACTCAAACCACACTGTTGCCAAGAGACTGTAATTGAACTAAACTAAGAAACTGCTATGAGACCATATATCAGTACAATTACATGTTATCAACAGTAAAAGAAACCATGAATGTAACCTGCAACGCTGCCTGATCCAGACTTATGTAATCCATAATTCAACATTAAGAATTCACCACCTTGTTCTAATGTGAAGGACTCATATAAAACATCTGTCATAAAAAATAAAAGACGTTACAAAAAAGAGTTTGAAAATAAGTGCACATTTTTGCGGGACTGTGGGAAGACTAACATTACCAAATCTTGCTAATTATTCAGCAGTGGAAATAGGCAGTGATTAAAATGAAATATGTAACAAATGAAAGAAACAGTTAGAGAGACTGAAGGGGTTACAGTGACAGGAGACAGAGTTAGAGTCAGAGCCAGGTAAGGAATGATCAAGATCAGAGTGAACATTTTCTAATGTTCTCACAACTAAGAACACTTTTATTGCTCAGTGCCCACAATTCAGTAGTAGTATTCCAGAATTTGCTTTCTGTTTCCCTAAACTATTTGATGTTAAAATATGGTATTTTCATAGTCATGATAATCCTTTAAGAGGATAATTAACCCTAAAATAAAAGTCCTTGGCGCACGGTGGCTTAGTGGTTAGCACGTTCACCTCACACCTCCAGGGTCCAGGGTTTGATTCCCACCAGGGCTGTGTGTGGAGTTTGTATGTTCTCCACGTGCAAAGACAAGCATGGTAGGCTGATTGGCGTGTCTGTAGTATGTGAGTGTCCCTTGTGATGGACTGGCACCCTGTCCTGGGTGTACCCTTCCTTGTGCCTGATGCTCCCTGGGATAGGCTCCAGGTTCCCCTGTGACCCTGAAGGAGTAAGCAGTAGAAGATGGATGGATAAAAGTCCTCACATTATTTATTCACCCTTATGTCATTCCAAAACAATTCATTAAAAAAGTAAAGTAAAGTAATTAAAGGGGTCAGGATTGATTTATGTCAGTCATGTTTGGAGAACCAATGCAGGTTGATGGTAGTTTTTGAAATGGGCTGTGCATGCTATGTTAAGATTTGATTGGAGAGTAAATTTTTAGAAAAGATTCATACATACCATCGTCTGTCAGTCAATCAGTATACGTGTAACGTTTTGAGCTGTACTGCAAAGTGCAAAACTGATATGACTACATAATTTATAAAATTTTAGCATCAATGTGGTACCAATTTAAATACAGGGGGGGAAATAAGTATTGAACGTGTCAACTTTTTTCAGTAAATATATTTCCAATGAGGTTATTCACATGAAATCTTCACCAGACATCAGTATTAACTCAAGAAATCCACACATAAAGAATTCACAACATTAAAGTCCATAAATAAAGTTATGTGTAATAAAGTGGAATGACAAAGCAAGGTAAAGCAAGGAACCAGCTGAAATCCATAACTAGTTAGAAAGTAATTAAACCTCCTATCTGTGCAAATTAAGATCAGCTGGGTTAGTAAATTGATGGTTTATAAAAAGGCTTCTTGTTACCAAAGTGGCAGACAAGAAACAGCTCATGATGAGTAAAAGCAAAGAGCTCTCCCAAGACCGTCACAACCTTATTGTTGTGAAACATATTGATGGAATCGGATACAGATGTATTTAAAAACTTCTGAATCTTCCAGTAAGCACCACTGGGGCCATTATCCGCAAGTGGAAGAAACATCACTCCGTCATCAACCGGCCACGCACAGGAGCTCCACACAAAATTTCTGACTAGGGAGTCAGAAGAATAGTCAGGCGAGTAGCCCAAGAGCCAAAGACTACTTGGAAAGAGCTCCAAAAAACACTTGGAGGCAGCAGGTACCATCGTTACAGAGAAAACAATAGGCAATGCACTCCACTGCTCATGCTCACTCCGCAAGACTCCATTACTAAAGAAAAGGCATGTCAAAGCTCGTTAAAGTTTGCTACAACTCATTTGGACAAGGCTATGAAATACTGGGAGAGTGTAATCTGGCCAGACGAGAGCCAAATTGAACTTTTTGTCTGTCATACTACATATCATTTTTGGAGAAGAAATGGCTCTGCACATCACCCTAAAAACACTATACCAACAGTGAAGTTTGGAGGTGGAAGCTTCATGGTGTGGGGCTGTTTTTCATAACATGGTACTGTCAGACTTCATATAATTGAAGGAACAATGAATAGAGCCCTTTACTGGGAGATTCTTGAGAAGGATCTGCTGCCATCCACCAGGATGATGAAGATGAGACATGGGTGGACCTTCCAGCAGGACAACGATCCAAAGCATACAGCGTTAGAATGGCCCAGTCAATCACCTGGCTTGAATCCAGTTGAACAAGACTTAAAAACAATATGTTTAGAAGAATGGGCCAAAATCACACCTGAATACTGAGGCCAATTAATTTCTTCAATCAGGAAGCGTCTTGAAGCTGTCATTACAAACAAATGCTTCTCCACTAAGTACTAAATAAATTTCTGTTAGCGTTTCAGTAGTTTTTCCTGTGTGATTCCTCTTTATTACACATAACTTCATTTATGGACTTTAATGTTTGGATTTCTTTATATGTGTGGATTTCTTGAGTTAATACCAAAGCCTGGTGAAAAGAGGCTCAGTTCATAATCCTTTTGATTTGATATATTCCTGACATAATTCTTGACATGTTGTTTTGTTCTGAGATGCTTTTCTGCTAAGTACAATTGTAATTTGAGTTATTGCAGCCGTCCTGTCAGCTTAAACCAGTCTGACCAGTCTCCTCTCTTATCAACAAGGCTTTTCCCACCTACAGAATTGTTGCTCACTGGATTTGTGTTTTTCACACCATTCTGTGTAAACTCTACAGTCTGTTGTGTAAAATCCCAGGAAATCATCAGTTTATGAAATACTCAAACAGCCCATTTGGCAAGTGAAGCTCTTGACCTGTATCTGCATGATTTTACACATTGCGCTGCCGCCACATTATTCGGATATTTGCTTGAATGAGTAGTTCAGGTGTTCCTATTAAAGAGGCTGGTGAGTGTAGACTTGTTTATAAATTGATCAACAACAGCACCAATTTCACATATGTCTATGAAAAAGACTTTGTCAGTAGTTGCAGTTGTGAACCTTTTGTTATTACCCTACTTTCTGCATTAATTACACCGAAAATATGCTTTGAAAACCACTATTGTCATAGATAATAGACAAACACAGACACACAAACACACACACACACACACACACACACGAACAGTGATGCTTTTTCTAATTTCTTCAACACACTAACGAATTATTCACAGTTCAGTTAGTAAGAGTATTTAATAACTGGTAGAACCGCCTTAATGACTTCCAACGTCTTTTAGAACTGTTCATCAGACAATGGGTAATAAGTTTCAGGAACGATCTCTGTGTCTCGGTTCTGTGTCACAATGTACTGGAAAGTATGTATGGAATGTGTTGTCTTGAGCATTCCTAATCACCCCGCCTTTCACCCTCACTCTTTTTCTCGGTTCTTCTTCTTCTCTTGTTATCTAGTAGACTAGACATCTTTATGTCTTATATTACTCTATGTAATAGATGTTTTGATTTTATCTGTGGCCTGTTACAATTGACATTTATCATTCTTTATTAATATTTCTCTGTGTATATATACTATGCTTTCTGTGTCATTAAACTAAGAAGCTTTCACTGAATGATGGTATCGGTGGGACTTTTTCCTGGGCCCAGACTAGAGGAAATCAGCCAGAGCAGGGTTCAAATTCTGGTTCTGACTGGTTTCGGACAAAGAACTTAACAGTTTCCTGGTGTCAGAACCAAGGATATCTGGATGAAGGTAAGTGAATGATTTTAATTCTTTCTACCTCCGTGTACATATCTGGATAAAAGTATTGGTTGAAATGTCACATTTTGGGCTCACGGTGCTTCCGTGAATACAGTGTCTTAGAGATGCTGTGCATACGTGAATCGACAAATTCTGTTACTACTTCAAAAGAAACTTCATTGCTTGAAATATCACTCTGTTTTAGTCCACGGTGCTTCCATGGCACAGGTTAGCACGTTATTCAATATAGCGTCTGATACCTGTTATTTGATTGAACATTATAACCAACACTGTCTGATACCCTCTCGTGATTATTAAAATATAATAAGCTGTAACTATGGGTGGAAATGGTATGTCTAAAATCACACAAAATCAGTGGATGTAGAAAAAAGAAAAAGATAACAAAATCTACCATATTTATTGAGAAAACAGAGCCCACCGTAGATAAGCCGAGCTCTGGCTCAGAGCCAGAAGGAGCTGAAGTGCGCTCTAGCGCACCATTCATACAAGTAGGAAAAAGTTTTACATTGAAACCTCCTAGTATTAGGGAAGTAAAAGTGATATGTGTTGCTCTGCCTTCAACAGATAAACCTGGTCATTCTGTTGATTCACTTAAACACAGCCTAGATACGGTCAGTCCAGACTTCTATGAGAGGGATAAAAGAAGTAGACGCAGAGTGTTTCATTTTTGTCTATATTGTTCATTTCATTCAGTGCTTTTATGTCTATAAATCCTGCAGAGATGTTAGGTATGATATTTGTATTGTAAATTACACTGCATTTTAGTTACTGTTGTTAAAGAACTTAAAGTTAGTCATTTTTCCTGGTTTGAAAGGTTGCATTATACTGGAGAAAATCTAATTGGAGGAACGTAATTTTAAAAATGATTGTCAACTTAAAAACTTGTGTCCATATTTATGGTAATTAAGTACATAACACTTAAGTTCCTTTTAAATAATATGAAAAAACTAGTTGGAACAACTTATTTTTATGAGTAATCAACTTAAAAACTTGTGTTTATTATACAAATTATTAATTTAGTGTTAATTGAAAATACATTTGATTGTAGAGGAAAAGGTCATTTCTCTAACTCAGTGTGGTTCGTTGGTTGAAATTAATTTAATTAAAAGTTGTCATAGCTTCATTACAAGTTGTCATGTTTTTTTTGTTGAGTGAGAGAGTGTGTGTGTGTGTGTGTGTGTGTGGAATGCACATGAATGTATTGATCTATGTGAAAGAACGTGTGTGTGTGTGTGTGTGTGTGTGTGTGTGTGTGTGTGTGTGTGTGTGTGTTGCCCGGGGGCCATCTTGACGCAGTCTTGCCACTGGATAATGGTGGTCACCAGGAAGTGAGAATGAGACCGATGCTGCACAAGTCTTCCTCACTATAATCAATTCACGTGCAACTCGAGTCCCAGTGTGTGTTCTCCATAATGGAGGCAGAAATGGAAACTTCGGTCTCGTCGAAATCGACGGACGAACTCCTGTGTGTGTGTGTGTCATATTTTTTGGTTGGACGTGTGTGTGTCATATTTTTGGTTGGATTTGTATGGAAATTCATTATTTATTATTTCATCAGCCTTATGTATGTATGTGTGTGGGGGGGGAACGTAACAGATTAAAACAAACCTTTATTATATAAACCATTATCCATGTTTGACCTTCACCTGTTAAGAAAATGATGGTTGGTGATGACCTTTTTAACGACAACTCTTAAGATAATGACATAAGTGTAGACCATATGTAATATTATCTTTGGTGTACATCTCTCAACATAATTATGATTGATGATGATGACTTTTGACCTGCCAAGATAATTATAATTGCTGATGACCTTTGACCTAGACCTGTCAAAACCAATTAATGATATGGACCATACAAACCAAACCTCTCTCTTATGAGTGTGTGTGTGTGAATGGCTGAATGAGACACAGTGTAAAGTGCTTTTGGATAAAAGCGTTATATAAGTGCAGACCATCTTTGGGGGCATTAGCAATTCCATAGTTCAGGTGTGTGATGCTGGGAAATGTAGTCCAGAAGTTCTCATAGTAAAAAATAAATAAATTTAAATATGTGACACTGAAGTTCAGATAGGCATCTTGTGTGTATTATTTTTAGTTAATACATCACATTTATAAACACACTCCCGGCATGTCACAACTCCTGACCATCTTGATATCATGTTTTATCACAAATTTGTCATCATTCCGTCTTCTCCTTTCAACCTACTAGGTAGAGATTTAATGTTTAAATGAAGTGCTCTCTTACAATGCATGATGGTAGATTCACTCTGTTAACTTCATCTAATCTGTGTTTCTCTTCGGTCTGCCATGTGGGTGATGATGCGCACGACACTGACTGCACGGAGCATCCGCTGCCTGAAGCATTAGAGGCGGTGCCTAAAACTTTATGGTATACTAATGAAAGCATACTAATAAAGGAGGCCTCATTAAGGTAACCCCTTATGCCGTGAACCCCAAAACTACTTGGCCCATTTATTGTAAGCAATATCCGCTATCAGTAGAAAAGGAGTTAGGCATACAGCTGGTGCTTGATTCCTTACTAACGTAGGGCATGTTCATTCACAGAGTTCTGCATGCGTGCTTCGAGGAGCACACACCTGAAGCTTGGTTGGAACATGTTTGACTGTTTGACCTACATACATGACTCATCACTCTGCTCTGATCTGTCACAGCATCCCCTAGAAGGAGGGAATGAAATACATGTTGATATCGGTGTTATAAACGTAATGACTCACTCTATACCCTTTAATTCTGCTCAGGCTGCGGAACTTGTTGCTCTCACACGTGCTTGGCATCAATTTAAGGGTAAGACTGTTACTATTTACACTGATTCACATTGTGCTTTCGGTGTTGCACATGATTTTGGTAAGATATGACATGCTCATGGTTTTTTGCCACTGATGGTACACCTATAACGCATTCCATGCTTGTTTATGATCTTTTAGAAGCCTCACTTTTACCTGACAGGCTTGCCTTGTCAGGCTTAACAACCTTATTGTTAAGGTTAAACGCTCCTCTAACGCAGAACAGGCCTGTGGTAAATTAACTCACTGATGAAATACCTAGGTGGGCCTTGAAAGAGGGCTTGTCCAGCCCCTTTGTCCAGAATAATGTCTCCATTTTTCACGTTTTCACATTATCTGACTCCTTGTGACATTGATGTCACTTTCTTACAGACACAGGCCTCTCCAGAGAACCTCAAGTTTTGGTCCTCAGAAGGTTGTTCCCCATTGCACACCGATGGTTTAAATACACCGCCTGATGGCCATCACACTCTTCCGTCTTCTGTCCTTCCATTCTGAATGGCTTAGTGGTTAGCATGTTTGCCTCACACCTCCAGAGTCTGGGGTTCGAGTCCTGTTGAGGCCGTGTGTGTGGAGTTTGCATATTCTTCCCATGCTGTGGGGGTTTCCTCTGGGTACTGCCAGTCCAAAGACATGCATTGTAGGCAGATTGGTGTGTCTAAAGAGTGTGTAGTGTATGAATGGGTGTGTGAGTGTGTATGTGATTCTGCCCTGTGATGGACTGGCACCCTGTCCAGGGTGTACCCTGCCTTGTGCCCGATGCTCCCTGGGATAGGCTCCAGGTTCCCTGTGACCCTGAAAAGGAGTAAGTGGTGGAAGATGGATGGACTTTCTATGCTCAAAGGAAAATTCCAATACCATGGTTAAAATTCTTGCAAAAGAAATTTAAAGTTAAAAAAACAAAAACTTATAGTGACAATGGGACAGCCTTTTGTTTCCAAGGTAGCACAGAAATTGTGCAAGTATCTGAACATTGATTGGCACTTTCATATTCCATATCATACCCAGAGCTCAGGGATTGTGGAAAGAAAAAATCCCAGCATTAAGGAACGCCTTAATAAGGGGCTCTTAGAGAAGTCTGAAACTACGAAAGGTTGGGAAAGCAGCCCATTATGATTTCAAAAAGAGATAATTGAGGCTTTTAGATTTGGCGTCATGGATGTGAAGAGAGGGTGAGCCCTCTTTGGCAGCCCACTTAGCCATCTCGTCCGCCAAACAATTACCAATCTGCACAGAAGGTGTGGCAATGTTTAACTCAGCATGATCTTACATGAGTTACGAGAGTTAGAGCGCATGACTGTAGTGGAGCCGGCTGTACTTCCTGAATAATTGTCAATTTGAGTGCTATCACTGATTGAGACTGACCACATCCATGTCTAACGATTTACATATAGTCCCTGAGGCCACGAAGCAAACCCGAACCATAACATTTCCACCACCTGCTTCATAATTGGTATGAGGTGCTTCTCCTGAAAAGCTGTCTTTGGTCTGTTCCAAACATGTCTTCTGTTACTGTGGCCAAACAACTCATTGATTCATCTATTCAGAACGCATTATTTCAAAAAGCCCTGGTCTTTGCCTATTTGCTTATTGGCAAACTGTATTATTGTCATAATGTTCTTTTTAGACAGCAAAGGCTTTTTCCTGGCACGCCTCATGCAGGTCAAATTTTTTTAAATAATATGGGGATCTTTTTAAATCCCTTGCCATACTCATAGGCATCCACAGGCCTAATAGAACTCTTTAGATCTTGGCATTATGACACCACACAGAGGAGTATAAATAAGACACATTCCACCTACACTCCCTAAGCAGGTTCTAATCACTGGCACCCAATCTTGAACACATGATTCTAATTTTATGGATTTAAAGGTGTGATGAATTTAGGGGTGTACAACCCCAATTCCAAAAAAAACAGTTGTTGTGTTCTCCAGGCTATAGAGGAAAAGGACCATCCAAGCTGCTATCAGCGTTAGGTCCAAAAGCCAGCATCTGCTATGGTATAGGGGTGTGTCAGTGCCCATGGCATGGGTAGCTTACACATGTGTGAGGGCACCATTAATGTAGAAAGATACGTACACGTTTTTCTAGCAACATATGTTGCAAAGCTAAACCACATTCTGCCCGGATTACAAGCGCATGGTTGCGTAAGCAGAGAGTGCAGGGCCTAGCATTGCCTGCCTGCAGTCCTGACCTGTCTCCGATTGAGAATGTGTAGTGCATTATAAATCACAGAATAAGGCAACGAAGGCCTTTTCTGTGATATTACACAGTGGTAAACAGTCGACTGTCCCAACTTTTTTGGAGTGTGTTGCAGTCATCAGATTTGAAATGAGTGTATATTTTCAAAAAGAAATTAAATTCACAAAGTAAAACACCCAATAATGTGTTAATAATGTGCTTTCAGTATAGTACAGGGTGAATTGAATTTTTAAATAATTATTTTTGTTTGTTTAATTTAAATTGTGAAAATTGCTTCAAAATTTAAATTTTATGTGTCATTTGAAAGTGTATCAACTTTAATAGGCACTGTTTCAAAGAGGATCAAATGTTTTCTTGTCCAAATATATTAAATAAAAATTTTTTTAAAAAACCTTTCCATGGGGTGTACTTATTTTTTTCACATGACTGTATGCATTTTCCAGTTACTTACACTTTCCCTGAGATTTTTTCTGACCTTTTTTTGTTCTATTACTACTGTATATTCTCTCTGAAAATGTAGTCCCGTTTCAAAATGGGTGACTTCTACAGATTTAATTTACAAATACAGTTGAGGAATTTGTGAAATCTTTCCACAAAAATATGTCACATAATTTTTTCTTGATTTCCCTAACAACTGTGCTTTCTTGGTAGAAAATGTGTTTGTGTCTCTTGTTTGTGGTAAATTTTTGTTTGTTTGTTTGTTTTTTATTTTTAAAAAAAAGGCTCAACTACTAGCATATCAAACTTATAATATATGAAATTATTAAAGGTGATGACTTAACTGGAACATACTGTTCAGTTAGCTAAAACAGCTAATGTTAATGATTATCAAAGCTTAGGTTGTTATGACATATTTTGACAGGACTGGTTACTGTTACAAATGGCTGTGAATGGAAAATCAAGACCAGAACTGAGATACTGAAATCTTTCACTTTCCTAAGTGATATGTCAGCAGTTCCTCAATTTTAGTTAACAAAGGTCTCTTTGTCAGACTGAAGTTAGTCTGAGGTTATATTTCCCCAGTGTATGCCATAGGTAGTAGTGTAGTGAACTGGGTAGAGAAAGAGAGTTTGTGGCTGTGTTTGGCTTTCTAAAGGGCTTCACTTAACTGTTCAGAACAGTAACAGGATGTATGGCTATATGTTTGCTTACATTAGCATGTACACACCAGATGCCATTTATTAACATAATTTCCTCATGTGAAGTGAGCATTTTTGCATTTTACTTAAAAGGGAATTTTTGCAGAACTGCACTCTTGTGTTTTCAGGATGCACCAGTGACATCTACAGGGCAGGTGCAGCAACAGTCTGCATGGTACTTGTAATGGAACATTTCAGTACAGATCAAACAGATCCTTTCAAACTGCCCATTTCAATTAATCAAATATCATATTTGACTGATTCAATTTTGCATGTAGCAATATAAAACCACCAAACGGTGGCATATACATTATAGCCTATGTGTAAGTATGGCATGTACAGAAGCTTGTACACAGCTTACTTAAATTTAGTTTGTACCAATCGATTTTACGGATTTGTTGAATAATTTTCCAAAATGAATCTATCAAGATTCCAGATAAACAATCCCATTCTAAAAATAGGGCGAATTCAGGTATATTGGGATATCAAGTAAACTGACAGTTCAAAGTAGCAGACAATTGAACTTAGCAGACAGTTTAACTTAGGAGAATTTATTTTATGGCCTGATATGTGAAAATCAAAACTGTTACTTTGCCCTTGCAGTGTAACTGCGTAATAGAAATAGCATGACTTAATTCATGTTATCATATAAGAGGATGTGTTTAGCATCCAACAAGAAATTGACCTCAAAAGGCTTCAGGTAGGATAAATGGCATATGCTTTGTCTAGTTATTTTTTCAGTAGGTTATAAAATTGTCATTATTAATATACACTATATGGGCAAAAGTTTATGGACACCTGATCATCACACCCACATGTGTTTTTTAACATCCCATTCCAGATTTTGCTCTTATAATAACCTCCACTTTTCTGGGAATGCTTTCTACTACAACCACAATTCCGAAAAAGTTGGGACAGTAAGGAAAATGCTAATAAAAACAAAGAGGAGTGATTTGCAAATGTACTTTGGTTTGTAATTAAACAAAAAACGTATAAAGACAAGGTATTTGATGTTTTACCTAATCATAGTTTTTTGAAGATAAACATTTATTATGAAATTGATGCATGCAACATGTTCTAAAAAAGTTGGGACAGGTGCATTTTAGGACTAATAGCAATGTGACAAGTTGAAATAAGACGGTGATGTGCAACAGGTGAGGCAATCGTCTAATCATAGTATATAAGTAGCCTCAAAAAAAGGCCTAGTCCTTCAAGAGCAAGTATGGGTCGAGGCTCACCAATCTGTCAGCTAACAGCATTCCACAAAAACAAATCGGTAGGAGTCTGGGCATTTCACCTTCTACAGTGCATAATATAAATAAAAGATTCAAGGAATCTGGTGCATACACAGATGTAAGTTAAGGCTTTATTATGCAAAGCAGAAGCCATACATCAACACTGTCAAGAAGCGTTGTTGACTTCTCTGGACCTCGCTTTCTGCATAGGATCATTGTCATGCTAGAACATTTTTGGGAGGGGGTCCTTAGTTCCAGTGAAGGGAAATTGTAATGCTACAGCATACAAAGACATCTTATACAGTTTTGTGCTTCCAACTTTGTGGCAACAGTTTGGGGAAGAATCAAATATGGGTGTGATGGTCAGGTGTACCAAAACCTTTGGCTATATAGTGTATAATACATATTTATCATGCAAATATACATAAGGCTTCTGAGAGTGTTGCAAGAAAACAAAATCACTTTCACAAGCTTATAAGCTCATATACATTCTGTAATTTCATATTTGCTATTGGGTTTGAATGCTCATAGGCTTTGTCCAGATACCAGGTGCATGACTGATATACTTATATACTTGTTTTTATCTGTTATACTTGCTTATACTGTATCTATCTTTATTTTTTATGCTTGTTTTATCATATATTTGTACACAAGATGGTTTGTGCATGTCCTCAGAAATTAATGTAATATAAACAGTGATATTTATATTTGGTATTTAAATTGAAGTGCTTCACTATATGAGCCGCTTGATACAACTGAACACAGATGAATTAACCCACTTTAGAAATGCTTTTGGTAAAAATTGACTTGATTTATAATTAATCACACAAATGTTGTTTATAAAACAAAAGCACTTTACAAATTGAAGTCAGGCTTGCATTCTGTTTATGATTCCTACCTTGAACCACAGAACTCTCCTTTGTGTTTGCTATTATTCGCTATCCTTGTTTGTAAATTCTGGTTTGCTTCATGCAAATGCTTAACATGCCTAACATGCTTGACGATATGTGCTAGCATAAATCATCCTTCACAACTGAAGTATACAAACCAGACCATATTTTTCATTGAAAACCTGGTTTGTTTTTGTGTACAGTTCAGAAAGTATTCAGACCCTTTTATATGAATTCATATGAGAAAAATATATTTGACGTGTATTCCCATTAGGGCTGCAACAACTAATCGAAAAAATCGATAATAATCAATAATTAAAATGTTCGACAATGTATTTCATTATGGATTAGTAGAGTCTGTGACGTCACTGTGGATAACCCCCATCAGTGACGTCACTTCACAATGGGGAAAAAATCATTTCTATGACTAAAACACATCTGAAAAACAGTGGAGGTCACAGAGTAAATTGCTGTGGGAAAAGTGCATGATCCAGGTTGTTCAAAACATGAGAATGTTTTATATTAAGTGCTTCAAACAAACTCGTAAGTGTATTAACGTGGCTTTTTGTGTCAGATGCTGTGACAGATGCATGTGCTGTGTTCCAGACATGTTTTCTTCAGCGCAGAAATGACATTTTTACATTTATATCCTTATTTGTAAATGTTAACGCAATAACAGAAGTAATTGTGTTTTTATGAGAGCAGTAACTGTAATGGGGTTATAACATGTAATTGCCTATAAATGTAAGAAGTGTCATACATTTACAGAATAAAGGAACATGTTACTGTGCTCAGATGAGTGAATGTGTGTGTTACTGTAGAACATTCAACTTCTTACCACTTAACACTTAGTTTGTGCTTTTTTTATTATTATTTTTATTTTTTTAGCATTTTTAATACAGTGATTTAAAAATACAATGTTAATATATATATATATATATATATATATATATATATATATATATATATATATATATATATATATATATATATATTTATCTTTTGCACGATATAGCCCACATAGATACATTTAATACCTTTTTCATAGCTTTCAATTTGCACAATGTTTGAAGGACAACACTGGGCAGAATGTGAAATAGTGTTGTTTTTTTTCGAAATACAGAAAATAAAAACTGGCCTTTTAATCCAACTAATCGATTAACTGAAGAAATAATCAACAGATTAACCGATTATCAAAATAATCATTAGTTGCAGCCTTAATTCCAATTGATATTTTAAATTTTTTAGTACACCTGGGTGACTACGAACAGGAAATTGTTCAACGATGACTTCCTGTTTCACAGGGGTATAAATATGAGGTAACACATAGGCCAAATTCCCTTAGTCATTCATAAAAATGGACCAAGGTATATAGGTGTGATGTGCAGCAAAAGGTTTGAAAAGCATTGAAAATGCCCCTTTCCAACATCAGGGCAATAATTAAGAAGTTCCAGTAAACTGGAAATGTTATGAATCAACCTGGAATTGGATGTGTGTCTATACTGTCTCAACGCACTGTGAAGAGGACGGTTCGAGTGGCCAAAAAATCTCCAAGGATCACAGCTGGAGAATTGCAGTTGTTACTCTTGGGGTCAGAAAGTCTCCAAAACTACAATCCGAAGTCACCTACGTCACATACACCTACAAAACAAACTCAAGCGTCTTCAGTTTGACAGACACAACTGGAATTTCAAATGGGATCGGGTTCTATGATCAGATGAAACCAAAATAGATCTTTTTGGCAATAAACACCAGAGGTAGCCATAAGTAGCCATATGGAAAAGTACCTCATGCCCACGGTTAAATATGGTGGTGACTATAATGTTTTGGGGCTGGTTTTCTGCTGGAGGACCTGGACATTTTGTTAGGATACATGGCATCATGGACTCTAACAAATATCAACAGATATTAAATGAAAACCTGAATGCCTCTACCAGAAAGCTTAAAATAGGCTGTGGTTGGATCTTCTAAGAGGACAATGATCTAAAAACATATATCAAAATCAACACAAAAATGGTTTACCGACCACAAAATCAAGGTCCTGCCATGGCCATCCCAGTCTACTGACTTGAAACTCATAGAAAACCAGTGGAGTGAACTAAAGAGGAGAGTCCATCAGTATAGACTCTCCATTTCTCAGGAGCAAAATGAGCTCCTGGGAAATGGAAGAAGTTTGGAACCATCAGGACTCTTCCTAAAGCTGGCTGTCCAAGCAAACTCAGTAACAAAGCTATAAGGGCCTTGGTGAGAGTGTGACCAAGAACCCAATGGCCGCAATAACAGAGCTTTAGAAGTCCCCTGCAAAAAAGTGAAAACCTGCCAAAAGGACAACCATCTCAGAAATACTTCAATCAATAAGGACTTTATGGTAGAATGGCTAGACGGAAGCTAATCCTGAGAAAAAGGCCTGTGGCAGGCACTTAAAGGATTCGGAGAGCATGAGAAAGAAGATTCTCTCATCTGATGAGACAAAAATTTATCTTTCTGGGCTCTATGCTATGGCTGGTTTAAAAAAACAAAACAAAAAAAAAAAACAGGTACTTCTAATCAACTGGGAATACCATTCCCATGGTGAAAGATGTTGGTGTCATGTGTATGCTATAGGAGTGCTTCTCTGTAGCAGGGATGAGCTGCAATTCTGAGGGAAGGATGAATGCAGCCAAATAAAGAGAGGTTCATGGAAAAAAAAAACCTGCTGCAGAGTGCAAACAATTTCAGCCTGAGGTGAAGGTTCACCTTTTACCAGACAGTGACCCAAACCATAAAACTAAGACAATGCTGGATTGACATTTTCTCTGAATGTCCTTAAGTCGCCTAGCCAAAGCCCAAACTTGAACCCTATAAAACATCTGTGGAGAGACCTAAAGATGGCAGTTCAAATTTCAAATTTCAAATTAAAATTTTATTTACTGATCACACGCACAACCACGGGCGCATGGTAGCTTAGTGGTTAGCACGTTCGCCTCACACCTCCAGGATCCGGGGTTTGATTCCTGCCAGGGCCGTGTGTGTGCGGAGTTTGCCTGTTCTCCTCGTGCTGCGGGGGTTTCCTCAGGGTACTCCGGTTTCCTCCCCCAGTCCAAAGACATGCATGGTAGGCTGATTGGCATGTCTAAAGTGTCCATAGTGTATGAATGGTTGTGTGAGTGTGTATGTGAGTGTGTCCTTCGATGGACTGGCACCCTGTCCAGGGTGTACCCCGCCTTGTGCCCGATGCTCCCTGGGATAGGCTCCAGGTTCCCCTGCGACCCTCGAGAAGGAGTAAGTGGTAGAAGATGGATTGATGGACACACAACCATCCACAGTACACCATGCAGTGAAATGCTTTTTATGTCTGTCTGGTGACCAAAAAAACAGAATTTACACAAACCAGAATTTACTTGCATACTAATATATATATATATATATATATATATATATATATATATATATATATATATATATATATATATATATATATATATATAAAAGACAGTTAGCAGAAAAAGTCTGGTCTATATGTGGAAGTGCAGACACACCGATCAGCCATAACATTAAAACCAGCTGCTGACTATTGTGTTATTGTGTAGGTTCCCCTTGTGCTGCCAAAACAGCTCTAACCCATCAAACCATGGACTCCACAAGACCTCTGAAGGTGTGCTGTGGTATCTGGCACCAAGACATTATCAGCAAATCCATTAAGTGCTGTAAGTTGTGAGGTGGGGCCTCAATGAATCAGACTTGTTTGTTCAGCACATTCCATAAATGTTTGATTGGACTGAGATCTGGGGAATTTGGAGGCCAAATCAACACCTTGAATGCTTTGTCATGTTCCTGAAACTATATCTGAATCATTTTTTCAGTGTAGCAGGACACATTATCCTGCTGAAAGAGGCCACTGCCATTAGGCAGTACGGTTGCCATGAAGGCGTGTATTTAGTCTGCAGTTAAGTTTACGTAGGTGGTACGTGTCAAAGTGACATCCACATGAATGCCAGGACCCAAAGATTCCCGGCAGAACATTGCCCAGAGCATCACACTGCATCCGTAGGCTTGCTTTCTTCCCATAGTGCTTCCTTGTATCATCTCTTCCCCAGGTAAGCGACACACACACCACACACACACGGCCATCCACATGATGTAAAAGAAAACATGATTCATCAGGTCAGGCCACCTTCTTCCATTGCTCCATGGTCCAATTCTGATGCTCACATGCCCATTGTAGGTGTTTTCGGTGGTGAACAGGGGTCAGCATGGGCATGGTTTGTGGCTGCACCATTTGGAGATGCTGTGACCCAGTCATTGAGCCATCACAGTTTGTTCCTTGTCAAAGTTGCTCAGAACCTTATGCTTGCAAATTTGCCAACAATATATAAATTTATATATTTTTTTGCTTTTACATTATAGGTTATTGTTTGTAGATTGATGGCCAAAAAAAGTACATTTAATCCATTTTCATTTAAATCTACAATGTAATAAAGTGTGCAGAAAACAAAGGGGTCTGAGTACTTACTAAGCTTATTTGCATCATAACTCAAAGAGGGGGTTTATGGGTATGCATGGCATGCAGACATGCTTTTACTCTCTTGCATGCAGCCTTTCTGTGAGCTAATAATGTGTCATTCATATCTGCATTGCTGAGTGTCAACCAGCATAGGTGAATGCTGATTGGCTGTTGTGTGTTCGTTTGTGTACCCAGAAACATTGAGATTGTGATGAGACTTTGTTAAATTTATTTGCTGGTTTTGTCAATTATTTACATCTACATTAAAAATACAGCTCAAGTGTAAACAAAAAAAAATGTAAACA
Organism: Ictalurus punctatus; assembly: GCF_001660625.3. Taxonomy (NCBI): domain Eukaryota; kingdom Metazoa; phylum Chordata; class Actinopteri; order Siluriformes; family Ictaluridae; genus Ictalurus; species Ictalurus punctatus. The sequence continues at coordinate 20,357,275 of NC_030421.2, forward strand.
ATAACATTTTCCTTATTGTATCTAGTGCTTTCCATCTTCTATAGGCCAGAAACATGCTTGTTCTCACGAACTGCTCTTTGAAAGTGTAGTCATCTTACATAACAGGTTGAAATAGAATTTTTTTTTTTTAAACGTTTTCTAAAAATCTCATTTAAAGCATATTCAGGCTGTTAGTTTCTCAGGCAAGTGTATTTTATGCATTTTCTCCTCTATAATAAAACTCTTGCATGGGACAACTTTAAAATAGCAGCACAAGAGTTTGCCCTATCATCCTGAGTTCAAATTCTGACAATGCCCCAGCCATCCATGTCCTGGAACCAAGGGAACAAAAATGTCCATGGTCTCTGAGTGGGATGGATGACATATTCTGTCTCCCCTGTCAATCACAGTGATACTTGCTAATTCTGGGCATCTGTAAGCTCATTTGTACAGAAGAGGGTAGATAGTGCTTTCCTCTGAATGTGTTATGCTGCCCTGTGATGCTGCAAGATCAGCAGTTTGAAAAGATGTGTTTGGCTGCTTCACATGTTTTGAGGGGAAAGCAAACGTTTGCCTTTACCTTGCCTAGATGGTAGCTATCATGTGATAAGGGAGAGCTAGAGGTTGGGTAGGAATTTAAAAAAAAAAAAAAGAAAAATACAATCATGATATCGTGGCATGTGTGAATATAAAATGGCAGGCTTAATACCAATTGTAACTCATTACAATCTGCAGGATCATGCACTTTACTTTGCCTTTGGGTGATGTAAACCACAGAAAATCAATAAAACAATCTAAAGCATTCTTCATTCTGTGATTGAGTCTGGCTTTAAACACTAATTAAATTAACATGCTTTGAAACAAGCTAATTATATACCTTTTATCTATGTGTACAAGTTACCAAGATGGCTGCCACACATCCTGCGGTGGTGTGGTGCATGACTTTTGCACATTTTGCACAAAGTGTTGTATTATTTATATTTAAAGCACATGCCACTTGATGTTGCTCAATACTCAATACAATAATCAATCGTGATTTCTTTTTCCCAGCACTATTCACAACAAAGTTCTGCCCATTTTGGCTATTTTTCACTGCATTATTACAGTAGGTCACACCAAGTCTCAAGAAAAAATGCATGATTCATAATAATTCATAAAGCTGGACTGGATATAACAGGTTTGATTGAATTCAAAACCAGTGCGCCTAACCTAGTTTACTGAGCACAATACCTACACGTTCAGCCATTTAAAAAAATTCATCAAGCAAAAAGATGCTATTCAGCCACAGTGGCTGTTGGACTGCAGCACCAACATCTAAATTAGAGGATTTCACTCTGATGATTGAACGTTGTGGAGTATTTTTCATGTTGTCCAGCCTGTACAATATTAGAGACTTTTCTTCTGGAATAACTGTCCACGAAAAAGGCAGAATTGATATATATTAGAGATGCGCCGATGTATCAGGCAATAATCGATATCGGCCGATAAAAGCAATTTTCGACCATCGGCTGATAGTTTAAAAACATCCGATGATCAGGGCCGATTATGAGTCAATGAAAATGAGTTGACAAAAAATATATATATTGCACAAATAATACATTTGTAGAGTAGTATATTTAATATCCAGTTAATGTTAATATATAAAAACGTTTATATTATATATTACCAGTTTAATGTCAATGATGAAGTAGAAATGCTTTTGTTTGTGGTGAAGCCTAACAGGAGTTTTTTTTTTTTTAGAATTCAGTTAATGTTAATATGAATTAATAACATTCAATAAATTAAGAAATCTTACTTTAATCTTCATAAGTTAGTTAATGTGTTAATGTTAATTTGAGTAATGTGATTTCTGTTTATTTGCTCAATTATTGTGTATCAACAAATACTTAGAATAAAGTATTTATTTAAGTTTTTACTGAATGTTATGTCACACCTGCTGGCCTCATGGACGTTTGAACGACAACTGATACCTGAATACCTGACTGAGCACAGCTCTACACACGCCCCGCCACTTAAACCACGCCCACTTGCATATTCCAGTCGTTTCACGTCGGATCACGTGACTTGGCTCTAGCGATGGGAAGTTCGGATCATTTTACTGACTCGAATCTTTGAATCGCGTTCAGCAAAATGAACGTATCTTTTTTTCGAGTCATGTCGTTCATTTCAACAGAATACAATTAAAATATGATTAAAACAAAAAGCACGTTAGAACAGTCATAACATCGCGCTTTCTCTCTCTGGAAACGAATCACTCTCTAGGATAACTCGTTGTTCCCGAGTCATAGTAAAGATCCGTTCAAAATGAACGAATCATTCATGAACGACACATCACTACTTGGCTCTAGAGCAGCTGCGCATCTCGCACTTTCTCTTAACGCGTCAACATCTGAGGAAAAGGGAAAGTAAATTTAATTCCGACTATTAAACAGCATTGCACCGGCTGCCATAGGGATTACAGCATGGGCGAATGGACGGCCTTTGTGCTGCTGATAGCTGCGACTCTGTCGCTTGCTGTCGAGGTAAGAAAACATGGGTTGTGTAATGGGAGAGAGCCTTTCTCCCTGCTCGCTTATTCTGTCTTTAAAGGCACTGTGGGAAAAGCAGCTGGCGCGGCAGGCCTGTAGGATGCAGGCACAGCAAATTCTGTTGATGACAGTATAGTATGCAAAGCTTGCTTTCTCTTCTGTATAGCGGTTATTTACACCACCAGCTTGGGTGAATTGATAGATGGCTTGATGGCTATAATGTGTGAAGGGTACATGGATGACACTTGCCTCCAGTGGCAGGTATTTAATGAGAAAAATCCCATCATGGCAACTAAATGAAATGATCTCATGTGAATGTTTATCAGTAGTGTGGTTCTTCAGAGTGACGAACTGAGGATTAGTCTTCTGCATCTATCCATGTCTTTATATGGACGAGAGAAGGCACTGGAGCCTGCAGGAATCATTCAGACGCAGAATTGTGCATAATTTCCATGTTTACTGCAGGGATTCGCTGAACGTTTTCAACTAAATATAATGGTCATGTAAATATAAAACAGAAGAAGACCAGCCAGGCGACTTGGGTTTGAAGTTGCACCAGTGAAACGTCAAGGTTTGGTGAACAAACGCCAACAAATCACTCGGCCTTCTTCTTAAACCTCTCGATTTGAAACGACTTCAAGTGAATAATGTCTTTGTGTAGATTCTGTCGAATAGAGGTGATGTTATCAGCGGGGGTTGGTTGAGATTCGTCGAAATGAGCGCAGTGTCCAGCCTGGTTATGGTTTTGAGATGGAGAAGATGCTGCTTGACAGAAGCAAGATGGCGGCGAAGAACTGCGGCGTTTTATGAAGCCGACACGGCAGCGTCGTCCAGGCCCTGAGCAGCTGGGTTGCAGTGATTACCTCAGAAATACGCCTTATATAACGCAGCAGGACGTTGAGATACGATGCAATTACACTAGTGTAGTGTTTGTGTGCTCTGGTTTAGTGTAAATAATGTGAGACTTGTCTATGCCATCTGTGAATGCAAATGATTCAGCTCTAGTGTTGATATCAGTGGCATCTCTCTCTCTCTCTCTCTCTCTCTCTCTCTCTCTCTCTCTCTCTCTGTCTCTGTCCATTGTGGTATTCTCTCTCAGTAATTACAGCAATGCACTTCACGCTTCAGTAGTTTTAATTGTTGTAATATGTTTTCTTTGTATTTACTTGTAAAAATAAATCGTCAAGTGGTGTTTGTTTAATTGAAAATTGTACCTGCAGGCATTTAAACAAGATGTGTTGTGGAGCGCAATCCAGCTTCTTCCTACAGATGTGTAAAACTACAGGGTGTCCCAAAAGTCTCTATACAAGGGGAAATTACCCCCCCCCCCCCCTTTTTTTTAAGTAAAATGTTTTTCAAGCCTTTTCATACTCAGTTTATGTTATATAATATTTTTTCAGAGTCTTCGACAAAAGAAGAACGTACTGAAATCATTCTCATGGCTGGATTGGGAAGCTGTCGCAAGGTTGCGATGGACTTTAACAGGAAACGTGGCGAGCACATCACGCATACACGACAATCAGCACGTTTACATGAACAACAATAATCAGATATTAACCCGATTAAGACAATACTCTGATTAAGAAACTACCATGTAAACAGCGATTGTTGATGACCTTAATCCGACTAAAGTCATACTTGAAGTAAACACAAATTGAATTAAGATATGTGGAGTATTCCTATTTTAGACGCATTATCGACGTGCATTATAGACATTTACACACCTTAATCACACTATTATCATTGTGTGGGAGTTTTCACTGCATTGTGCGACAGGACATGTACACACAAGGCAGTGCTCAACTGTTTTACGGCAAACAGGAGAGCATGGCTGTGTCCGAAACCACGTACTTACCTACTATATAGTAGGTAAAATACATGTATATACATGCATCGGACGCCGCCCATGGCTTCAAGCATTCATCTATTTGCATGTATAGCATGACAAATAATTAACTGTATTTGAAGCTTTCGTAAAATTAAAAATGAAACACACAAAACTGTATACAGTACCATAACGAAGACGAACTGTATGTTGATACATGAAATTCTGGAGGGACTGTCGGACGGCGTGGCGTGGGGATGTAATGTCGTGTGCCGTTAATGGATCTATGTTCTATAACATGTAAAACAGGAACATGAAAGGAATATTCTAAAAGAAGCTCATATAAATGTCTTAATCACAATATTGTCTTATTCAGAATAAGGTCAGTAATTAGATAATTGCTTTCCATGTAAACGTAGTCACTGTTGCCAAAGTTATTAACAATTTCAAAAAGACTGGATGTGTTGGGGACCAACCGAGAAGTAGACATCCACGAACATCTACTGCCGAAAGCACAACCAACGTGGTGCTGGCAGATATAGTCCCCTCTGTATTGAGACTTCCGGGACAGCCTGTATTGTAAAGAAACGAATCAGTTTTGCCCTTTTTTTATGCATTCAGGCATACATGTATTGTTTTTCATGGGACAGTCCAGTACCACACGGTATAACAAACACACATGGTCCTACATTTTATAAGTTTAAATGTCAAATGTTGTCATTAAAAAAAAAAAGTTTGTTTAAATCGCTTTTTTACTGGACAGTACAGCAGAGGAATCTTAAATACAGGGTGTCCCAAAAGTCTCCATACATGGGGGAATTAATACTTTTTAGCAAAATGTAACTTTTTTTTACAAAACATCCTCTACATGATTGCCGTTTCTTTGTAAACACACACAGTCAATTCTCCCACTCATGATGAAATCATTTGGTGTTATGCATGTCCATTGCAACCTTGTGTCTGCTTTCTGGTCAATCCATGAGAATGATTTCAAGACATTCTTCTTTTGTCAAAGGCTTTCTTAACCCTCCTATTAGGTTATGAGTCAGTTTGACCCATTTCCCCATTTGAGATATCTGAAATACTGCTTAATCTCTCTCTCTTTGAAATGTTTTGACTTTGACTCATTTAGGGTCATGAACGTATATGCAAATATTCCCCCCCAACATAATAGGAGGGTTAAAGGTGAACTGGAAAAAAAAATCTTCAGTATAAATTAAGTATGAAAAGACATTTTGTGTTTGTATGAACATCAAGTGTTGATGTATGGAGACCTTTTGGGTCACCCTGTAAAAGCATCTGATGAGATTCCCATTGAGCATAGCAGAAACCCCAGACTGTCCAATTTTCATTAAACCAAGTGCTGATTAAAAATTGTCAGCCCTTGAAGCTCCTCCATTATTGTTGCTGTTGGTGTTTTAGTGTATCTCTATTATCTTGTGGGAAATGTCACTGCCATACAACCTACAGAGAAACCTACTCTAAAAGGTTGCACTATGTGATGGGGAAACACACACAGATGCTTGACCAGGTGGTACATAATGAATTTGGATTTGTAACTGTGCATGTGTGCCATAATGCACTATATGTTCTGCCAAGTCTTTCAACAGATGGCATAGAGTTAGCTGGTAAGGGACATGTTTTCACTATTTCATTTTTATTGAGATTCACCTAAGAGGCAGCAGAGGGCTTGTTTGTTGGGGATATTTTAGAAAGACTTTCATTTTTCTTTTAACATCCTCAGAGAAGCCCTTGATCAAACATCTGTAGTGGTCCTGAGATGCCAGAAGTGGAAAAATCCCACATCCTTGGACTATTATGTGTTATTTCCGGATGACTAGATATTATTCTAGTCTAGGATCTGGCATAATAAGTTGTTTACATCATCCATGTAACAAAAGATGTCTTTGTTGTGCCATGCACCCAGCAGTTTGTTTATTAGGAACATGGAGGAGCTGCTAATTGAGCCCAACTCCAGTTGCTCCCTGGTATTTATTTTCACTTTTTTTTTTTTTTTTTTTAGACTTTCTGTTTTGTTTAAAGGGTTGGGGGGATTGCTATAGCAATCCTATAATCCTTTGTGCCTAGTGAAAGTGTTTTCTGTAGCTTATAGGGGGATGTGTTGCATTATTCACGGGCAAAGCCAGGTCATAAAAGGCACATTTGAACAGTCATAACATCGCTCTCGCTTGCTCTCTCTCTCTCTCTCTCTCTCTCTCTCTCTCTCTCTCTCTCTCTCTCTCTCTCTCTCTCTCTCTCTCTCTCTCTCTCTGAAATATGGAATATGTATTGGAGGAAGTAAGATACATGCAGTCCTCGCTGAAACTATTGGAACAGCAATGGACAATTCATTTGTTTTTGCTGTAGACTGAAGATGTTTGTTATTGAGATCAAAAGATGAATATGAGAAGATAGTTTAGAATTTCAGGTTTTATTTCCTGGTATTTATATGTAGATGTGTTAAACGACAGAACATTTTGTATCAGACCACCCAATTTGTAGACTAGCAAAAATATTGGAACATGTGACTGACAGGTGTGTCCTGTTAAGACTGATTATTTAAACAACAAATAGCTCTGAACATCTGCTCTTGATTTTATCCTTCCTTTTCACCTGTGAAGACTGCATTTGTTGTTAAAAAGGATAAGCCAACATGAAGATCAGAGAGATGTCTATGGGAGAAAAGCAAGCCATTTTGAAACTTTGAACAATTTTCTTGACTTGCAAGGAGAGTCAGTATTTATACAGTTTAATTTCAGAATGATATAAAACGTCTCTTGGCTTGATCAAGTGCAAAAGCTCACCCACGTCTCCATGCCATATCTCTTGGTGGCAGGTGCCATCGGACGACTCGGTGGGATTGCTGGCCGAGCCTCAGGTGGCCATGTTCTGTGGGAAACTCAACATGCATATCAACGTCCAGAGTGGAAAGTGGGAGCCTGATCCTACTGGCACCAAGAGCTGCATCAGAACCAAGGAAGGAATTCTGCAGTACTGCCAGGAGGTAATGGGGTGGGGTAGGATGAGTTAATGGGAAGGAATAGAAACACAGAGCAAAGTTCATGTATAACCTTGGAGGACATATTGTAAATAGAATGAGATTAAATATAGATGAGTAAAAGTTAAATTTTTTCAGAATACTTCATGTGATTTGTGGTTTTATGTAAGTTGTAAGATATCTTAAAGGTATATAAGAAGATTAAAAGCTGTATTTATTTTTATACTGTTAAATCTGAATCTGTAAAGCCAGTAAAAGTCAGGAAACTAAACAAACATGCAGAATTGATTCCTGCTTAATATTTTAACTGAGTGCCTTCTGTTTGGAGCTGTCTTTATGGCAAATCCAAGAAATAGTGTCAGTGTTGGAGCAAAAACTGTATATGTTCTATCAAAATCTGTGATTATTCTATGGCTGTGTATTGTTTTTTATTATTTTATTTTATTCTTTAACCTCTGTACCAAATATAAGTTTCACTGAGTAGCTTGTTGTGTTGTAGGTGTACCCTGACCTGCAGATCACTAATGTAGTGGAGGCCAACCAGCCAGTCAGCATCCAGAACTGGTGCAAGAAGGGCAGACATCAGTGCCGCAGCCACGTACACATTGTAGTGCCCTATCGCTGCCTGGGTGAGTGTGTGTGTTTGTTGTGGATGTCTTTTATTATAAACGCGTCCATCTATCTCGTGGCTGGGAATGCAGCCTGTCCTTGACAGGGTAGTGTTGTCTCGCGTAGTGATATCAAACATGTGTTTAGTAACAGATTATGATATGTTTGTGTTTGCCAGTCGGAGAGTTTGTGAGCGATGCCCTTCTGGTTCCTGACAAGTGTAAATTCCTACACCAGGAGCGGATGGATATGTGTGAGAGCCACCTGCACTGGCACACTGTGGCCAAAGAGGTCAGGATCTACAGCACACACTGCACATGAGTATCAGTAAAGAATTTGCAGTGGGGTACACAAACTAGTATCATGTTTTAAAGCCATTTGTGTGAACTTAAAAAATTAATGAATTAATTAAAATTAAGCTATTATTAATCTAATGTTATTTAGCTAAAATGATCATTTCTTTGTTGGACCTAGCTGAAAAAGTTAACATTTAAATCTAAGCCAAACTAATACTGTTAGCCTGTACTTTACTCGTGAAGTAGTTAGTAATGTCTTGATTGTTTCTTTTTTACTGCATGTTAGGGAATTGTGCATTTTGTTGGGTTACATTAGCTACCTTAGGCCCATATTTGACAAACTGGCAGCTTTTATATATTGTTTTTAACTTAGCAAGCTCAACTTATGTTTAGGAGGTATGCAAGCTGATTGAATTTAGGTTTGTATTTTAATGGTTAATCACAGACTAACTGTGGCTAAATTAATTTTCCAAAATCTGCATTCCTACTGGGTCCTTACAGAACCTAAACCAAACCAGCCTCCATTTCATACAGAAATTGAAAATAATATTGAAGTCAAAACCACTTAAGACATACAGAACTATTGTAATGTTTCTGCATGCTGTCTGGCCCAATATGACTTCCTACATACCAGGTCTCATGCCCTTCCTGTCCCTCTCTCTTTTTCATGGCTCCTTCCACGCCTGTAGTCATGTGGTGATCGTTCGATGAATCTGCATGACTTTGGGATGCTGTTGCCATGCGGTATTGACCGTTTCCGTGGTGTAGAGTTTGTGTGCTGCCCGCTGGAGGAGCAGAGAGACTCTGAGGCTGAAGAGCAGGAGGAAGTCAACTCGGACGTCTGGTGGGGAGCCGCTGAGAATGAATACACTGACAGGTACACGCATACAGAGGGAAGACTGGTGCAGCACAGCATCACTAATCAAATACCCACTGAGACATGATATTCATCACACACACATTGTACCAACAGATTTAAACCCATACACTTAGAATCCCAACACATTAGCTGTAAATGACCTGGTTAGAATTCCAGATTAGAGCTAAATGTGGCAGAGGCTTAGAAACGTACAGATTGCTGTTCTCTCAGGAGCCTTAGCCAATGTTTGAACACACATTTTCCTTCTTTTTGATTCCAGCCTGCCCAAACAAGCCCCTACAGAACAGCAGGAACTAGAGTCTGTCAATGTGGATGTAGATGAAGACATAGGAGATGATGTAGAAGAGGGCTGGGAGAATGATGAGGATGGTGATGGTGTGGAAGATGATGAGGAAGACGATGAGGACGAGGATGCTATAAACGAACGTGACACCAGTGAGCAAGCTTCAAATGTTGCCATGACCACCACCACTACTACAACCACTGAGTCTATAGAAGAGGTTGTGCGAGGTAAGATGCATTTAAATATACGCATTCACATGAATGTAAGCGGTATTAATTATTTTAATCAGACATTTTTATTCTCCAGGTTTTGCTTAATTAATCACAAGAGGAAAAACTTTCAGACAAATAGCATTGTTTGTTGTGTTTGAGATGAGAGTCCATGAATGCTGTGCGCAAGTCCAAATGAGTGTGTGTGCATAAAGTTCTTCTGGTAAAGCCTGTCCACTCGGCTGCAACTTTGGCAACAGTCCTGGGAAATTATTTTAATTCATACAACACTAAGGTCCTGTGTACTTTAAAAGGGAGTAAGCCATGTAGCAGAAATGGATTCGTGAAATATGAAAACTTGACATAAATAATGTGTGATCTTGTGCTGAAATAAGATCACGGAAAAGTGATGAAGTGGTATACAGCTTTTTCTGGGAATGTCTAAACCGACAAAGCGATTGGCTCCTTTTACAGGAGGAGTTAAAACATAATATAGCTGCCATGTTTGTGCACTGCAGCATTTGTTGTTATACAGTGGCCTGACTCTTCCATTACCATATCTGGTGTGTGTGTTTGTGTATATGCCAGAGCTGAAGTCTTGATCAGACCACCTGATCATGAGGATGTCTTCTAATCAGCCTTAGTGTAAGGATGGCAATTAGACATGTAAAATTACCCAGATTAGGGGTACATGCAACTCTGTGCAAGCACTAATGATGGGGTCTTACTTATATTTTAATCCAGTCTCTTTTGTTCTGTTCTATTTATTAATGACTTGTAGGTTCTCTCCGTGAAAACAGACTGAGAGTTGGAAAGACCAAGGCATCCTAAAATAAATGACCTTGTCAGAGTTAATTTCATAAACACGCAAGAATGATACACACAGATAATAAAGTGTGGAGGCGGGGGCATACTTACACAGTATATTACACAGTGATGTAATATACTGTGAACCCTTTAGAATTTTCTATATTTCTGCATAAATGTGACCTAAAACAACATCAGATTTCCACACAAGTCCTAAAAGTAGACCACAACAAGAATTAAACAAATGAGACAAAAAAATTATACTTGGTCATTTATTTATTGAGGAAAATGATCCAATATTACATATCTGCGAGTTTCAAAAGTATGTGAACCTTTGCTTTCAGTAGTTGGTGTGATCCCCTTGTGCAGCAATAACTGCAACTAAACATTTCCAGTTACTCTTTATCAGTCCTGCACATCGGCTTGGAGGAATTTTAGCCCATTCCTCAGTACAGAGCAGCTTCACCTCTGGGATTTTGGTTGGTTTCCTCACTTGAACTGCTTGCTTCAGGTCCTTGCACAACTTTTTATTAGGTTAAAGCAAAACAAAGCCCTCATGGAAACAGAGTGCAAAATACCACCTTCTGACTTTAAGTTATTGATCAATCAATATATATTCAACAAATGGCAAGTGGAATGGGAAAAATCTCTAAATAAATTATTTGAAAAAAAAACCCTGTAGTTGGAAAAATATCAAGTTGTGTGCACAAGGTGCCGCATAAGTCACACCAGGCTGGTAAAGAACCACCAAAATGCCAATATTGTAACACTGCCTTGACTGTAAAGCCTAGTTTTTGGCCTTCGCTATTTTTAATGACCTGGGACAACACCTTTTATCAGGTCAAACTTTGAAAGACTTCTTTTGTAAGATGGACCCAGGAAAACTTTTAAAATTATCACAAGTAAATTTAAAGAATCTTTTATACAGTTAACATGTTGTACAAAGATGTCTGACTTTTTAAGCTGAATTTTATATATATTTGCCATGAAATAGCCATTGAAGCTGGTAAACTCTAATACAAACAAACAAACAAAAAATCATGCAGATACAGGTCAAGAGCTTCAGTTAAAGTTCACATCAACCAAACCTTGTTCAGTGTTTCAGAAATTGCTGATCTCCTGGGAATTTCACACACAACAATCACTAGAGTTTACACAGAATGGTGCGAAAAATAAAAAACACTGAGTGAGTGACAGTTCTGTGGATTACAAAAAAAAACATCTAGGCTTTTTCCATTCTTTAACTGTCTAGCTTCGGTGAGTCTGTGCCCATGATGGCCTCAGATTCTTGTTCTTGGCTGAGAGGAGTGGAACCTGATGTGGTGTTCTGCTGTTGTAGCTCATCCACCTAAAGGTTTGAAGTGTTGTGCATGGTGAGATGCTTTTCTGCTCACCATGGTTGTAAAGAGTGCTTATTGAGTTACTATAGACTTTCTGTCAGCTCAAACCATTCTGGTCATTCTCCTCTGATCTCTCTCATCAACAGTGTGTTTTAGACTGAAGACCGTCCGCGTACGAGAGTTTTTCGCACCATTCTGTGTAAACTCTAGAGACTGTAGTGTGAAAATCCCACAAGATCCTTTCTTAAATGTTAAATAAATGTTTCCTAACAAAAACCGTCGCCATAGCAATAATTCTTAAACTGCTTTGTTAAAGAACAACACATTTTAAAATCCATTTATTGTTAGTCTTAGATTATGTGGAGTGCAAGTCCCTGTGTATGAGCTGTTACTATAGAAACAGTAATGTGCTGGAACAAGAGTATTAATATAAACCCTTCCGTTCATGTTACAGCCAGAAATACCTGTGCTGTTATAAGAAAACAATGCACACTTTCTGACCATTCGGATTCTAGACCATGCTGTGGTATAAGATTCATTTAAAACACATTGGAACATTTTAATCATCCATCTTTTTGAGAAGTGGTCTTGACTGCAGCTCTGGTGTGTACACAATTGCGTTTATGTGTATAATGCGAAGCATCTCTCCCTTGTCAGCCGTGTGCTGGGCTCCGGCACGGAAAGGCCCGTGTGACGCCAAGCTGCCCCGCTGGTACTTTGTGGCCGAGACAGGACGGTGTGCTCCTTTCACCTTTGGGGGCTGCGGAGGCAACCGCAATAACTTTGAATCAGAGGAGTACTGCATGGCTGTGTGCAGCAGCAGCGTGTGTAAGCCTCCGAGACCACCTGTCCTGTCTAGGAGGGAGAGTGACTCTCTCTGATAACTAGCACTGTGTCTCTGTTTCCTCCGTCTCTGTGCTGCACTTTGCCTGGTTGCTTTAGTGTGCATGGACTACAGGACCCTATGAAAGGCCTGTTTTGAGGCACTGATTAACTTAGCTTTCATGCTCACTCTTACGTAAATGCTAAATGTCTATAGAAAGAGCAGTGTGATCCTTTTGTATTTGTGCATACGTGTGTTCTTACATAAGCGTTTCTACTGCTGTGTGCTTCTAATAACTGCATTGTGAATCATTGATGTTGATGTTCTCTTTATCTAAAAACTTGCAGTTCTCTCCTAACCTGCTCAAATGTGTTCTGTGTGACAGTAGCTGTGTTTTTCTTGCATGGTTTGCCTCTTTATTCCAAGTCCGGCTGGTCTGACCAGTCTGTGGCTATGACCCACATCTATCTATTTTCCACACAGTTAAGCAAATAGTTGGGCGCTGTGGGAGACTCGCTGTTTTATACCACCATCTTGATAACACATACTCGTACATCCACCACACAGGAGCTGGCTCACCAAAATCTGGAGTCTGACTACACACACAAACACACACACGCACACCCATACTGACTACAGCACACACAGGTCAGTTTTTCTGGACAGTGCCATCTTTTTCACTAACACTACTGAGGTCTGCTGCATTATGCAACTGTCTTTCCATCAAGAGCAAAGTTTGAAGGAAAAATGACTAACACTTGCTGTTTTGCATTCAGAGTTACGTGCTTGTTTGAATAATAAATTTGATTCATTGCTTCATAACCAAGAATCTAGTATTGTTGCATCATGTTTTTTTTTTCCTCTGTTTTGCTCTGCTCTCAATTCATCCCCTCCACCACAGTGCCCACTATGGCTCCGAGCCCCCCCGACGCCGTGGGCCGCTACCTAGAGGCTCCTGGAGATGTTAACGAACATGCTCACTTCCAAAAAGCTAAAGAGCGTCTGGAGGCCAAACACAGGGAGAGGATGTCGCAGGTGAGTACCACAGAAGACATATTAGAAGATTATGTGATCAGTGGTAATTTTTCTGTTTACAATAGTGAATCTTTTTTGCTTTTAGGTGATGAGGGAGTGGGAGGAGGCGGAGAGGCAGGTGAAGAGCCTTCCCCGTGCTGATAAGAAGGCTGTCATTCAGGTAATATAAATCCGCTTGTTTGCCATATTGGTGTATTCAAGTGGTTGGTTCATGTGGCTGGACAACGGTTATTGTTAGATGTACTGGCCCATGGGCCACATCCACCTGCAAAGAATATTACTTGTATCCAGCTGCCACATGGTCATTATAGGCCGGTGCTATAAATAGTTGACAGCAAAAAAGAGCTGTAAGAATTGGATCAATTTTAAACAGCTTAGCATGAATATCATTGTTTTCTTAGTGTAATTTGAAAATAAGGATGGAAAACAACTTAATTTATATCATATTAATCATGTTACTGGCTTATGCTAGCTATGTAGACTGTTAGTGACAGAGATCAAGCTAGCTTTCATGATTAAAGTAAAAACAGGTTCACCTGTGTCTACACTTTATTGTTTTGGCTTAATACGGCATTGTTTTAACTGCAAAAGAGCCAACTGATTGTAGCACATTAAATCCCCAAAGTCATGTTCAGTATGGTTTGATATTGTTTTACTTGAGTATTAATAACCGCCATGACCAAGCTAATTGAAAAATCAGTAACATCCAATAGTAGCGAACAGGGATACATAGAGCTGGACGGTAATACAGTGTTTAATTCTAAAGGAGGCAGTCTGAGATGTTTACTAAATTGTAGCACTTGCTACTAAAACAGGGGCAGGTTGACCATGCTAGTAACACTACAAAAGACATCAGTGTGAATGTGGTGGTCCTTATGTATTTGTGTTTTTGTGCATAGCATTTCCAGGAAAAGGTTGAGGCATTGGAGGCAGAGGCAGCCAATGAGAGGCAGCAGCTGGTGGAGACTCACATTGCTCGGGTAGAGGCTCTACTTAACGAGCGCCGACGTATGGCACTGGACAGCTTCCTAACTGCACTACAGGCTGACCAGCCCCGGGTACACACATGCGCACACACAAGGATAGACAAATAACAGCCCCTCTGAGCATCCTACCCATACTGATCTGCAGTGTAAAACCTTCTGCCGACTAGCTTCTTCACCGAGTTAACAGTAGAACATCTTTTTTCCATTCTGCAGCCTCGTCAGGTGCTTGGCCTGTTTAAAAAGTATGTACGTGCCGAACAGAAGGACAGGCAGCACACGCTTAAACATTTTGAGCATGTACGCATGGTGGACCCCAAGAAAGCTGCCCAGATCCGCCCTCAGGTACCCACACCACTGCCTGCACTTACACCATAGGGCTACCTCTGGCTGCTAACAACACTGCATTAGAGAGTGACCTGTAAACCCACTGCTTATAGGTGCTAGCTCACCTGCATGTCATCGAGGAGCGTCTGAATGAAAGCGTGGCTTACCTCTACAAGGTCCCACAGGTGACCAATGAAATCCAGGGCCAAGTGGGTGAGTACTGTGTGTTTAGTGTTTACGTTTTGCCCGTTTCTCCATTTGAATCACACTAGAACATCTTGCTGTTATTCAGATGTTGTTTTTTAAAGAGTAGTAGTAGTAGTAGTAGTAGTAGTAGTAGTATTCCTCATCATCATTTATAGTGGACCACAAATGTTCAGCAAAATCTCAAGATTCCTTACATAACAATCAAGATAGCAGTATACCCAAGATCAGTTTCAATATACATGTATACCTAATAAAGTTTAAATTAAAGTGACTCATAAGACTTAATCTGTCTCTTTCTCTGTGTGTCCGTGTCTAGCGTTGCTGCTGGTGCGTTTGCAGGCCGAGGCCACTCAGCAGCTTTCCTCTGTTCAGTCGGATATGAGAGTGAGTTACGGTAACGACGCTTTGATGCCCCCTGACAGCACCCCATCTGTGGACTCTGTGGTCGTAGAGCAGGACAACCTGGGCTTCATCCACCCTGAGAGCTTCAACCAAGCCAACACTGACAACCATGGTACACTAAACTCGCACACATGGACAACATCACAACCACAGTGAAGCGAGCTCCATCAACACGCAAGGGCTTAGCTCTTAATAAGCACACTCGCATGCAGAGACAGCACAGCTGTTTACAGGGTTTGGGCAAGTGCTAATAAGCTGTTATCCCTGAACATCTAGCAATTAGATCAATGTTCAGTAGTGTGTAGTTGCAGAGGTACCAACACTTACAGTTTTGTCATAGCATTTAGTATTTTTTGATCCCTTGCTACAGCTATATGAGAGCTACCTGAAAACAGTGTTTCTACTTTTTTCAGATAAAGCAGCCTTCCGAGTTAATGGCAAAAAATTAACCTATCCAATTCGGATGCAGAATGTGAAATCTGTTAGTGGTTACTGTCACAGTATGCTGACTTCATCTTTGACCTGTGAATTCAGGAGGGTCAGGCTTGAGAGCCAGTAGTGAGCCATGAAAATGGCACAGTGGTATTTTGGCGAAGTGCTTGGCGATCATACACGAGTAGAGAGTCAGCATTTTTTTAAGATGATCGATTAAAAACAACTCAAACAAACCTGGAAACAGCAGACAGTATACCTGGTTGGTACCAGTTGTCAGCTCGGATGAAGGGTATCAGATTCCCCGCTCTTGGTCACCCCGCCTCCACAGAGGTGACGCGAATGCTAATGCTTATTGCCTGCGGGCACTGGACTGGGAACCCCTGAAGAAAAAAGACCCGGTTCCAACCAGGTTAACCCTGGTAAATGCTTGGTTGCTAGACAACAAATCATTTATTTTGGTTGATTTTTTTTTTTCCACCTCCAATAGCCTGGCTCTACTGTGTGACTGAAACTTGGATGGGTGTTGGTGAGTCAAGCTCTATTTCAGAGGTTTTGCCGCTGAATTGTACTTCTGAATTGAGGTCAACTGGAGTTGCGACTTTTTATAATAATAATAATAATAATAATAATAATAATAATAACTTTTTTTAATGTAATTTTTAACTGCTGGCATTTGTCGTCATATTCTTACTTCAGTTTTGAACTTGATGGTTTTGAGTTGGATCAACTTCACATGGTGCTGTGCGTGGTAATTATGCCAAAATATTATATGGTTTTAATTGTGGGAGATTTTAATATCCGTGTTTGTTGTCCCCCTAAGCAGCTGGTTAAAGATTTCTTACATCTTATTGAGTCTTTTAACTTGGTTAAGTTTATGAATAGCTCCACACACGAGCATGGACACATACTAGATCTCGTTTTATCATGTGGTCTACTTGTTTGTAATATTGAAGTATGTGATGCTATTTTCTCTGACCACATTCCTGTATTATTTGAGGTCTATCTTTCTTCTAGTTCTAAAACAAGTGTCTTTTTAATACAATTAATGCTGCTCTGAACTCCCCTCAATCACCTTGTCTGGAGTTTTCTGTTGGAATGTGTGAACTTTTAAACATTTTTTGCACACGTCTCATTTCCCCCTGCTGATCCATCTATCACAACATCGTGCTCTGCTGTTTTTAGTAAGTTGAACCTGTGTCTTTTTTTTTTCTTTGACAGATATTATTGGTAAAATGAAATCATCTGCCTGCTGCATAGATGTTGTTCCCCCTCATTTTGAAAAAAACGTTTTTGCCTCGGGTGAAAAAAAAAGTCTTGCCTCAGGTGTTGTACCTTGGAATTTTAAACATGCAATAGTGGAACCATTGATCAAAAAATTACATTTATATACCTCCGTTCTTGTTAATTTCAGACCCATCTCAAAACTTCCGTTCATCTCCAAAATATTGGAGAAAGTTGTGTTTATACAATTGCAATCTTTTTTTTTGTTTGTTTGTTTTTTTAGATCTACATGGTCTCCAAGAAGAATTTCAATTTGGTTTTAAATCCCTTCATAGCACAGAAACAGCCCTGCTAAAAGTTTTTAATGACCTGTTGCTAGCCTCTGACTCAGGTGATAATGCTGTTCTCATGCTCCTAGATTTTACGGCTGCATTTGACACTGTAGACCATAGCATCTTAATTTCTCATTTGAAGCATTGTGTTGGCATTAAAAGTACTGTGTTGGAGTGGTTTAGATCTTATCTGTCTGACACATGTTTTTTTGTTTTCCTTGGGGATTTTGTGTCCTCCTCTGCATCTCTTTTGTGTGGAGTCCCTCAGGGCTCCATTCTTGGGCCTATCTTGTTCTACTTATACATGCTTCCCTTATGGTCAATTTTTAGGAAATATGGCATCTTGTGTCATTGTTATACAGATGTTATGCAGATGAACTCTGTCTGCCTTTGAAAAGGAAAAATGCTAACTCCATAGCATCATAGTTGGACTGCCTTGAGGATATTAAAGCCTGGATGGCTTTAAATTGTTTTAAGTAAAAAAAAATGACGGGAAAACTGAAGCTGTGGTATTTGGACCTGGAGGTGTCTGTGGCTCCCCTTATCTGGATCTGGGTGCTATAAAACCATATGTGAAGCCCACTAAAAAAACCTGGCTGTTGTTAAGGACAGTGACTTGAAACTGCATAAACAGATTAATTCAGTAATTAAATCTATTTTTCCCCAGTTGAGGCAATTATCCAAAGTCAATCCTTTTTTTAATGATTTTGAAAGAGTTATACATGTTTTTATCTGGACACAAGCGAGAACATATTACACCAATATTGGCCTCCCTTCTCTGGCTTCCTGTTCACTTTAGAATTGATTTAAAGATTTTAGTTTTAGTATTTAAATCGTTAAATGGACTAGCACCAAGATATCTGTCTTATTTAATACAACCACATGCTCCATCAAGGGCATTTAGGCTGAGCATTTACTTTTGGTCGTCCCTCGAGCAAGGTTGAAGAGCAGGGGTAACAGTGCTTTTGTAGTTGCATCCCCAAAACTTTATTTTAAGCAGACCCTTTCTGCTTTTAAATCTAGTCTTAAAACCCATTTTTACTCTTTGGCGTTTAAATCTATATGAGAGATGCTTTTATGATTTGGTTCTTGTTTCATGTTTTGTTGTATGAGTTTACTGTTTTATTCTGATTGTTTGTACAGCACTTTTAAAAACAAGTGTTTACCAAAGTGCTCTAAAAATATATTTTGAGTTGAATTGAGCTGTTAAATAAATAAATAAATAAATAAATCTAGGAGCTGCCACTTATTAATTACCAGACTTCTTGCTTGCTGTTAACTTGATGTTGCTTGGCACATGAAAAACCATATTTTTTGTCTCATCCTCTGATATACGGTAGGGTTTGTGTGGTAATTTTTTTTTTCTGCCTGCTAGAATTTATTTATTACCAATGCTGGAACCTTTGCAGTATATAATCACTTAGTTTCATGTTGCCTTTGCTGTTCTCAGTTGAGCCTGTAGATGCCCGTCCAGTTCCAGATAGAGGACTTCCCACACGACCCGGTAGGTACCTGTTTTGAAACTACTATGGTTACACATTCATGTTTTAAAGCAATACTCCAGCATTTATTAACCTAATCTCTGTCTAACACATCTCTAATATATTAATGATTGCCACAGTAAGAATTTCAGCATGTTTCCCTATACTGAGAAAAGTAAGAAACCCCACTGGCTCAAAACGTATAACAAAAGTCCAAGAGCAGAGATGTAGGATAGATGGACAGTTTCACATACTTCATTAACTTTCTTGACCCCTAAGGAAACTTTGTGTTCTACATTAATAAAAACACATAATTGTGTACACATAATACATAGTCACACAATTAAACAGTGCAGAGACAGCAGTGCAAACACAAGGCAACGTGCAGAATGCAACATGAAAACAGTTCAAATACAATCAGCTCCATAAATATTTGGACATTGATAAGGATATTGTTATTTTAAATCTATAACACAGTATATTGCAGTTTAAATTAAAGTTCACTCAATGTGCAGACTTTCAGCTTGAATTTGAAGGTGTTTACATCCAAATCGGGTGAACGGTATAGGATTCACAGCACTTTTTAAATATATGCCCGTCACCTTTTTAAGGTACCAAAAGTAATTGGACATTTGGCTCATCAACTGTTCCATGGCCACAAGTAAGCAGATAAAAGGTCTAGAATAGATTTCAATTGTTGCATTTGGAATCTTTCTGTTAACTCTCAATATGAAGTCCAAAGACCTGTCACTGCCAGTAAAGCAAGCCATAGTTACATTGAAAAATTGAAACAAACCCATCAGAGAGATAGCAAAAACATTTGGATGTGGCCAAATCAACTATTTTATAGCGATCCTAAAAATTAAGAAGCACTAGTAAACTCAAGAACACCTCAAGGTCTGGAAGACCATAGAAAACAACTGAGGTCAATTACAGAAGATTCTTTCTTGGGTGAAGAAAAAAAAACATTTACAACACTTGGCTAGATCATCAACACCCTCCAGGAGGTAGGTGTATCTGTGTCAAAATCAACAATCGAGAGAATTAGCACAAGATGTAAACCATGCCCCAAAAACCGGAATACCAGATTAGAGTTTGGCAAAAACATATTTAAAAGCCTGTACAGTTCTAGAACAATGTCTTATGGACAGATGAGACAAAGATTAACTTGCACCAGAATGATGGAAAGAAAAAAGTATGAAGAAGGGAAGGAGTTGCTAATGCATACCAGATCATCTTGTGGCAAAGAAGGCTATGAAAAATTGTCTTTATTGTTTAAGCTTTTGATCTTTTGTTTAAAAAAACTATCCACTCATGGATATCAAACAATTGCAAACACAGCACAGGTTTATCCAAAAATAAAATTGTTAAATATAGGTGTGCAACAGTTATTGACACCCCTATGAATTCATATGAGAAAATGTATATTGCCATTGATATTTTTAATTTTTTTGGTACACCTGGGTGACTAGGAACAGGAAATTACTCAACCGTGACTTCCTGTTTCACATGGGTATAAATATGAGGTAACACACAGGCCAAATTCCCTCAGTCAGTCATAACAATGGGCAAGACCAAGGAATACAGCTGTGATGTGCGGTAAAAGATTGTTGAGCTTCACAAAATGAGAAGTGGCTATAAGAAAATATCACAAGCCTTGAAAATGCCCATTTCCACCATCAGAGCAATAATTAAGAAGTTCCACTCAACTGGAAATGTTATGAATCAAAATGGAATTGGAGGTGTGTCTATATTGTCTAAACACACTGTGAAGAGGATGATTTGAGTGGCCAAAAAATTTCCAAGGATCACAGCTGGAGAATTGCAGAAGTTAGTTGTCTTTGGGTCAGAAAGTCTTTGTGGGGTGAACTGAAGAAGAGTCCACCAGTGTGGACCTTGAAATTTGAAGGATCTGGAGAGATTCTGTATGGAGGAATGGTCTCAGATCCCTTGCCATGTATTCTCCAACCTCATCAGGTGTTATAGAAGACGACTGAGCTGTTATCTTGGTAAAGAGAGGTAACACAAAATATTGACTAAAAGGGTGCCAATAATTGTTGCACACCTATATTTAACAAAGATTTATTATATATATATATATATATATATATATATATATATATATATATATATATATATATATATATATATATATAATTAGTGTATATAAGTATATGTGTATGTATATATATGTGTGTGTTTTGTTTGCAATTGTTTGATATCCATGAGAGCAGAGTTTTTTTGTGATTTATTTATTTTATTTTTAACAAAAGATCAGAAGGTTAAACAATAAAGACAATTTTTCATAGCCTTCTTTGCTCATATTTACCAAGGGTGCCAATATTAGTGGAGGGCAATGAAGACCTCTTTTGATAAGTGAGTTTAGAGTAAATAAGTTTCACCTTTTTTTTTTTTTCTCTGTACAGGATCCCACACGCTACAGAGGCAGTAACTAGAGATAAGGCTAAAAAAAATTATTCACATAATGAGTCTGTTTGTACAAATATGTTTGTAATAATTGCCATCTTCCTTCCTGTTTGTGTATTTGTGTAGTGTCTGGCCTAAAGCCTGATGAGATGCCAGAGGTACGGATGGACATTGAAGAGAGGCACAGCACTGGATATGAAGTGCATCACCAGAGATTGGTATAAACACTCATTATATGCAGTTTTATACACAATTACATTCTGTACTCCCTCATCCATGCTTGTCCCTCATAAATGTCTAATAAAGGAATTATATAGAATTTTTCCTTTAAAAATCTAGTTTCTCAAGTGTCAGTGGAAATTATGTACCGAGGTAGATGGTTAATAGGCCTCTTGTCCATTCAGGTATTTTTCGCAGACGATGTAAGCTCTAATAAGGGAGCCATAATCGGCCTAATGGTAGGCGGAGTCGTCATCGCTACCATCATTGTTATCACCCTCATAATGCTGAGGAAGAAGCAGTACTCCTCCATCCACCATGGAGTCATAGAGGTATGTGCTTTGAAACAGTTTCTGTTCCTGCATGCTGTAGTGCTAGAATAATGTGAAATAATATGAACTATGACACTCCATGTCCCAACTGAGCTTTTGTGTTCAGGTCGATGCCGCAGTGACTCCAGAAGAACGCCACCTCACTAAGATGCAGCAGAACGGCTATGAGAACCCTACCTACAAGTTCTTCGAGCAGATGCAGAACTAAGTCTTCATTCTCACCCCACACCACTTCCCCTCTCACCTCTCTCCATCAGGACAGTGAATAAACGCTGATCCTTCATCTGCTCTAGTGTTGAACTCATGGAGATGAGAGTGGCTTTTATCACCTGACCATTCATTCAATCACACACGAGTGTTCACGTTGTTTGCACAGAAAAGCGACGCATCGTTTTTCCTCATCCAGCCATATGTATGTCTGTCTGTATGTCTGTCTGATCTGGACTCCTCTACCTGTCAATCAAGTCAAAGCACTAAGTATCTTTCTGTATTTTCACCTAGTCTCTTTTCCCAGTCCATCCATCTGTCCTCTCTGCTCTAGCTCTGTCTGTGCTCTTTATTGTCCTGCACTTATTGTCTGCTTTTCCTCTATCACTCTTCTGTGGCTTCCCTCCATCATCCTGTCTTTATTGGATTTTCGGACAGCAGCTGTGCTGAGCTCACGTGTGAAAGACTTTGATTGCAAAGATGGCCAGAAGCAAGAATAATGTACTCACCATTTTGAGCTTTCTGTTTCCAGACCGGTCTTGTCTTAGGTCTGTAACTTTTTTTTTTTTTTTTTTTTTTCAGA
Organism: Ictalurus punctatus; assembly: GCF_001660625.3. Taxonomy (NCBI): domain Eukaryota; kingdom Metazoa; phylum Chordata; class Actinopteri; order Siluriformes; family Ictaluridae; genus Ictalurus; species Ictalurus punctatus. Next base: position 20,380,043 of record NC_030421.2, read on the forward strand.
AAAATATTTAAAACAAGATTTTAAAATATATATATATATATATATATATATATATATATATATATATATATATATATATATATATATATATATATATATATATATATATATATATATATATATATATAAAAAATACTTAAGATGATAAATATTATGGGTTTTTTTTATTGTGTGATGTATTGAAACAAGAGAGAAAATATCTGTACTTATTTAGTGCATGGCAATTATGACGGAGAGAAGGTTTCAGATCCACATGCTGGTCTCTGCCACTCTCAACATAGAGATTATAGCAGGATTGTACATTTTAGTGTTTTCTTGTGGTCATGTAATTTTAAAGAATAGCAAAAATTCCAAATGTATTTAAAGCTTTGTTTCAGAGACATGCTTTAAATGAAGTCAGTGCTTTTGTTTTAGACTATTCTATAAAACAAACACACACACACACACACACACACACACACACGGCTGCATGGGGCTGGAGAAGCTGTAATATGCTAATGAAGTATAATACTAGCCCATGTGTTTTGTTGGTATCCTATGCATTCCTCATTTTGTGGGCTTTTTGTTTTTTCAAGGGGCCTTTTGCTTTGGCCCTATTTACTTTCATTCCATCTCAGGATTTAATAAGAGAAGGAAACGGTGGATTTATTGTTTCTGTTCACCTTTTTTGGAAGACAAATATATTTCCCATTTGCATTGCTTTGTATCTGTGACATTCACACTAAATGGGATAAAACCTTGACTTGTCTTTCCTGTTTCTCATTCACTCACTTTCTCTCAGAGAGCCAAATGAGCATGCGCTTATTAGAAAGCATCAGAATTAAAAGGAGGGCAGTATAAAGGTTGCATAGATGAACATCTGATTACCACTTAAACCATTCATGTTCTACAGGCATCTCCTTCCAGGCTGGGAATCCATTCATCACAGCACTCCTGTGAACTACATTGACTCCCTCCATAGAAAAACACTCTTAAATCAGGTGTTCTGGTTATGCAAGAATACTCAGATGAGTGTCTGTGGTCAGTATGGGGCAGTGAAAAAAGGGAAGACTCCACCTTTGTCAGTCTCTCCTTCAATCCTTGTCTCCCCCCACAACCCCGTATGTATCTATCAAAAACATTGGCTTAGACTGGGGAAAACGCTTTCGACACTGTATGCCATGAATAAAGTTTTGAATGTACATAGAACTTTGTAGTCATGTCTGAATTTATATGGAAATGTGTATGTTTGTGTGATGCATTGATCAGTCATCTATTCAAAAGTTCTCTTTATTTCCCCCTGGTGGACATTTAAAAGTACCGCACCTTAAGGGAGTCAACCTCAAAATTAAAAAAAAAAAAAAAAAAATCCTTTAGAAATGGAAAATATCAAAATACACTGCCGTTGTGGCTATCAAAAACATAGAGTATATACACAATGAAAATGCAGCCAATGCTACCCTGAAGTCAGAGAAGAAGCATACACAAACTCAAAGCTCAAATATGGTCATTCTCTCTCTCACTCTCACTCTCACACACACACCCCGAATCATGCTCTCTTTTGAGACCTGCTATAATGTCCCTTAACACATATTTTTATATATACACAGACACACACATACACCCATTCATAAATGCACTTGTCCTGCCCAAAGTCTTTGCCCATGCTTTGCTTTGCCCTTCTCATCTCATCATATCTCACATAGCCCCTCCCACTCAGCTGTCCTTCTCCAGTGTGGCAGCAGTGGCCAGCGTGACTGTGGTGACTGGCTGTCCTGCGGCCGTTGCCAGGGCAACTGTGCTGACGGGTTGCCCGATGCCATGCAGCTGCACCCGGGCCAGTTTCTTCTGCTCGCACTCCGTCACCAGGCTGTTGAGCTCAGCAGCGCTGTAGCCAATCAGAGTTCTCAGGTCACAAACAAATTTGTAGACGAAGCGCTTGCCCTGCACTTTGCTGATCATGTCTCCATCATAGTAGTATCTGTGAGAGAGAGAAATTCAGACACGGTGTAGTGAGACATTATTGGACACGTTAGAAAAGGATATATAGAGAGACAGTCATAAATCTGAGAGAAGAGCTTACATCTACAGGCTGTAAACCTCATGCAGCATAATGACCAATACCGTTCTCTCTCATTCATAAATGCAATTTATAACCTGGATTATTAGATTGATTAAAGGCATTACGGCAAGTATGAACTCACTACACAAAGAATGATCGCACAGACTGCTTAGCACCCTATTAAGTGTAAATAAACATCATAAAACGTACACTTAAAGAACTTCAGATTAACAAATTACTGACACCAAGTAAGGTAGATCAAAATGCTTGCCAAACATTTCTTACTTACACCCTTAAGGTGATACAGGGATATAGATATATATATATATATATATATATATATATATATATATATATATATATATATATATATATATATATATACACACACACACACACACACACACACACACACACACACACACTTTGAATCATTTTCTCCTGTTGTGGGTTGTAATTCCAGCAGCAGATGTTCCCCATGGGCCACATTTAACTGTGCCTAGACTTGTTTTTAACCACACTGAAATAAAACACTGCATCTACTCTATAACAAAAACAAGGTTTTAAACACACCTGAGGGCTCTGCTGAGCTTCTCATAGTTCATGGTGGGTTTGTTCTTCCTCTGTCCCCATTTCTGAGCCACCAGTTCTGGCTGGTTGAGTTTGAACTCGCCCTCCTCCCCAACCCAGGAAATGCAGTCCCTGGCATCCTTATCAGTCAGCAGCTCTAGCAGGAATTGCCATAACTGAATTTGTCCATTATTACCTGAGAGGAGTGACACAAACAGTCATAATCCATAAAAAGAGTCAAATTCTTTTCATTAAATAAATGTTTTTCAGTAGATAAAATGTGATCTGTGGTAACAAACATGAACACCAATCTATATCATTATTAAAAGAAATCTATGACAGTTAACATTTTTAAACATCATAATTTTTAATTACAAACAGTGAAATCTAAAAAATTTTTACATTCAAGGTTTGTGACTGTCTGTTACCTGTACGGTTTCCAGGTGAACTGCGCTCCTCTCCAGAGATGCGTGGAGCTCGGGGCACTTTGTTATGCTTCTGCACCTTAATGGTTGTGGGTGTGACCTGTTGTACAGGCGCAGGGATGATCTGCACAGCTGGAGGCCAAGTGAAAGACAAGTGGAAATTTAGATGAAAGTGGTCAGGAGAGACCAAGCCTTCCCTCACGTGAAAACAAATTAACCACATAATATTATATATTATCCAACATAACTATAACTCTACACATACACACAACCAGTCAAAAGTTTAGACACACATTATCTTTATTCCCACATTTAATAATAATAATAATAATAATAATAATAATAATAATAATAATAAAGTCATCAAAACTCTGGAACTATGGGAATTATGTTCTGATAAAAAATCCAAAATAAATCAAAATAATTTAGTATTTTAGCATCGTCACCATTTATTCCTAGAATTTCCAGAAATGTATTCTTGACATTTTCTCAACCAATTTCTTGGGGAATCCACCCCCTGAGATGCTTTTTAAACAGTATTAAAGGAGTTCCCGCCTACACTGGACACTTACTGCCTGCTTTTCTGAATATTTTGCTGCCCATTTAAAGAAATAAATTTTTATAAATAAAATGTTAGAAATAAAATAAAATAAAATGTTTCTAAAGAAAGAAATGAATATGTTGGCACAATTATACTTTTGTCTACAACACCAATTTCAAACATTTTAAGAACTTTTTACTGGTAGTGTATGTGTATGCACACACACACACACACACACACACACACACACACACACACACATACATACATATACATTATACAGTGAGGGAAAAAAGTATTTGATCCCCTGCTGATTTTGTACGTTTGCCCACTGACAAAGAAATGATCAGTCTATAATTTTAATGGTAGATTTATTTGAACAGTGAGAGACAGAATAACAACAAAAAAATCCAGAAAAACACATGTCAAAAATTTTATAAATTAATTTGCATTTTAATGATGGAAAAAAGTATTTGACCCCCTCTCAATCAGAAAGATTTCTGGCTCCCAGGTGTCTTTTATACAGGTAACGAGCTGAGATTAGGAGCACACTCTTAAAGGGAGTGCTCCTAATATCAGTTTGTTACCTGTATAAAAAACACCTGTCCACAGAAACAATCAATCAATCAGATTCCAAACTCTCCACCATGGCCAAGACCAAAGAGCTCTCCAAGGATGTCAGGACAAGATTGTAGACCTACACAAGTCTGGAATGGGCTACAAGACCATTGCCAAGCAGCTTGGTGAGAAGGTGACAACAGTTGGTGCGATTATTCGCAAATGGAAGAAGCACAAAAGAACTGTCAATCTCCCTCGGCCTGGGGCTCCATGCAAGATCTCACCTCGTGGAGTTGCATTGATCATGAGAACAGTGAGGAATCAGCCCAGAACTACACGGGAGGATCTTGTCAATGATCTCAAGGCAGCTGGGACCATAGTCACCAAGAAAACAATTGGTAACACACTACGCCGTGAAAGACTGAAATCCTGCAGCGCGCGCAAGGTCCGCTGCTCAAGAAAGCACATATACATGCCCGTCTGAAGTTTGCCAATGAACATCTGAATGATTCAGAGGACAACTGGGTGAAAGTGTTGAGGTCAGATGAGACCAAAATGGAGCTCTTTGGCATCAACTCAACTCGCCGTGTTTGGAGGAGGAGGAATGCTGCCTATGACCCCTGGAACACCATCCCCACCGTCAAACATGGAGGTGGAAACATTATGCTTTGGGGGTGTTTCTCTGCTAAGGGGACAGGACAACTTCACCGCATCAAAGGGACGATGGATGGGGCCATGTACCGTCAAATCTTGGGTGAAAACCTCCTTCCCTCAGACAGGGCATTGAAAATGGGTCGTGGATGGGTATTCCAGCATGACAATGACCCAAAACACACGGCCAAGGCAACAAAGGAGTGGCTCAAGAAGAAGCACATTAAGGTCCTGGAGTGACCTAGGCAGTCTCCAGACCTAAATCCCATAGAAAATCTGTGGAGAGAGCTGAAGGTTCGAGTTGCCAAACGTCAGCCTTGAAACCTTAATGATTTGGAGAAGATCTGCAAAGAGGAGTGGGACAAAATCCCTCCTGAGATGTGTGCAAACCTGGTGGCCAACTACAAGAAATGTCTGACCTCTGTGATTGCCAACAAGGGTTTTTAAACCAAGTACTAAGTCATGTTTTGCAGAGGGGTCAAATACTTATTTCCCTCATTAAAATGCAAATTAATTTATAAAATTTTTGACATACGTTTTTCTGGATTTTTTTGTTGTTATTCTGTCTCTCACTGTTCAAATACAACTACCATTAAAATTATAGACTGATCATTTCTTTGTCAGTGGGCAAACGTACAAAATCAGCAGGGGATCAAATACTTTTTTCCCCTCACTGTGTATATATATATATATATATATATATATATATATATATATATATATATATATATATATATATATATATATATATATATATACACACACATACATACATACATACATACATACACACACACACACATACACACACACATATACATGACCATATTGCTGCCTTACTGCTGGTTGCATAACTGACCACACAGATCATTTTTACAATACTGTCGATAACGAAGAAACAAACTCATTGTCCAAGTTTAAGTTGATCAGAAGCTGTTGCATGTACTGTAATTAAAATGTCATGGAATGGATATTCTTACGTTGGTCAATAGTGACTGTAGCTTCCTGTCCCTGCTCCTGACTTGCCAGAACATCTGCATCAAGCGTGAAAAATGCATATATGAAATAAAATATCACATCACAGACACATTCACATCTTATACAGAAGAAATGGTTTACTTGAAATAAAAAAATACATATAATAATTAACTTATAACAATACTCATATAAAATGCACATGTGCACACTCATGCAGACATCAGATACTCACATTTGCGCAACAGCTCCAGGTGGCTCCAAAGGATCTCTCCATTGGGCACTCTCTGGAGAAACTCCTCTTGACTGAAGGCGCACAGTTGCCGACCCGGGATGTGGATGCCTCCAACCTCAATCTCCTCAATGTTGAACTCCTTCATCACCCACACGGCCCAGTGGATCACCTGATCTGCCGTCCATTGCACCGGGTCTGCCACAATTACAGAGCAATATTGTTATAATATAGTATTTGCAAATCAGTCCATACAGGAGTTTTTTTTTGCGATGCTTAATCTTGCTGTGCCTTTTTGGGGGTTTTTTTTGTGGAAAACTACTTGAACGGGCAAATCTGCAATTGCACGTCTTTCGCAGTGGTGTTTATAGGTAAATGAGACCTCTTTAGCTATACTCATGTACCTAAATCATTTAAACTAGCAGTTATCAAACCCCTGTTTAAAAAAACCTGACTTCGACCACAGTCCATTGTCTAATTATAGGTCAATATCAAATCTCCCCTTTATCTCCAAGATATTGGAAAAGGTTGTAGCACAGCAGCTATGCTCGTACTTATATTGGAATAATATTTATGAAATGTATCAGTCAGGATTTAGGCCTCATCATAGCACAGAGACAGCACTGGTTAAAGTGGTAAAAGACCTACTACTGGCCTCTGATCAGGGTTGTGTCTCCTTGCTTGTGTTGCTTGACCTTAGTGCAGCTTTTGATGATACTGATCATACTATTCTCCTTGATAGACTAGAAAACATTGTTGGCATTAAGGGAACAGCCCTCTCCTGGCTCAGGTCTTATTTGGCTGATCGGCATCAGTTCGTAGATGTAAATGGAGACTTCTCTATGCATACTGAGGTAAAGTTTGGTGTTCCGCAAGGTTCTGTTTTAGGCTCACTGCTTTTTACTTTATATACACTACCTCAAGTCAAATTATTCGTAAACATGGAATTAGCTTCCACTGTTATGCTGATGATACACAGTTGTATGTTTCAGCAAAGCCAGATGACAGACAGCAGCTTAGTAAAGTTGAGGAATGTGTAAAGGACATTAGACACTGGATGCTTATTAACTTAATCTTACTTCTGACAAGACAGACGTACATGTACTAGGACCACGTGCAGCTAGAAGTAAGCTTTCTGATTACATAGTAACTCTGGATGGACTTTCTGTTTCATCACGTGCTCTAGTAAAAGACCTTGGTGTGATTATTGACTCCAGTCTTTCATTTGATGCTCATGTAGATAATATTACTAGGATAGCCTTCTTTCATCTCAGAAATATTGTTAAGATAAGAAATATAATGTCACTACACGATGCAGAAAAATGAGTTCATGCTTTCGTCACCTCCAAGTTGAACTATTGTAATGCCTTACTGTCTGGATATTCCAGTAGGAGCATGACCAAGCTCCAGTTAGTCCAGAATGCAGCTGCTAGAGTCATTACTAGAACCAGAAAGTATGACCACATCACCCCTATCTTATCCACACTCCCAGTAAAATTTCACATTGATTATAAAATACTACAATTGACCTATAAAGCACTAAATGGTCTCGTGCTGCAGTTCCTGGGCGAATTTTGGCCTTTTATGATCTGCCACGCCTACTTCAATCAAAAGGTGTAGGCTCTTTGTTGGAACCTCAAATAGTGAAGGCTACAGCAGGGGGAAGAGCTTTCTCTTACAAAGATCCACAGTTATGGAACAGCCTTCCAATTAGTGTTCGGGACTCAGACACATTCTCAGTGATAAGTCCAGGCTGAAAACATATTTGTTTAGTCGAGCCTTTTGTGAATAGTTTTTTTTTCTTAGGTAAAGGAGCAGATCTAGAGAGCTCACAGGCATAGAGTGTTGTGGTGAATTGGGATGTCTAGATGCTGTTGTCCCAGCATCCAGACACATGAAGTCATATGCTGCTGCTGAGGATGACCCCACATAGTGCAGTTTAAATATCACTGAGATTACTGAGGATGGTACCACTTAAAACCCATAAAGATGGCTTTGGCCCTCAATTCATAAGAACAGTTATGCTATGGTGGCTAGGACTACAATTGTAATGATAGATTTAGGACTGCAATTGCCACAAACAGTTTTGCACTTAAGTCTCATCAGTGAACAGTGGAGATGTTCAAAAAAACAGACTTTATGTAAAAACTGTAATGAATTTTCCTGGTTACACAATTGCACTATTCGACCATGTAGTATTAGCACATTTATAGAAGGGATTTATTTATCTATAATTGCACTATCCAGTGTCAACCAGATGAGAATGGGTTCCCTTTTCGATTTGGTTCCTCTCAAGGTCTCTCTCAAGGTTTCTCTCTCATATCGCATCATATCGAGTTTTTCCTTGCCACCGTCGCCTCTGGCTTGCTCATTAGGGACAAATTCATAAATTTAAAATTTAGATTCTGAACTGACGTATTTCTGTAAAGCTGCTTTGGGACAATGTCCATTGTTAAAAGTACTATACAGATCAAACTTAATTGAATAGAATTGAAATATAATTGTAACTGTGGTGTGCCTAAATTTTTGCTGGTGCGCCTAACTTTTTAAAGTGGGGAGCACCAGTGCTACCACGTAAAAAGGTTCATTTCGAGCCCTGAAATGAAACACGAATTTAAGCCAAACTGAATACAATCTTCAAAATTTCTACAAACACAATTAACAAAAAGTAACAAGAGCAGCACTGTATTTATCTGAATAGCACTTGTGATCCATACAACTATATAGAAAAAACCTCAAAAGCTACCATATTTATTTTATATAATTAATAATCACTGTCAAATGTGCAGTTTATTTCTTTTTTGCGCTGCCCTCTTTTTTAGCTAATACTAGCTAGTTGTTAGCATGATACAAAGTGTACCATTTGCAAGTCATGAAACAAGCCGTTAAATCAAGAAATATGTCTAATTTTATTTGTGGCATGGTAGAATCATACAGTAAAACATGGTCTTGTGGGCCTAGCACTCACCATAAGGAATACTGAGCCGGACCTGCTCCTTGCGGTAGCCCTCCAGTGCGGCTGCCCATCGGGTCACCTGTTCAGAGGTCTCATCTGCAATGGCAGCTCGCTCCACTGCTATCATCTGACCATCCTCCACCAAGTGAGCCTCCTCTCCTGTGGCTGCGTCAGGATCTATCACCACCTCCACTGTCTCTACTGGCTTTACTATCTCCAGTATGTTCAACTTCTCCTCACCTACAGGACCAGCGAGCATAGCATTAGATTTCAGATTCTAGAAGAAAATGAGCAGGTAATGCACAAGTGAAAGCACATACCTGGTTTGGTGACGATCTGCACACTGAGCTGCACTGTGCCATCAGTCTTCACACCCTGGTCAAAAAGGCTGTGGTCAGGGTGCAGCTGCGGGAAAGAAATCAAGGATGAGTTCAACTTACTCTTTCACACACACACTTCTAGAATGATGGGTACAGTGAATGTATAAAAACCCACGTGGATGTCCTGCAGACAAATATCATATCCGTCCAGAGCAATCTGTAGTCGGGGCTCCAGCAACTTCTTCAAGTTACCAACAGGCTCATTGATATCGATGTCCTGAGTGATGAGATCGCTCGCTGTGATGGTCTGCTCCTCGATTCTACAGAAAGCACATGCATGAACAGAACATTAGAATGACACACAGCAAACACTGATTTATAACATTCTGCAAAAGCAAGGACAAGCTGGACAATCTTCACAGCTGAAAGCAGGCATGAGGGGGAAAGAAAGAGACAGAGCACAAACTCACCCTTCTTCTAGGCATTCTTGTTTTTCTTGTCCATCAATCTCAATCTCAATCATCTCCTCAGCCTCACTTTTTGACATTCTACCAGTGATATTCAGTCACCTTCAAACCAAACAGAAGAATTAATTCATAAAGAAAAAAGCGTCAACGATAATAATTCAGGAAGAAAAAAAAACTACTTTTTAGAATCCAGTGATATGTTTAAAGTTTTTATTATTATTATTATTATTATTATTATTATTATTATTATAGATAATATACATGCCAGGAATGCCTTTGTGGCTTTGTTTTAGGAAGCAGACCGACGTGTCAGCGGTGAACAGTTAAGTTCCTCTAAACATGGTTTATTGTGAGCCTCCATGGAGGGAGCGGAGAGGAGGAGACTGCTGAACCACCGAGGCGCCTCTCTCAACCCCTACAACTCTCACGCAAAACCGAGGCCTGGGATGTGACTAGGCCCATCACGATTATTTCCTATCTAACGGACATGTACATGCCATAATAAACGTTCTTAAACCATCCCAAAAACTCTGATCCGCAGTACTTTGTTATTATTCGGTAGCTTAGCACTGCTAGAAGGCGATGGTTTGAAGAGCGAGGACGCGCGAGAACATGCAAACGTAGTTGCCATATTGGAGTCGTTTTGAGTTTCGAAATATAACACTAAAATTGTGTAAACGGTGACTTTGGGGAACTTTTGAAACTTTTAAACGATCGCCACACATCGCACTTTTGATTCAGGAAAGTTAGAACGGAAATGGAAGAAACGGAAACAAAACAACAGAAGGGCAATGTAAAAGCAGCCGGAAATCCTGGCGAAAAAGTGCGCGGCGCTGTTAGACTTCCGAAAACGGGCTGAAGAAACGGGACGCCGCTGCGCTCGATCTGATCCCGTTTAGACGGAAAGTAAATGTAGTCAGGAAGTGAGGTAACGATATTTCAGTGTTCTTAAACGCTCGATTAAATACCTGGTCTTTGTTTACTGCTGAGCTTATCAGGACAACACGCTAACGAGAAAACAGACACGCCTGATAACTCGGCTAGCTAGTTAGCCACCCGTGTGACAACGTAAAGCCAGGACTTTGCTACTTCACCAGCCGGGACTGCAGGTGAAGAAGAACTTCTTCTTTGCAGCAGATTTTGGTAATCCCAAAGACCACAGTTATGTGTCACACCACGCTGAATATATATATATATCAAAGATAAAACTTCACCTGGTATGAAATCACTTATGGAGTCGCTACGTGGGCCGTCAACATCCAGTGTTAGCACAGCGGCTATGTGGCTAGCTAGTGTGAATGGTAAACTCTCGTGATGCTAACTAGCATTAGCCAATAGTGGAATTTCAACAAAAAGCGGGAAACACAGCTCAGGCCAGAATTAACAACATAACAGTACACAGTTAGATGATTAGATTCAACATAAATGTACGTTTTAACTGCAGAAATATAAACGAGTTGTATCATACTTTACCTTTATTTGGTAATGGTAAGTGTTGTAGCTTTTAGAGTTGTGTTGTATTTTTTTCAGGACTTGGGTTGTAAGCGGCTAGCTTAGTGTGTGCTAACTTCACTAAATGTTCATGCTAGTTTTCAGTGAGCGGTGCACTGGGGGCGGGGATGTGGAGGAGGCCTGAGCCGGGCTGTGTGAACTCACAGCTCAACAACTCGGTTTATTTCACTTAAAACTGAGTCAGTAGTGTTTACTGACACCACACACGGTGTACTGACGGGTTTTAGAGACACGCTTTCACGAATTCACACTCTTTACACAACTGGAAAGTTTATTTTGTTTATAAGCCGCCGTGTCAGTTACTGTCCAACAGAACGCTGGAATAAAGTTGGTTTGAAGTTGGATGTTCGATATTCGCGGAAATTAAGGGACTGTCTCTGAAGTTACATACGACATTGTTAAACATGTTTCCAACTTGAATAGCATTTGAAGGGAATGACTTAGTCATATAACCAACTGTAAGGTGTTCATCTAGGTTTCAGCTATAATGCACACCTCTTAGATTTTTGATATTTATCAAAATAAGCTATTAAATCATATATAAATATTACCATGTATTTCACTGCAGAATGGGCCCATACACAAAATATGCCATTATTTAAAGCTCAATAGCATTTGAAGGGAATGACTTGCAGTCACACAACCAACTCGAAAGTGTTCGACTGTGTGTCAGGTATGAGGTGCACCTTTTTATATTTTTTACATACATATTCATATATGTGTGTTTATAGCATTTATATATATATATATATATATATATATATATATATATATATATATATATACACACACACACACAGTCATACATATGTATGAATATACGCATATGTGTATATATGTATGTATACGTATGTATGAATATACTCATGTGTATATATTTATATATAAATGCTATTCACACACATGCATACATATATGAATGTGTGTATATTATTTATATATATATATATATATATATATATATATATATATATATATATATATATATATATATATATATATACACACACACACACACACACACACCTGTACATATATATTAAAATGTACATAAATATGTTTGTGTGTATGTATATTATTTCATTAATATGCCATCTATTTTTTGAAGAAAACCATTCAATCCAGTACGGGTCATTTTGACCCCCTTTTTGCATTCGTGAAGGTTTTTTTGGTTCATGCAGTGTAGGGTTAAATATCAAAAATCTAAAAGGTGTGCCTCCTGCCTGACACATAGCCGAACACTTTACAGTTGGTTGTGTGACTGTAAGTCATTCCATTCAAATGCTATTGAGCTTTAAATTATGGTATATTTTGTGTATGGGCCCATTCTTTAGTGAAATACATGACTAATTTACATATGATTTAATAGCTTATTTTAATAAATATGAAAAATGTAAAAAGGTGTGCATCATACCTGACACTTTACAGTTGATTTCGTGACTGTAAGTCACTCTTTTCAAATGCTATTGAAGTTAGAAACGTGTTTAACAATGTCGTATGTAACTTTAGAGACGGTCCCTTAATTTCCGCATATCCGCGAACATCAAACCAACCTTATTCCGGTCACCAGAACATTTTTTTAAACACTTTTACAATGAATACATGTCGAATAACATGTAGATTAATGCTTTTAACTGCCCACTAACTTATTAAAATTGGTTTTGGAAAGGTTGTCCATTTTTACTCTCATTAAAAACTACTAGGAGCTCAAATGTATGAATAATGCATTTAGGGAATGCCCCAAAAGCCTAACATCACTAGCATTAACCAAGTTATCAATCTGGTTTAAATAACTACTGAACGACTAGTTTTGAACGATTACATTGAATTGTTCTATTGTAAGAGATTTATTTAAAAGTACAAACCTATTGACATCTCCCATAACAATCAAAACAATTTTCTTCATCACTCTAGCGTTAGGAAGTTAGTCAGCTTTTAACCAGCTAATTACTGACTCGTATTCTCTTCGTCTTAAAGGAACACTTTATTGACCTCGCTGAGCTCTGTACATAAATTTTATAAACGTGTTTAGAAATATGCTGTTTTAAACCGATTATAACTTTCATCTTGTAAACAAGGTTGATCCAAACATCTGTATATTCACATAAAATAGTCAAAGAAGAGTCGTTTAAACATCACTTCTTTTTATTCTTATGAACTTCAGGAGGTGTTTTCTAAACACAGACTTTTCATCTGCTGGATTCTTTGTGTCTAATGAATAAAATAAGTTTAACATGCAGTGTTGATGTGCCTTTTTTCCCCTCCTTATTTTATTCTAAATGAACAGTCATCCATGCAAAGGCTTTTGAAACTCCTTTAGTCATCCATTTCCTTTTCCACACAGTTTTGCAATGGTATGAAACGGCTGGGTTTATTTTCTTCTCACACTGTAAAATGACCACTAAAAATAAACACACTTCCTGCATATGGAGTTAAACATATCAAGAAGAGATAAGAAACTTTATAACTGTAGCACATAGTCATGTTGACTTGTTTACAGTGAAAATGTTTAATAACAACATGTAGTCATGTTTGATGGCTCCTGCTTGACTTGCAGTGATAACACTTCACCACTAGGCGGAGCTGCAGATTGACTGGGCCCATTTTTCAGGGAAGTCACATGTATTATTGTCCATGTCCAAAATCTGCACGTTTTATTAGAGAATCTAGGATGTACATAGACTTCCAGTTTGGCAGATCTGCCACTTTCAGTGATACCATCCAGCTCTGAGTGTATGGAGAGGTAAAGCAGGTTGAAGATACATGAATCATCATGCTGGTGCACTCTTTGTACACTGAGCTGGCAGTTAATCTGTTTTTAGATGAGTATTGCTAATAACCTGGCAGTCCATTGCTTATAAGCAAACAGCATACACTGTACATCTTGGAGAAATGTTTAAATCACAAAGGACTCCGTGTGCTTGTAGTGTTTAGGCTGAGAAGAGGGGGACCAAAAAAAACATGATCAGCAATGCCTAGGGACATTTAAATATCTGCAACATATCTTTCTTTAGGATATATTTTGGATGCCTCATTTTCCAAATAATTACTACGATTCCAATTAGATTTTTATCCTCCTGTTTCATTAAGGGAAACACAATTAGGGCTAATTTCTCGGACCTGATTAGGCCTTATACTAAAAGGATTTTGAATGACAATTCTACAGTATTAAGGTTGAATTCAATCCAGGAAATGGAACCTTTCAGTTTTCAAAACTGATTTTCAAGCCATTTAATGTTATTTCTTCTAAATCTAAGATCTTACGAAGGTACTGAGGGTAACATGCCTCGCCTCATTATGCTGATTTAGAAAATGGTAGGTTCTGAATAGGTAAACAAAATAGATATTTGCATACTTACATCTGGTGGGGGGCTGTAGTTTGCCATGTTTCTAGAAAGTAATACAATTATTATTATTGTTGTTGTTATAATAATAATAATAATTATTATTATTATTATTATTATTATATAGAGTATTACCTTTTATGTTTTCCTCCTATCCTCTCCTCTGTTAAAAAATGTTAGAATGCAGAAGCTGATTAGAACAGATCATCAAGCTAAGACAAATAGCAACACAAGAAATCGCATTTAAAAACGCAATTGCACTTTGTAACTGTAACATGATTTTGACAGAGGGAATATTTACTATAGTAGCAGCAACAGTAGCCTCGCTGGCAGCATAGACAAACAGCCAGAGAGCAGGAGAGCAGTAAAAGAGCAGCCCCCACTCCAACTGCTATTACTAATGTCAGATTCAGCTCGACTGAAAGAAACACACAGCACTGATATACATTACTGATATACATGGACACTTGTGCTGAGCACCATGAATCATTTCATAACTTACACTCAGTGACGTTCAAATGTTGACCCACACAGCTCTTTGGTGGCCCAATACCGTTAGAGGTTTCACAGCGGTATTGTCCTGCGTCAGATTTTGACAAGCTTTTAAATTTCTGATAAAATAATTAAGGATAACAGGAAGCTGTTGTTAAGACTGGGATGAGTTACAAGCTAAATCATCATGAAATAAATGCTAAAATCTATCAAGATGCAAGGAGTGTCATGGGAACTAGAAATGATCATGTGTGTACATCCATACATCCATATAGCTAAGCACAACTGCACCTTTATACAACAAACTGTAACATTCTTGTTTATTTTCAGAAAGTACCAGAGTGCCTGTTTTGTTGTCTACACTGTAGTTAATGTCTGGGGCCTGGGCTGTGCTCAGGGGCCTGTTGTCCTTGTACCAGTTGTAAGCGACAGGGGGGACAGTCAGCTTGTCCTCACAGTGCAGTTCCACCACAGAGCCACTCATTGCAATCTCAGGCACATGGCATGAAGGAGCATGGAGAGGTACTGGCCATCGGCCATACAGAGGATTAGTCATTTTTATTAGATTTCACTGAATAGAACAGTCATTCAAAACGAAACTAAATATTTGAACAATATCAGGAAAAGTTCATTTTCAGGAGAAATAGGCCATGCACTTAAGGTACATAATATAAAGTGTCTATAACTCTAGACATAAACATGAAAGAATAAGCCCACCAAGCACATTGAGGGAGACCGTGACCTCCCCAAGACGGATCTTGTCTTGGCGTGCAGTGACTTCACAGTGATAGACCCCTGAGTCCTTCTGGTTAACACCATGTAGGGTCACTGTCGCTCCATCAATTGAAGCTCTGCCTTTAAACAAGCCTGATTAAAGTGATCAGGAAGTTAGTGCAGTCCAAACAAAACATCAGGTTATATGAGGTTATAAAACGAGACAGGAAAATCTCAGGATAACATACTGATCAGTTTATTAGGCAATCGTGTTCTCAAATTTAGTTTTTGTTAGAAGACAAAATAACCACGTGCAAAAATTCACCTGTAAATTCACCATCAAAATAAACATAGGAGACATCTTGGCCTTTCTTTTTCCATTCTATCCGTGGGACGGTCTTTCTTTCCGTCTGGAACTTACAGGAGAGAACAGCATCTATTTCCATCAGAAGAAATAAAGTAAATGATAAATGGTCTGCACTTATATAGCACCTTTAACCTTAGCGGTTCTACAAAGCACTTTACACTGTTTCTCATTTACCCATTCACTCTCTCACACACACACACACACACACACACACACACGGCGCTAGCCTGCCATCGGGAGCAACTTGTGGTTCAGTGTCTTGCTCATGGATGCTTTGGCATGTGGGCTGAGGATCGAACCACCACTGCATTTAGTGGACAACCCGCACTACCACCTGAGCCACAGCTGCCCCGTTTGTAACTAGCCAATGCTGTTCATCAAACCAAGCTTACTTACTTGTGTTCTCATAAACCTCCATTTTTGGGTTGCTGGTTGTCACAATTACTGAGATAGTGCCATGAACTGTGTGAGGAAAAAGAGGAATGCGTAATTGCATAAATATGTTCTTTGCACTGTACAGAAATACAATTAAAAAAAGAATGATTAGGAAAAGAGCTTGACAGACACGTAAAGGTTTCTCATTCCCTGCTAAATATTTATTGTTAAATACTGAGTTCGGTTGCTAGCTAGTTATTTAAAATTGTGTAGAAACAGTTCAATGTAGACACACCTCCTAACCACCCCACCCCCTTAAAATATTCACCTACATAGCAGCTGATGATGATTATTAATGCTCATTAAACTCCTGCTCTATTTCTCTATTGTTATGGCTACCATTCCTGACCATAGCAATAACTTAGCAGTAAGGGGAGAAGCACTATTTGTTCCATGAATATATAACATTAGCCTACTTCCATACAACTCACATAAAATACAACTTAACATACATTCCCATGCTTCCTCTGTCTGTGCCAGGAACAGGGATGCACTGGAATGTATGTGTCTGATGGATGGTTTGGGACAGTGTGGTAGAAGGACTGTATAAGCCTAACTAGATAACCCCTGTCCTCTCTCTTTTTCATTTTTATCAGGTTTAGAGCCCTGTCCATAATCTCAAAGTATGTGAACACAAAGTAAACTGGGAAAGAAAGAAACAAATAGTGAAGGTCTGGATGTATGAAGTTTTTAAAGGAGCTTTCTTTTAGTGGAGACACATATTCATTATGTAACTCAAACCTGAATGGAATTTTCACTTTCTAAATGATATATATGTTTATTTGTTTTTTTTTTATAAGAAACATTGTTTAATATAAATATTGTCTTATATAGAGAAGAAATGCATTTCATTGGCTTTGTACTTGTACTCTGCTCAATGACAGTAATGTTTAATCTCAATCTAAAATGTCTCAATTCACACTTCATGTTTAAACTCTTGATCAATCCTCTTGATAAATCCTCTCATCCAGAAAAGTCTATAGTACTACCTCTGGCAAAAAAAAAAATGGAATTACCACACTTAAAGGATGCTCACCCATGTTTTATGATGCAAAATATTTTTTCCTGGCATATTTTTTTCCAGATCAAGTAGAGGAAAAAATTATGGAATCACTCAATGTTGATGAAGAAATTAAGGAATAATCAAAAACAAATCACAATTAGTACTTTGTTGCACCTCCTTAGTGGTAGGTCTTGTTTTTTTAAATCTGACAATGCATAAAAAAAATATGAATGCATCAAAATTAATGTTGTCAATCATTGACATATCAAAGACTGTAATAATCAAAGAAAAAAATTCTGCTTATCATTTAGTATATGGAAAATAATAACTATTTTTCTTTCTTTTTTCATAAAAAAAACACCTTTGGCATTATGTAAACAAACCAGCATTTAAAGGGTTACAATTCTGAAAATGAATGAATGTTTGGTCATTGTGATTAGAACTGATGCTGGTAAAATAATAATAATAATAATAATAATAATAATAATAATAATAATAATTGACCAGTGAAAGTGGGAAAAATATTAATATAGGCCTATAATATGTTCATGACTGTTGTTGGACATGGACATTTTTTTCCTCTATGGACCTATGTGTAACTTTTTTTAATTGACGCACAAGGGTTAAAAGGTCAGTACTGGGTTATACATTTATTTGACATCAGAGTTAAATTAGTTCACATTGAGATATAATTCTGAAACTCACTTTATTAGTAATTCCGGTTTCAGTTAGAGAAGGAGTTGGTTCTCGTTAATGTCGTGTTTTTCTACTTTTGTCACAGCTGCGTTTGGCTTTTGAAAGATTCTGTACAACTTCTAATCCGCACACGTTAATAAAACGAATAATTTAACATTATACTTACTCAGCACCAAGGGCAGAAAGAAGAATACAAGCAGTCTCGTCGTGGTCATCTTTAAACTGTCGGATTCAGCACAAAAAAATGAAGTGAACCGCGAGGCGTTTTCTGGATCCTGGATGGTGCACGGAAGAATGATGGGCGATTCACGAAGGAACCGATTCTTTTTAGAAAGTCCATTCGCAAGCTCGAGCGGGGTGACTTATCAACGTGCCTGTTTAAGAAAGCTGGTGGGCGCGTAGAAAACGGCGAACTCTAATTTGTATTATTCATTTTAGAGGCTTAGCATCACATTTATTGATTTTACAGTCTAGACACACTTTATGTGTAACTATTTTCACATATAGTCAATAAAATTAGTATGTACAATAACTGGTGATGTCATTGTTTATGGAAACACTATTACAAGCAGTATTACTGATTCAATTAAAGTCTATATTTATTTGTTTAATAGGGCCTATACATATAATCTTGTGTAAAATCAACGCATTTAGAGGCCATTTAAATATAAGAAAGGCAATAAAAATGTGCAATATTTACCTAAGTAGATTTGAAAGATGTCATATCCTACTGTTTTTCATTGAGTACAAAAAAATCTTTGTTTGCAGACAGACAGTTTGCAGATAAATTAAACCCACCTAGATGTTTTGAGGAAGTTGAGTGTTATTCAGATTGGAGGATTGTAAAACTTTACTATCTAGACCTATACAGGTGCATCTCAAAAAATTATAATATCATGGAAAAGTTCTTTTTTTTTTCCATAATTTAATTTTAAAAAGTGGAACTTTCATATATTCTAGATTCATTACACATAAAGTGAAATATTTCAAGCCTTTTTTTTGTTTGTTTTAATCTTGATGATTGTGTCGTACAGCTCATGGAAATCAAAAATCCAGTATCTCAGAATATTAGTATAAAGAATTTATAATACAGAAATGTCGATCTGAGAAGAGTGTGTGCTTGCACGCGTGTATGTTTATTTTAGGACATATGGACATCATGAGAACATATCTTTGGCTGTTTCTGAATCTTGCAGGTACAAACTGGACCTAGTTACTGACAGGAGTATGTAACAAATTTATTATAGAACATATTGCTGATGATAAACATGTCCTTTTCTATTACTCCAATGACTGCTCTAATAACATTTGAGAGATGTAGAGTAGGTATAGGAACTTAACATCATGCCTGCTTATGATCACCGTTCTGTGTTTATATATAAAATTGTCGTGTAATAATTAAAATACAGTAAGGCCCAATAAGGTTTAAATACGGCAGCCATGTTTTTTGCAGTCCTTTATTTTGATTTTATTGTAATGTAATCCAAAATATAACACAATGAATAATATAATGTCAAGTTAAATGTTAAGCTTTATTTAACCAGAACAATATATTACCACATCACCTCATTCCTCCCTGTACATGCCATGATTGTTCCTTTTGTTTTATGCACAAACAGCATAATATTCATGATCATTATTGTGTATGCAGTGGTTGAAGGTCTCCCGGTTCAAGAGTGGGTATCATTTGACAGCTTGGAATTGCCCCAGAAGGAGAGAAGTTCTCTACATATGGGCCTGTTACCTGATCAAGGCCATGTGGTGCATGAGGATCCAAAAGCTTTTGTCAGAGAAGAGTCATCTGTGCAGGAGCAACCAGCAAGGTCTAACCTAGTGCAAGAGGATGGGTCCTTTAAAGGAAAAAGTCTGGTGGAACCTGAGCCTCTTGGCAAGCAACAGGAAATACATGCTAATTAAAGCTGCAAGCATCAATAGATGGGCCCTCGCACCCGGGTGCACGTTGAGGCTGCTCTGCCAGGGTAAAGCCATTCCATTTTCTATAGTTTATATAGTTGTTTTTGACATATTTTCCTGTTGCCAGTAAGTGGCGCTGACTATAACTGAATATTGGTATGTAGATGTCCTCAGGGAAGGATTAATATCAAATATGTGAAGTTTGGTGCAGATTGACATTGTATGTCTGAGTTAGTGTAAAACATGTCAGTTCATGTTGCCAGCAGGTGGCGCTATGACTATAACTGAACTTTAGCATGTAGATGTCCTCAGGTCAAGTCAAATGGATGTAATCAGGACTTGCTATTGAGTAACTACTTGAAGTTTGAAGCCCATCATTCAAACCAGCACTGAATTATTCACACTTCCTATTAAGCATGGCATCATTTATGGAATGACAACAGCTTAATCACACTGAACCCTATCAAATTAATCCTCCACTTTAATTTTCTAGGTTTATGTGACTATTTTTCTAGTAAATCAACATGAATCCATATGGTAAACCCATATAAACTCTTTTTTAAAGTGCAATATAACAGTTTCAGTCTAGGTGGCGCTATAACGATGACTCATAATTGTCACATTACTGAAATCAGTAGTGACCCATTAGTGGAAAACTGTGTTGAGTTACTGAGTAAGCATGGATCTTAAAATTTATAACAACAAGCAGAATAAAGCATTTACTATCTCCATTATTAATCTTACATTTAACTCAATATTCCATCCATCTTCTACCGCTTATCCTCTTCAAGGTCACGGGGGAACCTGGAGCCTATCCCAGGGAGCATCAGCACAAGGCGGGGTACACCCTGGACAGGGAGCCAATCCATCACAGGGCACAATCACACACACACCCATTCATACACTAAGGACACTTTGGACATGCCAATCATGCATGTCTTTGGACAGGGGGAGGAAACTGGAGTACCTGGAGGAAATCCCCGCAGTACAGGGAGAACATGCAAACTCTGCACACACAGGGCCACAGTGGGAATTGAACCCCCGACCCTGGAGGTGTGAGGCGAACGTGCTAACCAATAAGCCACTATGCGCCCTTAATGCAATATTTAAGCAGCAAATACGCCTGTAAACATTTACATATTTGCACTATTTTATGTATTAAAATGGCCAATTTTAGTATGTAATTAAAAAAAATTCTGCTGCAGAGATCTTTGTTCAGTTTTTCATCCCCATTCTAATGTTTTCTTTCAGGCAACTCAAAATTCATTGACATGCCATGACGTGACCTGAGAGCTTACATCTGCTCCTATCCTCTCGTAAGGGTCAGCCCGAGCTAATTTAGCTATTCACCTGTTATCCTTTTGTATCAGAAATCTGTAACTAGTTTGATTTTAAGTTTCTTTTTTACTGCCAGTAAGTAAAGGTTGAAACACTTCAGATGGATGCAATAATAGGTTCCTAATAATCTTATACAACTAATTTACTTTTACTTTGTATATAATTAAAAACAAAAACAAAAAACAAAAATATGTACATAACAGATTATTGACATTATATTAATTTTATATAAACTGTTTTATGATGCAGTATATGGAATCATACAGAATGAGACACTCAAGCAAATGTTAACTAATACTGTGCTTGGTTTAATGGCCTAATATGGCAATATCACATTTATAATCATATATCTGCTTTATACAGAAATTCTTCTTACTATATTTGGCACCACAAAATGTTTGAATCAGGATGATTGAAACTATACAGTATATCAGGTATATTAACAAGTTTAAAAAAGTTTAATAGCAAACATTTTAGATCAGTATTGTAAAAACGAATGTAAATGAGCCAAACACTAGTGCGATGTAAAGTGTGCGCTTTCTTATATGACCTTAAACAACTATAATAAATATATTCTCACCAACATTTGACTGCTTTGGAATCTTTGCTATTCATAATCTTCTTGACCACCTCTGTATTTGCTTTCTCATTAGGATCTTAGAAAAGCCTCACTGAAACCTGAAAAGTGTAACTGCTGATGAGGATGGGTCTGAACCCCCAAGCTTTATGGTGCACTATGATGAGAGGTACTGTAGGTTTTGCACATCTAATTTGCCATTTAGGAAATTGTCGTTCAGTCATGAAAGGGTCAGTCAAGAGTTTGAGAGTTGGGCGGTATTGGAGATGTTTTGTTTTTTGCATCTACATTACAAAGTCATATATGTCATCAGGGAAAGATGGAGCATTACACAAATCCCAGTATCTACTTTTCAGGCCTGTTGAAAGGAGATAAATAACTCTTGTGCCCACAAATGTAAATGCCAAAAGCTTGCATCCAAGAGGCTTTAGAACAAGCAGTGGTTCTATGCCAACACATCTGAATACCTGGGATTCTCATTTTCCATCCCCTCACCCCGTCCAGAATTCCTGTTTCTACACGCCATCTGCAGGATAATTAGACAGACAACTGGTTCAAACAGAGCATTTGTTCTGAGACCAACAGTCTCCTGTGTTAATCATCATGAATTAGACCATGGATCATCACTGTTCACTTCTATTACCAGTAACAGGGATGAAGTTGATATACTGTGGGGAGTTATTTTGCTTTTGTGTGTGGGGGCGGGCAAATGTTGATTAAGTTGGGGGATTCTTTAAATCCAAGGCTTTTAAGTAGACAGTCCTATCAAAATAATGCATGAGGCTTAGCACCACCCCATCAGTGTATCATTAAGGAGATACTTTGTCCCCTGTGACTAAGTCAGTTTTTATATTCTACTGCAACAGCTGTTTGAACTACTGGGTATCAGAATTTACAGCAATGATGAACCAACAGATAATCTTGTCATTTTAAAAAGAAATGAATGCATGACAACATTCATTTTCTATTTCTCTCAGACACAGACAAATACTGTCTATACAAACATGTATTAAAAATATTTCCTTTTTGTCTCTCACATGCAGAAATATGGACTTAAGACTTGTATAAACAATAAATTATGCATAAAATCTCAATTTGACATTTAAACCAAAAAAGACTATTGCTCGATAAGCTACACTCAAGGACAAAACTTTTCTTGGCATTATAAACCAGGAAACAATATTAAACATTTGGATTTAAGGAACCTCATGTGTAAAACTTAAATTTTTGTGCACTGCATGTCCTCAAGTACCAAACATGCTTTGGGGTGAGATTTTTAAATCAGTTAGATATCAGTCTAATACCATATTTAACTGCCAGTCTTTTGTGATAAGAACTTCAAATACAATGAGTATTATTACAACAAGTAATAGTACAAACTATTATTACAATTAGATTAAAAGAGAAAATGCAGTAAAAACAAGTAAACCTTTAGCATCCATGATATCATAACGCTAACTTATCTTGATTTTGTAACTTGAGTTTGAGTTTTTCCCTCACATTCAAATGTCGTGTTGCTGTGTGTCAAGCCCTGTACTTAACTATAGCTGGATAGTGAGGAGTTACTCTGAATCGACAAACAACCCAAACGCAGATTAAAGCAGCTGTCCATCTCTCTGTCCTAACTGACTGCATCTGCATCCATATTGGGTCATTACATAGCCCTTGTACAGAGCTCAGATTAGTTGTTGAGCTCCCAGGACTGATCATTTTCCAAATGATTGTCCAGCAGCTCAGTTTAGTTTAGTGTTGGCTGATGCTGTTAGGAGGTAAGTGACTTGGCAGTTATTAGACAATATACAAAGTATGGACAAAGTGTAATACAGACTATTTATATCTTTATTTATGAATTGTTTACCATGCATAATCTGTGAGCACAGTGTGAGCACTCCCCTCCCCTCCAATGCCACACACACACACATGCTTGTCGAATTTTCCTTGTGAGGATCTTCCATTTAATTAATTATATTCATTGATATAATTATTAATGCAGCAAATGAATGCTATGTCTAAATCTAACCTGAACCTTAACCTCAGCAACCAAACAAAACTTTTAGGGTTTTGTTTTTTAGTTAGTTATTTAAAAAAAAAAAAAAAAAGTTTATATAAAATCTGCAGTTTTTATATTAAAAAACAACAACAACCCACCTTGTAAAAAAAGAAACAAACAAAAGTAAATATAAAAAAGCTCATGGACCAGCCAAATGTCCCTGAAAGTTCAAAACTGTCACAATGATTTGTTCC
This sequence comes from Ictalurus punctatus, assembly GCF_001660625.3. NCBI lineage: Eukaryota > Metazoa > Chordata > Actinopteri > Siluriformes > Ictaluridae > Ictalurus > Ictalurus punctatus. The sequence goes on from NC_030421.2 coordinate 20,404,415, forward strand.
AATAAAAAGATAAAAACATGGCCCACCCTCGACCCACACTCACTACTGCTTCTTTAAAATTGAAGTGGTATCATTTATGTATTTCATTATGTATTTAACTGTTTCATTCAAATGAATTAAAATGATTAAGGTACATATAGTTAACCAGGCCATTATTTCCCTGTCAGGTATGTCCTGTTCTCTCACTCCTTCCAGGTCTTTAAACCTGTGTGCTAGTTCAGTCTGTCCCACAGAGCTGTTATAAATAATCTAACTTTAGCTTAAATGAAAGCTATGGGGTTGTGGAAGAGAGCAGAACATCTTTTCATTAGTCTTTATGTGTGGATATATGGAATATGATGCAGTACAGAAGACTCTTTTGGGATTAAAACAAAGCTTCTATGAAAACAATTTACAAAAAGCCAAGCAAAATGTAAATCCCTGACATATAGTTAGTTTATTGTTTACAAACAGAACCCATGCTAGAGAATTTTCCAGAGAGCTGTAGCTGTGGGCTGCCCTGTTCTCCTCTCTTCTTTCTCTTTATTATGTAGAGCATCTTAAATTTAGCTCAGTGATTCCATGTGTGAAACATGGAGATAATGCAGCTTTATAAACCCAACGCCCAAATGATGCCAACAGTCAAGACGAACAGCCATTTAAACTGGACTGTGGGAGCGTGGATTCCTGCAAAGTAGCACTGAAAGAAGCAACTCAAATGTAAGTGAGAATTTTATTTAATGAATTGCTTCTTATGTAGTTTTCACAGTGCTATAACATAGGACAAGGATTATGTGTGCATTGCAAAACAGTGAGGACAGGTGTTTTTTCATAGAATTTTTATAAAATTGCCATGTCATTAATGATATTCATGAATTCCATTTTATGTTGTTCATAAATGATTTAAATATAGAGATGCTCTGCACATAGACTGTCAAAAAAAAAGTCACATGATTCAAAGATGTTTTTTTGTAAACTCATGAAAAACATGAATAATGTATTTGCCAGAAGAAGTTTTTGAAACGTGGCCTTGAGTGAAGGTGATACCTGAAGTGGACTCTACAATGGCAACAGGTGGAAGACAAGCCCTTACAACTGGGCAAAAGAACAGAAGTACTAAGCATCCAGATCACATCAAACCTCATCCAAACATCACACAGGAAAGCACGTGGAAATTATATACAATAATTTCCTTTGATTTAATGAGACTTGTATTTTGGGGAGACACGGGTATGCTAGGTGTATGATGCTTATTTGTGTTGATATACTACTTTTGTCACAGAGGATTTGGATAGCAAAGTACTGGCTGGAGAGTCCCCGAAGAGACGGAAATCCTGGGAGCCAGGATTGGGAACAGAAAGGTTTTGCTTTTTTGGCCATGAGATCAGCATCCAGGAATCGTTTGAATCATATGGTGCACTCACCTGGCCTGGGGTGAGAGCTGACACAAAACAAACACACATGATTGAAGTGACTGAAAGACAGGTTTGGTATTTCTTAACATGATGAGAATTGGTTATAATGTGTGTTTAGGCAGTGGCTCTCTGCAGGTACCTGGAAGCAAATCATGAGCATATCAGTCTGCTAGATAAGGCAGTGCTGGAGCTAGGAGCAGGAACAGGACTGGTGTCCATTGTGGCCTGTTTAATGGGTGAGTGAGGTAAAGATCCACTGAAGATAATGTGGCTGAATTAGAAGCATAGATTTAAGAGATATAACAGAATAAAGAGTTCAAGCACAATAAATTTGAAAATAAAATGGCAGCACCAACAATGAAATACTTTTACCTATAATGAGGCCAACTCAGAGAACGATCTTCTCATTAAAACTTTTCTGAGCTACGTTGCTTCTAGGTGCTTGGGTGACTGCCACAGATCTGCCTGACATCATGGACAATCTGAACTTCAATCTCTCACGCAACACACGTGGTCGCTGCAAGTACACACCTCAGGTGGCCCAGCTGAACTGGGGGGAAGACCTGGACCATCATTTTCCCAGTTCTATCTATAACTATGACTACATCCTATGTGCAGATGTTGTCTATCACCACAACTGTCTGGATGAGCTTCTACTCACCATGAAGCACTTCTGCAAACCTGGAACAACCCTGCTCTGGGCCAACAAGGTCTGTACTATATAGAAAAGAAAAAAAATTACAAATAAAAAAAATAAATAAAAGTACACAAACAGGTAGCTGAGGTTCCTTCATCACACTAGCCCATGTATTATTTAATAAAATCCTTTAATAATTGAATCAGATTGTTGTGATTTTGAACAGATCCGCTTTGCCGCAGACCTGAATTTCATTGAAAGTTTTAAGAAGGCCTTCAACACCATACTGCTAGTGGAGGTTCCAGAGGAGATGGTGCGAATATACCAAGCCACTGCACGAGTGAATGTGAGAAGACACCAAGAGCAAAAGACAGTAACTGAACTACTAAAACTAGATTAAAAAGAAAACTTGCCTATATAGTTCACAAAATTACATTAAAATATTTAAAAATGTCAAAGTAAAACTCAATTCTAAGGAAGCTGTGGCAAGACTTGAAAATTGCTGTTCAACAACATTCTACATTTAGTCTGACAGAGGTAAAGATCCCAATTATGTCCATTTTAATTCCACTACAAAAGTTGACAGTGGTGAATACTTAAGCATGGCATTATGATTAATTGTAAATTTATGTATATTTAAATTTGTGACAAAACACCACATTGCAGAATTACTGGTATTTAGTTTTAATTACTTACACTTGATCTGATAACTTTTCTGTGCACCAATGTTTATGTGAAAACGACAGTTCTAAATGAAAAAACAAAATTTTTTTTATTCTTTTATTCAATGTTGAGAGATGAAGCCCTAGGCTATACTACAAAAATATACATTTCAGATTAAATTTTTGATCAGACTATGTATCAATAAACGCATTCCTATTTCATCAAAGCATAAGTGTCTTATTATTGATTCCCATATTATGCAAAAAATACTGTAGTACTGCGAAGCAAAGTGAACCTGCTTTCAAAAAAATAAAATAAATAAATAATATTCCTGGACACTCAAAAGTTGGCGATCCCAGGTGGACTCCTGTTTTCAGTGGAGGCAACTTCACATTTCTCCAGTTTCCTCCCCCAGTCCAAAGATGTGTTGTAGGCTGATTTTCAAATTGTCCTTCGTGTGTGTCAGTTCCATTGTGCCCGGTGATGGATTGGCATCCTGTCTAGGGTTTCCAATGATGGGGCCTGACTATAGGGACAGCAACATAGTGCACATATGGTAGGTGTGTTTAATAAAAAGGCCAGTGTGTATACACACACACACACACACACACACACACACATATAGATGACAAAAAATACTTAGGCTGTAATTACAACCTTATTATATAAATAAACAGCACAACAAACCAATGAAAAGCTCCATAGTACCCTTGTTGAAGTATCTTTTTCAGATCCAACTGAACAACACTGCTGATGAACTGAAACAATATACCACCAAAACTTCCTGAATGACAGCCTAATGGGCCCCCCCCCCATTGAAGGAGTCACAATGTCCCTGCACCATTAAATATAGGTTTCAGGCTTGCGCTGTGCGTTTACAGGTCAAGAGAGAGATCTTAGATCTGCCCTGCTGGTATACCAAAACCCAGTTTCTCCATAGCAGCCAGCAATACCTGCAGCGTGCCATTGCCCCGCTTCTGTGATTCTTGTTGCACTGACCATCACTTTCATGTAATGGCTTTTAAAAGGTGATCATACTGAACATTGTTCCAAATTGACCTCATTAGATTACAATTCACCCAATTTGCAGGACATTGAGGAAATCAACATTCTCTTGGTGAACGATTTAGAGGCCATTTTAAAGCTCACAGTGCCACCTTCAGGCAGCAACTGTCAAGTTCAGGCTAAAAGAATGGCTGAATGATGTAAAGACTTGCTGAGATATACAGTAAATCAACCAGCATAAGAAAGCTTTAGGGGGGGAGTGGCTGGACATTCACAGCATGACGGGATGCGGGCCTCTGAGCCTTCTTAGACCTGACAAAAACTGATAAGAGGCAGGCCTTCCTGAAGATTATATCCTCTGAAAATACCATCGTTTCATATTTCTATGTTGCTAGATGCAAAGAAATGTTTTTGTAAATACATTGAACCATTCTTTGGCAACAAGATTTGCTGACTAGGGAATTATTCAAAAAGCTTCTCTCCTTCAATAGGTAACCAGGACCAAAACACAAACAAACAAACAAACAAATAAATAAAAAGGTTTAGTGTAATTAGTAATATTACATTAATGTCACCAATAAACACCTTGAGTTCAATGTTTTTAAAACATTATATTTTAATTTCCAAACTTTATATTAGATTACAGAAAAGTTATTTTTGGAGTCATTACAACAGTTCCTTTCTTTTTTTTTTTTTTTACACATTTTCCAGGGGAGTCCAAAAAATATATATATATATATATATATATATATATATATATATATATATATATATATATATATATATATATATATATATATATATATATATATATATATATATATATACATACACATACACACCTCATACTGGGATAACAATCATACATACTCCGTAGTGTTACTGACCTGGAAAGGAAATGAGAAACTAATCTTCAGGAGCTTCGATTTCCTATAAATTTCAGTGGATAATAAAGTTTCTCTGATTTCCTGTCAGTTGTAAAACAAAGGGAACAATGGGAGAGGTTCGTCCCTAAAGCTCAAACGGGTGGGGGGGGGTGGGGGGGGGGTCACTTGGGGGTGTTTATTAAAAAAAAAAAAAAAAAAAAAAGGCTGTTCAACAGAGCTCCCTACAACAGCTGCCCACAGAATAACAGGAAGCGAGACACACACACACACACACACACACACACACACACACACACACACACACACACACACACACACACACGAGATCTACAAAAAACAAACAAAAAAAAATGAATTCCTCCAATGTTACAAAGTGTCCATACATCCAGAGACCTGCCCCGACGGGCCGAAATGGTAAGCTGGCTGTGCCGATTCTTTGCGCCTACAGCCTAGGAGGTGGCAGCCATCTTCAGAATAGGCCAGCACGTTAAAAATAATAACAACAAAATTGTTCAAAAGCAGATAGCCTAACTATGTTATACATAGGTCACACTACACATTCTCCAACAGCAGGTTGGTGTCTGGCTGAGAGGGTATTTTTTTTGTAAGTCAGACACTGGATGGCATAGTCCTGCAATTTCAAGGTCCCATAAAAGTCCTTTTTTTCCTTTCTTTTTTTTTTTGAAAACTAGAGCTATCGGGACCAAAAATCTGCACTAGCACGGTGTTGGGTTTTAACAGCCTAAGCCATATAGCACAAAGGGCTAGATGAAATCAACACACCTCTTTAAAGCCCATGCTTCTCAATGCCCTTCAAGATAAAAATTTTAAAAAAGAGAGAGAGGGAAAATTAAAGGTGTGCTAGTAGCAGACGGGGAGAGGGAGCTTGTGTGTATACAATAAACCCCATGAATATAGCTGTTGGAGGAAGTGTGGCCTGAGGGTTAGTCATCTTCGTCATTTTCATCATAATCGTCTTCATCGTCGTCGTCGTCCATGTAAGAAACTGGGGTTTCGACCCGAGAACCACTGTAGTGTGAGTCATTGGAGCTGGAGGCCATTGTTCCGTCTGCTCCACTTTCACTAAGGACAGAAGAGCAGCAACAAAAAAAAAACTATTAACCTTCAAGTACTAACTGCACGGTTCTAAAACACACAGCCACTCAGTCTGAACTTTCACAACTTTCACTGAACTTTCTGAACTCTTAGTCTGGCAACCCACGACTAAAAGCATTCGGCAATAAGTCACATGTCTACTGGCTGCTATGTCCACAGATCACCAATTCTCTGAAGCAGAAAATCTGACTCACCTGCTGACATGATAGCGACTCCCATTGGCAGATGAAGTCCCTGTCATGTAGACGTTACTGATTGGACCCTGTGCCATTTCTGCATTGCAAAAGAAAAATCATTTGAGATACTCAACACCAACCCACTGCTTGGCCTGCATAGTGAATATTTTAGCAAAATACTGTCAACTAAAAATGCTACACAGTATAATGCTTCATTAAATATTTCTCTTTACTTGCACAGCACATTTGGCAGCTACATGGTACACAAAAGGTCTACATAAATATACTAAACAAATATATAATTATAGTAAAATGCAACTGAACAACATAAACTAAAAAAGGATTTTAAAAAAACGATGCTTTCCACCAATAATCCACTAGAAAACATGAAGACAACTGATTAGCAGTAGAATTTGCTTTCATTCACCTTTGGGGGAGAAAAGAAGGAGAAAAGAGGAAAAAAAAGAAAAAAAAGAAAAAAGTACTGTACTGTATGACTCCAATGCACTTGCTTATCGTTTCTTTTAAGCAGGTGTAAGTTTTGCTGAAGCCACAAAAATACCAAAAAGAAACTATTAAACATGTCTCCTGATCTCCAATAGGCCACAGAGGTTTGAATCTGAAAACATTTTACGTTTATATAAAACTATGCATGAACCAATTTTGCACTGCACCAACTGCTGAAATCCTCACTAGAGAAATTCACATATGCACTCCACTGACACATGACAGTGAAATTATCCAGATATGCAAAAGCCACATCACTGTGAAAATTCTTTAGTTGGATTTGCCACCTTTTGCTAATATAGCCCAAATTGGCCTCCTTTTTTTAAATAGACAAATACAACCCCAAATCTGAAAAAGTTGGGACAGTATGGAAAATGCTAATAAAAACAAAGGAGGTGGTGATTTGGAAATGTACTTTGTCTTGTATTTGAACAAAAACATATAAAGACAAGGTATTTGAGGTTTTACCTGATAAACTGCATTTTTTATTTTTTTTGAAGAAAACGTTTTTGAAATTGATGCATGCAACACGTTCCAAAAAAGTTGGGACAGGGGCAATTTAGGACTAATAGCGATGTGACAAGTTGAAATAAGAAGGTGATGTGAAACCGGTGAGGCAATAGTCTAATCATAGTATATAAGGAGCCTCCAAAAAAGGCCTAGTCCTTCAAGAGCAAGGATGGGTCGAGGCTCACCAATCTACCAACAGATGCATCAGCGAATAATCCAACACTTTGAGAACAACATTCCCCAAAGATAAATTGGTGGGATTTTGGACATTTCACCTTCTACAGTGGACAATATGATTAAAAGATTCATGGAATCCGGTCAAATTTTCGTTAGTAAAGGGCGAGGCCGAAAACCACTTCTGAATGCGCGTGATCTCAGATCCCTCAGACGTCACGGTCTTAAAAACCATCATGAGTCTGTAATGGATATCCTGACATGGGCTTGGGAATACTTTGGTAAACCTTTGTCATTCAACATCATTTGCCGCTGCATCCACAGATACAAGTTAAGGCTTTACTGTGTAAAGCAGAAGCCATACATCAACACTGTCCAGAAGCGCCGCTGACTTCTCTGGGATCGATCTCATCTGAGATGGACAGTAGCACAGTGGAATCGTGTTTTGCGGTCTGCAGAGTTGACATTTCAAATAGTTTTTGGACAAAACAGCCGTTGTGTTCTCTGGCCCAAAGAAGAAAAGGACCATCCACACTCTTATCAGCATCAGGTCCAAAAGCCAGTGTCTGTCATGGTATGGGGGTGTGTCAGTGCCCATGGCATGGGTAACTTGCACATCTGTGAGGGCACCATTAATGCAGAAAGATATGTACACATTTTGGAGCAACATATGCTGCCATCCAGAGCAGGACAATGCCAAACCACATTCAGCCCAGATTACAAGCGCATGTTTGCATAAGCAGAGAATGCGGATGCTAGCATGGCCTGACTGCAGTCCTGACCTGTCTCCGATTGACAATGTGTGGCGCATTATGAAGCGTAAAATAAGGCAACTAAACAGCACAAATCTATGGACCAAACCTGCCTTGTGTAAACATTTCAGGGTGACTGTGGTGGTGTAATGGTGTGGGTAAAGATTTCTTGGCACACACTGGGACCTCTAATACCGATCGAGCATTGTGGAATGTTACAGCCTATCAGAAGATTGTTGATGACCATGTGCATCCCTTAATGGCCATAATTTACCAGTCTTATTATGGCTACTTCCAGCATGATAATGCACTGTAATAAAGAAGAAGTCATCTCCAGCACAAGTCAACTGGTTCCATGAATGTGACAACGAGTTCAGTCTACTTAAATAGCCTCCTCAAACACCAGACCTAAAGTGAATAGCGCACATTTGGGATGTCGTAGAATAGAGTTTTGCATCATAAATGTACCAGTCATCAAGTACCTGGAGGAGCATGCATGGCAGAGGCGAGAATCGAATCCCCAACCCCGAAGTTGCAAAGCAGATGTACTTATCGCTAAGCCACCGTGCCCCCTACTCTGCACCACCATGTTGCACACCAACACAACTAGTTTTGGTGAAACCAAATACATTAAATGCCAAAACAAACTTATGTTAAAGCTCAGTACAAAGTTATGGGCTACTTACCTGTGACATAAGGCTCCAGTGCTTTAGGCACCAGGCTCCTGGCGGTTTTGAGGTCTTCAGCAGAGCACTTGCCAGCCTCCAGGCCACATGCCATGCCCATGCGTTTCAATACCTCAATGTCATCGTGGATCTCAAACATGCTGTCAAAGTTGAAGAGGTACTCAAACCTGCATGGCAGCACAGGAGAGAGATACGTAAGAAAGCAGGAGAAGAGGACAAAGTGAAAGCAACAAACAAAGCCCTTAAACCAACATTAAACATGTCTCACTAATGGAACTAAATGTAGAGTAATTATTTATTTTATAGCAGTAAATAAATTCAGCCACAACGTTTTACTAAGGTGGAAAACAGAACATTAGTGTTTACTTGTCATTGGAGATGCTGCAGTCAATGACAGTTTTCTTGCTGGTGTTTATGATGATAAAGGGCAGGTGAATGACTGAATTTTCTGGTGGTGGTCTGTTTGTTTGCTGCTCTGTTTGACGGTTACGCTGCACAAGGTTCTTAAACGCAATTTGCTAAAGGCACATTTGAAAGTAAAGTGCATTAGTTTGAAGAACAATCACAATTAGCTAAACAAACTTGACCAAGTTCCAGAGTTCACAAGTTACCTGTAAAATGAGTTCTTGGAGTTGTGACTGTTTTTGCTTGATTCTCTCTAAACGTCTTTGCCTCTCCACCTGGAAGAGAAAAAGCAACACTGAGGTACTTAACCACCCAACAGCTCATTTTTCATTTCATGCAAAGCTAGTTACATTTATGCAGCGCTTTTCCGTTGTATGGGGGGAGGGGGGTCATGATAGATAAGGGCCAATGGGGGAATTTCGCCAGGACACCGTGGTTATACCCCTACTCTTTACGATAAGAGTGCTGAGATTTTTAATGACCACAGAGAGTCAGGACCTCGGTTTAATGTCTAATCCGAAAGATGGTGCTGTTTGTACAGTATAGTGTCCCAGTCACTGTACTGGGACATTGCACACAGCTCACAGGGTGAGCGCCCCCTGCTGGCCTCACTAATACCACTTCCAGCAGCAACCTTAGCTTTCACCAGGAGGTCTCCCATCCAGGTACTGGCCATGCTCAACCCTGCTTAGCTTCAGTGGGAAACCAGGCAAGAACTGCAAGTTGACTCAAATGTCTTCAATCAGTATGTCCTGTAATGGTTGGTGGTCAACTTTTCTTGTAATACTTTGTTGTACTTGGGATCATATTTTAGTCTAGTCTTGCCAAGTAGCACTCTATTGGGATCATTTACATTTTTTTTTAATTTTCTGGTGGTCAGGTGCCCACAATTTTTTGGCCAAATAGAGTCAAACAATTGTTACACTGTCCAGTGGTTACACATGTTGAAAGTGCTTCAGGGGTAAAACTGATCAGTCTATCCTGAGTTAAAGCGCTGGTCGGCTGCTGCATGGGTTTTGAGACCAAGTGCTTGGCTAATATAACACCCTACAGAACAAAATCACCCACCTCCAGATTCTGGCATTCCTGGGCTGAGTTGGTGGGAAGACCAATCCACTTGATCTCCTTCTTCTCCTTCGAGATTATGTTCATGGCCATCAGCACATTGAGAGCGTCATATACACGCCGCCGAATATTCTTCTGATCATACACTTGCTGGAGAGAAGGAGAGTAGAGGATTAGGGATAAAAGAGAATCATTGTTTCTACAGATGAAATGATCATTGCTAGCTAAATCTGATTTCCTCACACAGTGAATGCATGTTCTGATAAAGTTGTTGGATAATTATGTACCATATCAAAACAGACAAACCTAATCAATTCAGTGTCTAATCAGATACCAGCTGAAAAAAATGTCTACATCACAGTTGGAATGAAATCTTTACCTTTTAGGGGTGAACAAGACTTTAAAATGCTAGTACTCAAGTTGGGGTTGAGACACATAAATAGAAACATTAAAGTTTCATTTAGTGGTCTGTTTTTGGGACATGAGAGAAAATAGCAGACTAATTATGATAGGCTGGTCTCAATGAGGTCACATTAAAAATCTCACCGCATCATTTGGAGAGATGTGGTTGTCACCAGAGCTGAATTCGGCCACCAGCTCATCTGCTACTTCATTGTACGTGGTAACACCCTTTTTCTGTACCTTCTCACACACCTTCATAGAAAAATGCCTCAGACCTTTCCCATTCTTTTCCCCCTTCTTACTTCTTTTCCTGTGGACACAACAACATTAACACATGACATTAGAACAAAACAGTGAGGACTTACGTGTACAACAATACACTGCCACAAGCATTTCTGTAGTCTATTTTACACGATGACAATCAACCATGTTTCATGACAACTAATTCAAGGGACCGCTTTGATGCCGACTCACCCTGAGGACCATGGGGAGGCATCGGTAGGTTGGCTCTGAGTGATGAACTGAGAGCTGGGTGTATGAGGACTGTTCATTAGGAGCACATTGGACCCACTTGGCCTCTGAGGTGTCCCAATGACCTGGACAGCATACAGAACAACTTCAAAAGTTCAAAATGGCTGCCTGACAAAAATGATGGTGTCAAAAACAGCCACTTTATGCCATTATGATACAAAAGTTCCTCAGAAGGCTGTACTGCTTAAACATACAGGGATATACTCATCAAATACTGAGTATTGGTCATACTGCAGTATGGAGCTGGAGTATAGGGTCAATACTGCTGTAAAAGAGTACACTGGTGTGGGTTCGGCTTGGACATCAGAATGTGTATGATGTTGATTGATCAGATATCTTGGAGGTGAACAACGTAAAGCCTGTAGCCAACACATATCTTGTATCTTACATAACTTGTCAAGGAAAGATTGCAGGGAGTCACCTCTGTATCTAGTCACTGTCAGCTGATACTCAGTACTAGTGTTGGGTCAGAGTCCACCTTTGTCGAGTTTGAGTCGAGACAGAGTCCTTAACCAACCAAGTCCAAAAGGGGTCGAGTTGGACTCAAATCCGAGTCCTTAATAGCAAAGCCCGAGTCCAGAAAGTAATTAAATTGAAAAATGATATGAAATTGCAAATGTAAACTTAACACTGAGCTGTCAAATTAATTAATATTTTAACCTTCACAAACCAATGGCAACATAAATCTAATAAAAAAATACCACTTTTACATCTTGCCATTGCCAGCGAATATTCTTCTTTCATGTCATCGCACCTCAACTAGTTTCCTATCAAAAAATGGTTTCAAAGAAAAAAAGGGATATATATATATATAAAATTTTTTATTATATTACAAATGTATGAAAATACAAATTATTCTGTTTTGTTGTTGCATCACACTATATTGTGTCCTCCAGTTCGAGTTGACATTTCAATGATTTGATGCCTCTCCCCCACAGTTATATAGGCTAAGAGAGAGTACAGAGTAGAGTTACATTTAGCAGCAGGTCATAACAACAAGCTTCATGCTTTATTACTGCTTTTAATCTGTCTATGAATGACAAGAAACTCATTTCTGAACACAGCTCTGTTCTTGTAACTTTTTTCATTTGAATTCCTAAAAAAATGTAAAATCCCCTTTTAAGAAGTACATTTCACGTTTACGTGAAATTCAAGACCGGAATCACTAAATGTTAATGTTTAGGGGTGGGTGATATGACTACAATCTTATTTCATGATAACGATACGTTTTCTCAGGTAGGTCTATCAGTAGTATTCAAAGTAAGAAATAGTATGGAAATTGAATAAAGCAATTAAATGTAAAATAAGATATTCACTGTATGACATATACAGTGATTCTTATTAAATATACTAAAGTTATTCAGTCTAATGAGATTTTCTCTTTGTCTTTTGTTGTTTGATTAACATTAATTACACAGACAGCAGCAGGTTTATTAGACTGCTGTCACTTTAAGACCTAACGCACAGATCCAATATACTGTATTTATACACCTCCGATTTTTTACCAAACTGTTTACATTCACTTAAACATAACTGAGTTTGCATGAATACTCAGACAGACCTGAATTTTGACATGTGTATTTATTTGGCTGTCCAAGAAAAATAAGACACTCAAGAGGACTCCATTCGGTACTCGCATGATGAGGCGGCTTCCTGTGCGTACGCACACAATGGTCAGGAAGGGAGCGATTAATTAATTTCTTGTTATCTTAATTTTATGTTGTTATTTATCTTTCTTTTCATGGTACACATGATCCCTGACTCGAGTCCAATTATGAACGCACTCGGGTAAATTTGTGCTTGAACTTGACACGGACTCAGAAATTTTTCCAAGTACAGTCGAGTCCATGAGAAGTTCGAGCACAAATTTACCTGAGTGCGTTCATAATTGGACTCGAGTCCGGATCGAGTACCCCAACTCTACTCAGTACTCTCATACTGGCATTGCGTTGAAAGTGGAAGTGGGATCAGTGCATTGCTTTGTAATTAATAATATTGCCCAAAGGCCAGCATTAAAAGCAGGAACTGAGATAGGTGCAATGTGGGTTTATGTATTTTTGCATTGTTCCATCCCGTACTTACCATCTGAGGGGCAATGTTGACATTTGAAGGGCCCAGTGTTTTTGGCAGAAGTTGTTTTCCTACTGCAACAGACTGTGGATGTACAGTCACTAAAGACAAAACTCCTAAAAGAAAAAAAAAAACTAAGAAGTGAGAAATCCATTTTACTCACCACATTTCCAAGCATTGAAGACCAGAAAACAATGCAACCAAAATGCGATGCAAAGAAACAATCTACCTACAACTTTAAACACCACTATTTAAAAAAATAAATCATGCCTGTGTCCAAAATCACGTACTTTGACGGTATCTACAGAATTCAATTCAGTACCTACTGCTCTGCCATCTGTATATATGTGTGTAGTATGAATACAATCTGGACATATTACATCAGCCATGTTGGTATGATCACGTGACCAACAACTTAAAATTCGGACAGCTCTTCCGCTCTGGTCCCGTTGCCTTATGGTATAGTGCAGTGTGCATTGCCTCCATACGGCAGAATCTCAGCACAAGCAGTAGGACGTCCTCGCCTACTGTTTTATGAATACAGAGAGTTCGGACATACTACTCATATGGCGTACTGCTTTTCCCCTACTGTACAGTAGGATAGTAGGGACATTCGGACGCAGCCCATATCTACCCAAAGAGTCTGGGGTGCTCCTTACCTTTGCCTGGACTCAGATTCTGGTCAATGAAAACCTTCAACTCCCCATTGGCCTCAATCAGACCAGCCTGTTGGAAAAGAAGAAACAGACTGATGAGAACCACCGTTGCAAAGCTGACAGAAGTCTTACACATGCAACCAAAAGCAGAAATTAAACACTCACATCTTTGGCCATGATCCTTGGGGACGAGGAGCAAAGGCTGGGTCTAACCAGAGAAGCAGAGCCGAATGTTCACACCAACGTATGCCCGGAAATGAAACAGTGCCTTTGGCACAAAAGTACATCAAAACCTGGTTAAATCAATACTAGTTAGTATTGGTTATAAAAATGCTATTATATTGGTTGGTTTGAGTGCATGCACCATGAAACATTTGGCCTTGCAACTTTTAGCTGGTCTCAAAACGAGGGGGCATGACAGTAGGCCTCAGTTTGCCTTCATGGCTTTTGCCAAGAACTTGTGCAGCGACACGACTGGGATCTATTCATAGCACAAATCCGAAAAAAACCCAGACCTGCAATAATCATCACGTTCAGAAAAATATATTTCTGCGCCACCGATTAAACCCAAGCAGCAGTGCAGTGTTAAACAGCACATGCTCGGGTGATTATACACTGCTCTGCGTGTGCACACTTAGCTCAAACTTACTCAAATACGATATGACCAAGTTCTGCTTGCTCGTGATAACTTGTTTTGCAAATAAATAAAGTGCTTCTCTGTAGACCTGGCTTTCGGGCACTTTCCGAAGTTTTTAAGTGTATGTGAACGTACTGATGAGTCGCAAGATGCGAGCTAATCACGACATTATGCATCCCTTGTTCCAACCTGCTCTAGAGGGAGGAAGGAAAAAAAAACCCGTCAACAACCAGGGCCACAGACAGGAGGTACAATGTGGAGCATGCTAGCAGAGTTAGCCGTGCAGCTAGCAGCTCTGGAAACACGTTGTTTTGCAGCGTTGAAATGCGCACAAAACGCTCTCACTGTCGGCCATCCGCTCCAAAGCAGGACCCCACTGACCGAAGCCAAGCTCAGCGCACAGACCCGCGGTTAGAAAGTGAACTAGGCAAACTTTACGGTGAACTTAACGCCTGAACACTGTCTTGAGCACCCTACCTTCTTAGGTCCTGGGGTTTTGTTGGCATAGCTCACTAGCTAGCTTAGCTTTAAGAATAGAGGAAGAGGAGGTCTGAATGCCCCTCTCAAAACAGGAAACAATAATCCAATTACTATCCGTATAAAAGTTTGCAATTATACTTAAAATCTTGCTCCAGCAACCGACCGGTTGAGAAAAGTTTGCACACCACATCGATGAACTCTTCACTCCTGTCCCTGACCTCTTTATTTCTCCAGCAGCTAGCTAACTTGCATCAACAAAATGGATGCGAGTGAGACAGCAAGGCAGCAGCTGCTTTTCCACAACCAACACTTCATTTGTACAGAACAGACTCGGGAAAAGGAAAATAAACACTGTTTAGGAGCCAAAGTGTTGCTTGTATTTGTTCAAGACATGCCTTTGTACTCGCATTAAATCTCTTTCTCCAAACGAATGTTAACTTACCTCGGAGCAGCCAAATACTGTAAAGGTTTGAAGGTCGACGAAACTAAACTCTAGGAGAACGACTACGTTTCTTTAACCAGAGAACAATTCATATTTGCACAGAGGAGCTGTGTTAGGAAAAGCAGGCTGGCAAAAAAAATGTCTCAGCCCCGTGCTTTCGCTAGGTCAGCCATTTTTACATGCTAAGCCAACTGGTGTTTCTCGACTGTTCATGTGTCACAGGCCTGATCATCAGCCACTGATCACATTCTCGTTTATATTTTTTACTACATGTTTATATATTTCACCTAGACATCCGTTAAATCAGACGGTTTCAAACATGACAATGTAAACCTCGCATAGAATATAAATGCTCGGACGGTAACGTTTCTATTGTTGATTAGAGGGAATTAGCTGGAAACCCATCAGATCTGTCGAGATCATGTTCAAGACAGTGAACCGTTTTAACATCGCATACCTGGAAAATATATATATATATATATAACGCACTGGTGCAACTAGTTTTCTGGATATTTCTTGTCCGTGATATAGCGATGAACACGGCGTCCTGTCTCTCCTGTGCAGATTATCTTTATGGAAGTAAGGACAGCTAGCCGGCGATGCAAACAACTGTCTGTGGTTATCCTCTCTCCCTCTCTCTCCCTCTGAAGCTGGGGACGGCTAACTAGCCAGCAGTGAGCTAACTGGCAAATGCTGCTAGCCGTTTAGCTTCCCAGCTAATGTTGATGAAAGATAACACGCTCTAGCCAAGTGAGCGTACATGCGACTGTGCTTCAATTCCAGAAGTAAACGTTCACTAAACTGTGCTAATGCTAAACCCAGTGTGAAATAGCTTACAGTTGACTGCATTCACGCTTTGTCTTCTGTGATGTACTAGTAGCGCTGAATGAACCAAAGCGTAACTGGTGTACAAACTACTCCCTCTCCGGTCCGAGCGAAAACTGAGCTTGGCGGTGTCCACTACACGCCACAGCTGATTGGACAACAGGACGTGTGACGCTACGGAATCGTTTTCCCAGAGGCCACGCCTTTAGTGCTATATGATTGGTTAATAATATGCATTTCCGATGGTTAGGAATGTCTTATTGGATGACTGTGTCAGGCTCCACCCACGTGGGCACGGCTTCTGGAATGATTGGTGTGAACAAATTCAAGAAACGCACAGTAAAAGATTAATTAAAAAGTTAAAGGAATTTAGGCCTATTTGAATTGTAGAAAAAGAGGAAAGCAAACACTCAATGACAAAACTGAGTTCATTAATTCATAGTTAAAATGGCATGTGATATACAGAGAATAGTGGTTTGTTGTCATTCTAGCCATATACAAGTATACAGTAAAAATAAAATAAAATTAAAAAAAAAAAGCTTTATCCAAGGCCTCGATATATTACAGAAAAGTGGCAGCAGTGTGGTACAAAAGAATCACCAGATATGTAGTGCAAAGTAGGAAAAGGTACAGCGCAAAAAGACAAAATACAAGATATATTACACACTGTACAAGTAGACCCACTAAATACATTATAAAACCAACACAACAAAACAGTTTAACAGCTGTAGGCATTGCGGTGTAGGACCAACATACAGTACATACAGTAAACAACAAGACCCTGTCTGGACTGGCTTCATTTGTCTGCAGCATAGAAATTAATTTTCCGATTATAATATTCTCTGACTTCCCTTTCATTAATTATGTTCTCAACACAGATGAAATTATATTTAACTTTAAAATAACTATGTTGCGTGCATTTCTTCTTGGTTTGTTTAATTTAAAAAAAAAAAATAGAAAAAAAATGGGAATGACAGGACAGTCATGCTACACGTGTCTGTGAAACAAAGATAACAATTCTCAGCTAATCATTACTCAGCCACATATCCTCGTATAAACATGTACAGACTTTACAGTGTGTCATCGTGCTGGTGTTCAAAAGTGTCATGGCAAGAGTTTTCTGTTGTTATTTTATTTTATTTATTTATTTTTTAAAGTATATTGAATTGATAACAAATATTTTCAAAAAAAACCCCAAACAAACAAACAAAAAAAAAACAGCTAAAGACCCACCTCTTACGTGAGCACTTAACTAATACCTAAAATGCCAACCCCACATTATTTATTATTTAAAAAAAAAAAATTACAGTGGCTCTTACACCTCTACTCTGCGCACTTTGCTTCTCTAGAATTCAATTATAAACCTTATATTGTAGCACTACTTGTATTATCCTCCGCTTGATATATCGCTTCGCTTGTATTTAATCATTTGTATAAAATGCTTTGGATAAAAGCATCTGCTAAATCAATCAATGTAAATGTACAAAAAATTAAATGAATTATGTCTGTTTTATTTATTTAGCAAAAATAGGTTGATATGGATAATGTGCGTGAAAGAAATAGAGCAACCAGCACTAAGGTATTGGCTACAAAGACATGAATTATTAGCTAAACAAACATCTCATGACATAAATACATACAGATACATATACGCAGATGGAGCATGTTATAAAAGTACACAATGCACATTTATGGGGCACTGACTCGGCTACCATGTGATAGTCAACTTAATCATAATTGATGTTTCGAGAGTTACTGCATCAGATCTTGTAGTACGACGTTCTCGTTCACAAAAAAACCCCAAACACTACAATTCCCAGCATGTCGGAGTTTCAGTGCGCATGCGCGGTGCTCCTCTGGCGCATTCCCCCCTGTTGTTCACGCGCAGCCGTATATGGGGACTGACAATTTGGTCAAACAGCGGGTGATAAAAATGGTAGGTGATTTGGAAATGACAAAACGCTCATATGTTTGCTGCCGCTGTGAGCGGAAACACGGGGTGTCCGAGGCGTGTAGTTGTAGCGCCATTAAAAAGAGTTTTCGTCAGCCTCCTCCAGATATTAGTGCAGAGATATGTGCTGTGAGCAGGAAGGTCAGTTGTTGATATTGGAGTCTGCTGTCGCCCTGCACGTACCTTTCCCTTTTTGGCGTGTAGTGTACACTAGCGAACTACACTCGTTTTAGAGGTTGGTCAGAGACGACAGACATGCTGTTGGCTTTCGGTAGACTTAAACCAGTCATGCGACCAGCCCGCTCTTGCGCGTATTGTTGTGAAGGGGAAAAGTGAGCCTAGTTACTCTGTGGAAACGTGTAGTGCTATTTCCGTAGACCTCAAACAGACCAGCTTTACCAGGACACTGAATAACGCTGTTAACTGTTCTACAGCATATAACTCTCTCTTTTGCTTTGTTGATGCATGTGTACACCTGAACAGCCAGGTTGTCGTTTATATCCCTGTCTCCTGTAATGTGAAAATAGTCTTAACTGAACTAAAAGCTGCAGTTAAATCTCTAATATATAATATACGGACAGCAGAACAGGGTTTGTTTTTTGCTGTTGGTGCCCCGGGCTTAGCAGGGGTCTGTCAGCTCATATTACCACCACTTGCTGCTTTAGCAAGTGGCCTGTCACACTTCAGTCTATGTCTTCTGATGTGAAACTTAACAAATGTCTGTTTTAACATGTGCGTTTTGATAATAACCCTGGTGTCTCGTTAACACTAGTTCCTATTTATGTCTTTCATACGTCTCCTAACTGTCCTGCCGCTCTTGAGTTTCTTGATGTGGGTATTTTTGTTTCTTGCTTGCCTCTGTTTGTACATACTGTTCACTGTTGTGCTCCATGTGTCGACGTGTATGACTGAGAGCTTCTCCTCTGTGCCTGTTCAGCATAAGCTGAAATCTTCACAGAAGGACAAAGTACGACAGTTCATGTCCTTCACACAAGCAGGGGAGAAGACAGCTGTGTACTGTCTCACTCAGAATGACTGGAAACTAGAGGTGGCCACTGACAACTACTTCCAAAACCCGGATCTGTACTTCAAGGAATCCATGAAAACCTCAGTAGACCGGAAGAAGCTGGAGCAACTCTACAACAGATACAAAGGCAAGTACACAAGTTCTTGTTGCATATCCTGTGAGTATGGGTCTGTATGTTTACTTGACTAAAATGTGGCAATGGCACACAGTCCATGATGTTGCTGAATACATGTTAATGGAAGATGTTGTTCCTCTCAGATCCTCAGGATGAGAATAAGATCGGGATTGACGGAATCCAACAGTTTTGCGATGACCTCAACCTGGATCCGGCCAGCATAAGCGTTCTGGTAGTAGCATGGAAGTTCCGGGCAGCAACGCAATGCGAATTCAGCAAAAAGGAGTTCCTTGATGGCATGACAGAACTAGGGTGTGTTTCAGTGTAAACAAACTGTTTTCTGACCCCACAAACACTGTAGGCAGCATAGTTATTGTTTTATCTCTTTAAACTGATATTTCACTCCAAGACACAATCAGATTGAGTAATGTTGACAAAAATATAGATGGTGATGGTACAGTAGTTTGTGTTAGGAAAGTTGTTTTCGGTGTGTACACAGCTAGGAGTTATTGTTTCAAAACACACAAATTATACCACAGATGTATAGTCATGACTCATGTTCTTTTCGGCTAAAATGTCATATATAAATCATTTACATTTATGATTACTGAAGATGCTAGTAGTTGGATAAGAGATAAACAAGGCTTCTTTCTACTTGCGTGTAGATGTGACAGTCCAGAGAAACTCCGCACTCTGCTTCCCCGATTGGAACAGGAACTGAAAGACAGTGGAAAGTTTAAGGACTTCTACCAGTTTACATTTAATTTTGCAAAGAATCCTGGGCAAAAAGGTTTAGGTAATGGTAGAGATGGGACACTGAATAAAGAATGCAACTGCTGTTTATGCTTATGACCGAGATGAGTAAATTTATTTGCTATTTGCTTTGGATTTTAGATTTGGAAATGGCAGTCGCTTACTGGAACCTAGTTCTGACAGGCCGTTTCAAATTTCTTGACCTCTGGAATAAATTTTTATTGGTAAGTTTTCTGCGTTTAGATCTTCTTTTTTTGTGCCTAAAAATAGAATTTTACTGATTTAGCATTTCAAGTAATTCAACCGTAAAAATAAATAAATAAATAAAATAATGAACAGTTTCACTATTGAGGAATTCTCCAGTGGAAATATCCTGTTTTCCCCTCTAAACAGGAACACCATAAGCGATCTATTCCCAGGGATACCTGGAACTTGCTTCTGGATTTTGGCAACATGATTGCAGATGACATGTCAAACTATGATGAGGAAGGTGAGCATGGTTGTTTAACCCTAGATCCTCTTTAACAGCTCCAAAAGAGAATTAGCATTAACTCACCTTGACCCTCAATTACCTTTATTAATGTGAGAACCTTTGACTCAATATTATATTTCAGAAGTACTCTGGAATGAGTTATGTTTGGAGTCTGTAATTGTTCATGTACCAGTCATACAACATAAACCATGATATAGTTTGGTGATATTATTTGGTGTCATGACCAAACTGTGGCAAAAGATTAACTGCAGAGGAGTTTATGATTTGATTCCTAGTAAAAATGAAGAAAAAAAATTCAGAAAATATCGGAAAATATTTCACTTTTAAATGTATCATTATTTTATGAACACAATGTTGGGGTCTTTGGGATCCCAAACACTGAGCAAGTAAAAGCAATATAAAGACAACATGAGAGTTATATTAACACTTTCCATGTTAAGATAATTATGGTTCGATTTAATGTTGGACATGCTAGATGTTAGATTTTAAAATAAACTTTAAGAAAGCTGAGAGTAAACTTGTCACATGGTTGACTAACATCTTTATTTTAGGAGCATGGCCAGTCCTAATAGATGACTTTGTGGAATTTGCTCGGCCGATCGTGACTGGATCAAAGCGCAAAAGTGTATAAATCTGTTGATGGTGGCAGTTTGACACAATGGGCCTGTGCTGCCTCACTGACTTCAGCTTTTTTTAAATATAAAAAAAAGACTTGTATGAAACACATACAAAAAGGAAAACATGGAGAAACACTTGAAACTGGTGGGCTTGATGAAGAGAAATGGGGATAGAAGGGACTCAAACCTTCAAGCAATACAAAGAAGAAAAAAAGCAGGTGAAGGTGGGATACTCAAGATTTCTTTTAGAGCTGTCACGTGCACAATGTCAGCTGCTGCTGCTGGCAAACTAATCCTGTCCAGAGACCCAGAGGGATTCTGGAGGATCTCTGCAAATCCAGTACCTCATCCTCATTGCAGACAATTATACATTTGCACACCTCCCCATTCACATACACAAATCATAGAAAACTAGAAGAGTAGGAGACGAAATGTGGTTCAAGTGCCCTTTTTCCAGCATGCATACCTCCACGATGGGTAGATCAGATGCACTTTTAAAACCAGAGCCCCATGGACAGAGCAACATGCAGCTCATGCCACCAGCACACTTGTTGCTGTTGTAAAATACTATAGCGGTATGTACAGAAATAAATATTATAAATAAACAATATTTTATAAAGTATAAAAGAACCATTTATTAATATGTGTGGAGGATAAATTGTGCAAAAGATCTAATGAACTCTTCGATGCATCAGTAACATGATTTCATTTTTCAACCACATATTACACTAATGTCTGCAGTCTTGCAGAATCTGTTGTGACAAGAATGCCATTCATGTTTCTCAATTTTGTTTACCAGATGCCAGGATTATGTTATGAAATAAATTATTGCCTCTATGTATATCTGGATTGCTTTTCTGTTTAGGACTTTATACAGTGCTTTCTCTTTTTGCAAGGGAAAGCCTGGTTATTTTATGCCCTGTGTGCCATTTTAAGTAGAAAACCAGAAGATGACAATAAGAATAGGCTGTAATAAATATGTCATTATTTGTTTACATGTCTTGTGGACAATATATAGGTTCCTTAGTATTAAAGTATTGAAGATCAAGGTTAGAGTGGTGTTTTTGAGTGACCTCCGTAGCTGGTATCGTTACAACCTTATTAGGGTCCTGAGCTTGGGTTATTGTCATGGTGCCCTGAGACAAATATTGCATGCAGAGTGTATTCCAACCTCACACCATGTGTTGCCCGATTCACCACAGCCAGCCCTGACCCTGAAGTTGTAAGAAATGAAGGAAGCAATGGTTTTGCCTGCAAATATATCTTTAGAAACGTAAAAATGGCTGATTAGACCAGTGTTCTTCACCAGGTGAAATACTCCCCAAACCTGCAGGTGTCTGAAATACAGAAAGGTCATAGTATGTGAACTATATGACCAAAAGTATGCAGACACCTGAACATCATACCCATATATGCATTTTGAAAACCCCTTTCCAGATTTAGTCCCACCTTTGTGGTTATAATAACTTCCAGTCTTCTGCGAAGGCTTTCCACTAGATTTTGTAGTGTGGCTTTGGGGATTTCTGTTCATTCAGCAACGTTAGTGATGTCAGGCACTGATGTAGGTTGAGGAGGCCTGGCATGCAATCAGCATTACAGTTAATCCCAAAGGTGTTCATTTGGGTTTAGGTAAAGGCTCTGTGTAGGACGCTTCTTCATCAAGCTTGGCAAATCATGTCATGGACATCGCTTTCTGTACAGGTGTATTGTCATGCTGGAACAGGTTTAGGCCTCTTAGTTCCAACGAATGGAAATTGTAATGATACAGCATTCAAAGACATTCAAGACAATTATGTGCTTCAGACTTTGTAGCAACAGTTTGTGGAAGACCCGCATATGGGTTGATGGTCAGGTGTCCACATACATATGGCCATACAGTGTATATGTTATACCTGAGACAAATCATAACACAACTTCACCACTAGATGGAACCAATTCAATTTTAGCAGTAACCTGTCAACCCCACATTGTGGTTCGTCCAAAACTGACGGCCAACTACAAATATAAAATGCATTAAGTAACGTGCGATATTATTTCCGTCTGTTCAGTTTATAACTTTTACTGCTGGCTCCAGTCTCAGTGTAGTGAAGGACACTGGACCAGTTCTGTTTACTGTGTTTTCAATTTATTATTTTTTTTTTTTGCATGCATGCATAACATTTGTATACTGAATGATCCGACTGAGTAAAAACAGCTGTCCAAACCCCAAAGTCTGTCGTTGTCCCATCCTCTGTATCACTTAATAATTAATAGGAAAATATAGGACTAATTCATGTATTTGTCTAAACGTTACCGGTGACGAATTAAAGTTGGTCAGTAAAATAATGTGATATTATTATTATTATTATTATTATTATTATTATTATTATTATTATTATAACTGAAATACAACAGACCGTTTCTTTACAAATATTTATATTTTAATTAGCCCCAATGTTTTTGTTTGTTTTTTGTTTGTTTGTTTGTTTGTTTTTAAACTGATCGAGTGTATATTTACAGATAGGACCTTTTCCTTGAAGTCTCGCTGTTTCTGGGGAATCTGTCGGCGTTACACCACGTTTATGCTAACCGCGAGTTTTAGTCTATTTGAGGAGCTAACCGCTAAGAGAGTGGTGCATTTACATTCACAACAACGCAAATAACTAGAATGTCACTCTGTTGTGTTTGAGAAAGCAAACAATCGCTATGAATCTAGACCGACTCCGGAAGTGTGTGCGGAACTACATCGATCAGGTAAAAGAAACTTGGCTGGCTGGATATCTGCAGTTTTAGCCGCTAGACAGCTAAGCTGTTAGCTAGTAACTAACTTGTGGAGGTAGCGCGTTTAATAGAAGTTGTCAGATCTTACAAGGATGCTGTGAGTTATCGCAACATACATACATGCATATATACATACAAACAAATGTATATAAATATCAAGTTTATCATGGGTTATTTTTCAAATAGATGAACACATTTTTGAAGCCAGCTAGCATTTCTGTGTTTAGCTAGATTGCGAAGGCGTTACTCTTAACTTGAATTGAGATTTGAGTTCCACTACGTTAAAGTTGAAATGTTTTCATTATTTTGTAGCAACAATATCAAAGTGCTCTGTTTTGGGCTGACAAAGTAGCTTCTTTATCACATGGTGAGTGTCCTACCTTTTTTATTTTTATTCTCCTTTTTTAAGGTATTGTGTTAAGCTACATTAACCACTCTTTTTCATTATCCTATAGCTACAGATTAGTTTAACTTTTAGGATGCTAACGTCATTATCGTGCTTATTCTCATCAGAGGATCCTCAAGATATTTACTGGCTAGCACAGTGCCTTTATCTTACATCCCAGTACCACCGAGCCTCTCATGCTCTAAGGTCCCGCAAACTTGACAAGGTAAGAGCTGTTACATGCTATTTGTGTTGACTTTTGCCACCAGGCAGTTAAACCAGTTTGTCAGAATGAAGATCTCTATTTGATTGAATATTGCTTATGGTTGGCATACACTTTTAAAATATTTATCATCATCAGTATAATGCTGTTCATGGTTGTCATACGTCTATCACCTCTGAATTGTGTTTGTTTTTCTTAGTTATATGGAGCTTGCCAGTATCTTGCTGCAAGGTGCCATGTGAGTATGACGAGGCATTTAGACTGAACATACGATATGGGCAAAAGTGTGTGGACACCTGACCATGACCTCCATATGTGGGCCTTCCAAAGTTGGAAGCACACGATGATATAAGATGTGTGCTGTAGCATTACAATTTCCCTTCACTCCTTCAAACCTGTTCCAGCATGACGATGCCCCTGTGCACAGAGTGAGGTCCATTAAGCCATGGTTTACCAAGGTTGATGTGGAAGAACTCAAGTGATCTGCACAGAGCCCTGAACTCAACCCCACTGAACACCTTTGGTATGAACTGAAATGCTGACTGCAGCCCAGGCCTGCTCATCCAACAGCAGAGCCTGACCTCATTAATGCTCTTGTGGCTGAATGAGCAAATCCATACAGACATGCTTCAAAATCTAGTGGAGAGCCTTCACAAAAGAGTGGAGGGTATTATAGCAGCAAAGAGAGGCTGAATCTGGACTGAGATGGTCAAAAACTCATATGGGTGTGCTGGTCAGATGTCCACAAACTTTTGGTCATATAGTGTGCAATTTGTTATTAGATATTATGTACTTGGTCAAGCAAGCGTCAGGGTGAGTCAGTACATTGCTCAATGTTCACTTTCCTTACAGTATGCTGCCAAAGAGTACCAGCAGGCCCTTGATATACTGGATGTAGAAGAACCAGCAAGTAAAAAGTTACTGGATAAGGGTCTAAAGGAGGAGAGTGGCACCAGAGAAACTGCCAAAGAATGGGAAATGTCACCAACTTCGGTGAGCCCCTCTCCGCTTCTTATGAATATATAAAACTGCAGTGTGTAATATGTAAAGAATAAAACACAGTAGGGCCTCTTGTTGTAGGAAAACGATCAGTCTTGGGGTTTTATTCTTATAATACCACATCCATTGGCCAAGAATTCCCATTTTTATTTGTTAAAGAACATGTCATGGGGTGCACGATGGTTTAGTGGTTAGTATGTTTTCCTCGCACCTAAACGGTTGGTGGTTTGAATTCTCCCTGTGTGTGCGGAGTTTGCATGTTCTCACTGTTCTTAGGGGGTTTCCTCCCCAAATCCAACGACATGTGTTGTAGGCCAATTGCCATCTCTTAATTGCCCATAGTGTGTGAATGGGTGTGTGATTGTGCCCTGCGATGGGTTGGCACCCTGCCCTGTTGTCCCCCGTCTTGTGCCCCGAGTCCCCTGGGATAGGCTCCAGGCTCCCCGCGACCATGTGTAGGATAAACGGTACAGAAAATGGATTGATGGAAGGACATGTCATACTTTTTTAACCATTTATGGTTAAATTTCAGGTGAGGAACATCCACAAAAAAATTAGTTCCTGTTATCATTTATGCCATAGCGGCTATCAACGGGCACTCTCCAGCGAGCTGCAATCTTTTCTTTCTCCTGACATTAATAAGACAAAAAAAGCAGCATGTTCCCAAGAAACCTCTAGCCTGAACACTTTCCAGTGGCAGAAAACTTACTGGCCGTGACAAAGCACTGGCACCAGAGTCTGCGTGTGTAAATTTGGTTTGGGAATTAATGCTTTCATTGCTCACCGTACTCTGTCGCCATGGAAGCGGACCCAGTAACACTGGAGCTAAAATGGTTAATATTTGAAGGCTTTAGTATCTTCAGTGTTTGTGAATCCCTGTGGTTTTCTCTCTCAGATCAGCAGCTCTATCTGCCTCCTACGGGGAAAGATCTATGATGCTATGGATAACAGACCTCTGGCCACATCCAGCTACAAAGAGGCCTTGAAACTGGACGTCTACTGCTTTGAAGCCTTTGACCTTTTAACGTCCCATCACATGCTAACTGCTCAAGAGGGTGAGACAGACTCATTTTATATTCAAGCTGGCTGCAGTGTAATAATACTCTTGTATTTATATCACTCAGCCATAGAAACATTTCAATGGCGTGAAATTATTTATCTTTCTGTCGTGTCACTGCAGAAAGGGATTTCTTGGACTCCCTTCCTTTTAGCCAACAATGTACCAAGGAGGAAGAGGAGCTGCTACGCTTTCTTTATGAAAATAAGTTAAAGAAGGTGAAAAGGTTTTTTATTTTATTTCAGATGTTATTTTTGTTATTTCATCAATTTGAGAAAAAAAAAAACATTCCAGTTACTGAATACTGATTCACATACTTCTCTGCATCACTCTGCCAGTATAACAAGCCTAGTGAAATAGTGGTACCCGACATAGTGAATGGTCTTCAGGACAACTTGGATGTAGTCGTCTCTCTTGCAGAGCGACATTATTACAACTGTGACTTTAAGATGTGCTACACGCTCACGTCTATGTAAGTAAGCTTTTATTTATGAGCCTTAAGTCTTTTCATTAAGGGTTGTTTTGTCACATCTCCTGTCAAAATTTGTCATTTTTGGTCATTCAAAGTGATGAAAGCAAATTTTATGTTTGAGTTTCTTTAATGCCAGTTTTCCTAAAGGGACACTTCTTTGATTTGAATAATACATTTGAATTTTTTATTGCTAATATCAGTAACAAATGCAGTGCAGTAGAAAAAAAGCATCTGTATTTCTTCTGTTTTTGTGTATCACATAGTAAATAGTTTTAGATCTTCAAACAAAACACAACATAAAACAAAGGAAACCTGAGTAAACACAATAGTTTTTATTGAAGCAAAAAAAAAGTTATCCAACACCTGTCACCCATGTGAAAAGCTAATTGCCCCCTTAAACTTAAAATGTGGTTGTGCCACCTTTAGCAGCAATAACTGCAACCAAACACATCCAATAACTGGAGATCAGTCTTTCACAGCACTCTGGTGAAATGTTGGCCAGCTCTTTGCAGAAGTGCTTTAGTTCAGCCACACTGGAGAGTTTTTGGGCATGAACTGCCTGTTTAAGGTCCTGCCACAGCATCTCAATTGGTTCATTAGGCTACTCCACTCCTTTGCTTTATTTGTTCCATTCAGAGGTGGACTTACTCCTACACTTTTAGATCATTGTCTTGCTGCATAATCCAGATGCGCTTAAGTTTCAACTTACGGACTGAAGATCGGACATTCTCCTTTTAGGATTTTTTGGTAGCAAACACAATTCATATTTCCCTGAATTATTGCAAGTTGCCCAGACCCTGAAGCAGAAAAGCATCCCCACACCATCACACTTCCACCACCATGCTTGACCGTAGGTATGATGTTCTTTTTGTGGAATTCTGTGTTTGGTTTACGCCAGATGTAACGGTACTCCTGTCTTCCAAGCAGTTCCACTTTTGACTAATAAATCCACAGAATATTCTCCCAAAAGGTTTGAGGATTGTCAAGGTGATGTGACTCCATAGATTTGGGGAATTAGTAACTACAGGGGCAAATACATTTTCACACAGGCCCAGATGTTATTGGATAACTTTTTTTGCTTCAGTAAATAACATTATCATTTAAAAACTGTATTTTGTGTTTACTCAGGTTGCCTTTTGTTTTATCTTACAACCCCAAATCCAAAAAAGTTGGGACGCTGTGTAAAATGTAAATAAAAACCTCTTAGAAAAGGGGCTGTCATTTTCTTTTATCATTCATGTATTAAAAAAAAATTAATCATCTGCACTAAGTGCTTATCATGTGTTTTGATCCAGGGTAATGGTGAAAGACCCATTTCATGCTAATTGTTTACCTGTGCACATTGGAACCCTAGTGGAGCTGAGCAAAGCAAATGGTAGGACAGTGAGTTACCTTATTTTACACTTCTGTGTGAAAGTGTTTCATATCCCAAGATTAATTTGCTTTTATCTCTGCAGAATTGTTTTACCTCTCTCATAAGCTGGTGGATTTATACCCCAATAACCCAGTGAGTGCAGTCTTTGAATGATGTCATTCATGCACACAATACGCTGTTGATTTGTTTTCTATTTCCTAATTTTCTGCAATTGTTGTCTAGGTCTCATGGTTTGCTGTTGGATGCTACTATCTGATGGTTGGACATAAAAATGAACATGCACGGCGGTACCTTAGGTAAGACCAAGGGTCTCAGATTCTTCAGCATGACGTGGGCCATTTCAGCATGGTTATGAACCCTGGATTTTCCACAAATTAAGGCTATTTGTGTTTTTTTTTTAAAAAAACTTTTTTATTGATCAACACTAATAACTCTTAAAATAGAACATGGTATTTCTAGGAAAAAGAAAGGCTCTGAAACTATGAAATTGTGTTCATGTTTATGCTTCGGTAACTTATAAATTTATTTATTTATTTTTAAAATATATATCTCTTTTCTGAGTATTAAAAAATATATAATGTTAAGCAAGAGCTTTAACCGTCCTATTATGTTGGGGGTGGGGCAGGTTACATCCATTATGTTGTGGGTCAAAATGACTTCCACAGTTTAAATGCACACAAAAACAGCAAAGAACAGCTTCAAACAGGAACCTGTATTATTGCTTGTCCAAAACAAGCCGTAAGAAGAAATATTTGCATACAAGTTCATGAGCCTAAATGAGGAAAGTAAAAATAATTCAAAATGAAAGCGATTAATCAGTATTTCAGACATCTCAAATGAGGAAATAGTTCAAATTGACCCATAACCTAATAGGAGGGTTAAGAAGAACTAGCGCGCGGTACATGCAGGTTGCGGATGGTCACTACGCTGCCACTCTGCTGTGAATTCTAGCTATTGAGAAAGTCCTGGTGAGCTGTTAGTAAGTATGATGCTTTTTGTTTGGGTATTAGTAAGGCCACCACATTGGAGCGCACATATGGGCCAGCATGGATAGCGTATGGTCATTCGTTTGCAGTGGAAAGTGAGCATGACCAGGCCATGGCAGCGTACTTCACAGCCGCCCAGCTAATGAAAGGGTAAGTACACCTGCAGTTATAGGAGCATGTTTCAGGTGCTTACAATGCACAGTACAATTACAGTTTTATGCTCATTTGCAAAAACAAGTATGTGTATTGACTGTTCCCCTACAAGGTGTCACTTACCCATGCTGTACATCGGTCTGGAGTACGGCCTCACCAACAACCCAAAGCTAGCAGAGCGCTTTTTTTGCCAGGCTCTGAGCATCGCTCCAGAGGACCCATTCGTCATCCATGAGGTTGCTGTGGTAGCCTTCCAGAATGGGGAGTAAGTTGGTTTTGTTAAAGACACATGAAGTTCATTTAGTCGCATGCTGCTCATTTCTGTTGTATGGCAGTGATGATGTGGATTTACCAGTCTTTCTGTTTCAGCTGGAAGACTGCTGAGAAGTTGTTTATAGATGCGTTGGAGAAGATCAAGGCTATTGGCAATGAGGTATTTACCCAGTCATTCTGTGAGAGAATTTTGTCTGGATTCTTGAAATGACTTTTTTGGGGGGGGACAGGTGTAGCTTAGTGGCTTAGTGGTTATGGCTTCTGGTGAGAAGGTTACAAGTTCAAACCTCAACCAGCTGTCATTGTTGGGTCCTTTTGAACAAGACTGTTAACCCTCAACTACTTAGGTTTAACTTGCCTTACTTGTAAGTCACTTTGGAGAACAGTGCAACCCCTGGAGTGGCGCTAGGCCTGGGCTACCAGGGCTTAAGCCCCGAATGTTTTCAGTATTTTTTAAGTCCTGAATGTTTTTATTACCTTGGCTTGTACTCATCACTGAGTTTCCATGCACATTAAAATAAAATGGCAATTATAATAGCAGATCTTCTCTCTCCACATCAAACAATTCTACCGACATTGTCATTTACTCCTAACGTTAACCGCCCACCAAATGTAGAAGTAATGATCTACATGTAAACTGGCCAACCGTCGATCAGAAGTTACAACTCCAATTCCAAAAAAGTTGGGATGCTGTGTAAAATTTAAATAAAAACAGAATGCAATGGAAAAATTTCATCTCAAAAAATTGGGACAGGGCAACAAAAGGCTGGAAAAGTGTTACTAAAAAGAAACAGCTGGAGGAACATTTTGCAACTAATATGGTTAACTGTTTAATTAGGTTAACTGCCTCTCTAAGATACCCTTTTTTTATACCCAGTCATGTTACTGACATGTTGCCAGTTAACCTCCAGCTATTTCTTTATAGTAACACTTACTTTTCCAGCCTTTTGTTGCCCCCATCCCAACTTTCTTGAGATGTGTTGTGGCCATCAAAATACCTGTGTTTTTTTTTCCTTTAAAATTTCCTCAGTTTAAACATTTTGATATGTTTTCTATGCTCTATTTTGAATAACATATGGGTTTGAGATTTTCAAATCATTGCATTCTGTTTTTATTTACATTTTACACAGCGTTCCAACTTTTTAGGAATTGGGGTTGTACATACGACCCAGCCAGTGAGATTAGAACTTTTGGATTTAATTATCTTGATTGCCTCAGACAGACAGTTTGTAGGTGTGTATGAAGAGAATCTAAATATTTGAAATGGACATTAAAAAATTTTTTAGGTGAAAAACAGCCACAGCCATGTTCAACACTTGAATAGAAAGATGCGGCTCCTTCAGGTATCTGCTCCATCAGGCTTTTGTTTAACTTATTGATTGCATTGTTTCTTATTTGGCTATAACACCCAATCATGCTGAGAGGGCACAGTGGCTTAGTGGTTCACACGTTTTCCTTGCACCTCCAGGGTTCTGCATTCAATTCCCACCTCTACTGTGTGTGTGTGTGTGTGTGTGTGTGTGTGTGTGTGTGTGTAGTTTGCATGTTCTCCACATGCTTTGGGGGTTTCCTCTAAGTACTCTGGTCTCCTCCCCCAGTCCAAAAGTGTGTTGTAGGCTGATTGGCATTTCCAAATTGTCTGTAGTGTGTGAATGTGTGTGCGATTGTGCCCTGTGATGGGTTGGCACCCTGTTCAGAGTGTCCCCCACCTTGTGCCCAGAGTCCCCTATGATAGGAATCCTTTGTAGGATAAGTGGTACAGAAAATTGATGGCTTTGTCGCTGTACAGCCCTGTCACCGTTAAGTGACAAATAGATTATTATATTTATTTGTAATTTTTTAAAATTACGATTTTCTGAATTTTTTTCTTTCTTCCTGTGTGAGTGAAAGAAAAGTTAGCTGGTTAGCTGGTGTCTATGCATCACGCAGACAAGCACAGATGCACGCACATACACACAGTGATATGATATCTGCGTGTGGTTCACATAGTCTATAATGGGTTTTTACTTAATCTGGTCCGGATGAGTAATGTGGTTTGTGCAAGACTTCTCTCCTAATTAGACAAGCAATAACAGCTTGGTGTCATGGCTCTGGATTTGTTGACATGAGTTCAGTGAGTTTGTTTACAAATTATAAATAGCAGTGTGCAGTGCTAAGGATAACTTTCAGATGAATGTCTATAGTGGTGGAATAAAGCAGGTAGTAAATATGAAAGGTTTTCAATTCAACTAGGGCTAGTGTGACTTTTTTTTTTATTTCAATAAGCAATAATGAAAGTTATCACATTTTAAAAAGGAAGACGCTTTGCTGATGTAACTTTTTAACACATTTTAAAGTGTATCCTTTGTATTATGACTCATACATGGATGTCTCTGGGTTAAGCCCTGTATATCCACTGACCCTAGAACTGCCCCTAATCAACCCTATGAATAAATGTTAAGTGCCCTCCACTAATATTGGCACTGTTTGATAAATATGAGCAAAGAAGGTTGAGATTTTTTTTTTTTCCCCAAATTGTTTAACCTTTTGATATTTTGTTTAAAAAAAAATTCACAAAATACTCTGCTCTCATGGATATCAAGCAATTGCAAACAAAACACGGGTTTGTCCAAAAAAAAAAAATCTTTGTTAAATTTGTGTGCAACAATTATTGGCACCCCATGAATTCATATGAGAAATATATTTGAAGTATATTCTCATTGATATTTTACATCTTTTTAGTACACCTGGGTGACTAGGAACAGGAAATTGTTCAACCATGACTTCCTGTTTCACAGGGGTATAAAGATAAGGTAATACACAGGCCAAATTCCCTTAGTCACTCATAACAATGTATCAAGTAATATAGCTGTCATGTGTGGTAAAAGGTTGTTGAGCTTCACAAAATGGGAAGTGGCTATAAGAAAATACCAGAAGCATTGAAAACGCCCATTTCCATCATCAGGGCAATAATTAAGAAGTTCCAGTCAACTGGAAATGTTATGAATCGACCTGGAAGAGGATGTGTGTCTATATTGTCTCAACACACTATGAATAGGACTGTTCGAGTGGCCAAAAAATCTCCAAGGATCACAGCTGGAGAATTGTAGAAGTTAGTTGCGTCTTGGGGTCAGAAAATCTCCAAAACTACAATCTGAAGTCACCTACATCACCACAAGTTGTTTGGAAGGGTTTCAAGAAAAAAGCCTCTACTCTCAACCAAAAACAAACTAAACAAACAAAAAGTGTATTCAGTTTGCCAGACACTACTGGAACTTCAAATGGGATCGGGTTCTATGGTCAGATGAAGAGGAGGTGGCACAAAGTATTGACTAAAAGGGTGCCAATAATTGTTGCACACTTACATTTAACAAAGATATTTTTGATCAACCTGTGTTTTGTTTGCAGTTGTGTGATATCCATGGGAGCAGAGTATTTTTGTGACTATTTTTTAAAATTTTTTTTAAAAAGATCAAAAGGTTAAACAATAAAGACAACTTTTCACAGCTGTATGTGTTAATGTTGCTTTTCTTATAACTTTTAATGAAAAGTGTACTATGGTGTAAATGTACCCTGTCATTATGTAAACATATTCCCCCTTTCCTGCAGGTCACAGTGGACAAATGGGAGCCATTGTTAAACAATCTAGGTCATGTGTGTCGCAAGCTAAAGTAAGTTAAATGCCAACTGTTATTTTTTATTAATTTTTTGTATCCTTCGATGTCTCTAAAAACAGTTTGAATATCTACTGGACAATGTTTTTTTTTTCTCTCTCTCTATATTGTTTCAGTAATGCATAATTACTTCATTACTGCTCATTCAACTGTGTTTACAACCCCTTAGAGTGGTGCTGCTCTTATTTTGCAAAATTTATCCTCAATAGACTGAATTATCTCTAAGCACTGCACACAGAGATGCTCTAACTAGGAAATTACCTGAAAAGGACAGGCCTCGAAAATTATCCAGAGTGCTAGTGTTTAATGAAGAGCTTTCAGAAGCATTGGGCAGACTGAATCCCTCTTCTGCTGTTTATTTTCTGTGCTTCTCTAGTCCTCCTCCTGTCTCTCTGCATCAATAGAGTATTGTACTGCATAAATAGTCTATATTGTTATTACAGTGCACAATGAATTATTCATTTCCACTTGCAATTTGCACTTGGAGACCATGCACTTCAAAATTTCTCCAAGTGTTTATTTTGGAATGAGGTTTTCTGAGGCGTTTTGCAGAAGGGTAGATGGTGATTGTTATTCAGAACACAGTAACAGAAGAAATGAAGTCAAATGTCATTGTTCTGTTCTAAAGTAAATACTTTTCCCTCATTCTCTTTTTTTTTTTTTTTTTTTTTTTTTAAAAGGATAAATGAACACTTGAGCATGTATTCACTCATCATAGTTATCTATTCTGTCGAGTGTATTAATGTTGTTGTTATTATTATTATTATTATTATTATTATTATTACATTCACGTTCAAAGTGTGCTTTATTGGCATGACTGTTTTAACAATGTTGCCAAAGCAAATTAATATGGTTATATAGACAAACAAGAACAATAAAGAAAGGAATAGAAAAACAGTAATGAAGAAAATAAACATGAATAGACATTAATAATAATAATAATAATATGCAGTATTGAATTAAGCTATATCAATTACATAGATCTATTTGGAATATTTTTAAATAGATAGTATTAGGATTAGATTACAGATTATGCATATTTCTATTATTATTATTATTATTATTATTATTATTACATATATTCTACTTTCCCAGGAAGTATGAGCAGGCTCTGGAATACCATCGGCAGGCTCTAGTCCTTGTCCCCCAGCATGCGTCCACCTACTCGGCTATCGGCTATGTGCACAGCCTTATGGGGGACTTTGAGAGTGCCATTGACTATTTTCACACTGTAGGTGATCCAGCTAATCTCTTGGTTGTAAATGTTCTTGTCGTTACATTGTAAAGAAGTTTCATATTTTCAGTGAGCATAAATGTTATGAGTTATTATTAATTTGCAGGCACTCGGTCTGAAAAGGGATGACACATTTTCTGTTACGATGCTTGGTCACTGCATTGAGATGTATATTGGTGACTCGGATGCATATATTGGTAAGTTAACACCTCTCACTACATGAGACGAAACCTTTTGCTTCTGTTTTGTACCAATGTGCTCAAAACTTCTTTTTTTTTTTTCTGGCACAGGAACAGATATCAAGGACAAAGTAAAGATGATCCCCAGCACAACAGCCTTAAAGAAGATACTCAGCACTTCAGCCGAAGAGAGTGAGAATCAGGCGCAGCCTCTGGAGGAGAGCAGTGTCATGTCCCTGGAGACGCCGGCTGCCGAAGCCTTCCAGCGCTTCCTCTTAGAATGTGACTTGCGTGAGAGTGATATAATGCTAGAGACCTCCATGTCTGACACCAGCACGTGATGACTGTGCTGAACCTGAGTGCTGATGGGTTCTGGAAAAAATAGCAAGAAATAAGTATTTGCAAATGACCGAGCTGCTCTGCGGAAGACCTCACACGAATCATCAAAATCTATGGTGACTGTATTTTGCACCCATGTGGATTTTTACTACAAATAAATATGCTGAGCTGAATGCAAATAGGGTTTCAAAGGGGGGGACTCTTCCTACAATAAACCCTGTGTCAATATTTTTATACATTGTCATTGGTGTTCTTTTTTGTTTATTTATTTTTGTTTATGCATTATTAAAAAGCATCTTGTATTAAAGCTTATTAATGGGAAGATTGGATTGTTACAGACTTCGCTGCTGACAGTTTGGTGTGTAGTGGTGCAGCCACCTCACAGCTCCAGAGTCCTGGGTTTGATCCTGAGTTCAGGTTGCTGTCTGTGCAGTTTTTGCACGTGGTCTCCCTGTGTTCAGATGGGGTTCCTTCACGTTCTCTGGTTTCCTCCCACTGTCTAAAAACATACAGGTAGTCGGACTGACTACAATAAATTTCCTGTGCGTGCACAAATGGTGCCTTGCGATGGACTGGTGTCTCGTTAAGGGTGAATTCTCCAGTGCCCAGAGTTACTGGGATAGGCTACAGATCCACTGTGACCCTGATCAGGATCAAATGGTTACTGAAGATTGATTGATTTGATTGATAGTTAGTTTAGTTAGTTGTTTAGCAAAAACATGTTCCTCCTTGGATATATGTATTTCTGCATGTAGGTTAGATCTTTCCTACTTTTAAAATAAACTTAAAATATTTCTTAATAATAATAATAATAAGCATGAACCAAAATGTAAATCAAAGGACTGAAATTTTGCTGTAGGCACTCTGCGGTTTCTTTAAAATCATTCGCACATCTATAAGCGATAGTGAGAGTTTTTCATCTCACTGGCCACGACCCCTCACTCCTTGAGTAAAGACAGCCCCTCTCCACTGAAATCTAATCATAACTCTTCAGCCCAGTC
Organism: Ictalurus punctatus; assembly: GCF_001660625.3. Classification (NCBI taxonomy): domain Eukaryota; kingdom Metazoa; phylum Chordata; class Actinopteri; order Siluriformes; family Ictaluridae; genus Ictalurus; species Ictalurus punctatus. Next base: position 20,440,480 of record NC_030421.2, read on the forward strand.
ACTGCGGGTCAATAGCAGCTGATTTAGAGCAGAGTTAATCTCTACCCTGATGTCCGGAAGAAGATAAGTGTCATTTAGGAGTACCGGAGATGGGCTGCACGCCATCTAAAGCCAACATTGCATACTCTCATGAGCATGTGTGTGGGGATCTGGACACCTGCTCCACCTTCTTACCGAGTGTTATAAGCTCCGTATCCACGCCGGAGAGACCCTCAACCAGACTGCGCGTGGACACCGGAGCCAACGGCAGAGAAACTTTCCTTACCGGTAAGATTGGGGAAGTCTACTACATTAGTCTACTTCTGGGAGGGCGATATTTTGTGTTAGATTGTCTACACTATAATAATTGTTATTTGTTTATTACTATCTATAGGCTATCTTTCTTGACCGTTTACAATTAACCACACTTGGTTTCCTGGCACTATGTTAGTATCCTACTGTTTAACCGCTACTATTTTTAATCTGTGTATGTCATATTAAAGTTTCAACATAACATTGAGTGCAAAACGTTGCATCCTCCATCGTTTGTGGATGGAAATAAAATAATGTAAAAAAAAAAAAATAAATAAATAAAAATGTGCACCTATTTTTCAGTTTATCTGAAGAAAAAAAAAAAGAGTAGCATGTCAGAGGCCTGGAAGTGAAATGTGCTTTATCTGGCAACATCAATGCAAAAACATAAGGCGAAAGTTCACAGTGGTTTAGTGATTAGCAGGCTTTGCCTTGCGTCTCTAGGGCTGCGGTTCCGATTCCAGTCTGGGGTTTCCTCCTCCAGTCCAAAGACATGTGTTGTGGGTTGATTGGCATTTTCAGATTGTCCGTGTAGTGTGTGGCTGGGTGATGAGTGTATGTGTGAATGTGCCATGTGATGGGTTTGGAACCCTGCGCAGGGGATAGGCCCCATGCTCCCCGCGACCCTGTGTAGGATAAATGATACAGAAATGGATAGATGCCTTAGCACGCACTGTTTGAACGATTTTGTTACCTGTACTAATAAAGGAACACCATCGTGATCTTTACTGCAGTAGTATGTGGGTTGTGTCTATAGGCTGCATTTCCCCCTAAACCAGTTCTGGTGTTTATTGCAGTTCCTAGTCGGGACTGTTACGGCCGCTTGGCGAATCAGCAGCCTGAGAGCCCGGACGCATGGAGCACGATGAGCACAGCCAGTTTTTTCGCACCGCGGGCCAGCGACTTCGAGGGCAGCGACACACCGGCTGGAAAGCGGTAAAAAAAAAAAAGAACGTCGCGCTTCAGTGAACCTAATTAACGGTAGTTCGGTATTGGCATAAAGTTGGCTTGACGTTGGATGTTCGTTATTCGCAGATATTTAGGGACCGTCTCTAAAGTTACATACGACAATCAGTGTGTTTACATGGACAACAATAATCCACTCTTAGCCCGATTAAGACCATACTTTGATTAAGAAACTACCATATTAACAGCAATTTTTAATGACCTTAATCTAATTAAGGTCATACTCAGAGTAAGCAATAATCGAATTAAGACAGGTGGAGTACTCCTGTTTTAGTCGCATTATGGACGTGTATTACAGACATGTAAACACCTTAATCACATTATGAACGTCGTGTGAGAGTTTCCACCGCATTTTGCGACAGGACACGATCACACACGGCAGTTTTACGTTTTACGGCGAACAAGAGAGTTCAGCTGCGTCCCAAACCGCATACTTTTTTTCATACTTTTTAGATTTTTTAAATTTATTAAAATAAGCTATTAAATCATATGTAAATTAGATATGCATTTCACTACAGAATGGGCTCATACACAAAATATACCATAATTTAAAGCTCAATAGCATTTGAAGGGAATTATGTACAGTCATGAAGCCAACTGTAAAATGTTTGACTAGGTGTCAGGTATGAGGCACACCTTTTAAATTTTTGATATTTAACCCTACAATCATTGTCATTGTGTGACTGTAAGTCATTCCCTTCAAATGCTATTGAGCTTTAAATTTTGGTATATTTTGTGTATAATGGTATATTTTGTGTACTACATTCTGTGGTGAAATTCACATCAAATTTACATATGATTTTATAGCTTATTTTAATAAATATCAAAAATCTTTTTGCAAAAAGTTGTGCGTCATACCTAACACCTAGTTGAACATTTTACAGTTGGTTGTGTGACTGTAAGTCATTCCCTTCAAATGCTATTTAAGTTAGAAACGTGTATAACAATGTCGTATGTAACTTTAGAGACGGTCCCTTAATTTCCGCATATCAGCGAATATCGACCGTCCAACGTCAAACCAACTTTATACCAGTCAGTTCGGTAGCGTTGTCAGGGAGACGCTTTCAGCTACTGATCTACTCTATCAGCACAGCAGCTAGTTATCACAGGCTTTCCCCGTGTGATTGAACTTGATCCTGTATTTGGACATTTTAATAAGAACTTATCATTACTTCGCCGTATAGGCCTACATTCATTATAGTTTAACGAGGATGTCGAATTTAAGAGGCGGGAAAAAAACAAGAGAAATTTGGTAGCGCCACCGCTTGACTCTCCAATTCTCGCGGTGTTTGGACACTGAATTCTCGCGAGGGGCTGCGGATTCCGAAAGCGAAGAGGAGAAATGGAGAGATGAGGGCTGAAAAGGAACCGACGACGGGAAGCAGAGAAAGAGGCGTCGTCGAGATACAGCTGAGGGACGCTCAGAGGGAGCAGGACAGCACTACGGCCAATTCAAAGCACAAAGAGGAGAAAAAGGAAATCTTCACCAAGGTACGTATAGGTCAACACACGACGCTCATGTTGCGCGTGTTAACTCTGCGCCGTCCGGCTCGTGATGAAGGATTCAGCACCACAGACAGCGCACAGGGAGCGCCGCAGGAACAGTGTTCCTCAAACCATACACACCATCCGGAGTAAACATCGTTACGACGATGCATTTAATAAAGTGTACAAAAGAAGTAACTGGTATGATAAGCATTGTTTAAATTGGCAAAAATAAATAAATAAAGAACATTTAGGCTACGCGACTGATTACATTATAAAGATGTACACATTTAAAATCTGTATCCTGTGTTTTACATGTTTCTGTAAAGCTGCTTTGAGACAATGTCCATTGTAAAAAGCGCTATACAAATCAAATTTAATTGAATTGAATGCATGGACTTAGACTTGCTGTTTATAAGGCTGCTTCGCATTTTAGTTCAAGGCACCTGAGCAAGGCTGGACTGTAAATGCATCATGTAGGCTACTCTATAGTATGTTAACACACACACACACACACACACACACACACACACACACACACACCAGCAGGAGAGTTACATGTGTTATAAACTTTAAGGATTCGTGGTGCAATTAAATCTACACGTGACTTTGGTTAGTTTGCTCTACTTCTAACACAAAACTATTATACAAAAACAACACTAAAGGCCCCAGTGTGTATTAACCTCTTAAAGCCTCACCGTTCACTTTAACAGGAACACCTGTACACCTGCTCGTTTATGCAGTTATCCAATCAGCCAATGTGGCAGCAGCACAATGCATAAAGTCATGCAGATACAGGTCAAGAGCTTCAGTTAATGTTCACATCAAACATCAGAATGAAGAAAAAATGTGATCTCTGTGACTTGAACCGTGGCATGGATGTTGGTATCAGATGGGCTGGGTTGAGTATTACAGAAACTGCTGATCTCGTGGTTATTTCACACACAACGGTCTGTAGGGTTTACACAGAATGGTGCAAAAAAAACAACAACATGTGATCGGAGAGTCTACAGGCTGAAACACTTGAGTCTATAGTAACTCAAATAAGGGGTCTTTACAACCATGGTGAGCAGAAAAGCATCTCAGGATGCACAACACATCAAAACTTCAACTTCTGTTACAACAGCAGACGACTCACCCAAGCTAGACAATTGAATATTAGAAAAAGACCAGATGATTTTTCCCCTAATCTTCAACTGGGCAGTTTTGGTGAGTCTGTTCCCATGATAGTCTCAGGTTCCTTTTCCTGACTGACAGGAGTGGAAACCAATGTGGTCTTCTGCTGTTGTAGCCCATCCATCTCAATGTTTCGTATATGCTGAGATACATTTCTGCTCTCCATGGCTGTAAAGACTGATAATATGAGTTACTATATTGTTCCTGGCAGCTCAAGCCAATCTGGCCATTTTCCTCTGACCTCTCTTATCAATTCAAAGTCGTTTCCACCCACAGAACTGCCACTCGCTCAGTGTTTTTTTTCCCACCAAACTATAGAAACTACTGTGTGTGAAATTCCCAAGAGATCAGAAGTTTCTGAAATACTCAAAACAGCCCATCTGGAGCCAACATCCAAAGCCATGATCAAAGTCACAGAGATCACACTTTTTCTTCATTCTGATGTTTGATGTGAACATTACCTGAAGCTCCTGACCTGTATCTCCATGTTTTTTTTTTTGTTTGTTTTTTGCATTGCACTGCTGCCACATGATTGGCTGATTAGATAATTGCATGAATGTGCAGGTGTTCCTAATAAAGTGACCAGTGAGTGTATATTCAGTTATTCATCTAAAAATACAATATTACCCAGTAAATAATTGAATGGATATGTATGTAGTTACTGTATGAGAATGAGAAATGTAAAATTGTGAGAGTTGAAGGAGTCTAACAACTACAGTGTTAATGTAAGTATGGCTGACATAAATTCATACCATAGAGCAAATACGTGGCAGTTTGCAGTAAAAATTACACACTCTTCCTTTTCTAGGTTGTGATTCGACGTCTTCCACCCAGCTTGTCAAAAGACCAGCTTGAGGAGCAACTCAGTCCACTGCCTTCTTATGACTATTTTGAGTTCTTTCCTGCTGATCAAAGGTATTTAGATTCTGGTAAATTTATGCTTTAGAAGATTTTGGTGAATGTATTCTTGATAGAATATATCTTTAATAAACCTGTTTGGGTTTTATTCTGCAGCCTGTATCCACATCTTTTCTCCAGAGCATACATCAACTTTAAAAACCCAGAAGATATTGTTCTCTTCAGAGATCGTTTTGATGGTTATGTTTTTATTGATAATAAAGGTAAGACTTTACATACAGTACTTTGTATAAAAGCAGACACGTTTATGCAAAGTAGTTGGCAATCTAGGATGTTGAGTGTTACAGGCCTTGCTCAAAGTCGCAGTAGTGACAGCTTAGTGATACTGGGTTTTCATAGTCTTATGGGCACACAGTGGCTTAGTGGTTAGCCTCACACCTCCAGGGTTGGGGGTTCGATTCCCGATGCTGCCCTGTGTGTGTGGAGTTTGCATGTTCTCCCTGTGCTGTGGGGGTTTCCTCCGGGTACTCCGGTTCCTCCCCCAGTCCAAAGACATGCATGGAAGGCTGATTGGCATGTCCAAAGTGTCCGTAGTGTATGAATGGGTGTGTGAATGTGTATGCGATTGTGCCCTGCGATGGACTGGCACCGTGTCCAGGGTGTACCCCGCCTTGTGCCCCATGCTCCCTGGGATAGGCTCCAGGTTCCCCGTGACCCTGAAGGATAAGCGGTATAGAAAATGGATAGATGGATGGAATAATGTCTTTGTCTGCCTTTCATTTAGGTCAAGAATATCCAGCCATTGTAGAATTTGCACCTTTTCAGAAAGTTTCCAAGAAGAAGCTCAAGAAAAAAGATGCCAAAGCAGGAAGCATTGAAGAAGGTATTTTGTGATTGTTGAAAAAGGCTTTTATTGAAAGTTTATATTTTTTTAAGCTTTTTGCAGAGATCCAAAAGTTTGTTTCTCCTACTAGATCCAGAATACAAACGATTTCTGGAGAACTACTCTTGTGATGAGGAGAAGTCAATGGCCAATCCAGAAACACTGTTGGGAGAAATTGAGGCTAAAACAAGAGAGCTCATAGGTAAATTTGGACATCTCTTTTGGCACCATACATAGCTAAACTAATGGTGGCTTCCCTTGTACATTTTATATGTGCTACAGTGCAAGATGAAGTTCTTCTTCTATTCAAACTGTTCAGTGGTAGGTAACTATTATTCCTGCAAAACAATTAATTGCAAAATGATTTATGATTCATTTTTCACATTTTACTTGATTTCAGCTAAAAGGACAACACCACTTCTGGAATACATTAAGAACAAGAAGTTGGAGAAGCAGGTTGGGATATAGAAACTATTCTGAGTTTCTCTTTAATAAATGCATGAGTACTGTAAGGTTTCTTATGCTTTTGTTTTTTATATATATTTTTGTTGTTGTTTTTAAATACAGAGAATTCGGGAGGAAAAAAGGGAGGAGAGAAGACGCAGAGAACTGGAGAAGAAACGGCAAAGGGAAGAGGAGAAAAGGAAACGCAGAGAAGAGGAGAGGCGAAAACGCAAAGAGGCAGAGAAGCAGAAGAAACTCTCTGAAAAGGATATAAAAATTAAGGTCTAACCACTTCCTCTTTCAGATTCTTTACTCAGATGTCCTTTGTCAGCAAGGCTCACTATTTGAAAATCAGTGCATTGTAGTTTTAATAATAGTCCTGATGTTTCTGTAGCTTTTGAAGAAATGTGACAGGGATGATGAGGTGGAATCAGACAGACTGAAAGACAAAGGAGACAGTGGAGAGACAGAGAGGAACAAGTGGGAGAAATCTGCAGGTCACACCAAGACAAAGGAACCTAAAGAGAAGTACAAAAAGTGTTCATGCTGTATATTTGAATGTGTAAATGCAATTACCGTTTTTCGCTTTCACTCACACCATCTTAAGAACTGCTGTGAGAATGTTTGTGTTTTGTGTGTTTCTATTTCTATAGTCGAATTCAGATGGAGAGTGATAAGGAGCAGCGGGATGGCCACAGCCGCCGGCAGAGAGAAAAAGACCAGAAGGGCAGAGAAGAGGAGCGCAAGCGGCAGCGGCATCACTATGAGTTTGACAAGTTCATGCGCCGCAAGGAGGAGACCAAATGGGGCAAAGGCTACTGTCATGACCGGGCAAAGAAAGATGGCCACCACCATGGCTACTCCTACTGCCTTGAGATGGGGGATAAGTCAAGTAAAGAGGACCGAGATGAGATGGGGAGCAGGAAGGAACGTATTCGTAATAAGGTGAGCAAGAGCTGATAGAACATCAGTGACTCAACCACAGACTATGTACTGCAAACAACAGGCTCTACTGTTATCAGTGTTTGACTAACCTTCTCAAATGTAAGAAACTTAATTAGGTTAATCATTAAGCACATCACTTTACAGTACTTAAGGACACATCACATTACTTAAGGACAACACAAGCACATGTCATGGCATTGTGAGCATAAGCCAAGAATATTCACTCTGTTTGCCCGACACTCAGCTATGTAGTATAGACACTGTTAAAGACACGAGCATAGGCTTCCTTTAGTCTTTTCATCACTTTATCTTGAGGTTTCATCATGTCAGTGGGTTTGCAATACAAATCCTCCTCCCTCCTGTGGTTTGTATTGCAGTCCAGGCTTGTGTTGTGAATGCTGATGTGCTGTCGAGGCAGTTAGCTGTGAATTTAGCTGTTGGCAATTTTGGGCTGATGATTGATGGAAGTCAACATGTCTCTCAGTCTGTGTTAGTGCATCAGGAGAAAAGGACCTCCCAGTCTGAGGGGCCAGACCAGATAGGAGGGGCTCTGCCAGCCAAGGTACAGCTAGCCTTTGAGCCTTTCTACCAAAGGGGAGGGGATACCACACTGATGTACGCTGGGAGGCCCCACACCATAACATGCTAGGCCTCATTGTTGACAGCAAATGCCACAACATGTTAGTAATACAGTTTGTAACAACTGGCAATAGTCATTACAATTTGGAACCAAGCACAAGAGCAAAACCGTCCATTTTTAATTTCCATACATTCAATTCATATAAAAATATAATCTCAGAATATTTTAGAGCTTTTGCTGTCAAAAACATATCGTGTGCTATTGTAAAGTATAAATACAATGGTAGGACACTGATCAGAGCCAGAGAGTATTTCTATTCTGGTTAATTAGGGCTTTGTGAAGGGCTTACTGCAGACACAGAGAAATAAAATGTTAGTCCCTTGCTCTTGTCTTCTGTGTCTCAATATTGTCTCGGGAACAGGACCGACCTGCCATGCAGCTGTACCAGCCAGGAGCCCGTAACCGTAAGCGCATAGGTTCTGGGAACAAAGGCTTTGACTTCAGCCGACTCTCTCCGGAGCCAAGCACCGAACCCTGCTATGAGCTGACCATAGGAACAGGCTCTGAGAAAAGTGGAGATGAGTGACAGAAAAAGCATGTTTCAGCTCAAGGCAAGAGGCAGAATAATGTGCTCAGAGAATAAACCTCTCTGATCATGTTCTCAATGTGCTCCATCTGTGTTTCCACGCACTGTGTCAGCAGTATAGTCAAACTCTAGATTGTGTTATTGTTAATAAATTCTACTATATGTTTGAGTTTCATGTCAAAGAACACTGCCTCATCCACCGGATTCACATTTTTTCTAAATTTTTAGAGCATACGCACTTATCACGTTGTTTGTTGACCTCCACTTTAAGATCAAATGCCTCATCATTTACAGAAGACAGATTTATATGCCTTTTGTAGTGAATCATATAGCTTCCATTACATGACAGAGTTTATGAATAGTGTAGTACAGATAGTGTACAGATTTTACTGTAAAAATCATAAGCAGATATTGTGAAATGCATATATGCATATATTTTTAATATATGAAATGTATAGGAATAGGGTAATAAGAGAAAGTAATAAAATATATGTGAGTGTATGCACATTACTGCGTTTATCCTGGATGTAAAAAGCACTTACTTGATTTAATAATTCAGCATGTAACACTTAATTTTAGATAATAATACGATAATACTAATGCCTGATCTTTTATATATTAATCTATGATATTTGGGCTTTTTGTACTCATGTAGTACTGCTAAATTGAGCTAGCTCATAATATTTATTATAATGAATAAGCAACATTTCACCTGTTAGCCAAGAAGTACACATTTTGGCTTTCACTTAAAGCTGTGGAGAATGACTAGCTTGGATTTTACTTAGATCTATGTAAAATGTTATCAGAACATCAATCCTGCTTTTTATATGGTTGTATAATTGATGGCGATTGTGTTTTACATGCCTCAGTGACATGCCATTTCTTTGGTAAAGATTAATAGGTTCTTTTGCTCTCAATTGAAAGACCAAGAAAACTAAACCTTTTCACATAAATAATTACATTACAATGCATTTTGATGGATTTATTAATATCGTTTGTCTACAATAAACTTTCACATTGTCGAGAGAACAGTGCGTGTATTTGTTTAAAAATTATTTAATGACTTGAGCACCGATTTCAGATCAAGTATCAGAACTGGTAACTGGTAAGAAGCATACTTCACAATAAATCAAATGTCAGTAGGCTCATTTTTTTATTTTTGAAATACAGAGCTCAGCCCTAACACCATAAAATTGAACTTTTTTCCTGTCTTCACATTCCAAATGATGATACCTCTATTTTATTAGTATTTAAGGTCAGGAACAAGCCAGTCATAAAAAACTGTACATTACAAAAAATGACATAGCAAATGAAAATATTTTGAATATAGTGGAATTTAGCTAGTACTCCTTATTATAAAGTTACACTCATCCAAATGTAAGATTATTAAACCTATTTATAGACATTTCTACTCATTTGAATCTTATTTTCATAATTTTGCTGCTTTCTAGACATAAGTGCTTAAAATTAGCAAAAGTATCTGGCAATAGAATAATACTATTTCAAGCTTGGAATTAGTCAAAACATCCATCCATCCATCCACAACCGCTTACTCCTTTTCAGGGTAACGGGGGAACCTGGAGCCTATCCCAGGGATCATCGGGCACAAGGCGGGGTATACCCTATATAGGGTGCCAGTCCATCGCAGGGCACAATCACACACACACACACATTCATACACTACGGACACTTTAGACATGCCAATCAGCCTACCATGCATATCTTTGGACTGGGGGAGGAAACCGGAGTACCCGGTGCAAACCACCGCAGCACGGGGAGAACATGCAAACTCCGCACACACAGAGGGAATCAAACCCTGATGGTGTGAGACGGACGTGCTAACCACTAAGCCACCGGAAATACTAGATAAATGTAACTACGTTCAAGATATTTACACTTGCTAAGATGTCATTCTTTGCAGTATTTTCAGTATACAGTGCAATCAAATTATTCAATCCCCATTGCAAGTCAGGTTTATTGTCAAAATTTATAGACTTTCAGCTGTTTGAAATGAACAAATCAAATAAAAGCAATTGTAATAGTTCAAGCAATGCATGCTTCAACTGGTTTCCCCAAATTCAACTGAAAATGCAACTTATAATGATTTCTCCAGTCTCAAAATTATTCAACCCCTTCATGGCAAGCATCTTTAGTACTTAGTCGAGCACCCTTTTGCTGTTCTGACCTGCTGCAAATGAGATGCACAGCATCTGGCAGCATTTGCATGCTAATCTGTAAATGTCTTTGGCCAGAGAAATGTCTCTATCTAGTGCATGAAGCAACTAGCAGGTTGGAGACAAAATTGTGTAAGTAAAAACAACTTTAACCTTCTCACAAGGTTTACTGTAGACAATAAATGGATTAATACAGGCCATAAAGACCATTTTAATTATTGAAACTTTGTAAAATAACAGTAATCATTCTCATCATAAAAGAACTGGTTGTGTATCAGTAGATATAACCACCCATGACCTTCCTTTGCAGCTTTGTTATCTTCTCATCTTTTATGGTGCAAAATAAGTGAATCTGTAATAATGTGTGGTGGTGCAAGTTACATCCTGTCTACGAGTAATCCTAGTCATGCACTTCTACCAGGCTTGAGTCAACTCTCAACCATCTGCACACAGTGAAACACAGTTGTAGCCGGACATGAATGAAAAACGTTAACTGATTTACCAAAGCAACACACTTAACAGTAAGAATGAAAAACGAATCTTTTTAATGCCTCTTCACTGTCCATCGTACATTAAATCCAAACAGATTTACGAATACACAAGCTTAATTAATGTTACTTAATGGTGTACTTACTGCCAACAAACTGCAATTAAATGATTATTCTATCAAACCCATCGTATTTACTGAATCTGAGCATTGCTACTAGTTTAGTACCACAATACTGCTGCTATTTATGTTAGTATATTCCATAATAGATGACATGGGAATAACAGATGGTTGGAAACAAATTCTGTATAGAATATCATGATAGACATAAACAAGTGTCATCTGTCACTTCTGCTTCACATAAATATTTCAGTTTTGATGACGCAAAGTAATTTGATCTGGTTCATTCTGAGCCAGACAAAATGATTCTTGGTTGCTGTGTATTGTAAAGCATGCAGCAATTTTTAAATGCCAAAATAACTGAAAACTATACATATAATTTAGAACAACCAAGCCTGATTGTGTGTCTGCCTTGAACCTGAAAAAAGAATGAATCTATCCTATTTTTTTCAGTGTTCACCTATGACACACTGCTTTACCCACATCCAGTTCAACGTCAACAATATCGTGTTAGTGGGTGGTTTCAAGATTATGTCTGTCACATTTAACCTTGTTTAGACTTGACTGTAGTCTCGTCGCCTGTGCAGACAACATATCTGGTCATGTCACCTTTTTTTTCCTTTTGTTTCTTTCTTTTTTGTTTACAGATATATTTTACAGATACATAGCACTCTCTCAACATTATGGATGTGATATGGATTTTCACAAATGTTAAAACGTTGTTAATGTTAAAGAGTTTTACAGAAAAAAAGCTTTGAATGAACAACAAATACTTATTATACATAATCTAACTAATGTGATTTGTCTTGAAAAGGCAGAGTAACCTGCCTAGTTAATCACTGTAGGGAAATCAATGTAACAACTACAATATGAACTAAGAATAAACTAAGAATGCTTAAGGATCTAACCCAACTCGAACCTCAGCCTTATTGATGACATTCTTCTGCTTCAAACACAGCAATGTGGTCAGAACCTGCTGTTGTGTGTTGGACTAACAAACATATTTGATAGATAAATAGATAGATCTGACAATGGTGATACATCGCTGACACTACACACTGACTAGACTAGGAAATACCCTTACTGGGTACAAGCGTCAAACAAATTTCTGGTTCGTGATAAATAGTGTGCTCAGGGAGGCTTAGCACATTCGGTTAGCACATTTGTCTCACACCTCTAAGGGTGGGTCCTTGATTCCCGACTCCACCCTTTATGCATGGAGTTGTTTGCATGTTCTCCCCATGCTTCAGGGGTTTTCTCCAGGTTTCCTGGCCCAGTCCAAAAACAGGCATTGTAGGCTGACCCTGTGTACGATAAGTGGTACAGAAAATGTATGGAAGGATAAATAGTGGATAGTGCACAGGGTGTTGCAGGCGACCAGCCACAGAAGTTGTCAACAAGACACTATGATAATTAAGATAAAAGCACTACAATTCAGTAAGCATCAAATGCAGTGATATATGTAGGCTAGTGTATGTAAAAAAAAACCCTTCCCCCCCCAGGGCCTCAAATCCTATATCATCTAACAGTATTAATATCCAAAAGCTTTGTAACATACACTAAAAACAAGCGATAATTTAATATGAATTTTATTTTATTCCATTTTGCAATAAAATGAAATGAGATTAGATAAAACACATGGCAAGTAGTTATGAGCACTTCTGTTTTGGTGCACAAGATGTCTCAAAGCCATCTGTTGTTGGTGTAAAGTCTGGTATGTGCATGTTATGGTTAATGTGGCATGTCTTCCTTTCCCACATCCTCACTCACCTTTGTGAGTAAAGAACATTTTCTTCAACATTGTAATTGATAGTCAAGTGCTGCAATAAAAATAATTGTGGATTTAATTTTAATGGTGACTTCACGTTAAAAGACATAGTTGTTCCACAAAAATTAAATTAAATAAAAATAAATGATTTTTCAGTGGAAGTTCCATCCATGCTGCACCATACGCTGCACAGTTTATAAAGTTTCAACTTCAAATAAAATGAAACGCTTAGACTGTGTTATACTGCTGAATTGAAAAAAGTTCATCTCTACACTGGTCATACTTCATGTATAAATTTTGGCTTGAACTGTGGATTTGAGAAGTCAGAAATGACGCACTTCCCCTCTCTGCTAACAGGCACAGATCTTAGAACAAGTGTTTCCTGAATCTAACAGTCATATAGCACACTAACGGCCTATAATACACGTGGGAGTCTACATGTGCTCAGCAGGGTAAGTGCACTGGAAGCCACTTTCAGCTACAAACAAACATGAAAACATTTTGATCTGTTTATTTGCCAACGATTAATCAAAACATTGAAACGATTTGTAATCAAGTCAGTGTGGTGCTGATTAGTTATACTGAGGAATAGCATAAGCAAAAGCTGCTGTGATTTGATATATGAATTGTGCTGCAGAACGGGTATAGTAGCATGTTGTGTAACTCATAATAATAATGTGTGGGACACAATGCCATAGCTTCTTTTTTTTTGTGGTTTCCCTCACATACTTGAAAGAAATGTGATCTAGGACATACTGAGGCTATCACTTTTTTGAGCTAAAAAATGGAAATCATTTTAAACTTCCTTTGGAAACCACTGAGAAGCACCAAAAAGCAAAGACAATTATGGTACAAGGTTTCTTTTAAATAAAGGAAGTATTATCTAATATGTAGTCAGAACATCTAGAAATATGCTTATTGAATTTATATTTGTTTTTAAAACAACCTAAGAAAGAGAAATTCTATTTGAATTTGCCTATATATACATATATACATATATATACACATATATATATATATATATATATATATATATATATATATATATATATATATATATATATATATATATATATATATATATATATATATATATATATATATATATATATATATATATATATATATATATATACACTATATATGTGATATTTTAAATTCAAAGAGATCATCTTTTGCAGTGTACTGATACTTTAATGTAACAAAATGTACAGGGTGTGCCAAAAATCTCCATGCATAGGGGACTATGTATACCAGCACCACATTGGTTATGCCTTTGTCCGCAACAGTGTCATGTGCGTGATGTGCTCACTACATTTCCTATTAAAGTCCATTGCAGCCTTACGAAAGCTTCCCTATCCAGCTTAGTTCATATAATATAAACTAAGCATGAAAAATTTTATGAGACATTTTGCTAAAAAAGTGTTAATTTCCCATGTTTATGGAGACTTTTGGGACACCCTGCATACAGTGGGGTCCAAAGGTCTGAGACCACTATGTGAAAATGCTTCTGTTTGCCATTCTTTTTCAATTTAACACAAAGGATTTCATTACAAATGCTCTTATCAGCAATAACTTGAGTGAAAATGAGACATTTACATGAATTTCAGAATCACCTTGCCACCGTCGCCTCTGGCTTGCTCATTAGGGATAAATTCATACATTTAAAATCTATATCATGAATTAATGTATTTCTGTAAAGCTGCTTTGGGACAATGTCCATTGTTAAAAGTGCTATACAAATTAACTGAATAGAAAGGAATATAGTTTCTTAGTATTTGTTACATCACCTTTTTGCTTTAATGACAGTTTGCACTCAAGCTGACACAGACTACACAAGTTTGTGAAAAACCTTACGATCCATGTTAGATCAAATCCATCAGTGTGTCATTTGAACACATGCTTGAATGGAAGACTTATGGATAATCTGACCTTAACATGAGTTAACATAGTCAATGTCACAAACAACATCATAGAAAATGTTGTTTTGAATTTTCAAAATTCTAAAACTTTCTATTTATTTCCATTTTTTTTTCTAAAAATCACAGATGTTTAATCTGGTCTTAGACTTTTGGACCCCACTGTATGTTGTCTCAGTGTACGCCCTGTATGTAGCCTCGTACCTCCATAGATAAAAACTAAAAACTGTAAATAACTACCACAAAAAACAACTCATGTATTTGACAGATGCATCAAACCATAAAGATTTATAGAGTACTTCACTTTTTAATTAGAACATTTATCTTTATACTGCTGCAGTTCAGTCTATGGACAATCAGCAAGCTAAGGAATTGCCAGACACAGGAGTTAAATTATCCCATGAAATATCCAAATGAATATTTATAATAATGTATTTAAAAATATAAAATAAGATCATAAAACACAGTAAGATGCTAGTGAATATAAAACCATATAGACAGATCATTTCATGAGTGGTATGACAACCAACACATATGAAACCTCAATCATTTCTGTGAAAAAAAAAATCAGTGCAAAAAATCAGTGCAGAAAAAGCTGATACAGAAACATTTCTGCATGCTATAAAGCATACAGAAGTGTTATTATAATCAGATATAGTTGCATGAATTGGCAGATCATTAAGCTAATCATTAAACTTAGATTTCCTTTATGCATGAGCAAGTCGCAATGCTAGACTAAGCGTAATCTCATATCGTGAGAATTTCAACCAACACTTCTGCACATCCTGTATTCATACTTCTCTGCATTTTAACATCAAGACATGTCTGCTGAAAGTGTGAAAGCAATGTGTGAAGGAAACTGAAAAAAAAAAAACTTTTTTAATGAAAAAAGATTACACATGATTAGACTTCATACAATAAAACAAATGCACTGTTTTATACATTGGATGTATTTGAATCATATTTAACTTAGCTGTTGAACTACATTACTTACATATTAACATTGCCTGGCATGCACAAACAAATATACTTTCAGAGACATTGTGGGTGATGTTTACAAGGAAGCTGCAATGAGGTGAAATGTGATGTCACTCTTTCTGTCTCTATTTACAGGGAAGAAAAATAACTGCAAACATGTCTCAGAGTGCCAACGCCAGCAGTATAGACAATAAGACCCTGTCTATACTTCAAACCAAATGGACTAGTGACCTTGCGTCAGCCATCTATGTCATTGTGACCCTAGTTAATCTCTGTGGGAATGGCATTTCCATGTGGCTGCTGTTGTTCCGCACCTACCCAAAGACCCCTTCCATCATCTTTATGATCAATCTCACTATTACTGACCTGGCAGTGGGTTTAGCACTCCCTTTCCAGATCATGTACCAATTGAATGGCTACCACTGGACCCTGGGTCCAAGCATGTGCAACATACTAACAGTCACCTTCTTTGTTAACATGTATTGCTCCATTTTGACGATGACGGCTATCGGCGTTGACCGCTACATGGGTATTGTGAGGCCTATGCACTTCAGAAAGGGAAAAGGAAAGATCAGGAATGCAATTTTTGCATGCATCGTTATGTGGGGCATAGTTCTGGCAGTTCTCAGCCCATTGGAGAAGACAGATTTGACGTTTTACGTGAAAGAGCTCAACATCACCACCTGCTTTGACATTCTGAAGAAGGACATGCTCCCATCGATCGCACACTGGGCAGCCTTCCTGTTTGCCATGTTTGGCTTTCTGTTCCTCTGTCCCCTCATCATAACGGTGTACTGCTACATCAGGATCATCTGTGCTCTCACCAAAAAATCCAAAAGCATCCAGAAAGGGCGTGCCGTGCGCTTGGCTTTTATTGTCTTGTTTGTGTTTATTTTCTGTTTTGCGCCTAACAACATATTACTCTTGGCCCATACAGTCGCAAAGCTTTACTATAACAAATCTCTTTACATGTATTATAAACTTTCCTTGTCATTTAGCTGCATCAACAGCTGCCTGGATCCATTTATCTATTATTTAGCCTCAAAGGATTTCCGTCGAAAGATGAGACAGATGTTGAGGCTGCATAACCTCAGCACGGTGGATACTGAAATGAGTGAAGGCCGGAGAGAAAGTTTCCATTCAGCTCGTACTGGCTCTATTGGTAACGCAGATGCTAAACTCACAGAAACACCCATTAGTCGGACCAATTCAAGTTTATAGTTTTCAAAATATTATGTATAAATTTGCATCCATTTTTACTTCCCTTGTTTCAGTTTCTTTAATTGTGAAGAGGAAGCCAGCATTGGCATTTTCTACAGTAATACTTCCTTCCTCATTGTAGATAGTGTTTTGTACCATGCTTTTACATCTAATATTTAAACAATGTGTTTTATGTGTTTTTGTAGCATTTACATACTTTTTACTCATTGCCTGTGGTAACTCTGTCTGTACAAGGTGACTGCATCTGTACTAACTATATTGCAATTATTTGGCAGTTTTGTCCCTACATTTTTAAAGTATTTGTTCTGCACAATTCCATAAATATTATTTGATTGACATGCACTTTTAAGAATCTCTGGGATTTATGGTAGCTCTTACTAAAGCATTCTAGCTAAATTTGTTTATTTGTTTTAATAAATTTTCTTTTAAAGCTCATTATTTTATGTCAACAAATGTGTTTTGGATAACATTGCATATTGGCTACTTTTTGTGATGCAGTATCATGGAATACTGTGGCCTTCACAATAAATGTTGCTCATTTAAATAAAGCATTTTGTTTCATACTAGCCTATATATTTGCTTCAGGATACTGCACCTTGTTTGCAATTCTCCATCAGTTGAGGAATTTCATGAAGCCACCATAGGTTTCTGATATATATGACATATTTTGCCACTATCTAAGCTGCTAAAGCAGTGGAAATGGGACATGTTATGGCATCCTGTGCAACCCACAATGTGGGGTCACACCCATGAGTGCAGAACCATGCAGGAGTGTGAAAAGCACACAGGTAGGTTGAACACACAAAAAAATAAATTAATACAAATGAGTAGAAATATATGCAATTAGTACAAATACATGCTGAGTATTAAAAAAAAAAGCATGAACAATCTCAGAAGCAGTGAGGTTTCTAGACTTAATACTGAAACATGACATCTAATATGTGCTTGTGATGCAGAAAGTAGATTTTCAAAATTCTAAAACTTTCTATTTATTTCCTTTTTTTTTTTCTAAAAATCACAGATTTTTAATGTGATCTCAGATTTTTGGACCCCAAGGTATGTTGTCTCAGTGTATGCCCTGTATGTAGCCTTGTACCTTCAGGGATGCTTGCCTAGTGAAAATAATTACCACAAAAACCAACTGTATGTATTTGACAGATGCATCAAACCAAAGTAACTTACAGAAGTATTGTGGATTCAGAAATTATTCAGACCCCTTTACTTGTTGCACACTTTATTGTGTTGTGGATTTGATTTTGAATGTATTGCCATTTTTACTCACAAGTCTACACTTAATTGCCCAAAATGGCAAAATGAATTAAAAATCAAAAACCAAAATCTCTCATTTGCAAAAGTGTTCAGACCCTTTGCAGTGGCACTCCCAACTTCAGTCAAGTGCATCCTGTTTGCTTTAATTATTCTTGAGATGTGTCTAGAACCCAACTGTAGTCCACCTGTTGCAATTTGAATTGATTGGACATAGTTTGGAAAGGCAAGCACCACGGTGTATGTTTCTCAACCAGGGT